>NC_066864.1:28654627-29854627 GCF_025177605.1 Cucumis melo
ACTCGTTGGAAGCTTCGGCCATCTTTTGGGACCGTTTTGGGTCGCACCACAGTTCTCCCTCCAACGAGCTCGCTTCCCGACCTATACCTCCGGAAAACGTGTCAGGGAGCATGCCAGGAGTGTGGGTTGAAGTCCTCGGAGCACGAGACCCGAAGATTGAAAGACTTATGACCAATACGGAGCAAAGGGAAGAAACCGTCGGGGGACCGCTTTTTACCCCAGGACGAGAAAACTGAGTCCGGGGCATTCCCGCTCGCGTTTTCTTGGGACGAGCACCGGAAGTCCTCGAGCTCGACCCGTTTCCTTCGCTGCAAGTGCATTTCCAGTGGTTTCTGACACCGGACGAGCGTTCGCCACTCGTTGGAAGCTTCGGCCATCTTTTGGACCGTTTTGGGTCGCACCACAGTTCTCCCTCCAACGAGCTCGCTTCCCGACCTATACCTCCGGAAAACGTGTCAGGGAGCATGCCAGGAGTGTGGGTTGAAGTCCTCGGAGCACGAGATCCGAAGATCGAAAGACTTATGACCAATACGGAGCAAAGGGAAGAAACCGTCGGGGGACCGCTTTTTACCCCAGGACGAGAAAACTGAGTCCGGGGCATTCCCGCTCGCGTTTTCTTGGGACGAGCACCGGAAGTCCTCGAGCTCGGCCCGTTTCCTTCGCTGCAAGTGCATTTCCAGTGGTTTCTGACACCGGACGAGCGTTCGCCACTCGTTGGAAGCTTCGGCCATCTTTTGGACCGTTTTGGGTCGCACCACAGTTCACCCTCCAACGAGCTCGCTTCCCGACCTATACCTCCGGAAAACGTGTCAGGGAGCATGCCAGGAGTGTGGGTTGAAGTCCTCGGAGCACGAGACCCGAAGATCGAAAGACTTATGACCAATACGGAGCAAAGGGAAGAAACCGTCGGGGGACCGCTTTTTACCCCAGGACGAGAAAACTGAGTCCGGGGCATTCCCCGCTCGCGTTTTCTTGGGACGAGCACCGGAAGTCCTCGAGCTCGGCCCGTTTCCTTCGCTGCAAGTGCATTTCCAGTGGTTTCTGACACCGGACGAGCGTTCGCCACTCGTTGGAAGCTTCGGCCATCTTTTGGACCGTTTTGGGTCGCACCACAGTTCTCCCTCCAACGAGCTCGCTTCCCGACCTATACCTCCGGAAAACGTGTCAGGGAGCATGCCAGGAGTGTGGGTTGAAGTCCTCGGAGCACGAGACCCGAAGATTGAAAGACTTATGACCAATACGGAGCAAAGGGAAGAAACCGTCGGGGGACCGCTTTTTACCCCAGGACGAGAAAACTGAGTCCGGGGCATTCCCGCTCGCGTTTTCTTGGGACGAGCACCGGAAGTCCTCGAGCTCGACCCGTTTCCTTCGCTGCAAGTGCATTTCCAGTGGTTTCTGACACCGGACGAGCGTTCGCCACTCGTTGGAAGCTTCGGCCATCTTTTGGACCGTTTTGGGTCGCACCACAGTTCTCCCTCCAACGAGCTCGCTTCCCGACCTATACCTCCGGAAAACGTGTCAGGGAGCATGCCAGGAGTGTGGGTTGAAGTCCTCGGAGCACGAGATCCGAAGATCGAAAGACTTATGACCAATACGGAGCAAAGGGAAGAAACCGTCGGGGGACCGCTTTTTACCCCAGGACGAGAAAACTGAGTCCGGGGCATTCCCGCTCGCGTTTTCTTGGGACGAGCACCGGAAGTCCTCGAGCTCGGCCCGTTTCCCTTCGCTGCAAGGTGCATTTCCAGTGGTTTCTGACACCGGACGAGCGTTCGCCACTCGTTGGAAGCTTCGGCCATCTTTTGGACCGTTTTGGGTCGCACCACAGTTCACCCTCCAACGAGCTCGCTTCCCGACCTATACCTCCGGAAAACGTGTCAGGGAGCATGCCAGGAGTGTGGGTTGAAGTCCTCGGAGCACGAGACCCGAAGATCGAAAGACTTATGACCAATACGGAGCAAAGGGAAGAAACCGTCGGGGGACCGCTTTTTACCCCAGGACGAGAAAACTGAGTCCGGGGCATTCCCGCTCGCGTTTTCTTGGGACGAGCACCGGAAGTCCTCGAGCTCGGCCCGTTTCCTTCGCTGCAAGTGCATTTCCAGTGGTTTCTGACACCGGACGAGCGTTCGCCACTCGTTGGAAGCTTCGGCCATCTTTTGGACCGTTTTGGGTCGCACCACAGTTCTCCCTCCAACGAGCTCGCTTCCCGACCTATACCTCCGGAAAACGTGTCAGGGAGCATGCCAGGAGTGTGGGTTGAAGTCCTCGGAGCACGAGACCCGAAGATCGAAAGACTTATGACCAATACGGAGCAAAGGGAAGAAACCGTCGGGGGACCGCTTTTTACCCCAGGACGAGAAAACTGAGTCCGGGGCATTCCCGCTCGCGTTTTCTTGGGACGAGCACCGGAAGTCCTCGAGCTCGGCCCGTTTCCTTCGCTGCAAGTGCATTTCCAGTGGTTTCTGACACCGGACGAGCGTTCGCCACTCGTTGGAAGCTTCGGCCATCTTTTGGACCGTTTTGGGTCGCACCACAGTTCTCCCTCCAACGAGCTCGCTTCCCGACCTATACCTCCGGAAAACGTGTCAGGGAGCATGCCAGGAGTGTGGGTTGAAGTCCTCGGAGCACGAGACCCGAAGATCGAAAGACTTATGACCAATACGGAGCAAAGGGAAGAAACCGTCGGGGGACCGCTTTTTACCCCAGGACGAGAAAACTGAGTCCGGGGCATTCCCGCTCGCGTTTTCTTGGGACGAGCACCGGAAGTCCTCGAGCTCGGCCCGTTTCCTTCGCTGCAAGTGCATTTCCAGTGGTTTCTGACACCGGACGAGCGTTCGCCACTCGTTGGAAGCTTCGGCCATCTTTTGGACCGTTTTGGGTCGCACCACAGTTCTCCCTCCAACGAGCTCGCTTCCCGACCTATACCTCCGGAAAACGTGTCAGGGAGCATGCCAGGAGTGTGGGTTGAAGTCCTCGGAGCACGAGACCCGAAGATCGAAAGACTTATGACCAATACGGAGCAAAGGGAAGAAACCGTCGGGGGACCGCTTTTTACCCCAGGACGAGAAAACTGAGTCCGGGGCATTCCCGCTCGCGTTTTCTTGGGACGAGCACCGGAAGTCCTCGAGCTCGGCCCGTTTCCTTCGCTGCAAGTGCATTTCCAGTGGTTTCTGACACCGGACGAGCGTTCGCCACTCGTTGGAAGCTTCGGCCATCTTTTGGACCGTTTTGGGTCGCACCACAGTTCTCCCTCCAACGAGCTCGCTTCCCGACCTATACCTCCGGAAAACGTGTCAGGGAGCATGCCAGGAGTGTGGGTTGAAGTCCTCGGAGCACGAGACCCGAAGATCGAAAGACTTATGACCAATACGGAGCAAAGGGAAGAAACCGTCGGGGGACCGCTTTTTACCCCAGGACGAGAAAACTGAGTCCGGGGCATTCCCGCTCGCGTTTTCTTGGGACGAGCACCGGAAGTCCTCGAGCTCGGCCCGTTTCCTTCGCTGCAAGTGCATTTCCAGTGGTTTCTGACACCGGACGAGCGTTCGCCACTCGTTGGAAGCTTCGGCCATCTTTTGGACCGTTTTGGGTCGCACCACAGTTCTCCCTCCAACGAGCTCGCTTCCCGACCTATACCTCCGGAAAACGTGTCAGGGAGCATGCCAGGAGTGTGGGTTGAAGTCCTCGGAGCACGAGATCCGAAGATCGAAAGACTTATGACCAATACGGAGCAAAGGGAAGAAACCGTCGGGGGACCGCTTTTTACCCCAGGACGAGAAAACTGAGTCCGGGGCATTCCCGCTCGCGTTTTCTTGGGACGAGCACCGGAAGTCCTCGAGCTCGGCCCGTTTCCTTCGCTGCAAGTGCATTTCCAGTGGTTTCTGACACCGGACGAGCGTTCGCCACTCGTTGGAAGCTTCGGCCATCTTTTGGACCGTTTTGGGTCGCACCACAGTTCTCCCTCCAACGAGCTCGCTTCCCGACCTATACCTCCGGAAAACGTGTCAGGGAGCATGCCAGGAGTGTGGGTTGAAGTCCTCGGAGCACGAGACCCGAAGATCGAAAGACTTATGACCAATACGGAGCAAAGGGAAGAAACCGTCGGGGGACCGCTTTTTACCCCAGGACGAGAAAACTGAGTCCGGGGCATTCCCGCTCGCGTTTTCTTGGGACGAGCACCGGAAGTCCTCGAGCTCGGCCCGTTTCCTTCGCTGCAAGTGCATTTCCAGTGGTTTCTGACACCGGACGAGCGTTCGCCACTCGTTGGAAGCTTCGGCCATCTTTTGGACCGTTTTGGGTCGCACCACAGTTCTCCCTCCAACGAGCTCGCTTCCCGACCTATACCTCCGGAAAACGTGTCAGGGAGCATGCCAGGAGTGTGGGTTGAAGTCCTCGGAGCACGAGACCCGAAGATCGAAAGACTTATGACCAATACGGAGCAAAGGGAAGAAACCGTCGGGGGACCGCTTTTTACCCCAGGACGAGAAAACTGAGTCCGGGGCATTCCCGCTCGCGTTTTCTTGGGACGAGCACCGGAAGTCCTCGAGCTCGACCCGTTTCCTTCGCTGCAAGTGCATTTCCAGTGGTTTCTGACACCGGACGAGCGTTCGCCACTCGTTGGAAGCTTCGGCCATCTTTTGGACCGTTTTGGGTCGCACCACAGTTCTCCCTCCAACGAGCTCGCTTCCCGACCTATACCTCCGGAAAACGTGTCAGGGAGCATGCCAGGAGTGTGGGTTGAAGTCCTCGGAGCACGAGATCCGAAGATCGAAAGACTTATGACCAATACGGAGCAAAGGGAAGAAACCGTCGGGGGACCGCTTTTTACCCCAGGACGAGAAAACTGAGTCCGGGGCATTCCCGCTCGCGTTTTCTTGGGACGAGCACCGGAAGTCCTCGAGCTCGGCCCGTTTCCTTCGCTGCAAGTGCATTTCCAGTGGTTTCTGACACCGAACGAGCGTTCGCCACTCGTTGGAAGCTTCGGCCATCTTTTGGACCGTTTTGGGTCGCACCACAGTTCTCCCTCCAACGAGCTCGCTTCCCGACCTATACCTCCGGAAAACGTGTCAGGGAGCATGCCAGGAGTGTGGGTTGAAGTCCTCGGAGCACGAGACCCGAAGATCGAAAGACTTATGACCAATACGGAGCAAAGGGAAGAAACCGTCGGGGGACCGCTTTTTACCCCAGGACGAGAAAACTGAGTCCGGGGCATTCCCGCTCGCGTTTTCTTGGGACGAGCACCGGAAGTCCTCGAGCTCGGCCCGTTTCCTTCGCTGCAAGTGCATTTCCAGTGGTTTCTGACACCGGACGAGCGTTCGCCACTCGTTGGAAGCTTCGGCCATCTTTTGGACCGTTTTGGGTCGCACCACAGTTCTCCCTCCAACGAGCTCGCTTCCCGACCTATACCTCCGGAAAACGTGTCAGGGAGCATGCCAGGAGTGTGGGTTGAAGTCCTCGGAGCACGAGACCCGAAGATCGAAAGACTTATGACCAATACGGAGCAAAGGGAAGAAACCGTCGGGGGACCGCTTTTTACCCCAGGACGAGAAAACTGAGTCCGGGGCATTCCCGCTCGCGTTTTCTTGGGACGAGCACCGGAAGTCCTCGAGCTCGGCCCGTTTCCTTCGCTGCAAGTGCATTTCCAGTGGTTTCTGACACCGGACGAGCGTTCGCCACTCGTTGGAAGCTTCGGCCATCTTTTGGACCGTTTTGGGTCGCACCACAGTTCTCCCTCCAACGAGCTCGCTTCCCGACCTATACCTCCGGAAAACGTGTCAGGGAGCATGCCAGGAGTGTGGGTTGAAGTCCTCGGAGCACGAGACCCGAAGATCGAAAGACTTATGACCAATACGGAGCAAAGGGAAGAAACCGTCGGGGGACCGCTTTTTACCCCAGGACGAGAAAACTGAGTCCGGGGCATTCCCGCTCGCGTTTTCTTGGGACGAGCACCGGAAGTCCTCGAGCTCGGCCCGTTTCCTTCGCTGCAAGTGCATTTCCAGTGGTTTCTGACACCGGACGAGCGTTCGCCACTCGTTGGAAGCTTCGGCCATCTTTTGGACCGTTTTGGGTCGCACCACAGTTCTCCCTCCAACGAGCTCGCTTCCCGACCTATACCTCCGGAAAACGTGTCAGGGAGCATGCCAGGAGTGTGGGTTGAAGTCCTCGGAGCACGAGACCCGAAGATCGAAAGACTTATGACCAATACGGAGCAAAGGGAAGAAACCGTCGGGGGACCGCTTTTTACCCCAGGACGAGAAAACTGAGTCCGGGGCATTCCCGCTCGCGTTTTCTTGGGACGAGCACCGGAAGTCCTCGAGCTCGGCCCGTTTCCTTCGCTGCAAGTGCATTTCCAGTGGTTTCTGACACCGGACGAGCGTTCGCCACTCGTTGGAAGCTTCGGCCATCTTTTGGACCGTTTTGGGTCGCACCACAGTTCTCCCTCCAACGAGCTCGCTTCCCGACCTATACCTCCGGAAAACGTGTCAGGGAGCATGCCAGGAGTGTGGGTTGAAGTCCTCGGAGCACGAGATCCGAAGATCGAAAGACTTATGACCAATACGGAGCAAAGGGAAGAAACCGTCGGGGGACCGCTTTTTACCCCAGGACGAGAAAACTGAGTCCGGGGCATTCCCGCTCGCGTTTTCTTGGGACGAGCACCGGAAGTCCTCGAGCTCGGCCCGTTTCCTTCGCTGCAAGTGCATTTCCAGTGGTTTCTGACACCGGACGAGCGTTCGCCACTCGTTGGAAGCTTCGGCCATCTTTTGGACCGTTTTGGGTCGCACCACAGTTCTCCCTCCAACGAGCTCGCTTCCCGACCTATACCTCCGGAAAACGTGTCAGGGAGCATGCCAGGAGTGTGGGTTGAAGTCCTCGGAGCACGAGACCCGAAGATCGAAAGACTTATGACCAATACGGAGCAAAGGGAAGAAACCGTCGGGGGACCGCTTTTTACCCCAGGACGAGAAAACTGAGTCCGGGGCATTCCCGCTCGCGTTTTCTTGGGACGAGCACCGGAAGTCCTCGAGCTCGGCCCGTTTCCTTCGCTGCAAGTGCATTTCCAGTGGTTTCTGACACCGGACGAGCGTTCGCCACTCGTTGGAAGCTTCGGCCATCTTTTGGACCGTTTTGGGTCGCACCACAGTTCTCCCTCCAACGAGCTCGCTTCCCGACCTATACCTCCGGAAAACGTGTCAGGGAGCATGCCAGGAGTGTGGGTTGAAGTCCTCGGAGCACGAGACCCGAAGATCGAAAGACTTATGACCAATACGGAGCAAAGGGAAGAAACCGTCGGGGGACCGCTTTTTACCCCAGGACGAGAAAACTGAGTCCGGGGCATTCCCGCTCGCGTTTTCTTGGGACGAGCACCGGAAGTCCTCGAGCTCGACCCGTTTCCTTCGCTGCAAGTGCATTTCCAGTGGTTTCTGACACCGGACGAGCGTTCGCCACTCGTTGGAAGCTTCGGCCATCTTTTGGACCGTTTTGGGTCGCACCACAGTTCTCCCTCCAACGAGCTCGCTTCCCGACCTATACCTCCGGAAAACGTGTCAGGGAGCATGCCAGGAGTGTGGGTTGAAGTCCTCGGAGCACGAGATCCGAAGATCGAAAGACTTATGACCAATACGGAGCAAAGGGAAGAAACCGTCGGGGGACCGCTTTTTACCCCAGGACGAGAAAACTGAGTCCGGGGCATTCCCGCTCGCGTTTTCTTGGGACGAGCACCGGAAGTCCTCGAGCTCGGCCCGTTTCCTTCGCTGCAAGTGCATTTCCAGTGGTTTCTGACACCGAACGAGCGTTCGCCACTCGTTGGAAGCTTCGGCCATCTTTTGGACCGTTTTGGGTCGCACCACAGTTCTCCCTCCAACGAGCTCGCTTCCCGACCTATACCTCCGGAAAACGTGTCAGGGAGCATGCCAGGAGTGTGGGTTGAAGTCCTCGGAGCACGAGACCCGAAGATCGAAAGACTTATGACCAATACGGAGCAAAGGGAAGAAACCGTCGGGGGACCGCTTTTTACCCCAGGACGAGAAAACTGAGTCCGGGGCATTCCCGCTCGCGTTTTCTTGGGACGAGCACCGGAAGTCCTCGAGCTCGGCCCGTTTCCTTCGCTGCAAGTGCATTTCCAGTGGTTTCTGACACCGGACGAGCGTTCGCCACTCGTTGGAAGCTTCGGCCATCTTTTGGACCGTTTTGGGTCGCACCACAGTTCTCCCTCCAACGAGCTCGCTTCCCGACCTATACCTCCGGAAAACGTGTCAGGGAGCATGCCAGGAGTGTGGGTTGAAGTCCTCGGAGCACGAGACCCGAAGATCGAAAGACTTATGACCAATACGGAGCAAAGGGAAGAAACCGTCGGGGGACCGCTTTTTACCCCAGGACGAGAAAACTGAGTCCGGGGCATTCCCGCTCGCGTTTTCTTGGGACGAGCACCGGAAGTCCTCGAGCTCGGCCCGTTTCCTTCGCTGCAAGTGCATTTCCAGTGGTTTCTGACACCGGACGAGCGTTCGCCACTCGTTGGAAGCTTCGGCCATCTTTTGGACCGTTTTGGGTCGCACCACAGTTCTCCCTCCAACGAGCTCGCTTCCCGACCTATACCTCCGGAAAACGTGTCAGGGAGCATGCCAGGAGTGTGGGTTGAAGTCCTCGGAGCACGAGACCCGAAGATCGAAAGACTTATGACCAATACGGAGCAAAGGGAAGAAACCGTCGGGGGACCGCTTTTTACCCCAGGACGAGAAAACTGAGTCCGGGGCATTCCCGCTCGCGTTTTCTTGGGACGAGCACCGGAAGTCCTCGAGCTCGGCCCGTTTCCTTCGCTGCAAGTGCATTTCCAGTGGTTTCTGACACCGGACGAGCGTTCGCCACTCGTTGGAAGCTTCGGCCATCTTTTGGACCGTTTTGGGTCGCACCACAGTTCTCCCTCCAACGAGCTCGCTTCCCGACCTATACCTCCGGAAAACGTGTCAGGGAGCATGCCAGGAGTGTGGGTTGAAGTCCTCGGAGCACGAGACCCGAAGATCGAAAGACTTATGACCAATACGGAGCAAAGGGAAGAAACCGTCGGGGGACCGCTTTTTACCCCAGGACGAGAAAACTGAGTCCGGGGCATTCCCGCTCGCGTTTTCTTGGGACGAGCACCGGAAGTCCTCGAGCTCGGCCCGTTTCCTTCGCTGCAAGTGCATTTCCAGTGGTTTCTGACACCGGACGAGCGTTCGCCACTCGTTGGAAGCTTCGGCCATCTTTTGGACCGTTTTGGGTCGCACCACAGTTCTCCCTCCAACGAGCTCGCTTCCCGACCTATACCTCCGGAAAACGTGTCAGGGAGCATGCCAGGAGTGTGGGTTGAAGTCCTCGGAGCACGAGACCCGAAGATCGAAAGACTTATGACCAATACGGAGCAAAGGGAAGAAACCGTCGGGGGACCGCTTTTTACCCCAGGACGAGAAAACTGAGTCCGGGGCATTCCCGCTCGCGTTTTCTTGGGACGAGCACCGGAAGTCCTCGAGCTCGGCCCGTTTCCTTCGCTGCAAGTGCATTTCCAGTGGTTTCTGACACCGGACGAGCGTTCGCCACTCGTTGGAAGCTTCGGCCATCTTTTGGACCGTTTTGGGTCGCACCACAGTTCTCCCTCCAACGAGCTCGCTTCCCGACCTATACCTCCGGAAAACGTGTCAGGGAGCATGCCAGGAGTGTGGGTTGAAGTCCTCGGAGCACGAGACCCAAAGATCGAAAGACTTATGACCAATACGGAGCAAAGGGAAGAAACCGTCGGGGGACCGCTTTTTACCCCAGGACGAGAAAACTGAGTCCGGGGCATTCCCGCTCGCGTTTTCTTGGGACGAGCACCGGAAGTCCTCGAGCTCGGCCCGTTTCCTTCGCTGCAAGTGCATTTCCAGTGGTTTCTGACACCGGACGAGCGTTCGCCACTCGTTGGAAGCTTCGGCCATCTTTTGGACCGTTTTGGGTCGCACCACAGTTCTCCCTCCAACGAGCTCGCTTCCCGACCTATACCTCCGGAAAACGTGTCAGGGAGCATGCCAGGAGTGTGGGTTGAAGTCCTCGGAGCACGAGACCCGAAGATCGAAAGACTTATGACCAATACGGAGCAAAGGGAAGAAACCTTCGGGGGACCGCTTTTTACCCCAGGACGAGAAAACTGAGTCCGGGGCATTCCCGCTCGCGTTTTCTTGGGACGAGCACCGGAAGTCCTCGAGCTCGGCCCGTTTCCTTCGCTGCAAGTGCATTGCCAGTGGTTTCTGACACCGGACGAGCGTTCGCCACTCGTTGGAAGCTTCGGCCATCTTTTGGACCGTTTTGGGTCGCACCACAGTTCTCCCTCCAACGAGCTCGCTTCCCGACCTATACCTCCGGAAAACGTGTCAGGGAGCATGCCAGGAGTGTGGGTTGAAGTCCTCGGAGCACGAGACCCGAAGATCGAAAGACTTATGACCAATACGGAGCAAAGGGAAGAAACCGTCGGGGGACCGCTTTTTACCCCAGGACGAGAAAACTGAGTCCGGGGCATTCCCGCTCGCGTTTTCTTGGGACGAGCACCGGAAGTCCTCGAGCTCGGCCCGTTTCCTTCGCTGCAAGTGCATTTCCAGTGGTTTCTGACACCGGACGAGCGTTCGCCACTCGTTGGAAGCTTCGGCCATCTTTTGGACCGTTTTGGGTCGCACCACAGTTCTCCCTCCAACGAGCTCGCTTCCCGACCTATACCTCCGGAAAACGTATCAGGGAGCATGCCAGGAGTGTGGGTTGAAGTCCTCGGAGCACGAGACCCGAAGATCGAAAGACTTATGACCAATACGGAGCAAAGGGAAGAAACCGTCGGGGGACCGCTTTTTACCCCAGGACGAGAAAACTGAGTCCGGGGCATTCCCGCTCGCGTTTTCTTGGGACGAGCACCGGAAGTCCTCGAGCTCGGCCCGTTTCCTTCGCTGCAAGTGCATTTGCAGTGGTTTCTGACACCGGACGAGCGTTCGCCACTCGTTGGAAG
Source organism: Cucumis melo (assembly GCF_025177605.1). Lineage (NCBI taxonomy): Eukaryota > Viridiplantae > Streptophyta > Magnoliopsida > Cucurbitales > Cucurbitaceae > Cucumis > Cucumis melo. The sequence goes on from NC_066864.1 coordinate 28,665,618, forward strand.
CTTCGGCCATCTTTTGGACCGTTTTGGGTCGCACCACAGTTCTCCCTCCAACGAGCTCGCTTCCCGACCTATACCTCCGGAAAACGTGTCAGGGAGCATGCCAGGAGTGTGGGTTGAAGTCCTCGGAGCACGAGACCCGAAGATCGAAAGACTTATGACCAATACGGAGCAAAGGGAAGAAACCGTCGGGGGACTGCTTTTTACCCCAGGACGAGAAAACTGAGTCCGGGGCATTCCCGCTCGCGTTTTCTTGGGACGAGCACCGGAAGTCCTCGAGCTCGGCCCGTTTCCTTCGCTGCAAGTGCATTTCCAGTGGTTTCTGACACCGGACGAGCGTTCGCCACTCGTTGGAAGCTTCGGCCATCTTTTGGACCGTTTTGGGTCGCACCACAGTTCTCCCTCCAACGAGCTCGCTTCCCGACCTATACCTTCGGAAAACGTGTCAGGGAGCATGCCAGGAGTGTGGGTTGAAGTCCTCGGAGCACGAGACCCGAAGATCGAAAGACTTATGACCAATACGGAGCAAAGGGAAGAAACCGTCGGGGGACTGCTTTTTACCCCAGGACGAGAAAACTGAGTCCGGGGCATTCCCGCTCGCGTTTTCTTGGGACGAGCACCGGAAGTCCTCGAGCTCGGCCCGTTTCCTTCGCTGCAAGTGCATTTCCAGTGGTTTCTGACACCGGACGAGCGTTCGCCACTCGTTGGAAGCTTCGGCCATCTTTTGGACCGTTTTGGGTCGCACCACAGTTCTCCCTCCAACGAGCTCGCTTCCCGACCTATACCTCCGGAAAACGTGTCAGGGAGCATGCCAGGAGTGTGGGTTGAAGTCCTCGGAGCACGAGATCCGAAGATCGAAAGACTTATGACCAATACGGAGCAAAGGGAAGAAACCGTCGGGGGACCGCTTTTTACCCCAGGACGAGAAAACTGAGTCCGGGGCATTCCCGCTCGCGTTTTCTTGGGACGAGCACCGGAAGTCCTCGAGCTCGGCCCGTTTCCTTCGCTGCAAGTGCATTTCCAGTGGTTTCTGACACCGGACGAGCGTTCGCCACTCGTTGGAAGCTTCGGCCATCTTTTGGACCGTTTTGGGTCGCACCACAGTTCTCCCTCCAACGAGCTCGCTTCCCGACCTATACCTCCGGAAAACGTGTCAGGGAGCATGCCAGGAGTGTGGGTTGAAGTCCTCGGAGCACGAGACCCGAAGATCGAAAGACTTATGACCAATACGGAGCAAAGGGAAGAAACCGTCGGGGGACCGCTTTTTACCCCAGGACGAGAAAACTGAGTCCGGGGCATTCCCGCTCGCGTTTTCTTGGGACGAGCACCGGAAGTCCTCGAGCTCGGCCCGTTTCCTTCGCTGCAAGTGCATTTCCAGTGGTTTCTGACACCGGACGAGCGTTCGCCACTCGTTGGAAGCTTCGGCCATCTTTTGGACCGTTTTGGGTCGCACCACAGTTCTCCCTCCAACGAGCTCGCTTCCCGACCTATACCTCGGGAAAACGTGTCAGGGAGCATGCCAGGAGTGTGGGTTGAAGTCCTCGGAGCACGAGACCCGAAGATCGAAAGACTTATGACCAATACGGAGCAAAGGGAAGAAACCGTCGGGGGACCGCTTTTTACCCCAGGACGAGAAAACTGAGTCCGGGGCATTCCCGCTCGCGTTTTCTTGGGACGAGCACCGGAAGTCCTCGAGCTCGGCCCGTTTCCTTCGCTGCAAGTGCATTTCCAGTGGTTTCTGACACCGGACGAGCGTTCGCCACTCGTTGGAAGCTTCGGCCATCTTTTGGACCGTTTTGGGTCGCACCACAGTTCTCCCTCCAACGAGCTCGCTTCCCGACCTATACCTCCGGAAAACGTGTCAGGGAGCATGCCAGGAGTGTGGGTTGAAGTCCTCGGAGCACGAGACCCGAAGATCGAAAGACTTATGACCAATACGGAGCAAAGGGAAGAAACCGTCGGGGGACCGCTTTTTACCCCAGGACGAGAAAACTGAGTCCGGGGCATTCCCGCCCGCGTTTTCTTGGGACGAGCACCGGAAGTCCTCGAGCTCGGCCCGTTTCCTTCGCTGCAAGTGCATTTCCAGTGGTTTCTGACACCGGACGAGCGTTCGCCACTCGTTGGAAGCTTCGGCCATCTTTTGGACCGTTTTGGGTCGCACCACAGTTCTCCCTCCAACGAGCTCGCTTCCCGACCTATACCTCCGGAAAACGTGTCAGGGAGCATGCCAGGAGTGTGGGTTGAAGTCCTCGGAGCACGAGACCCGAAGATCGAAAGACTTATGACCAATACGGAGCAAAGGGAAGAAACCGTCGGGGGACCGCTTTTTACCCCAGGACGAGAAAACTGAGTCCGGGGCATTCCCGCTCGCGTTTTCTTGGGACGAGCACCGGAAGTCCTCGAGCTCGGCCCGTTTCCTTCGCTGCAAGTGCATTTGCAGTGGTTTCTGACACCGGACGAGCGTTCGCCACTCGTTGGAAGCTTCGGCCATCTTTTGGACCGTTTTGGGTCGCACCACAGTTCTCCCTCCAACGAGCTCGCTTCCCGACCTATACCTCGGGAAAACGTGTCAGGGAGCATGCCAGGAGTGTGGGTTGAAGTCCTCGGAGCACGAGACCCGAAGATCGAAAGACTTATGACCAATACGGAGCAAAGGGAAGAAACCGTCGGGGGACCGCTTTTTACCCCAGGACGAGAAAACTGAGTCCGGGGCATTCCCGCTCGCGTTTTCTTGGGACGAGCACCGGAAGTCCTCGAGCTCGGCCCGTTTCCTTCGCTGCAAGTGCATTTCCAGTGGTTTCTGACACCGGACGAGCGTTCGCCACTCGTTGGAAGCTTCGGCCATCTTTTGGACCGTTTTGGGTCGCACCACAGTTCTCCCTCCAACGAGCTCGCTTCCCGACCTATACCTCCGGAAAACGTGTCAGGGAGCATGCCAGGAGTGTGGGTTGAAGTCCTCGGAGCACGAGACCCGAAGATCGAAAGACTTATGACCAATACGGAGCAAAGGGAAGAAACCGTCGGGGGACCGCTTTTTACCCCAGGACGAGAAAACTGAGTCCGGGGCATTCCCGCCCGCGTTTTCTTGGGACGAGCACCGGAAGTCCTCGAGCTCGGCCCGTTTCCTTCGCTGCAAGTGCATTTCCAGTGGTTTCTGACACCGGACGAGCGTTCGCCACTCGTTGGAAGCTTCGGCCATCTTTTGGACCGTTTTGGGTCGCACCACAGTTCTCCCTCCAACGAGCTCGCTTCCCGACCTATACCTCCGGAAAACGTGTCAGGGAGCATGCCAGGAGTGTGGGTTGAAGTCCTCGGAGCACGAGACCCGAAGATCGAAAGACTTATGACCAATACGGAGCAAAGGGAAGAAACCGTCGGGGGACCGCTTTTTACCCCAGGACGAGAAAACTGAGTCCGGGGCATTCCCGCTCGCGTTTTCTTGGGACGAGAACCGGAAGTCCTCGAGCTCGGCCCGTTTCCTTCGCTGCAAGTGCATTTCCAGTGGTTTCTGACACCGGACGAGCGTTCGCCACTCGTTGGAAGCTTCGGCCATCTTTTGGACCGTTTTGGGTCGCACCACAGTTCTCCCTCCAACGAGCTCGCTTCCCGACCTATACCTCGGGAAAACGTGTCAGGGAGCATGCCAGGAGTGTGGGTTGAAGTCCTCGGAGCACGAGACCCGAAGATCGAAAGACTTATGACCAATACGGAGCAAAGGGAAGAAACCGTCGGGGGACCGCTTTTTACCCCAGGACGAGAAAACTGAGTCCGGGGCATTCCCGCTCGCGTTTTCTTGGGACGAGCACCGGAAGTCCTCGAGCTCGGCCCGTTTCCTTCGCTGCAAGTGCATTTCCAGTGGTTTCTGACACCGGACGAGCGTTCGCCACTCGTTGGAAGCTTCGGCCATCTTTTGGACCGTTTTGGGTCGCACCACAGTTCTCCCTCCAACGAGCTCGCTTCCCGACCTATACCTCCGGAAAACGTGTCAGGGAGCATGCCAGGAGTGTGGGTTGAAGTCCTCGGAGCACGAGACCCGAAGATCGAAAGACTTATGACCAATACGGAGCAAAGGGAAGAAACCGTCGGGGGACCGCTTTTTACCCCAGGACGAGAAAACTGAGTCCGGGGAATTCCCGCTCGCGTTTTCTTGGGACGAGCACCGGAAGTCCTCGAGCTCGGCCCGTTTCCTTCGCTGCAAGTGCATTTCCAGTGGTTTCTGACACCGGACGAGCGTTCGCCACTCGTTGGAAGCTTCGGCCATCTTTTGGACCGTTTTGGGTCGCACCACAGTTCTCCCTCCAACGAGCTCGCTTCCCGACCTATACCTCCGGAAAACGTGTCAGGGAGCATGCCAGGAGTGTGGGTTGAAGTCCTCGGAGCACGAGACCCGAAGATCGAAAGACTTATGACCAATACGGAGCAAAGGGAAGAAACCGTCGGGGGACCGCTTTTTACCCCAGGACGAGAAAACTGAGTCCGGGGCATTCCCGCCCGCGTTTTCTTGGGACGAGCACCGAAAGTCCTCGAGCTCGGCCCGTTTCCTTCGCTGCAAGTGCATTTCCAGTGGTTTCTGACACCGGACGAGCGTTCGCCACTCGTTGGAAGCTTCGGCCATCTTTTGGACCGTTTTGGGTCGCACCACAGTTCTCCCTCCAACGAGCTCGCTTCCCGACCTATACCTCCGGAAAACGTGTCAGGGAGCATGCCAGGAGTGTGGGTTGAAGTCCTCGGAGCACGAGACCCGAAGATCGAAAGACTTATGACCAATACGGAGCAAAGGGAAGAAACCGTCGGGGGACCGCTTTTTACCCCAGGACGAGAAAACTGAGTCCGGGGCATTCCCGCCCGCGTTTTCTTGGGACGAGCACCGGAAGTCCTCGAGCTCGGCCCGTTTCCTTCGCTGCAAGTGCATTTCCAGTGGTTTCTGACACCGGACGAGCGTTCGCCACTCGTTGGAAGCTTCGGCCATCTTTTGGACCGTTTTGGGTCGCACCACAGTTCTCCCTCCAACGAGCTCGCTTCCCGACCTATACCTCCGGAAAACGTGTCAGGGAGCATGCCAGGAGTGTGGGTTGAAGTCCTCGGAGCACGAGACCCGAAGATCGAAAGACTTATGACCAATACGGAGCAAAGGGAAGAAACCGTCGGGGGACCGCTTTTTACCCCAGGACGAGAAAACTGAGTCCGGGGCATTCCCGCCCGCGTTTTCTTGGGACGAGCACCGGAAGTCCTCGAGCTCGGCCCGTTTCCTTCGCTGCAAGTGCATTTCCAGTGGTTTCTGACACCGGACGAGCGTTCGCCACTCGTTGGAAGCTTCGGCCATCTTTTGGACCGTTTTGGGTGGCACCACAGTTCTCCCTCCAACGAGCTCGCTTCCCGACCTATACCTCCGGAAAACGTGTCAGGGAGCATGCCAGGAGTGTGGGTTGAAGTTCTCGGAGCACGAGACCCGAAGATCGAAAGACTTATGACCAATACGGAGCAAAGGGAAGAAACCGTCGGGGGACCGCTTTTTACCCCAGGACGAGAAAACTGAGTCCGGGGCATTCCCGCCCGCGTTTTCTTGGGACGAGCACCGGAAGTCCTCGAGCTCGGCCCGTTTCCTTCGCTGCAAGTGCATTTCCAGTGGTTTCTGAAACCGGACGAGCGTTCGCCACTCGTTGGAAGCTTCGGCCATCTTTTGGACCGTTTTGGGTCGCACCACAGTTCTCCCTCCAACGAGCTCGCTTCCCGACCTATACCTCCGGAAAACGTGTCAGGGAGCATGCCAGGAGTGTGGGTTGAAGTCCTCGGAGCACGAGACCCGAAGATCGAAAGACTTATGACCAATACGGAGCAAAGGGAAGAAACCGTCGGGGGACCGCTTTTTACCCCAGGACGAGAAAACTGAGTCCGGGGCATTCTCGCTCGCGTTTTCTTGGGACGAGCACCGGAAGTCCTCGAGCTCGGCCCGTTTCCTTCGCTGCAAGTGCATTTCCAGTGGTTTCTGACACCGGACGAGCGTTCGCCACTCGTTGGAAGCTTCGGCCATCTTTTGGACCGTTTTGGGTCGCACCACAGTTCTCCCTCCAACGAGCTCGCTTCCCGACCTATACCTCGGGAAAACGTGTCAGGGAGCATGCCAGGAGTGTGGGTTGAAGTCCTCGGAGCACGAGACCCGAAGATCGAAAGACTTATGACCAATACGGAGCAAAGGGAAGAAACCGTCGGGGGACCGCTTTTTACCCCAGGACGAGAAAACTGAGTCCGGGGCATTCCCGCCCGCGTTTTCTTGGGACGAGCACCGGAAGTCCTCGACCTCGGCCCGTTTCCTTCGCTGCAAGTGCATTTCCAGTGGTTTCTGACACCGGACGAGCGTTCGCCACTCGTTGGAAGCTTCGGCCATCTTTTGGACCGTTTTGGGTCGCACCACAGTTCTCCCTCCAACGAGCTCGCTTCCCGACCTATACCTCTGGAAAACGTGTCAGGGAGCATGCCAGGAGTGTGGGTTGAAGTCCTCGGAGCACGAGACCCGAAGATCGAAAGACTTATGACCAATACGGAGCAAAGGGAAGAAACCGTCGGGGGACCGCTTTTTACCCCAGGACGAGAAAACTGAGTCCGGGGCATTCCCGCTCGCGTTTTCTTGGGACGAGCACCGGAAGTCCTCGAGCTCGGCCCGTTTCCTTCGCTGCAAGTGCATTTCCAGTGGTTTCTGACACCGGACGAGCGTTCGCCACTCGTTGGAAGCTTCGGCCATCTTTTGGATCGTTTTGGGTCGCACCACAGTTCTCCCTCCAACGAGCTCGCTTCCCGACCTATACCTCCGGAAAACGTGTCAGGGAGCATGCCAGGAGTGTGGGTTGAAGTCCTCGGAGCACGAGACCCGAAGATCGAAAGACTTATGACCAATACGGAGCAAAGGGAAGAAACCGTCAGGGGACCGCTTTTTACCCCAGGACGAGAAAACTGAGTCCGGGGCATTCCCGCTCGCGTTTTCTTGGGACGAGCACCGGATGTCCTCGAGCTCGGCCCGTTTCCTTCGCTGCAAGTGCATTTCCAGTGGTTTCTGACACCGGACGAGCGTTCGCCACTCGTTGGAAGCTTCGGCCATCTTTTGGACCGTTTTGGGTCGCACCATAGTTCTCCCTCCAACGAGCTCGCTTCCCGACCTATACCTCCGGAAAACGTGTCAGGGAGCATGCCAGGAGTGTGGGTTGAGGTCCTCGGAGCACGAGACCCGAAGATCGAAAGACTTATGACTAATACGGAGCAAAGGGAAGAAACCGTCGGGGGACCGCTTTTTACCCCAGGACGAGAAAACTGAGTCCGAGGAATTCCCGCTCGCGTTTTCTTGGGACGAGCACCAGAAGTCCTCGAACTCGGCCCGTTTCCTTCGCTGCAAGTGCATTTCCAGTGGTTTCTGACACCGGACGAGCGTTCGCCACTCGTTGGAAGCTTCGGCCATCTTTTGGACCGTTTTGGGTCGCACCACAGTTCTCCCTCCAACGAGCTCGCTTCCCGACCTATACCTCCGGAAAACGTGTCAGGGAGCATGCCAGGAGTGTGGGTTGAAGTCCTCGGAGCACGAGACCCGAAGATCGAAAGACTTATGACCAATACGGAGCAAAGGGAAGAAACCGTCGGGGGACCGCTTTTTACCCCAGGACGAGAAAACTGAGTCCGGGGCATTCCCGCTCGCGTTTTCTTGGGACGAGCACCGGAAGTCCTCGAACTCGGCCCGTTTCCTTCGCTGCAAGTGCATTTCCAGTGGTTTCTGACACCGGACGAGCGTTCGCCACTCGTTGGAAGCTTCGGCCATCTTTTGGACCGTTTTGGGTCGCACCACAGTTCTCCCTCCAACGAGCTCGCTTCCCGACCTATACCTCCGGAAAACGTGTCAGGGAGCATGCCAGGAGTGTGGGTTGAAGTCCTCGGAGCACGAGACACGAAGATCGAAAGACTTATGACCAATACGGAGCAAAGGGAAGAAACCGTCGGGGGACCGCTTTTTACCCCAGGACGAGAAAACTGAGTCCGGGGCATTCCCGCTCGCGTTTTCTTGGGACGAGCACCGGATGTCCTCGAGCTCAGCCCGTTTCCTTCGCTGCAAGTGCATTTCGAGTGGATTCTGACACCGGACGAGCGTTCGCCACTCGTTGGAAGCTTCGGCCATCTTTTGGACCGTTTTGGGTCGCACCACAGTTCTCCCTCCAACGAGCTCGCTTCCCGACCTATACCTCCGAAAAACGTGTCAGGGAGCATGCCAGGAGTGTGGGTTGAAGTCCTCGGAGCACGAGACCCGAAGATCGAAAGACTTATGACCAATACGGAGCAAAGGGAAGAAACCGTCGGGGGACCGCTTTTTACCCCAGGAGGAGAAAACTGAGTCCGGGGCATTCCCGCTCGCGTTTTCTTGGGACGAGCACCGGAAGTCCTCGAGCTCGGCCCGTTTCCTTCGCTGCAAGTGCATTTCCAGTGGTTTCTGACACCGGACGAGCGTTCGCCACTCGTTGGAAGCTTCGGCCATCTTTTGGACCGTTTTGGGTCGCACCACAGTTCTCCCTCCAACGAGCTCGCTTCCCGACCTATACCTCCGGAAAACGTGTCAGGGAGCATGCCAGGAGTGTGGGTTGAAGTCCTCGGAGCACGAGACCCGAAGATCGAAAGACTTATGACCAATACGGAGCAAAGGGAAGAAACCGTCGGGGGACCGCTTTTTACCCCAGGACGAGAAAACTGAGTCCGGGGAATTCCCGCTCGCGTTTTCTTGGGACGAGCACCGGAAGTCCTCGAGCTCGGCCCGTTTCCTTCGCTGCAAGTGCATTTCCAGTGGTTTCTGACATCGGACGAGCGTTCGCCACTCGTTGGAAGCTTCGGCCATCTTTTGGACCGTTTTGGGTCGCACCACAGTTCTCCCTCCAACGAGCTCGCTTCCCGACCTATACCTCCGGAAAACGTGTCAGGGAGCATGCCAGGAGTGTGGGTTGAAGTCCTCGGAGCACGAGACCCGAAGATCGAAAGACTTATGACCAATACGGAGCAAAGGGAAGAAACCGTCGGGGGACCGCTTTTTACCCCAGGACGAGAAAACTGAGTCCGGGGCATTCCCGCACGCGTTTTCTTGGGACGAGCACCGGAAGTCCTCGAGCTCGGCCCGTTTCCTTCGCTGCAAGTGCATTTCCAGTGGTTTCTGACACCGGACGAGCGTTCGCCACTCGTTGGAAGCTTCGGCCATCTTTTGGACCGTTTTGGGTCGCACCACGGTTCTCCCTCCAACGAGCTCGCTTCCCGACCTATACCTCCGGAAAACGTGTCAGGGAGCATGCCAGGAGTGTGGGTTGAAGTCCTCGGAGCACGAGACCCGAAGATCGAAAGACTTATGACCAATACGGAGCAAAGGGAAGAAACCGTCGGGGGACCGCTTTTTACCCCAGGACGAGAAAACTGAGTCCGGGGCATTCCCGCTCGCGTTTTCTTGGGACGAGCACCGGAAGTCCTCGAGCTCGGCCCGTTTCCTTCGCTGCAAGTGCATTTCCAGTGGTTTCTGACACCGGACGAGCGTTCGCCACTCGTTGGAAGCTTCGGCCATCTTTTGGACCGTTTTGGGTCGCACCACAGTTCTCCCTCCAACGAGCTCGCTTCCCGACCTATACCTCCGGAAAACGTGTCAGGGAGCATGCCAGGAGTGTGGGTTGAAGTCCTCGGAGCACGAGACCCGAAGATCGAAAGACTTATGACCAATACGGAGCAAAGGGAAGAAACCGTCGGGGGACCGCTTTTTACCCCAGGACGAGAAAACTGAGTCCGGGGCATTCCCGCTCGCGTTTTCTTGGGACGAGCACCGGAAGTCCTCGAGCTCGGCCCGTTTCCTTCGCTGCAAGTGCATTTCGAGTGGATTCTGACACCGGACGAGCGTTCGCCACTCGTTGGAAGCTTCGGCCATCTTTTGGACCGTTTTGGGTCGCACCACAGTTCTCCCTCCAACGAGCTCGCTTCCCGACCTATACCTCCGAAAAACGTGTCAGGGAGCATGCCAGGAGTGTGGGTTGAAGTCCTCGGAGCACGAGACCCGAAGATCGAAAGACTTATGACCAATACGGAGCAAAGGGAAGAAACCGTCGGGGGACCGCTTTTTACCCCAGGACGAGAAAACTGAGTCTGGGGCATTCCCGCTCGCGTTTTCTTGGGACGAGCACCGGAAGTCCTCGAGCTCGGCCCGTTTCCTTCGCTGCAAGTGCATTTCCAGTGGTTTCTGACACCGGACGAGCGTTCGCCACTCGTTGGAAGCTTCGGCCATCTTTTGGACCGTTTTGGGTCGCACCACAGTTCTCCCTCCAACGAGCTCGCTTCCCGACCTATACCTCCGGAAAACGTGTCAGGGAGCATGCCAGGAGTGTGGGTTGAAGTCCTCGGAGCACGAGACCCGAAGATCGAAAGACTTATGACCAATACGGAGCAAAGGGAAGAAACCGTCGGGGGACCGCTTTTTACCCCAGAACGAGAAAACTGAGTCCGGGGCATTCCCGCTCGCGTTTTCTTGGGACGAGCACCGGAAGTCCTCGAGCTTGGCCCGTTTCCTTCGCTGCAAGTGCATTTCGAGTGGATTCTGACACCGGACGAGCGTTCGCCACTCGTTGGAAGCTTCGGCCATCTTTTGGACCGTTTTGGGTCGCACCACAGTTCTCCCTCCAACGAGCTCGCTTCCCGACCTATACCTCCGGAAAACGTGTCAGGGAGCATGCCAGGAGTGTGGGTTGAAGTCCTCGGAGCACGAGACCCGAAGATCGAAAGACTTATGACCAATACGGAGCAAAGGGAAGAAACCGTCGGGGGACCGCTTTTTACCCCAGGACGAGAAAACTGAGTCCGGGGCATTCCCGCTCGCGTTTTCTTGGGACGAGCACCGGAAGTCCTCGAGCTCGGCCCGTTTCCTTCGCTGCAAGTGCATTTCCAGTGGTTTCTGACACCGGACGAGCGTTCGCCACTCGTTGGAAGCTTCGGCCATCTTTTGGACCGTTTTGGGTCGCACCACAGTTCTCCCTCCAACGAGCTCGCTTCCCTACCTATACCTCCGGAAAACGTGTCAGGGAGCATGCCAGGAGTGTGGGTTGAAGTCCTCGGAGCACGAGACCCGAAGATCGAAAGACTTATGACCAATACGGAGCAAAGGGAAGAAACCGTCGGGGGACCGCTTTTTACCCCAGGACGAGAAAACTGAGTCCGGGGAATTCCCGCTCGCGTTTTCTTGGGACGAGCACCGGAAGTCCTCGAGCTCGGCCCGTTTCCTTCGCTGCAAGTGCATTTCCAGTGGTTTCTGACACCGGACGAGCGTTCGCCACTCGTTGGAAGCTTCGGCCATCATTTGGACCGTTTTGGGTCGCACCACAGTTCTCCCTCCAACGAGCTCGCTTCCCGACCTATACCTCCGGAAAACGTGTCAGGGAGCATGCCAGGAGTGTGGGTTGAAGTCCTCGGAGCACGAGACCCGAAGATCGAAAGACTTATGACCAATACGGAGCAAAGGGAAGAAACCGTCGGGGGACCGCTTTTTACCCCAGGACGAGAAAACTGAGTCCGGGGCATTCCCGCTCGCGTTTTCTTGGGACGAGCACCGGAAGTCCTCGAACTCGGCCCGTTTCCTTCGCTGCAAGTGCATTTCCAGTGGTTTCTGACACCGGACGAGCGTTCGCCACTCGTTGGAAGCTTCGGCCATCTTTTGGACCGTTTTGGGTCGCACCACAGTTCTCCCTCCAACGAGCTCGCTTCCCGACCTATACCTCCGGAAAACGTGTCAGGGAGCATGCCAGGAGTGTGGGTTGAAGTCCTCGGAGCACGAGACCCGAAGATCGAAAGACTTATGACCAATACGGAGCAAAGGGAAGAAACCGTCGGGGGACCGCTTTTTACCCCAGGACGAGAAAACTGAGTCCGGGGCATTCCCGCTCGCGTTTTCTTGGGACGAGCACCGGAAGTCCTCGAGCTCGGCCCGTTTCCTTCGCTGCAAGTGCATTTCCAGTGGTTTCTGACACCGGACGAGCGTTCGCCACTCGTTGGAAGCTTCGGCCATCTTTTGGACCGTTTTGGGTCGCACCACAGTTCTCCCTCCAACGAGCTCGCTTCCCGACCTATACCTCCGGAAAACGTGTCAAGGAGCATGCCAGGAGTGTGGGTTGAAGTCCTCGGAGCACGAGACCCGAAGATCGAAAGACTTATGACCAATACGGAGCAAAGGGAAGAAACCGTCGGGGGACCGCTTTTTACCCCAGGACGAGAAAACTGAGTCCGGGGAATTCCCGCTCGCGTTTTCTTGGGACGAGCACCGGAAGTCCTCGAGCTCGGCCCGTTTCCTTCGCTGCAAGTGCATTTCCAGTGGTTTCTGACACCGGACGAGCGTTCGCCACTCGTTGGAAGCTTCGGCCATCTTTTGGACCGTTTTGGGTCGCACCACAGTTCTCCCTCCAACGAGCTCGCTTCCCGACCTATACCTCCGGAAAACGTGTCAGGGAGCATGCCAGGAGTGTGGGTTGAAGTCCTCGGAGCACGAGACCCGAAGATCGAAAGACTTATGACCAATACGGAGCAAAGGGAAGAAACCGTCGGGGGACCGCTTTTTACCCCAGGACGAGAAAACTGAGTCCGGGGCATTCCCGCTCGCGTTTTCTTGGGACGAGCACCGGAAGTCCTCGAGCTCAGCCCGTTTCCTTCGCTGCAAGTGCATTTCAAGTGGTTTCTGACACCGGACGAGCGTTCGCCACTCGTTGGAAGCTTCGGCCATCTTTTGGACCGTTTTGGGTCGCACCACAGTTCTCCCTCCAACGAGCTCGCTTCCCGACCTATACCTCCGAAAAACGTGTCAGGGAGCATGCCAGGAGTGTGGGTTGAAGTCCTCGGAGCACGAGACCCGAAGATCGAAAGACTTATGACCAATACGGAGCAAAGGGAAGAAACCGTCGGGGGACCGCTTTTTACCCCAGGACGAGAAAACTGAGTCCGGGGCATTCCCGCTCGCGTTTTCTTGGGACGAGCACCGGAAGTCCTCGAGCTCAGCCCGTTTCATTCGCTGCAAGTGCATTTCCAGTGGTTTCTGACACCGGACGAGCGTTCGCCACTCGTTGGAAGCTTCGGCCATCTTTTGGACCGTTTTGGGTCGCACCACAGTTCTCCCTCCAACGAGCTCGCTTCCCGACCTATACCTCCGGAAAACGTGTCAGGGAGCATGCCAGGAGTGTGGGTTGAAGTCCTCGGAGCACGAGACCCGAAGATCGAAAGACTTATGACCAATACGGAGCAAAGGGAAGAAACCGTCGGGGGACCGCTTTTTACCCCAGGACGAGAAAACTGAGTCCGGGGCATTCCCGCTCGCGTTTTCTTGGGACGAGCACCAGAAGTCCTCGAGCTCAGCCCGTTTCCTTCGCTGCAAGTGCATTTCCAGTGGTTTCTGACACCGGACGAGCGTTCGCCACTCGTTGGAAGCTTCGGCCATCTTTTGGACCGTTTTGGGTAGCACCACAGTTCTCCCTCAACCGAGCTCGCTTCCCGACCTATACCTCCGGAAAACGTGTGAGGGAGCATGCCAGGAGTGTGGGTTGAAGTCCTCGGAGCACGAGACCCGAAGATCGAAAGACTTATGACCAATACGGAGCAAAGGGAAGAAACCGTCAGGGGACCGCTTTTTACCCCAAGACGAGAAAAGTGAGTCCGGGGCATTCCCGCTCGCGTTTTCTTGGGACGAGCACCGGAAGTCCTCGAGCTCAGCCCGTTTCCTTCGCTGCAAGTGCATTTCCAGTGGTTTCTGACACCGGACGAGCGTTCGCCACTCGTTGGAAGCTTCGGCCATCTTTTGGACCGTTTTGGGTCGCACCACAGTTCTCCCTCCAACGAGCTCGCTTCCCGACCTATACCTCCGGAAAACGTGTCAGGGAGCATGCCAGGAGTGTGGGTTGAAGTCCTCGGAGAACGAGACCCGAAGATCGAAAGACTTATGACCAATACGGAGCAAAGGGAAGAAACCGTCGGGGGACCGCTTTTTACCCCAGGACGAGAAAACTGAGTCCGGGGCATTCCTGCTCGCGTTTTCTTGGGACGAGCACCGGAAGTCCTCGAGCTCAGCCCGTTTCCTTCGCTGCAAGTGCATTTCCAGTGGTTTCTGACACCGGACGAGCGTTCGCCACTCGTTGGAAGCTTCGGCCATCTTTTGGACCGTTTTGGGTCGCACCACAGTTCTCCCTCCAACGAGCTCGCTTCCCGACCTATACCTCCGGAAAACGTGTCAGGGAGCATGCCAGGAGTGTGGGTTGAAGTCCTCGGAGCACGAGACCCGAAGATCGAAAGACTTATGACCAATACGGAGCAAAGGGAAGAAACCGTCGGGGGACCGCTTTTTACCCCAGGACGGGAAAACTGAGTCCGGGGCATTCCCGCTCGCGTTTTCTTGGGACGAGCACCGGAAGTCCTCGAGCTCAGCCCGTTTCATTCGCTGCAAGTGCATTTCCAGTGGTTTCTGACACCGGACGAGCGTTCGCCACTCGTTGGAAGCTTCGGCCATCTTTTGGACCGTTTTGGGTCGCACCACAGTTCTCCCTCCAACGAGCTCGCTTCCCGACCTATACCTCCGGAAAACGTGTCAGGGAGCATGCATGGAGTGTGGGTTGAAGTCCTCGGAGCACGAGACCCGAAGATCGAAAGACTTATGACCAATACGGAGCAAAGGGAAGAAACCGTCGGGGGACCGCTTTTTACCCCAGGACGAGAAAACTGAGTCCGGGGCATTCCCGCTCGCGTTTTCTTGGGACGAGCACCGGAAGTCCTCGAGCTCAGCCCGTTTCCTTCGCTGCAAGTGCATTTCCAGTGGTTTCTGACACCGGACGAGCGTTCGCCACTCGTTGGAAGCTTCGGCCATCTTTTGGACCGTTTTGGGTCGCACCACAGTTCTCCCTCCAACGAGCTCGCTTCCCGACCTATACCCCCGGAAAACGTGTCAGGGAGCATGCCAGGAGTGTGGGTTGAAGTCCTCGGAGCACGAGACCCGAAGATCGAAAGACTTATGACCAATACGGAGCAAAGGGAAGAAGCCGTCGGGGGACCGCTTTTTACCCCAGGACGGGAAAACTGAGTCCGGGGCATTCCCGCTCGCGTTTTCTTGGGACGAGCACCGGAAGTCCTCGAGCTCAGCCCGTTTCCTTCGCTCCAAGTGCATTTCCAGTGGTTTCTGACACCGGACGAGCGTTCGCCACACGTTGGAAGCTTCGACCATCTTTTGGACCGTTTTGGGTCGCACCACAGTTCTCCCTCCAACGAGCTCGCTTCCCGACCTATACCTCCGGAAAACGTGTCAGGGAGCATGCCAAGAGTGTGGATTGAAGTCCTCGGAGCACGAGACCCGAAGATCGAAAGACTTATGACCAATACGGAGCAAAGGGAAGAAACCGTCGGGGGACCGCTTTTTACCCCAGGACGAGAAAACTAAGTCCGGGGCATTCCCGCTCGCGTTTTCTTGGGTCGAGCACCGGAAGTCCTCGAGCTCAGCCCGTTTCCTTCGCTGCAAGTGCATTTCCAGTGGTTTCTGACACCGGACGAGCGTTCGCCACTCGTTGGAAGCTTCGGCCATCTTTTGGACCGTTTTGGGTCGCACCACAGTTCTCCCTCCAACGAGCTCGCTTCCCGACCTATACCTCCGGAAAACGTGTCAGGGAGCATGCCAGGAGTGTGGGTTGAAGTCCTCGGAGCACGAGACCCGAAGATCGAAAGACTTATGACCAATACGGAGCAAAGGGAAGAAACCGTCGGGGGACCGCTTTTTACCCCAGGACGAGAAAACTGAGTCCGGGGCATTCCCGCTCGCGTTGTCTTGGGACGAGCACCGGAAGTCCTCGAGCTCAGCCCGTTTCCTTCGCTGCAAGTGCATTTCCAGTGGTTTCTGACACCGGACGAGCGTTCGCCACTCGTTGGAAGCTTCGGCCATCTTTTGGACCGTTTTGGGTCGCACCACAGTTCTCCCTCCAACGAGCTCGCTTCCCGACCTATACCTCCAGAAAACGTGTCAGGGAGCATGCCAGGAGTGTGGGTTGAAGTCCTCGGAGCACGAGACCCGAAGATCGAAAGACTTATGACCAATACGGAGCAAAGGGAAGAAACCGTCGGGGGACCGCTTTTTACCCCAGGACGAGAAAACTGAGTCCGGGGCATTCCCGCTCGCGTTTTCTTGGGACGAGCACCGGAAGTCCTCGAGCTCAGCCCGTTTCCTTCGCTGCAGGTGCATTTCCAGTGGTTTCTGACACCGGACGAGCGTTCGCCACTCGTTGGAAGCTTCGGCCATCTTTTGGACCGTTTTGGGTCGCACCACAGTTCTCCCTCCAACGAGCTCGCTTCCCGACCTATACCTCCGGAAAACGTGTCAGGGAGCATGCCAGGAGTGTGGGTTGAAGTCCTCGGAGCACGAGACCCGAAGATCGAAAGACTTATGACCAATACGGAGCAAAGGGAAGAAACCGTCGGGGGACCGCTTTTTACCCCAGGACGAGAAAACTGAGTCCGGGGCATTCCCGCTCGCGTTTTCTTGGGACGAGCACCGGAAGTCCTCGAGCTCAGCCCGTTTCCTTCGCTGCAAGTGCATTTCCAGTGGTTTCTGATACCGGACGAGCGTTCGCCACTCGTTGGAAGCTTCGGCCATCTTTTGGACCGTTTTGGGTCGCACCACAGTTCTCCCTCCAACGAGCTCGCTTCCCGACCAATACCTCCGGAAAACGTGTCAGGGAGCATGCCAGGAGTGTGGGTTGAAGTCCTTGGAGCACGAGACCCGAAGATCGAAAGAGTTATGACCAATACGGTGCAAAGGGAAGAAACCGTCGGGGGACCGCTTTTTACCCCAGGACGAGAAAACTGAGTCCGGGGCATTCCCGCTCGCGTTTTCTTGGGACGAGCACCGGAAGTCCTCGAGCTCAGCCCGTTTCCTTCGCTGCAAGTGCATTTCCAGTGGTTTCTGACACCGGACGAGCGTTCGCCACTCGTTGGAAGCTTCGGCCATCTTTTGGACCGTTTTGGGTCGCACCACAGTTCTCCCTCCAACGAGCTCGCTTCCCGACCTATACCTCCGGAAAACGTGTCAGGGAGCATGCCAGGAGTGTGGGTTGAAGTCCTCGGAGCACGAGACCCGAAGATCGAAAGAGTTATGACCAATACGGAGCAAAGGGAAGAAACCGTCGGGGGACCGCTTTTTACCCCAGGACGAGAAAACTGAGTCCGGGGCATTCCCGCTCGCGTTTTCTTGGGACGAGCACCGGAAGTCCTCGAGCTCAGCCCATTTCCTTCGCTGCAAGTGCATTTTCAGTGGTTTCCGACACCGGACGAGCGTTCGCCACTCGTTGGAAGCTTCGGCCATCTGTTGGACCGTTTTGGGTCGCACCACAGTTATCCCTCCAACGAGCTCGCTTCCCGACCTATACCTCCGGAAAACGTGTCAGGGAGCATGCCAGGAGTGTGGGTTGAAGTCCTCGGAGCACGAGACCCGAAGATCGAAAGACTTATGACCAATACGGAGCAAAGGGAAGAAACCGTCGGGGGACCGCTTTTTACCCCAGGACGAGAAAACTGAGTCCGGGGCATTCCCGCTCGCGTTTTCTTGGGACGAGCACCGGAAGTCCTCGAGCTCAGCCCGTTTCCTTCGCTGCAAGTGCATTTCCAGTGGTTTCTGACACCGGACGAGCGTTCGCCACTCGTTGGAAGCTTCGGCCATCTTTTGGACCGTTTTGGGTCGCACCACAGTTCTCCCTCCAACGAGCTCGCTTCCCGACCTATACCTCCGGAAAACGTGTCAGGGAGCATGCCAGGAGTGTGGGTTGAAGTCCTCGGAGCACGAAACCCGAAGATCGAAAGACTTATGACCAATACGGAGCAAAGGGAAGAAACCGTCGGGGGACCGCTTTTTACCCCAGGACGAGAAAACTGAGTCCGGGGCATTCCCGCTCGCGTTTTCTTGGGACGAGCACCGGAAGTCCTCGAGCTCAGCCCGTTTCCTTCGCTGCAAGTGCATTTCCAGTGGTTTCTGATACCGGACGAGCGTTCGCCACTCGTTGGAAGCTTCGGCCATCTTTTGGACCGTTTTGGGTCGCACCACAGTTCTCCCTCCAACGAGCTCGCTTCCCGACCAATACCTCCGGAAAACGTGTCAGGGAGCATGCCAGGAGTGTGGGTTGAAGTCCTTGGAGCACGAGACCCGAAGATCGAAAGAGTTATGACCAATACGGTGCAAAGGGAAGAAACCGTCGGGGGACCGCTTTTTACCCCAGGACGAGAAAACTGAGTCCGGGGCATTCCCGCTCGCGTTTTCTTGGGACGAGCACCGGAAGTCCTCGAGCTCAGCCCGTTTCCTTCGCTGCAAGTGCATTTCCAGTGGTTTCTGACACCGGACGAGCGTTCGCCACTCGTTGGAAGCTTCGGCCATCTTTTGGACCGTTTTGGGTCGCACCACAGTTCTCCCTCCAACGAGCTCGCTTCCCGACCTATACCTCCGGAAAACGTGTCAGGGAGCATGCCAGGAGTGTGGGTTGAAGTCCTCGGAGCACGAGACCCGAAGATCGAAAGACTTATGACCAATACGGAGCAAAGGGAAGAAACCGTCGGGGGACCGCTTTTTACCCCAGGACGAGAAAACTGAGTCCGGGGCATTCCCGCTCGCGTTTTCTTGGGACGAGCACCGGAAGTCCTCGAGCTCAGCCCGTTTCCTTCGCTGCAAGTGCATTTTCAGTGGTTTCTGACACCGGACGAGCGTTCGCCACTCGTTGGAAGCTTCGGCCATCTGTTGGACCGTTTTGGGTCGCACCACAGTTATCCCTCCAACGAGCTCGCTTCCCGACCTATACCTCCGGAAAACGTGTCAGGGAGCATGCCAGGAGTGTGGGTTGAAGTCCTCGGAGCACGAGACCCGAAGATCGAAAGACTTATGACCAATACGGAGCAAAGGGAAGAAACCGTCGGGGGACCGCTTTTTACCCCAGGACGAGAAAACTGAGTCCGGGGCATTCCCGCTCGCGTTTTCTTGGGACGAGCACCGGAAGTCCTCGAGCTCAGCCCGTTTCCTTCGCTGCAAGTGCATTTCCAGTGGTTTCTGACACCGGACGAGCGTTCGCCACTCGTTGGAAGCTTCGGCCATCTTTTGGACCGTTTTGGGTCGCACCACAGTTCTCCCTCCAACGAGCTCGCTTCCCGACCTATACCTCCGGAAAACGTGTCAGGGAGCATGCCAGGAGCGTGGGTTGAAGTCCTCGGAGCACGAGACCCGAAGATCGAAAGACTTATGACCAATACGGAGCAAAGGGAAGAAACCGTCGGGGGACCGCTTTTTACCCCAGGACGAGAAAACTGAGTCCGGGGCATTCCCGCTCGCGTTTTCTTGGGACGAGCACCGGAAGTCCTCGAGCTCAGCCCGTTTCCTTCGCTGCAAGTGCATTTCCAGTGGTTTCTGACACCGGACGAGCGTTCGCCACTCGTTGGAAGCTTCGGCCATCTTTTAGACCGTTTTGGGTCGCACCACAGTTCTCCCTCCAACGAGCTCGCTTCCCGACCTATACCTCCGGAAAACGTGTCAGGGAGCATGCCAGGAGTGTGGGTTGAAGTCCTCGGAGCACGAGACCCGAAGATCGAAAGACTTATGACCAATACGGAGCAAAGGGAAGAAACCGTCGGGGGACCGCTTTTTACCCCAGGACGAGAAAACTGAGTCCGGGGCATTCCCGCTCGCGTTTTCTTGGGACGAGCACCGGAAGTCCTCGAGCTCAGCCCGTTTCCTTCGCTGCAAGTGCATTTCCAGTGGTTTCTGACACCGGACGAGCGTTCGCCACTCGTTGGAAGCTTCGGCCATCTTTTGGACCGTTTTGGGTCGCACCACAGTTCTCCCTCCAACGAGCTCGCTTCCCGACCTATACCTTCGGAAAACGTGTCAGGGAGCATGCCAGGAGTGTGGGTTGAAGTCCTCGGAGCACGAGACCCGAAGATCGAAAGACTTATGACCAATACGGAGCAAAGGGAAGAAACCGTCGGGGGACCGCTTTTTACCCCAGGACGAGAAAACTGAGTCCGGGGCATTCCCGCTCGCGTTTTCTTGGGACGAGCACCAGAAGTCCTCGACCTCAGCCCGTTTCCTTCGCTGCAAGTGCATTTCCAGTGGTTTCTGACACCGGACGAGCGTTCGCCACTCGTTGGAAGCTTCGGCCATCTTTTGGACCGTTTTGGGTCGCACCACAGTTCTCCCTCCAACGAGCTCGCTTCCCGACCTATACCTCCGGAAAACGTGTCAGGGAGCATGCCAGGAGTGTGGGTTGAAGTCCTCGGAGCACGAGACCCGAAGATCGAAAGACTTATGACCAATACGGAGCAAAGGGAAGAAACCGTCGGGGGACCGCTTTTTACCCCAGGACGAGAAAACTGAGTCCGGGGCATTCCCGCTCGCGTTTTCTTGGGACGAGCACCGGAAGTCCTCGAGCTCAGCCCGTTTCCTTCGCTGCAAGTGCATTTCCAGTGGTTTCTGACACCGGACGAGCGTTCGCCACTCGTTGGAAGCTTCGGCCATCTTTTGGACCGTTTTGGGTCGCACCACAGTTCTCCCTCCAACGAGCTCGCTTCCCGACCTATACCTCCAGAAAACGTGTCAGGGAGCATGCCAGGAGTGTGGGTTGAAGTCCTCGGAGCACGAGACCCGAAGATCGAAAGACTTATGACCAATACGGAGCAAAGGGAAGAAACCGTCGGGGGACCGCTTTTTACCCCAGGACGAGAAAACTGAGTCCGGGGCATTCCCGCTCGCGTTTTCTTGGGACGAGCACCGGAAGTCCTCGAGCTCAGCCCGTTTACTTCGCTGCAAGTGCATTTCCAGTGGTTTCTGACACCGGACGAGCGTTCGCCACTCGTTGGAAGCTTCGGCCATCTTTTGGACCATTTTGGGTCGCACCACAGTTCTCCCTCCAACGAGCTCGCTTCCCGACCTATACCTCCTGAAAACGTGTCAGGGAGCATGCCAGGAGTGTGGGTTGAAGTGCTCGGAGCACGGGACTCGAAGATCGAAAGAGTTATGACCAATACGGAGCAAAGGGAAGAAACCGTCGGGGGACCGCTTTTTACCCCAGGACGCGAAAACTGAGTCCGGGGCATTCCCGCTCGCGTTTTCTTGGGACGAGCACCGGAAGTCCTCGAGCTCAGCCCGTTTCCTTCGCTGCAAGTGCATTTCCAGTGGTTTCTGACACCGGACGAGCGTTCGCCACTCGTTGGAAGCTTCGGCCATCTTTTGGACCGTTTTGGGTCGCACCACAGTTCTCCCTCCAACGAGCTCGCTTCCCGACCTATACCTCCGGAAAACGTGTCAGGGAGCATGCCAGGAGTGTGGGTTGAAGTGCTCGGAGCATGGGACTCAAAGATCGAAAGAGTTATGACCAATACGGAGCAAAGGGAAGAAACCGTCGGGGGACCGCTTTTTACCCCAGGACGCGAAAACTGAGTCCGGGGCATTCCCGCTCGCGTTTTCTTGGGACGAGCACCGGAAGTCCTCGAGCTCAGCCCGTTTCCTTCGCTGCAAGTGCATTTCCAGTAGTTTCTGACACCGGACGAGCGTTCGCCACTCGTTGGAAGCTTCGGCCATCTTTTGGACTGTTTTGGGTCGCACCACAGTTCTCCCTCCAACGAGCTCGCTTCCCGACCTATACCTCCGGAAAACGTGTCAGGGAGCATGCCAGGAGTGTGGGTTGAAGTGCTCGGAGCATGGGACTCAAAGATCGAAAGAGTTATGACCAATACGGAGCAAAGGGAAGAAACCGTCGGGGGACCGCTTTTTACCCCAGGACGAGAAAACTGAGTCCGGGGCATTCCCGCACGCGTTTTCTTGGGACGAGCACCGGAAGTCCTCGAGCTCAGCATGTTTCCTTCGCTGCAAGTGCATTTCCAGTGGTTTCTGACACCGGACGAGCGTTCGCCACTCGTTGGAAGCTTCGGCCATCTTTTGGACTGTTTTGGGTCGCACCACAGTTCTCCCTCCAACGAGCTCGCTTCCCGACCTATACCTCCGGAAAACGTGTCAGGGAGCATGCCAGGAGTGTGGGTTGAAGTCCTCGGAGCACGAGACCCGAAGATCGAAAGACTTATGACCAATACGGAGCAAAGGGAAGAAACCGTCGGGGGACCGCTTTTTACCCCAGGACGAGAAAACTGAGTCCGGGGCATTCCCGCTCGCGTTTTCTTGGGACGAGCACCGGAAGTCCTCGACCTCAGCCCGTTTCCTTCGCTGCAAGTGCATTTCCAGTGGTTTCTGACACCGGACGAGCGTTCGCCACTCGTTGGAAGCTTCGGCCATCTTTTGGACCGTTTTGGGTCGCACCACAGTTTTCCCTCCAACGAGCTCGCTTCCCGACCTATACCTCCAGAAAACGTGTCAGGGAGCATGCCAGGAGTGTGGGTTGAAGTCCTCGGAGCACGAGACCCGAAGATCGAAAGACTTATGACCAATACGGAGCAAAGGGAAGAAACCGTCGGGGGACCGCTTTTTACCCCAGGACGAGAAAACTGAGTCCGGGGCATTCCCGCTCGCGTTTTCTTGGGACGAGCACCGGAAGTCCTCGAGCTCAGCCCGTTTCCTTCGCTGCAAGTGCATTTCCAGTGGTTTCTGACACCGGACGAGCGTTCGCCACTCGTTGGAAGCTTCGGCCATCTTTTGGACCGTTTTGGGTCGCACCACAGTTCTCCCTCCAACGAGCTCGCTTCCCGACCTATACCTCTGGAAAACGTGTCAGGGAGCATGCCAGGAGTGTGGGTTGAAGTCCTCGGAGCACGAGACCCGAAGATCGAAAGACTTATGACCAATACGGAGCAAAGGGAAGAAACCGTCGGGGGACCGCTTTTTACCCCAGGACGAGAAAACTGAGTCCGGGGCATTCCCGCTCGCGTTTTCTTGGGACGAGCACCGGAAGTCCTCGAGCTCAGCCCGTTTCCTTCGCTGCAAGTGCATTTCCAGTGGTTTCTGACACCGGACGAGCGTTCGCCACTCGTTGGAAGCTTCGGCCATCTTTTGGACCGTTTTGGGTCGCACCACAGTTCTCCCTCCAACGAGCTCGCTTCCCGACCTATACCTCTGGAAAACGTGTCAGGGAGCATGCCAGGAGTGTGGGTTGAAGTCCTCGGAGCACGAGACCCGAAGATCGAAAGACTTATGACCAATACGGAGCAAAGGGAAGAAACCGTCGGGGGACCGCTTTTTACCCCAGGACGAGAAAACTGAGTCCGGGGCATTCCCGCTCGCGTTTTCTTGGGACGAGCACCGGATGTCCTCGAGCTCAACCCGTTTCCTTCGCTGCAAGTGCATTTCCAGTGGTTTCTGACACCGGACGAGCGTTCGCCACTCGTTGGAAGCTTCGGCCATCTTTTGGACCGTTTTGGGTCGCACCACAGTTCTCCCTCCAACGAGCTCGCTTCCCGACCTATACCTCCGGAAAACGTGTCAGGGAGCATGCCAGGAGTGTGGGTTGAAGTCCTCGGAGCACGGGACCCGAAGATCGAAAGAGTTATGACCAATACGGAGCAAAGGGATGAAACCGTCGGGGGACCGCTTTTTACCCCAGGACGAGAAAACTGAGTCCGGGGCATTCCCGCACGCGTTTTCTTGGGACGAGCACCGGAAGTCCTCGAGCTCAGCATGTTTTCTTCGCTGCAAGTGCATTTCCAGTGGTTTCTGACACCGGACGAGCGTTCGCCACTCGTTGGAAGCTTCGGCCATCTTTTGGACTGTTTTGGGTCGCACCACAGTTCTCCCTCCGACGAGCTCGCTTCCCGACCTATACCTCCGGAAAACGTGTCAGGGAGCATGCCAGGAGTGTGGGTTGAAGTCCTCGGAGAACGAGACCCGAAGATCGAAAGACTTATGACCAATACGGAGCAAAGGGAAGAAACCGTCGGGGGACCGCTTTTTACCCCAGGACGAGAAAACTGAGTCCGGGGCATTCCCGCTCGCGTTTTCTTGGGACGAGCACCGGAAGTCCTCGAGCTCAGCCCGTTTCCTTCGCTGCAAGTGCATTTCCAGTGGTTTCTGACACCGGACGAGCGTTCGCCACTCGTTGGAAGCTTCGGCCATCTTTTGGACCGTTTTGGGTCGCACCACAGTTCTCCCTCCAACGAGCTCGCTTCCCGACCTATACCTCCGGAAAACGTGTCAGGGAGCATGCCAGGAGTGTGGGTTGAAGTCCTCGGAGCACGGGACCCGAAGATCGAAAGACTTATGACCAATACGGAGCAAAGGGAAGAAACCGTCGGGGGACCGCTTTTTACCCCAGGACGAGAAAACTGAGTCCGGGGCATTCCCGCTCGCGTTTTCTTGGGACGAGCACCGGAAGTCCTCGAGCTCAGCCCGTTTCCTTCGCTGCAAGTGCATTTCCAGTGGTTTCTGACACCGGACGAGCGTTCGCCACTCGTTGGAAGCTTCGGCCATCTTTTGGACCGTTTTGGGTCGCACCACAGTTCTCCCTCCAACGAGCTCGCTTCCCGACCTATACCTCTGGAAAACGTGTCAGGGAGCATGCCAGGAGTGTGGGTTGAAGTCCTCGGAGCACGAGACCCGAAGATCGAAAGACTTATGACCAATACGGAGCAAAGGGAAGAAACCGTCGGGGGACCGCTTTTCACCCCAGGACGAGAAAACTGAGTCCGGGGCATTCCCGCTCGCGTTTTCTTGGGACGAGCACCGGAAGTCCTCGAGCTCAGCCCGTTTCCTTCGCTGCAAGTGCATTTCCAGTGGTTTCTGACACCGGACGAGCGTTCGCCACTCGTTGGAAGCTTCGGCCATCTTTTGGACCGTTTTGGGTCGCACCACAGTTCTCCCTCCAACGAGCTCGCTTCCCGACCTATACCTCTGGAAAACGTGTCAGGGAGCATGCCAGGAGTGTGGGTTGAAGTCCTCGGAGCACAAGACCCGAAGATCGAAAGACTTATGACCAATACGGAGCAAAGGGAAGAAACCGTCGGGGGACCGCTTTTTACCCCAGGACGAGAAAACTGAGTCCGGGGCATTCCCGCTCGCGTTTTCTTGGGACGAGCACCGGAAGTCCTCGAGCTCAGCCCGTTTCCTTCGCTGCAAGTGCATTTCCAGTGGTTTCTGACACCGGACGAGCGTTCGCCACTCGTTGGAAGCTTCGGCCATCTTTTGGACCGTTTTGGGTCGCACCACAGTTCTCCCTCCAACGAGCTCGCTTCCCGACCTATACCTCCGGAAAACGTGTCAGGGAGCATGCCAGGAGTGTGGGTTGAAGTCCTCGGAGCACGGGACCCGAAGATCGAAAGAGTTATGACCAATACGGAGCAAAGGGATGAAACCGTCGGGGGACCGCTTTTTACCCCAGGACGAGAAAACTGAGTCCGGGGCATTCCCGCACGCGTTTTCTTGGGACGAGCACCGGAAGTCCTCGAGCTCAGCATGTTTCCTTCGCTGCAAGTGCATTTCCAGTGGTTTCTGACACCGGACGAGCGTTCGCCACTCGTTGGAAGCTTCGGCCATCTTTTGGACTGTTTTGGGTCGCACCACAGTTCTCCCTCCAACGAGCTCGCTTCCCGACCTATACCTCCGGAAAACGTGTCAGGGAGCATGCCAGGAGTGTGGGTTGAAGTCCTCGGAGCACGAGACCCGAAGATCGAAAGACTTATGACCAATACGGAGCAAAGGGAAGAAACCGTCGGGGGACCGCTTTTTACCCCAGGACGAGAAAACTGAGTCCGGGGCATTCCCGCTCGCGTTTTCTTGGGACGAGCACCGGAAGTCCTCGACCTCAGCCCGTTTCCTTCGCTGCAAGTGCATTTCCAGTGGTTTCTGACACCGGACGAGCGTTCGCCACTCGTTGGAAGCTTCGGCCATCTTTTGGACCGTTTTGGGTCGCACCACAGTTCTCCCTCCAACGAGCTCGCTTCCCGACCTATACCTCCGGAAAACGTGTCAGGGAGCATGCCAGGAGTGTGGGTTGAAGTCCTCGGAGCACGAGACCCGAAGATCGAAAGACTTATGACCAATACGGAGCAAAGGGAAGAAACCGTCGGGGGACCGCTTTTTACCCCAGGACGAGAAAACTGAGTCCGGGGCATTCCCGCTCGCGTTTTCTTGGGACGAGCACCGGAAGTCCT
The DNA here is from genome assembly GCF_025177605.1 of Cucumis melo. Taxonomy (NCBI): domain Eukaryota; kingdom Viridiplantae; phylum Streptophyta; class Magnoliopsida; order Cucurbitales; family Cucurbitaceae; genus Cucumis; species Cucumis melo. The sequence continues at coordinate 28,691,733 of NC_066864.1, forward strand.
CGAGCTCAGCCCGTTTCCTTCTCTGCAAGTGCATTTCCAGTGGTTTCTGACACCGGACGAGCGTTCGCCACTCGTTGGAAGCTTCGGCCATCTTTTGGACCGTTTTGGGTCGCACCACAGTTCTCCCTCCAACGAGCTCGCTTCCCGACCTATACCTCCAGAAAACGTGTCAGGGAGCATGCCAAGAGCGTGGGTTGAAGTCCTCGGAGCACGAGACCCGAAGATCGAAAGACTTATGACCAATACGGAGCAAAGGGAAGAAACCGTCGGGGGACCGCTTTTTACCCCAGGACGAGAAAACTGAGTACGGGGCATTCCCGCTCGCGTTTTCTTGGGACGAGCACCGGAAGTCCTCGAGCTCAGCCCGTTTCCTTCGCTGCAAGTGCATTTCCAGTGGTTTCTGACACCGGACGAGCGTTCGCCACTCGTTGGAAGCTTCGGCCATCTTTTGGACCGTTTTGGGTCGCACCACAGTTCTCCCTCCAACGAGCTCGCTTCCCGACCTATACCTCCGGAAAACGTGCCAGGGAGCATGCCAGGAGCGTGGGTTGAAGTCCTCGGAGCACGAGACCCGAAGATCGAAAGACTTATGACCAATACGGAGCAAAGGGAAGAAACCGTCGGGGGACCGCTTTTTACCCCAGGACGAGAAAACTGAGTACGGGGCATTCCCGCTCGCGTTTTCTTGGGACGAGCACCGGAAGTCCTCGAGCTCAGCCCGTTTCCTTCGCTGCAAGTGCATTTCCAGTGGTTTCTGACACCGGACGAGCGTTCGCCACTCGTTGGAAGCTTCGGCCATCTTTTGGACCGTTTTGGGTCGCACCACAGTTCTCCCTCCAACGAGCTCGCTTCCCGACCTATACCTCCGGAAAACGTGCCAGGGAGCATGCCAGGAGCGTGGGTTGAAGTCCTCGGAGCACGAGACCCGAAGATCGAAAGACTTATGACCAATACGGAGCAAAGGGAAGAAACCGTCGGGGGACCGCTTTTTACCCCAGGACGAGAAAACTGAGTCCGGGGCATTCCCGCTCGCGTTTTCTTGGGACGAGCACCGGAAGTCCTCGAGCTCAGCCCGTTTCCTTCTCTGCAAGTGCATTTCCAGTGGTTTCTGACACCGGACGAGCGTTCGCCACTCGTTGGAAGCTTCGGCCATCTTTTGGACCGTTTTGGGTCGCACCACAGTTCTCCCTCCAACGAGCTCGCTTCCCGACCTATACCTCCGGAAAACGTGTCAGGGAGCATGCCAGGAGTGTGGGTTGAAGTCCTCGGAGCACGGGACCCGAAGATCGAAAGAGTTATGACCAATACGGAGCAAAGGGATGAAACCGTCGGGGGACCGCTTTTTACCCCAGGACGAGAAAACTGAGTCCGGGGCATTCCCGCACGCGTTTTCTTGGGACGAGCACCGGAAGTCCTCGAGCTCAGCATGTTTCCTTCGCTGCAAGTGCATTTCCAGTGGTTTCTGACACCGGACGAGCGTTCGCCACTCGTTGGAAGCTTCGGCCATCTTTTGGACTGTTTTGGGTCGCACCACAGTTCTCCCTCCAACGAGCTCGCTTCCCGACCTATACCTCTGGAAAACGTGTCAGGGAGCATGCCAGGAGTGTGGGTTGAAGTCCTCGGAGCACGAGACCCGAAGATCGAAAGACTTATGACCAATACGGAGCAAAGGGAAGAAACCGTCGGGGGACCGCTTTTTACCCCAGGACGAGAAAACTGAGTCCGGGGCATTCCCGCTCGCGTTTTCTTGGGACGAGCACCGGAAGTCCTCGAGCTCAGCCCGTTTCCTTCGCTGCAAGTGTATTTCCAGTGGTTTCTGACACCGGACGAGCGTTCGCCACTCGTTGGAAGCTTCGGCCATCTTTTGGACCGTTTTGGGTCGCACCACAGTTCTCCCTCCAACGAGCTCACTTCCCGACCTATACCTCCGGAAAACGTGTCAGGGAGCATGCCAGGAGTCTGGGTTGAAGTCCTCGGAGCACGGGACCCGAAGATCGAAAGAGTTATGACCAATACGGAGCAAAGGGATGAAACCGTCGGGGGACCGCTTTTTACCCCAGGACGAGAAAACTGAGTCCGGGGCATTCCCGCACGCGTTTTCTTGGGACGAGCACCGGAAGTCCTCGAGCTCAGCATGTTTCCTTCGCTGCAAGTGCATTTCCAGTGGTTTCTGACACCGGACGAGCGTTCGCCACTCGTTGGAAGCTTCGGCCATCTTTTGGACTGTTTTGGGTCGCACCACAGTTCTCCCTCCAACGAGCTCGCTTCCCGACCTATACCTCCAGAAAACGTGTCAGGGAGCATGCCAGGAGTGTGGGTTGAAGTCCTCGGAGCACGAGACCCGAAGATCGAAAGACTTATGACCAATACGGAGCAAAGGGAAGAAACCGTCGGGGGACCGCTTTTTACCCCAGGACGAGAAAACTGAGTCCGGGGCATTCCCGCTCGCGTTTTCTTGGGACGAGCACCGGAAGTCCTCGACCTCAGCCCGTTTCCTTCGCTGCAAGTGCATTTCCAGTGGTTTCTGACACCGGACGAGCGTTCGCCACTCGTTGGAAGCTTCGGCCATCTTTTGGACCGTTTTGGGTCGCACCACAGTTCTCCCTCCAACGAGCTCGCTTCCCGACCTATACCTCTGGAAAACGTGTCAGGGAGCATGCCAGGAGTGTGGGTTGAAGTCCTCGGAGCACGAGACCCGAAGATCGAAAGACTTATGACCAATACGGAGCAAAGGGAAGAAACCGTCGGGGGACCGCTTTTTACCCCAGGACGAGAAAACTGAGTCCGGGGCATTCCCGCTCGCGTTTTCTTGGGACGAGCACCGGAAGTCCTCGAGCTCAGCCCGTTTCCTTCTCTGCAAGTGCATTTCCAGTGGTTTCTGACACCGGACGAGCGTTCGCCACTCGTTGGAAGCTTCGGCCATCTTTTGGACCGTTTTGGGTCGCACCACAGTTCTCCCTCCAACGAGCTCGCTTCCCGACCTATACCTCCAGAAAACGTGTCAGGGAGCATGCCAGGAGCGTGGGTTGAAGTCCTCGGAGCACGAGACCCGAAGATCGAAAGACTTATGACCAATACGGAGCAAAGGGAAGAAACCGTCGGGGGACCGCTTTTTACCCCAGGACGAGAAAACTGAGTACGGGGCATTCCCGCTCGCGTTTTCTTGGGACGAGCACCGGAAGTCCTCGAGCTCAGCCCGTTTCCTTCGCTGCAAGTGCATTTCCAGTGGTTTCTGACACCGGACGAGCGTTCGCCACTCGTTGGAAGCTTCGGCCATCTTTTGGACCGTTTTGGGTCGCACCACAGTTCTCCCTCCAACGAGCTCGCTTCCCGACCTATACCTCCGGAAAACGTGTCAGGGAGCATGCCAGGAGCGTGGGTTGAAGTCCTCGGAGCACGAGACCCGAAGATCGAAAGACTTATGACCAATACGGAGCAAAGGGAAGAAACCGTCGGGGGACCGCTTTTTACCCCAGGACGAGAAAACTGAGTCCGGGGCATTCCCGCTCGCGTTTTCTTGGGACGAGCACCGGAAGTCCTCGAGCTCAGCCCGTTTCCTTCTCTGCAAGTGCATTTCCAGTGGTTTCTGACACCGGACGAGCGTTCGCCACTCGTTGGAAGCTTCGGCCATCTTTTGGACCGTTTTGGGTCGCACCACAGTTCTCCCTCCAACGAGCTCGCTTCCCGACCTATACCTCCAGAAAACGTGTCAGGGAGCATGCCAGGAGTGTGGGTTGAAGTCCTCGGAGCACGGGACCCGAAGATCGAAAGAGTTATGACCAATACGGAGCAAAGGGATGAAACCGTCGGGGGACCGCTTTTTACCCCAGGACGAGAAAACTGAGTCCGGGGCATTCCCGCACGCGTTTTCTTGGGACGAGCACCGGAAGTCCTCGAGCTCAGCATGTTTCCTTCGCTGCAAGTGCATTTCCAGTGGTTTCTGACACCGGACGAGCGTTCGCCACTCGTTGGAAGCTTCGGCCATCTTTTGGACTGTTTTGGGTCGCACCACAGTTCTCCCTCCAACGAGCTCGCTTCCCGACCTATACCTCCGGAAAACGTGTCAGGGAGCATGCCAGGAGTGTGGGTTGAAGTCCTCGGAGCACGAGACCCGAAGATCGAAAGACTTATGACCAATACGGAGCAAAGGGAAGAAACCGTCGGGGGACTGCTTTTTACCCCAGGACGAGAAAACTGAGTCCGGGGCATTCCCGCTCGCGTTTTCTTGGGACGAGCACCGGAAGTCCTCGAGCTCAGCCCGTTTCCTTCTCTGCAAGTGCATTTCCAGTGGTTTCTGACACCGGACGAGCGTTCGCCACTCGTTGGAAGCTTCGGCCATCTTTTGGACCGTTTTGGGTCGCACCACAGTTCTCCCTCCAACGAGCTCGCTTCCCGACCTATACCTCCAGAAAACGTGTCAGGGAGCATGCCAGGAGCGTGGGTTGAAGTCCTCGGAGCACGAGACCCGAAGATCGAAAGACTTATGACCAATACGGAGCAAAGGGAAGAAACCGTCGGGGGACCGCTTTTTACCCCAGGACGAGAAAACTGAGTCCGGGGCATTCCCGCTCGCGTTTTCTTGGGACGAGCACCGGAAGTCCTCGAGCTCAGCCCGTTTCCTTCGCTGCAAGTGCATTTCCAGTGGTTTCTGACACCGGACGAGCGTTCGCCACTCGTTGGAAGCTTCGGCCATCTTTTGGACCGTTTTGGGTCGCACCACAGTTCTCCCTCCAACGAGCTCGCTTCCCGACCTATACCTCCGGAAAACGTGTCAGGGAGCATGCCAGGAGCGTGGGTTGAAGTCCTCGGAGCACGAGACCCGAAGATCGAAAGACTTATGACCAATACGGAGCAAAGGGAAGAAACCGTCGGGGGACCGCTTTTTACCCCAGGACGAGAAAACTGAGTCCGGGGCATTCCCGCTCGCGTTTTCTTGGGACGAGCACCGGAAGTCCTCGAGCTCAGCCCGTTTCCTTCGCTGCAAGTGCATTTCCAGTGGTTTCTGACACCGGACGAGCGTTCGCCACTCGTTGGAAGCTTCGGCCATCTTTTGGACCGTTTTGGGTCGCACCACAGTTCTCCCTCCAACGAGCTCGCTTCCCGACCTATACCTCTGGAAAACGTGTCAGGGAGCATGCCAGGAGTGTGGGTTGAAGTCCTCGGAGCACGAGACCCGAAGATCGAAAGACTTATGACCAATACGGAGCAAAGGGAAGAAACCGTCGGGGGACCGCTTTTTACCCCAGGACGAGAAAACTGAGTCCGGGGCATTCCCGCTCGCGTTTTCTTGGGACGAGCACCGGAAGTCCTCGAGCTCAGCCCGTTTCCTTCGCTGCAAGTGCATTTCCAGTGGTTTCTGACACCGGACGAGCGTTCGCCACTCGTTGGAAGCTTCGGCCATCTTTTGGACCGTTTTGGGTCGCACCACAGTTCTCCCTCCAACGAGCTCGCTTCCCGACCTATACCTCCGGAAAACGTGTCAGGGAGCATGCCAGGAGTGTGGGTTGAAGTCCTCGGAGCACGGGACCCGAAGATCGAAAGACTTATAACCAATACGGAGCAAAGGGATGAAACTGTCGGGGGACCGCTTTTTACCCCAGGACGAGAAAACTGAGTCCGGGGCATTCCCGCACGCGTTTTCTTGGGACGAGCACCGGAAGTCCTCGAGCTCAGCATGTTTCCTTCGCTGCAAGTGCATTTCCAGTGGTTTCTGACACCGGACGAGCGTTCGCCACTCGTTGGAAGCTTCGGCCATCTTTTGGACTGTTTTGGGTCGCACCACAGTTCTCCCTCCAACGAGCTCGCTTCCCGACCTATACCTCCGGAAAACGTGTCAGGGAGCATGCCAGGAGTGTGGGTTGAAGTCCTCAGAGCACGAGACCCGAAGATCGAAAGACTTATGACCAATACGGAGCAAAGGGAAGAAACCGTCGGGGGACCGCTTTTTACCCCAGGACGAGAAAACTGAGTCCGGGGCATTCCCGCTCGCGTTTTTTGGGACGAGCACCGGAAGTCCTCGACCTCAGCCCGTTTCCTTCGCTGCAAGTGCATTTCCAGTGGTTTCTGACACCGGACGAGCGTTCGCCACTCGTTGGAAGCTTCGGCCATCTTTTGGACCGTTTTGGGTCGCACCACAGTTCTCCCTCCAACGAGCTCGCTTCCCGACCTATACCTCCGGAAAACGTGTCAGGGAACATGCCAGGAGTGTGGGTTGAAGTCCTCGGAGCACGGGACCCGAAGATCGAAAGACTTATGACCAATACGGAGCAAAGGGAAGAAACCGTCGGGGGACCGCTTTTTACCCCAGGACGAGAAAACTGAGTCCGGGGCATTCCCGCTCGCGTTTTCTTGGGACGAGCACCGAAAGTCCTCGAGCTCAGCCCGTTTCCTTCACTGCAAGTGCATTTCCAGTGGTTTCTGACACCGGACGAGCGTTCGCCACTCGTTGGAAGCTTCGGTCATCTTTTGGACCGTTTTGGGTCGCACCACAGTTCTCCCTCCAACGAGCTCGCTTCCCGACCTATACCTCCGGAAAACGTGTCAGGGAGCATGCCAGGAGTGTGGGTTGAAGTCCTCGGAGCACGGGACCCGAAGATCGAAAGAGTTATGACCAATACGGAGCAAAGGGATGAAACCGTCGGGGGACCGCTTTTTACCCCAGGACGAGAAAACTGAGTCCGGGGCATTCCCGCACGCGTTTTCTTGGGACGAGCACCGGAAGTCCTCGAGCTCAGCATGTTTCCTTCGCTGCAAGTGCATTTCCAGTGGTTTCTGACACCGGACGAGCGTTCGCCACTCGTTGGAAGCTTCGGCCATCTTTTGGACTGTTTTGGGTCGCACCACAGTTCTCCCTCCAACGAGCTCGCTTCCCGACCTATACCTCCGGAAAACGTGTCAGGGAGCATGCCAGGAGTGTGGGTTGAAGTCCTCGGAGCACGAGACCCGAAGATCGAAAGACTTATGACCAATACGGAGCAAAGGGAAGAAACCGTCGGGGGACCGCTTTTTACCCCAGGACGAGAAAACTGAGTCCGGGGCATTCCCGCTCGCGTTTTCTTGGGACGAGCACCGGAAGTCCTCGACCTCAGCCCGTTTCCTTCGCTGCAAGTGCATTTCCAGTGGTTTCTGACACCGGACGAGCGTTCGCCACTCGTTGGAAGCTTCGGTCATCTTTTGGACCGTTTTGGGTCGCACCACAGTTCTCCCTCCAACGAGCTCGCTTCCCGACCTATACCTCCGGAAAACGTGTCAGGGAGCATGCCAGGAGTGTGGGTTGAAGTCCTCGGAGCACGAGACCCGAAGATCGAAAGACTTATGACCAATACGGAGCAAAGGGAAGAAACCGTCGGGGGACCGCTTTTTACCCCAGGACGAGAAAACTGAGTCCGGGGCATTCCCGCTCGCGTTTTCTTGGGACGAGCACCGGAAGTCCTCGAGCTCAGCCCGTTTCCTTCTCTGCAAGTGCATTTCCAGTGGTTTCTGACACCGGACGAGCGTTCGCCACTCGTTGGAAGCTTCGGCCATCTTTTGGACCGTTTTGGGTCGCACCACAGTTCTCCCTCCAACGAGCTCGCTTCCCGACCTATACCTCCGGAAAACGTGTCAGGGAGCATGCCAGGAGCGTGGGTTGAAGTCCTCGGAGCACGAGACCCGAAGATCGAAAGACTTATGACCAATACGGAGCAAAGGGAAGAAACCGTCGGGGGACCGCTTTTTACCCCAGGACGAGAAAACTGAGTCCGGGGCATTCCCGCTCGCGTTTTCTTGGGACGAGCACCGGAAGTCCTCGAGCTCAGCCCGTTTCCTTCGCTGCAAGTGCATTTCCAGTGGTTTCTGACACCGGACGAGCGTTCGCCACTCGTTGGAAGCTTCGGCCATCTTTTGGACCGTTTTGGGTCGCACCACAGTTCTCCCTCCAACGAGCTCGCTTCCCGACCTATACCTCCGGAAAACGTGTCAGGGAGCATGCCAGGAGCGTGGGTTGAAGTCCTCGGAGCACGAGACCCGAAGATCGAAAGACTTATGACCAATACGGAGCAAAGGGAAGAAACCGTCGGGGGACCGCTTTTTACCCCAGGACGAGAAAACTGAGTCCGGGGCATTCCCGCTCACGTTTTCTTGGGACGAGCACCGGAAGTCCTCGAGCTCAGCCTGTTCCTTCGCTGCAAGTGCATTTCCAGTGGTTTCTGACACCGGACGAGCGTTCACCACTCGTTGGAAGCTTCGGCCATCTTTTGGACCGTTTTGGGTCGCACCACAGTTCTCCCTCCAACGAGCTCGCTTCCCGACCTATACCTCCGGAAAACGTGTCAGGGAGCATGCCAGGAGTGTGGGTTTAAGTCCTCGAAGCACGAGACGCGAAGATCGAAAGACTTATGACCAATACGGAGCAAAGGGAAGAAACCGTCGGGGGACAGCTTTTTACCCCAGGACGAGAAAACTGAGTCCGGGGCATTCCCGCTCGCGTTTTCTTGGGACGAGCACCGGAAGTCCTCGAGCTCAGCCCGTTTCCTTCGCTGCAAGTGCATTTCCAGTGGTTTCTGACACCGGACGAGCGTTCGCCACTCGTTGGAAGCTTCGGCCATCTTTTGGACCGTTTTGGGTCGCACCACAGTTCTCCCTCCAACGAGCTCGCTTCCCGACCTATACCTCCGGAAAACGTGTCAGGGAGCATGCCAGGAGCGTGGGTTGAAGTCCTCGGAGCACGAGACCCGAAGATCGAAAGACTTATGACCAATACGGAGCAAAGGGAAGAAACCGTCGGGGGACCGCTTTTTACCCCAGGACGAGAAAACTGAGTCCGGGGCATTCCCGCTCGCGTTTTCTTGGGACGAGCACCGCAAGTCCTCGAGCTCAGCCCGTTTCCTTCGCTGCAAGTGCATTTCCAGTGGTTTCTGACACCGGACGAGCGTTCGCCACTCGTTGGAAGCTTCGGCCATCTTTTGGACCGTTTTGGGTTGCACCACAGTTCTCCCTCCAACGAGCTCGCTTCCCGACCTATACCTCCGGAAAACATGTCAGGGAGCATGCCAGGAGCGTGGGTTGAAGTCCTCGGAGCACGAGACCCGAAGATCGAAAGACTTATGACCAATACGGAGCAAAGGGAAGAAACCGTCGGGGGACCGCTTTTTACCCCAGGACGAGAAAACTGAGTCCGGGGCATTCCCGCTCGCGTTTTCTCGGGACGAGCACCGGAAGTCCTCGAGCTTAGCCCGTTTCCTTCGCTGCAAGTGCATTTTCAGTGGTTTCTGACACCGGACGAGCGTTCGCCACTCGTTGGAAGCTTCGGCCATCTTTTGGACCGTTTTGGGTCGCACCACAGTTTCCCTCTTACGAGCTCGCTTCCCGACCTATACCTCCGGAAAACGTGTCAGGGAGCATGCCAGGAGCGTGGGTTGAAGTCCTCGGAGCACGAGACCCGAAGATCGAAAGACTTATGACCAATACGGAGCAAAGGGAAGAAACCGTCGGGGGACCGCTTTTTACCCCAGGACGAGAAAACTGAGTCCGGGGCATTCCCGCTCGCGTTTTCTTGGGACGAGCACCGGAAGTCCTCGAGCTCAGCCCGTTTCCTTCGCTGCAAGTGCATTTCCAGTGGTTTCTGACACCGGACGAGCGTTCGCCACTCGTTGGAAGCTTCGGCCATCTTTTGGACCGTTTTGGGTCGCACCACAGTTCTCCCTCCAACGAGCTCGCTTCCCGACCTATACCTCCGGAAAACGTGTCAGGGAGCATGCCAGGAGCGTGGGTTGAAGTCCTCGGAGCACGAGACCCGAAGATCGAAAGACTTATGACCAATACGGAGCAAAGGGAAGAAACCGTCGGGGGACCGCTTTTTACCCCAGGACGAGAAAACTGAGTCCGGGGCATTCCCGCTCGCGTTTTCTTGGGACGAGCACCGGAAGTCCTCGAGCTCAGCCCGTTTCCTTCGCTGCAAGTGCATTTCCAGTGGTTTCTGACACCGGACGAGCGTTCGCCACTCGTTGGAAGCTTCGGCCATCTTTTGGACCGTTTTGGGTCGCACCACAGTTCTCCCTCCAACGAGCTCGCTTCCCGACCTATACCTCCGGAAAACGTGTCAGGGAGCATGCCAGGAGCGTGGGTTGAAGTCCTCGGAGCACGAGACCCGAAGATCGAAAGACTTATGACCAATACGGAGCAAAGGGAAGAAACCGTCGGGGGACCGCTTTTTACCCCAGGACGAGAAAACTGAGTCCGGGGCATTCCCGCTCGCGGTTTCTTGGGACGAGCACCGGAAGTCCTCGAGCTCAGCCCGTTTCCTTCGCTGCAAGTGCATTTCCAGTGGTTTCTGACACCGGACGAGCGTTCGCCACTCGTTGGAAGCTTCGGCCATCTTTTGGACCGTTTTGGGTCGCACCACAGTTCTCCCTCCAACGAGCTCGCTTCCCGACCTATACCTCCGGAAAACGTGTCAGGGAGCATGCCAGGAGCGTGGGTTGAAGTCCTCGGAGCACGAGACCCGAAGATCGAAAGACTTATGACCAATACGGAGCAAAGGGAAGAAACCGTCGGGGGACCGCTTTTTACCCCAGGACGAGAAAACTGAGTCCGGGGCATTCCCGCTCGCGTTTTCTTGGGACGAGCACCGGAAGTCCTCGAGCTCAGCCCGTTTCCTTCGCTGCAAGTGCATTTCCAGTGGTTTCTGACACCGGACGAGCGTTCGCCACTCGTTGGAAGCTTCGGCCATCTTTTGGACCGTTTTGGGTCGCACCAAAGTTCTCCCTCCAACGAGCTCGCTTCCCGACCTATACCTCCGGAAAACGTGTCAGGGAGCATGCCAGGAGCGTGGGTAGAAGTCCTCGGAGCACGAGACCCGAAGATCGAAAGACTTATGACCAATACGGAGCAAAGGGAAGAAACCGTCGGGGGACCGCTTTTTACCCCAGGACGAGAAAACTGAGTCCGGGGCATTCCCGCTCGCGTTTTCTTGGGACGAGCACCGGAAGTCCTCGAGCTCAGCCCGTTTCCTTCGCTGCAAGTGCATTTCCAGTGGTTTCTGACACCGGACGAGCGTTCGCCACTCGTTGGAAGCTTCGGCCATCTTTTGGACCGTTTTGGGTCGCACCACAGTTCTCCCTCCAACGAGCTCGCTTCCCGACCTATACCTCCGGAAAACGTGTCAGGGAGCATGCCAGGAGCGTGGGTTGAAGTCCTCGGAGCACTAGACCTGAAGATCGAAAGACTTATGACCAATACGGAGCAAAGGGAAGAAACCGTCGGGGGACCGCTTTTTACCCCAGGACGAGAAAACTGAGTCCGGGGCATTCCCGCTCGCGTTTTCTTGGGACGAGCACCGGAAGTCCTCGAGCTCAGCCCGTTTCCTTCGCTGCAAGTGCATTTCCAGTGGTTTCTGACACCGGACGAGCGTTCGCCACTCGTTGGAAGCTTCGGCCATCTTTTGGACCGTTTTGGGTCGCACCACAGTTCTCCCTCCAACGAGCTCGCTTCCCGACCTATACCTCCGGAAAACGTGTCAGGGAGCATGCCAGGAGCGTGGGTTGAAGTCCTCGGAGCACGAGACCCGAAGATCGAAAGACTTATGACCAATACGGAGCAAAGGGAAGAAACCGTCGGGGGACCGCTTTTTACCCCAGGACGAGAAAACTGAGTCCGGGGCATTCCCGCTCGCGTTTTCTTGGGACGAGCACCGGAAGTCCTCGAGCTCAGCCCGTTTCCTTCGCTGCAAGTGCATTTCCAGTGGTTTCTGACACCGGACGAGCGTTCGCCACTCGTTGGAAGCTTCGGCCATCTTTTGGACCGTTTTGGGTCGCACCACAGTTCTCCCTCCAACGAGCTCGCTTCCCGACCTATACCTCCGGAAAACGTGTCAGGGAGCATGCCAGGAGCGTGGGTTGAAGTCCTCGGAGCACGAGACCCGAAGATCGAAAGACTTATGACCAATACGGAGCAAAGGGAAGAAACCGTCGGGGGACCGCTTTTTACCCCAGGACGAGAAAACTGAGTCCGGGGCATTCCCGCTCGCGTTTTCTTGGGACGAGCACCGGAAGTCCTCGAGCTCAGCCCGTTTCCTTCGCTGCAAGTGCATTTCCAGTGGTTTCTGACACCGGACGAGCGTTCGCCACTCGTTGGAAGCTTCGGCCATCTTTTGGACCGTTTTGGGTCGCACCACAGTTCTCCCTCCAACGAGCTCGCTTCCCGACCTATACCTTCGGAAAACGTGTCAGGGAGCATGCCAGGAGCGTGGGTTGAAGTCCTCGGAGCACGAGACCCGAAGATCGAAAGACTTATGACCAATACGGAGCAAAGGGAAGAAACCGTCGGGGGACCGCTTTTTACCCCAGGACGAGAAAACTGAGTCCGGGGCATTCCCGCTCGCGTTTTCTTGGGACGAGCACCGGAAGTCCTCGAGCTCAGCCCGTTTCCTTCGCTGCAAGTGCATTTCCAGTGGTTTCTGACACCGGACGAGCGTTCGCCACTCGTTGGAAGCTTCGGCCATCTTTTGGACCGTTTTGGGTCGCACCACAGTTCTCCCTCCAACGAGCTCGCTTCCCGACCTATACCTCCGGAAAACGTGTCAAGGAGCATGCCAGGAGCGTGGGTTGAAGTCCTCGGAGCACGAGACCCGAAGATCGAAAGACTTATGACCAATACGGAGCAAAGGGAAGAAACCGTCGGGGGACCGCTTTTTACCCCAGGACGAGAAAACTGAGTCCGGGGCATTCCCGCTCGCGTTTTCTTGGGACGAGCACCGGAAGTCCTCGAGCTCAGCCCGTTTCCTTCGCTGCAAGTGCATTTCCAGTGGATTCTGACACCGGACGAGCGTTCGCCATTCGTTGGAAGCTTCGGCCATCTTTTGGACCGTTTTGGGTCGCGCCACAGTTCTCCCTCCAACGAGCTCGTTTCCCGACCTATACCTCTGGAAAACGTGTCAGGGAGCATGCCAGGAGCGTGGGTTGAAGTCCTCGGAGCACGAGACCCGAAGATCGAAAGACTTATGACCAATACGGAGCAAAGGGAAGAAACCGTCGGGGGACCGCTTTTTACCCCAGGACGAGAAAACTGAGTCCGGGGCATTCCCGCTCGCGTTTTCTTGGGACGAGCACCGGAAGTCCTCGAGCTCAGCCCGTTTCCCTCGCTGCAAGTGCATTTCCAGTGGTTTCTGACACCGGACGAGCGTTCGCCACTCGTTGGAAGCTTCGGCCATCTTTTGGACCGTTTTGGGTCGCACCACAGTTCTCCCTCCAACGAGCTCGCTTCCCGACCTATACCTCCAGAAAACGTGTCAGGGAGCATGCCAGGAGTGTGGGTTGAAGTCCTCGGAGCACGAGACCCGAAGATCGAAAGACTTATGACCAATACGGAGCAAAGGGAAGAAACCGTCGGGGGACCGCTTTTTACCCTAGGACGAGAAAACTGAGTCTGGGGCATTCCCGCTCGCGTTTTCTTGGGACGAGCACCGGAAGTCCTCGAGCTCAGCCAGTTTCCTTCGCTGCAAGTGCATTTCCAGTGGTTTCTGACACCGGACGAGCGTTCGCCACTCGTTGGAAGCTTCAGCCATCTTTTGGACCGTTTTGGGTCGCACCACAGTTCTCCCTCCAACGAGCTCGCTTCCCGACCTATACCTCCGGAAAACGTGTCAGGGAGCATGCCAGGAGCGTGGGTTGAAGTCCTCGGAGCACGAGACACGAAGATCGAAAGACTTATGACCAATACGGAGCAAAGGGAAGAAACCGTCGGGGGACCGCTTTTTACCCCAGGACGAGAAAACTGAGTCCGGGGCATTACCGCTCGAGTTTTCTTGGGACGAGCACCGGAAGTCCTCGAGCTCAGCCCGTTTGCTTCGCTGCAAGTGCATTTCCAGTGGTTTCTGACACCGGACGAGCGTTCGCCACTCGTTGGAAGCTTCGGCCATCTTTTGGACCGTTTTGGGTCGCACCACAGTTCTCCCTCCAACGAGCTCGCTTCCCGACCTATACCTCCGGAAAACGTGTCAGGGAGCATGCCAGGAGTGTGGGTTGAAGTCCTCGGAGCACGAGACCCGAAGATCGAAAGACTTATGACCAATACGGAGCAAAGGGAAGAAACCGTCGGGGGACCGCTTTTTACCCCAGGACGAGAAAACTGAGTCCGGGGCATTACCGCTCGAGTTTTCTTGGGACGAGCACCGGAAGTCCTCGAGCTCAGCCCGTTTGCTTCGCTGCAAGTGCATTTCCAGTGGTTTCTGACACCGGACGAGCGTTCGCCACTCGTTGGAAGCTTCGGCCATCTTTTGGACCGTTTTGGGTCGCACCACAGTTCTCCCTCCAACGAGCTCGCTTCCCGACCTATACCTCCGGAAAACGTGTCAGGGAGCATGCCAGGAGGGTGGGTTGAAGTCCTCGGAGCACGAGACCCGAAGATCGAAAGACTTATGACCAATACGGAGCAAAGGGAAGAAACCGTCAGGGGACCGCTTTTTACCCCAGGACGAGAAAACTGAGTCCGGGGCATTCCCGCTCGCGTTTTCTTGGGACGAGCACCGGAAGTCCTCGAGCTCAGCCCGTTTCCTTCGCTGCAAGTGCATTTCCAGTGGTTTCTGACACCGGACGAGCGTTCGCCACTCGTTGGAAGCTTCGGCCATCTTTTGGACCGTTTTGGGTCGCACCACAGTTCTCCCTCCAACGAGCTCGCTTCCCGACCTATACCTCCGGAAAACGTGTCAGGGAGCATGCCAGGAGCGTGGGTTGAAGTCCTCGGAGCACGAGACACGAAGATCGAAAGACTTATGACCAATACGGAGCAAAGGGAAGAAACCGTCGGGGGACCGCTTTTTACCCCAGGACGAGAAAACTGAGTCCGGGGCATTCCCGCTCGCGTTTTCTTGGGACGAGCACCGGAAGTCCTCGAGCTCAGCCCGTTTCCTTCGCTGCAAGTGCATTTCCAGTGGTTTCTGACACCGGACGAGCGTTCGCCACTCGTTGGAAGCTTCGGCCATCTTTTGGACCGTTTTGGGTCGCACCACAGTTCTCCCTCCAACGAGCTCGCTTCCCGACCTATACCTCCGGAAAACGTGTCAAGGAGCATGCCAGGAGCGTGGGTTGAAGTCCTCGGAGCACGAGACCCGAAGATCGAAAGACTTATGACCAATACGGAGCAAAGGGAAGAAACCGTCGGGGGACCGCTTTTTACCCCAGGACGAGAAAACTGAGTCCGGGGCATTCCCGCTCGCGTTTTCTTGAGACGAGCACCGGAAGTCCTCGAGCTCAGCCCGTTTCCTTCGCTGCAAGTGCATTTCCAGTGGATTCTGACACCGGACGAGCGTTCGCCATTCGTTGGAAGCTTCGGCCATCTTTTGGACCGTTTTGGGTCGCGCCACAGTTCTCCCTCCAACGAGCTCGCTTCCCGACCTATACCTTTCGAAAACGTGTCAGGGAGCATGCCAGGAGCGTGGGTTGAAGTCCTCGGAGCACGAGACCCGAAGATCGAAAGACTTATGACCAATACGGAGCAAAGGGAAGAAACCGTCGGGGGACCGCTTTTTACCCCAGGACGAGAAAACTGAGTCCGGGGCATTCCCGCTCGCGTTTTCTTGGGACGAGCACCGGAAGTCCTCGAGCTCAGCCCGTTTCCCTCGCTGCAAGTGCATTTCCAGTGGTTTCTGACACCGGACGAGCGTTCGCCACTCGTTGGAAGCTTCGGCCATCTTTTGGACCGTTTTGGGTCGCACCACAGTTCTCCCTCCAACGAGCTCGCTTCCCGACCTATACCTCCAGAAAACGTGTCAGGGAGCATGCCAGGAGTGTGGGTTGAAGTCCTCGGAGCACGAGACCCGAAGATCGAAAGACTTATGACCAATACGGAGCAAAGGGAAGAAACCGTCGGGGGACCGCTTTTTACCCTAGGACGAGAAAACTGAGTCTGGGGCATTCCCGCTCGCGTTTTCTTGGGACGAGCACCGGAAGTCCTCGAGCTCAGCCAGTTTCCTTCGCTGCAAGTGCATTTCCAGTGGTTTCTGACACCGGACGAGCGTTCGTCACTTGTTGGAAGCTTCGGCCATCTTTTGGACCGTTTTGGGTCGCACCACAGTTCTCCCTCCAACGAGCTCGCTTCCTGACCTATACCTCCGGAAAACGTGTCAGGGAGCATGCCAGGAGTGTGGGTTGAAGTCCTCGGAGCACGAGACCCGAAGATCGAAAGACTTATGACCAATACGGAGCAAAGGGAAGAAACCGTCGGGGACCGCTTTTTACCCCAGGACGAGAAAACTGAGTCCGGGGCATTCCCGCTCGCGTTTTCTTGGGACGAGCACCGGAAGTCCTCGAGCTCAGCCCGTTTCCTTCGCTGCAAGTGCATTTCCAGTGGTTTCTGACACCGGACGAGCGTTCGCCACTCGTTGGAAGCTTCGGCCATCTTTTGGACCGTTTTGGGTCGCACCACAGTTCTCCCTCCAACGAGCTCGCTTCCCGACCTATACCTCCGGAAAACGTGTCAGGGAGCATGCCAGGAGTGTGGGTTGAAGTCCTCGGAGCACGAGACCCGAAGATCGAAAGACTTATGACCAATACGGAGCAAAGGGAAGAAACCGTCGGGGGACCGCTTTTTACCCCAGGACGAGAAAACTGAGTCCGGGGCATTACCGCTCGAGTTTTCTTGGGACGAGCACCGGAAGTCCTCGAGCTCAGCCCGTTTGCTTCGCTGCAAGTGCATTTCCAGTGGTTTCTGACACCGGACGAGCGTTCGCCACTCGTTGGAAGCTTCGGCCATCTTTTGGACCGTTTTGGGTCGCACCACAGTTCTCCCTCCAACGAGCTCGCTTCCCGACCTATACCTCCGGAAAACGTGTCAGGGAGCATGCCAGGAGGGTGGGTTGAAGTCCTCGGAGCACGAGACCCGAAGATCGAAAGACTTATGACCAATACGGAGCAAAGGGAAGAAACCGTCAGGGGACCGCTTTTTACCCCAGGACGAGAAAACTGAGTCCGGGGCATTCCCGCTCGCGTTTTCTTGGGACGAGCACCGGAAGTCCTCGAGCTCAGCCCGTTTCCTTCGCTGCAAGTGCATTTCCAGTGGTTTCTGACACCGGACGAGCGTTCGCCACTCGTTGGAAGCTTCGGCCATCTTTTGGACCGTTTTGGGTCGCACCACAGTTCTCCCTCCAACGAGCTCGCTTCCCGACCTATACCTCCGGAAAACGTGTCAGGGAGCATGCCAGGAGCGTGGGTTGAAGTCCTCGGAGCACGAGACACGAAGATCGAAAGACTTATGACCAATACGGAGCAAAGGGAAGAAACCGTCGGGGGACCGCTTTTTACCCCAGGACGAGAAAACTGAGTCCGGGGCATTCCCGCTCGCGTTTTCTTGGGACGAGCACCGGAAGTCCTCGAGCTCAGCCCGTTTCCTTCGCTGCAAGTGCATTTCCAGTGGTTTCTGACACCGGACGAGCGTTCGCCACTCGTTGGAAGCTTCGGCCATCTTTTGGACCGTTTTGGGTCGCACCACAGTTCTCCCTCCAACGAGCTCGCTTCCCGACCTATACCTCCGGAAAACGTGTCAGGGAGCATGCCAGGAGCGTGGGTTGAAGTCCTCGGAGCACGAGACACGAAGATCGAAAGACTTATGACCAATACGGAGCAAAGGGAAGAAACCGTCGGGGGACCGCTTTTTACCCCAGGACGAGAAAACTGAGTCCGGGGCATTACCGCTCGAGTTTTCTTGGGACGAGCACCGGAAGTCCTCGAGCTCAGCCCGTTTGCTTCGCTGCAAGTGCATTTCCAGTGGTTTCTGACACCGGACGAGCGTTCGCCACTCGTTGGAAGCTTCGGCCATCTTTTGGACCGTTTTGGGTCGCACCACAGTTCTCCCTCCAACGAGCTCGCTTCCCGACCTATACCTCCGGAAAACGTGTCAGGGAGCATGCCAGGAGTGTGGGTTGAAGTCCTCGGAGCACGAGACCCGAAGATCGAAAGACTTATGACCAATACGGAGCAAAGGGAAGAAACCGTCGGGGGACCGCTTTTTACCCCAGGACGAGAAAACTGAGTCCGGGGCATTACCGCTCGAGTTTTCTTGGGACGAGCACCGGAAGTCCTCGAGCTCAGCCCGTTTGCTTCGCTGCAAGTGCATTTCCAGTGGTTTCTGACACCGGACGAGCGTTCGCCACTCGTTGGAAGCTTCGGCCATCTTTTGGACCGTTTTGGGTCGCACCACAGTTCTCCCTCCAACGAGCTCGCTTCCCGACCTATACCTCCGGAAAACGTGTCAGGGAGCATGCCAGGAGGGTGGGTTGAAGTCCTCGGAGCACGAGACCCGAAGATCGAAAGACTTATGACCAATACGGAGCAAAGGGAAGAAACCGTCAGGGGACCGCTTTTTACCCCAGGACGAGAAAACTGAGTCCGGGGCATTCCCGCTCGCGTTTTCTTGGGACGAGCACCGGAAGTCCTCGAGCTCAGCCCGTTTCCTTCGCTGCAAGTGCATTTCCAGTGGTTTCTGACACCGGACGAGCGTTCGCCACTCGTTGGAAGCTTCGGCCATCTTTTGGACCGTTTTGGGTCGCACCACAGTTCTCCCTCCAACGAGCTCGCTTCCCGACCTATACCTCCGGAAAACGTGTCAGGGAGCATGCCAGGAGCGTGGGTTGAAGTCCTCGGAGCACGAGACACGAAGATCGAAAGACTTATGACCAATACGGAGCAAAGGGAAGAAACCGTCGGGGGACCGCTTTTTACCCCAGGACGAGAAAACTGAGTCCGGGGCATTCCCGCTCGCGTTTTCTTGGGACGAGCACCGGAAGTCCTCGAGCTCAGCCCGTTTCCTTCGCTGCAAGTGCATTTCCAGTGGTTTCTGACACCGGACGAGCGTTCGCCACTCGTTGGAAGCTTCGGCCATCTTTTGGACCGTTTTGGGTCGCACCACAGTTCTCCCTCCAACGAGCTCGCTTCCCGACCTATACCTCCGGAAAACGTGTCAAGGAGCATGCCAGGAGCGTGGGTTGAAGTCCTCGGAGCACGAGACCCGAAGATCGAAAGACTTATGACCAATACGGAGCAAAGGGAAGAAACCGTCGGGGGACCGCTTTTTACCCCAGGACGAGAAAACTGAGTCCGGGGCATTCCCGCTCGCGTTTTCTTGAGACGAGCACCGGAAGTCCTCGAGCTCAGCCCGTTTCCTTCGCTGCAAGTGCATTTCCAGTGGATTCTGACACCGGACGAGCGTTCGCCATTCGTTGGAAGCTTCGGCCATCTTTTGGACCGTTTTGGGTCGCGCCACAGTTCTCCCTCCAACGAGCTCGCTTCCCGACCTATACCTTTCGAAAACGTGTCAGGGAGCATGCCAGGAGCGTGGGTTGAAGTCCTCGGAGCACGAGACCCGAAGATCGAAAGACTTATGACCAATACGGAGCAAAGGGAAGAAACCGTCGGGGGACCGCTTTTTACCCCAGGACGAGAAAACTGAGTCCGGGGCATTCCCGCTCGCGTTTTCTTGGGACGAGCACCGGAAGTCCTCGAGCTCAGCCCGTTTCCCTCGCTGCAAGTGCATTTCCAGTGGTTTCTGACACCGGACGAGCGTTCGCCACTCGTTGGAAGCTTCGGCCATCTTTTGGACCGTTTTGGGTCGCACCACAGTTCTCCCTCCAACGAGCTCGCTTCCCGACCTATACCTCCAGAAAACGTGTCAGGGAGCATGCCAGGAGTGTGGGTTGAAGTCCTCGGAGCACGAGACCCGAAGATCGAAAGACTTATGACCAATACGGAGCAAAGGGAAGAAACCGTCGGGGGACCGCTTTTTACCCTAGGACGAGAAAACTGAGTCTGGGGCATTCCCGCTCGCGTTTTCTTGGGACGAGCACCGGAAGTCCTCGAGCTCAGCCAGTTTCCTTCGCTGCAAGTGCATTTCCAGTGGTTTCTGACACCGGACGAGCGTTCGTCACTTGTTGGAAGCTTCGGCCATCTTTTGGACCGTTTTGGGTCGCACCACAGTTCTCCCTCCAACGAGCTCGCTTCCTGACCTATACCTCCGGAAAACGTGTCAGGGAGCATGCCAGGAGTGTGGGTTGAAGTCCTCGGAGCACGAGACCCGAAGATCGAAAGACTTATGACCAATACGGAGCAAAGGGAAGAAACCGTCGGGGACCGCTTTTTACCCCAGGACGAGAAAACTGAGTCCGGGGCATTCCCGCTCGCGTTTTCTTGGGACGAGCACCGGAAGTCCTCGAGCTCAGCCCGTTTCCTTCGCTGCAAGTGCATTTCCAGTGGTTTCTGACACCGGACGAGCGTTCGCCACTCGTTGGAAGCTTCGGCCATCTTTTGGACCGTTTTGGGTCGCACCACAGTTCTCCCTCCAACGAGCTCGCTTCCCGACCTATACCTCCGGAAAACGTGTCAGGGAGCATGCCAGGAGTGTGGGTTGAAGTCCTCGGAGCACGAGACCCGAAGATCGAAAGACTTATGACCAATACGGAGCAAAGGGAAGAAACCGTCGGGGGACCGCTTTTTACCCCAGGACGAGAAAACTGAGTCCGGGGCATTACCGCTCGAGTTTTCTTGGGACGAGCACCGGAAGTCCTCGAGCTCAGCCCGTTTGCTTCGCTGCAAGTGCATTTCCAGTGGTTTCTGACACCGGACGAGCGTTCGCCACTCGTTGGAAGCTTCGGCCATCTTTTGGACCGTTTTGGGTCGCACCACAGTTCTCCCTCCAACGAGCTCGCTTCCCGACCTATACCTCCGGAAAACGTGTCAGGGAGCATGCCAGGAGGGTGGGTTGAAGTCCTCGGAGCACGAGACCCGAAGATCGAAAGACTTATGACCAATACGGAGCAAAGGGAAGAAACCGTCAGGGGACCGCTTTTTACCCCAGGACGAGAAAACTGAGTCCGGGGCATTCCCGCTCGCGTTTTCTTGGGACGAGCACCGGAAGTCCTCGAGCTCAGCCCGTTTCCTTCGCTGCAAGTGCATTTCCAGTGGTTTCTGACACCGGACGAGCGTTCGCCACTCGTTGGAAGCTTCGGCCATCTTTTGGACCGTTTTGGGTCGCACCACAGTTCTCCCTCCAACGAGCTCGCTTCCCGACCTATACCTCCGGAAAACGTGTCAGGGAGCATGCCAGGAGCGTGGGTTGAAGTCCTCGGAGCACGAGACACGAAGATCGAAAGACTTATGACCAATACGGAGCAAAGGGAAGAAACCGTCGGGGGACCGCTTTTTACCCCAGGACGAGAAAACTGAGTCCGGGGCATTCCCGCTCGCGTTTTCTTGGGACGAGCACCGGAAGTCCTCGAGCTCAGCCCGTTTCCTTCGCTGCAAGTGCATTTCCAGTGGTTTCTGACACCGGACGAGCGTTCGCCACTCGTTGGAAGCTTCGGCCATCTTTTGGACCGTTTTGGGTCGCACCATAGTTCTCCCTCCAACGAGCTCGCTTCCCGACCTATACCTCCGGAAAACGTGTCAGGGAGCATGCCAGGAGCGTGGGTTGAAGTCCTCGGAGCACGAGACACGAAGATCGAAAGACTTATGACCAATACGGAGCAAAGGGAAGAAACCGTCGGGGGACCGCTTTTTACCCCAGGACGAGAAAACTGAGTCCGGGGCATTCCCGCTCGCGTTTTCTTGGGACGAGCACCGGAAGTCCTCGAGCTCAGCCCGTTTCCTTCGCTGCAAGTGCATTTCCAGTGGTTTCTGACACCGGACGAGCGTTCGCCACTCGTTGGAAGCTTCGGCCATCTTTTGGACCGTTTTGGGTCGCACCACAGTTCTCCCTCCAACGAGCTCGCTTCCCGACCTATACCTCCGGAAAACGTGTCAGGGAGCATGCCAGGAGTGTGGGTTGAAGTCCTCGGAGCACGAGACCCGAAGATCGAAAGACTTATGACCAATACGGAGCAAAGGGAAGAAACCGTCGGGGGACCGCTTTTTACCCCAGGACGAGAAAACTGAGTCTGGGGCATTCCCGCTCGCGTTTTCTTGGGACGAGCACTGGAAGTCCTCGAGCTCAGCCTGTTTCCTTCGCTGCAAGTGCATTTCCAGTGGTTTCTGACACCGGACGAGCGTTCGCAACTCGTTGGAAGCTTCGGCCATCTTTTGGACCGTTTTGGGTCGCACCACAGTTCTCCCTCCAACGAGCTCGCTTCCCGACCTATACCTCCGGAAAACGTGTCAGGGAGCATGCCAGGAGTGTGGGTTGAAGTCCTCGGAGCACGAGACCCGAAGATCGAAAGAATTATGACCAATACGGAGCAAAGGGAAGAAACCGTCGGGGGACCGCTTTTTACCCCAAGACGAGAAAACTGAGTCCGGGGCATTCCCGCTCGCGTTTTCTTGGGACGAGCACCGGAAGTCCTCGAGCTCAGCCCGTTTCCTTCGCTGCAAGTGCATTTCCAGTGGTTTCTGACACCGGACGACCGTTCGCCACTGGTTGGAAGCTTCGGCCATCTTTTGGACCGTTTTGGGTCGCACCACAGTTCTCCCTCCAACGAGCTCGCTTCCCGACCTATACCTCCGGAAAACGTGTCAGGGAGCATGCCAGGAGTGTGGGTTGAAGTTCTCGGAGCACGAGACCCGAAGATCGAAAGACTTATGACCAATACGGAGCAAAGGGAAGAAACCGTCGGGGGACCGCTTTTTACCCCAGGACGAGAAAACTGAGTCCGGGGCATTCCCGCTCGCGTTTTCTTGGGACGAGCACCGGAAGTCCTCGAGCTCAGCCCGTTTCCTTCGCTGCAAGTGCATTTCCTGTTGTTTCTGACACCGGACGAGCGTTCGCCACTCGTTTTAAGCTTCGGCCATCTTTTGGACTGTTTTGGGTCGCACCACAGTTCTCCCTCCAACGAGCTCGCTTCCCGACCTATACCTCCGGAAAACGTGTCAGGGAGCATGCCAGGAGTGTGGGTTGAAGTCTTTCGAGCACGAGACCCAAAGATCGAAAGACTTATGACCAATACGGAGCAAAGGGAAGAAACCGTCGGGGGACCGCTTTTTACCCCAGGACGAGAAAACTGAGTCCGGGGCATTCCCGCTCGCGTTTTCTTGGGACGAGCACCGGAAGTCCTCGAGCTCAGCCCGTTTCCTTCGCTGCAAGTGCATTTCCAGTGGTTTCTGACACCGGACGAGCGTTCGCCACTCGTTGGAAGCTTCGGCCATCTTTTGGACCGTTTTGGGTCGCACCACAGTTCTCCCTCCAACGAGCCCGCTTCCTGACCTATACCTCCGGAAAACGTGTCAGGGCGCATGCCAGGAGTGTGGGTTGAAGTCCTCGGAGCACGAGACCCGAAGATCGAAAGACTTATGACCAATACGGAGCAAATGGAAGAAATCGTCGGGGGACCGCTTTTTACCCCAGGACGAGAAAACTGTGTCCGGGGCATTCCCGCTCGCGTTTTCTTGGGACGAGCACCGGAAGTCCTCGAGCTCAGCCCGTTTCCTTCGCTGCAAGTGCATTTCCAGTGGTTTCTGACACCGGACGAGCGTTCGCCACTCGTTGGAAGCTTCGGCCATCTTTTGGACCGTTTTGGGTCGCACCACACTTCTCCCTCCAACGAGCTCGCTTCCCGACCTATACCTCCGGAAAACGTGTCAGGGAGCATGCCAAGAGTGTGGGTTAAAGTCCTCGGAGCACGAGACCGGAAGATCGAAAGACTTATGACCAATACGGAGCAAAGGGAAGAAACCGTCGGGGGACCGCTTTTTACCCCAGGACGAGAAAACTGAGTCCGGGGTATCCCCCGCTCGCGTTTTCTTGGGACGAGCACCGGAAGTCCTCGAGCTCAGCCCGTTTCCTTCGCTGCAAGTGCATTTCCAGTGGTTTCTGACACCGGACGAGCGTTCGCCACTCGTTGGAAGCTTCGGCCATCTTTTGGACCGTTTTGGGTCGCACCACAGTTCTCCCTCCAACGAGCTCGCTTCCAGACCTATACCTCCGGAAAACGTGTCAGGGAGCATGCCAGGAATGTGGGTTGAAGTCCTCGGAGCACGAGACCCGAAGATCGAAGGACTTATGACCAATACGGAGCAAAGGGAAGAAACCGTCGGGGGACCGCTTTTTACCCCAGGACGAGAAAACTGAGTCCGGGGCATTCCCGCTCGCTTTTTCTTGGGACGAGCACCGGAAGTCCTCGAGCTCAGCCCGTTTCCTTCGCTGCAAGTGCATTTCTAGTGGTTTCTGACACCGGACGAGCGTTCGCCACTCGTTGGAAGCTTCGGCCATCTTTTGGACCGTTTTGGGTCGCACCACAGTTCTCTCTCCAACGAGCTCGCTTCCCGACCTATACCTCCGGAAAACGTGTCAGGGAGCATGCCAGGAGTGTGGGTTGAAGTCCTCGGAGCACGAGACCCGAAGATCGAAAGACTTATGACCAATACGGAGCAAAGGGAAGAAACTGTCGGGGGACCGCTTTTTACCCCAGGACGAGAAAACTGAGTCCAGGGCATTCCCGCTCGCGTTTTCTTGGGACGAGCACCGGAAGTCCTCGAGCTCAGCCCGTTTCCTTCGCTCCAAGTGCATTTCCAGTGGTTTCTGACACCGGACGAGCGTTCGCCACTCGTTGGAAGCTTCGGCCATCTTTTGGACCGTTTTGGGTCGCACCACAGTTCTCCCTCCAACGAGCTCGCTTCCCGACCTATACCTCCGGAAAACGTGTCAGGGAGCATGCCAGGAGTGTGGGTTGAAGTCCTCGGAGAACGAGACCCGAAGATCGAAAGACTTATGACCAATACGGAGCAAAGGGAAGAAACCGTCGGGGGACCGCTTTTTACCCCAGGACGAGAAAACTGAGTCCAGGGCATTCCCGCTCGCGTTTTCTTGGGACGAGCACCAGAAGTCCTCGAGCTCAGCCCGTTTCCTTCGCTGCAAGTGCATTTCCAGTGGTTTCTGACACCGGACGAGCGTTCGCCACTCGTTGGAAGCTTCGGCCATCTTTTGGACCGTTTTGGGTCGCACTACAGTTCTCCCTCCAACGAGCTCGCTTCCCGACCTATACCTCCGGAAAACGTGTCAGGGAGCATGCCAGGAGTGTGGGTTGAAGTCCTCGGAGCACGAGACCCGAAGATCGAAAGACTTATGACCAATACGGAGCAAAGGGAAGAAACCGTCGGGGGACCGCTTTTTACCCCAGGACGAGAAAACTGAGTCCGGGGTATCCCCCGCTCGTGTTTTCTTGGGACGAGCAACGGAAGTCCTCGAGCTCAGCCCGTTTCCTTCGCTGCAAGTGCATTTCCAGTGGTTTCTGACATCGGACGAGCGTTCGCCACTCGTTGGAAGCTTCGGCTATCTTTTGGACCGTTTTGGGTCGCACCACAGTTCTCCCTCCAACGAGCTCGCTTCCCGACCTATACCTCCGGAAAACGTGTCAGGGAGCATGCCAGGAGTGTGGGTTGAAGTCCTCGGAGCACGAGACCCGAAGATCGAAAGACTTATGACCAATACGGAGCAAAGGGAAGAAACCGTCGGGAGACCGCTTTTTACCCCAGGACGAGAAAACTGAGTCCGGGGCATTCCCGCTCGGGTTTTCTTGGGACGAGCACCGAAAGTCCTCGAGCTCAGCCCGTTTCCTTCGCTGCAAGTGCATTTCCAGTGGTTTCTGACACCGGACGAGCGTTCGCCGCTCGTTGGAAGCTTCGGCCATCTTTTGGACCGTTTTGGGTCGCACCACAGTTCTCCCTCCAACGAGCTCGCTTCCCTACCTATACCTCCGGAAAACGTGTCAGGGAGCATGCCAGGAGTGTGGGTTGAAGTCCTTGGAGCACGAGACCCGAAGATCGAAAGACTTATGACCAATACGGAGCAAAGGGAAGAAACCGTCGGGGGACCGCTTTTTACCCCAGGACGAGAAAACTGAGTCCGGGGCATTCCCGCTCGCGTTTTCTTGGGACGAGCACCGAAAGTCCTCGAGCTCAGCCCGTTTCCTTCGCTGCAAGTGCATTTCCAGTGGTTTCTGACACCGGACGAGCGTTCGCCACTCGTTGGAAGCTTCGGCCATCTTTTGGACCGTTTTGGGTCGCACCACAGTTCTCCCTCCAACGAGCTCGCTTCCCGACCTATACCTCCGGAAAACGTGTCAGGGAGCATGCCAGGAGTGTGGGTTGAAGTCCTCGGAGCACGAGACCCGAAGATCGAAAGACTTATGACCAATACGGAGCAAAGGGAAGAAACCGTCGGGGGACCGCTTTTTACCCCAGGACGAGAAAACTGAGTCCGGGGCATTCCCGCTCGCGTTTTCTTGGGACGAGCACCGGAAGTCCTCGAGCTCAGCCCGTTTCCTTCGCTGCAAGTGCATTTCCAGTGGTTTCTGACACCGGACGAGCGTTCGCCACTCGTTGGAAGCTTCGGCCATCTTTTGGACCGTTTTGGGTCGCACCACAGTTCTCCCTCCAACGAGCTCGCTTCCCGACCTATACCTCCGGAAAACGTGTCAGGGAGCATGCCAGGAGTGTGGGTTGAAGTCCTCGGAGCACGAGACCCGAAGATCGAAAGACTTATGACCAATACGGAGCAAAGGGAAGAAACCGTCGTTGGACCGCTTTTTACCCCAGGACGAGAAAACTGAGTCCGGGGCATTCCCGCTCGCGTTTTCTTGGGACGAGCACCGGAAGTCCTCGAGCTCAGCCCGTTTCCTTCGCTGCAAGTGCATTTCCAGTGGTTTCTGACACCGGACGAGCGTTCGCCACTCGTTGGAAGCTTCGGCCATCTTTTGGACCGTTTTGGGTCGCACCACAGTTCTCCCTCCAACGAGCTCGCTTCCCGACCTATACCTCCGGAAAACGTGTCAGGGAGCATGCCAGGAGTGTGGGTTGAAGTCCTCGGAGCACGAGACCCGAAGATCGAAAGACTTATGACCAATACGGAGCAAAGGGAACAAACCGTCGGGGGACCGCTTTTTACCCCAGGACGAGAAAACTGAGTCCGGGGCATTCCCGCTCGCGTTTTCTTGGGACGAGCACCGGAAGTCCTCGAGCTCAGCCCGTTTCCTTCGCTGCAAGTGCATTTCTAGTGGTTTCTGACACCGGACGAGCGTTCGCCACTCGTTGGAAGCTTCGGCCATCTTTTGGACCGTTTTGGGTCGCACCACAGTTCTCCCTCCAACGAGCTCGCTTCCCGACCTATACCTCCGGAAAACGTGTCAGGGAGCATGCCAGGAGTGTGGGTTGAAGTCCTCGGAGCACGAGACCCGAAGATCGAAAGACTTATGACCAATACGGAGCAAAGGGAAGAAACCGTCGGGGGACCGCTTTTTACCCCAGGACGAGAAAACTGAGTCCGGGGCATTCCCGCTCGCGTTTTCTTGGGACGAGCACCGGAAGTCCTCGAGTTCAGCCCGTTTCCTTCGCTGCAAGTGCATTTCCAGTGATTTCTGACACCGGACGAGCGTTCGCCACTCGTTGGAAGCTTCGGCCATCTTTTGGACCGTTTTGGGTCGCACCACAGTTCTCCCTCCAACGAGCTCGCTTCCCGACCTATACCTCCGAAAAACGTGTCAGGGAGCATGCCAGGAGTGTGGGTTGAAGTCCTCGGAGCACGAGACCCGAAGATCGAAAGACTTATGACCAATACGGAGCAAAGGGAAGAAACCGTCGGGGGACCGCTTTTTACCCCAGGACGAGAAAACTGAGTCCGGGGCATTCCCGCTCGCGTTTTCTTGGGACGAGCACCGGAAGTCCTCGAGCTCAGCCCGCTTCCTTCGCTGCAAGTGCATTTCCAGTGGTTTCTGACACCGGACGAGCGTTCGCCACTCGTTGGAAGCTTCGGCCATCTTTTGGACCGTTTTGGGTCGCACCACAGTTCTCCCTCCAACGAGCTCGCTTCCCGACCTATACCTCCGGAAAACGTGTCAGGGAGCATGCCAGGAGTGTGGGTTGAAGTCCTCGGAGCACGAGACCCGAAGATCGAAAGACTTATGACCAATACGGAGCAAAGGGAAGAAACCGCCGGGGGACCGCTTTTTACCCCAGGACGAGAATACTGAGTCCGGGGCATTCCTGCTCGCGTTTTCTTGGGACGAGCACCGGAAGTCCTCGAGCTCAGCCCGTTTCCTTCGCTGCAAGTGCATTTCCAGTGGTTTCTGACACCGGACGAGCGTTCGCCACTCGTTGGAAGCTTCGGCCATCTTTTGGACCGTTTTGGGTCGCACAACAGTTCTCCCTCCAACGAGCTCGCTTCCCGACCTATACCTCCGGAAAACGTGTCAGGGAGCATGCCAGGAGTGTGGGTTGAAGTCCTCGGAGCACGAGACCCGAAGATCGAAAGACTTATGACCAATACGGAGCAAAGGGAAGAAATCGTCGGGGGACCGCTTTTTACCCCAGGACGAGAAAACTGAGTCCGGGGCATTCCCGCTCGCGTTTTCTTGGGACGAGCACCGGAAGTCCTCGAGCTCAGCCCGTTTCCTTCGCTGCAAGTGCATATCCAGTGGTTTCTGACACCGGACGAGCGTTCGCCACTCGTTGGAAGCTTCGGCCATCTTTTGGACCGTTTTGGGTCGCACCACAGTTCTCCCTCCAACGAGCTCGCTTCCCGACCTATACCTCCGGAAAACGTGTCAGGGAGCATGCCAGGAGTGTGGGTTGAAGTCCTCGGAGCACGAGACCCGAAGATCGAAAGACTTATGACCAATACGGTGCAAAGGGAAGAAACCGTCGGGGGACCGCTTTTTACCCCAGGACGAGAAAACTGAGTCCGGGGCATTCCCGCTAGCGTTTTCTTGGGACGAGCACCGGAAGTCCTCGAGCTCAGCCCGTTTCCTTCGCTGCAAGTGCATTTCCAGTGGTTTCTGACACCAGACGAGCGTTCGCCACTCGTTGGAAGCTTCGGCCATCTTTTGGACCGTTTTGGGTCGCACCACAGTTCTCCCTCCAATGAGCTCGCTTCCCGACCTATACCTCCGGAAAACGTGTCAGAGAGCATGCCAGGAGTGTGGGTTGAAGTCCTCGGAGCACGAGACCTGAAGATCGAAAGACTTATGACCAATACGGAGCAAAGGGAACAAACCGTCGGGGGACCGCTTTTTACCCCAGGACGAGAAAATTGAGTCCGGGGCATTCCCGCTCGCGTTTTCTTGGGACGAGCACCGGAAGTCCTCGAGCTCAGCCCGTTTCCTTCGCTGCAAGTGCATTTCCAGTGGTTTCTGACACCGGACGAGCGTTCGCCACTCGTTGGAAGCTTCGGCCATCTTTTGGACCGTTTTGGGTCGCACCACAGTTCTCCCTCCAACGAGCTCGCTTCCCGACCTATACCTCCGGAAAACGTGTCAGGGAGCATGCCAGGAGTGTGGGTTGAAGTCCTCGGAGCACGAGACCCGAAGATCGAAAGACTTATGACCAATACGGAGCAAAGGGAAGAAACCGTCGGGGGACCGCTTTTTACCCCAGGACGAGAATACTGAGTCCGGGGCATTCCCGCTCGCGTTTTCTTGGGACGAGCACCGGAAGTCCTCGAGCTCAGCCCGTTTCCTTCGCTGCAAGTGCATTTCCAGTGGTTTCTGACACCGGACGAGCGTTCGGCACTCCTTGGAAGCTTCGGCCATCTTTTGGACCGTTTTGGGTCGCACCACAGTTCTCCCTCCAACGAGCTCGCTTCCCGACCTATACCTCCGGAAAACGTGTCAGGGAGCATGCCAGGAGTGTGGGTTGAAGTCCTCGGAGCACGAGACCCGAAGATCGAAAGACTTATGACCAATACGGTGCAAAGGGAAGAAACCGTCGGGGGACCGCTTTTTACCCCAGGACGAGAAAACTGAGTCCGGGGCATTCCCGCTCGCGTTTTCTTGGGACGAGCACCGGAAGTCCTCGAGCTCAGCCCGTTTCCTTCGCTGCAAGTGCATTTCCAGTGGTTTCTGACACCGGACGAGCGTTCGCCACTCGTTGGAAGCTTCGGCCATCTTTTGGACCGTTTTGGGTCGCACCACAGTTCTCCCTCCAACGAGCTCGCTTCCCGACCTATACCTCTGGAAACGTGTCAGGGAGCATGCCAGGAGTGTGGGTTGAAGTCCTCGGAGCACGAGACCCGAAGATCGAAAGACTTATGACCAATACGGAGCAAAGGGAAGAAACCGTAAGGGGACCGCTTTTTACCCCAGGACGAGAAAACGGAGTCCGGGGCATTCCCGCTCGCGTATTCTTGGGACGAGCACCGGAAGTCCTCGAGCTCAGCCCGTTTACTTCGCTGCAAGTGCATTTCCAGTGGTTTCTGACACCGGACGAGCGTTCGCCACTCGTTGGAAGCTTCGGCCATCTTTTGGACCGTTTTGGGTCGCACCACAGTTCTCCCTCCAACGAGCTCGCTTCCCGACCTATACCTCTGGAAAACGTGTCAGGGAGCATGCCAGGAGTGTGGGTTGAAGTCCTCGGAGCACGAGACCCGAAGATCGAAAGATTTATGACCAATACGGAGCAAAGGGAAGAAACCGTCGGGGGACCGCTTTTTACCCCAGGACGAGAAAACGGAGTCCGGGGCATTCCCGCTCGCGTTTTCTTGGGACGAGCACCGGAAGTCCTCGAGCTCAGCCCGTTTCCTTCGCTGCAAGTGCATTTCCAGTGGTTTTTTACACCGGACGAGCGTTCGCCACTCGTTGGAAGCTTCGGCCATCTTTTGGACCGTTTTGGGTCGCACCACAGTTCTCCCTCCAACGAGCTCGCTTCCCGACCTATACCTCTGGAAAACGTGTCAGGGAGCATGCCAGGAGTGTGGGTTGAAGTCCTCGGAGCACGAGACCCGAAGATCGAAAGACTTATGACCAATACGGAGCAAAGGGAAGAAACCGTCGGGGGACCGCTTTTTACCCCAGGACGAGAAAACTGAGTCCGGGGCATTCCCGCTCGCGTTTTCATGGGACGAGCACCGGATGTCCTTGAGCTCAGCCCGTTTCCTTTGCTGCAAGTGCATTTCCAGTGGATTCTGACACCGGACGAGCGTTCGCCACTCGTTGGAAGCTTCGGCCATCTTTTGGACCGTTTTGGGTCGCACCACAGTTCTCCCTCCAACGAGCTCGCTTCCCGACCTATACCTCCGGAAAACGTGTCAGGGAGCATGCCAGGAGTGTGAGTTGAAGTCCTCGGAGCACGAGACCCGAAGATCGAAAGACTTATGACCAATACGGAGCAAAGGGAAGAAACCGTCGGGGGACCGCTTTTTACCCCAAGACGAGAAAACTGAGTCCGGGGCATTCCCGCTCGCGTTTTCTTGGGACGAGCACCGGAAGTCCTCGAGCTCAGCCCGTTTCCTTCGCTGCAAGTGCATTTCCAGTGGTTTCTGACACCGGACGAGCGTTCGCCACTCGTTGGAAGCTTCGGCCATCTTTTGGACCGTTTTGGGTCGCACCACAGTTCTCCCTCCAACGAGCTCGCTTCCCGACCTATACCTCCGAAAAACGTGTCAGGGAGCATGCCAGGAGTGTGGGTTGAAGTCCTCGGAGCACGAGACCCGAAGATCGAAAGACTTATGACCAATACGGAGCAAAGGGAAGAAACCGTCGGGGGACCGCTTTTTAC
The DNA here is from genome assembly GCF_025177605.1 of Cucumis melo. Taxonomy (NCBI): domain Eukaryota; kingdom Viridiplantae; phylum Streptophyta; class Magnoliopsida; order Cucurbitales; family Cucurbitaceae; genus Cucumis; species Cucumis melo. Next base: position 28,723,166 of record NC_066864.1, read on the forward strand.
CCCAGGACGAGAAAACTGAGTCTGGGGCATTCCCGCTCGCGTTTTCTTGGGACGAGCACCGGAAGTCCTTGAGCTCAGCCCGTTTCCTTCGCTGCAAGTGCATTTCCAGTGGATTCTGACACCGGACGAGCGTTCGCCACTCGTTGGAAGCTTCGGCCATCTTTTGGACCGTTTTGGGTCGCACCACAGTTCTCCCTCCAACGAGCTCTCTTCCCGACCTATACCTCCGGAAAACGTGTCAGGGAGCATGCCAGGAGCGTGGGTTGAAGTCCTCGGAGCACGAGACCCGAAGATCGAAAGACTTATGACCAATACGGAGCAAAGGGAAGAAACCGTCGGGGGACCGCTTTTTACCCCAGGACGAGAAAACTGAGTCCGGGGCATTCCCGCTCGCGTTTTCTTGGGACGAGCACCGGAAGTCCTCGAGCTCAGCCCGTTTCCTTCGCTGCAAGTGCATTTCCAGTGGTTTCTGACACCGGACGAGCGTTCGCCACTCGTTGGAAGCTTCGGCCATCTTTTGGACCGTTTTGGGTCGCACCACAGTTCTCCCTCCAACGAGCTCGCTTCCCGACCTATACCTCCGGAAAACGTGTCAGGGAGCATGCCAGGAGTGTGGGTTGAAGTCCTCGGAGCACGAGACCCGAAGATCGAAAGAGTTATGACCAATACGGAGCAAAGGGAAGAAACCGTCGGGGGACCGCTTTTTACCCCAGGACGAGAAAACTGAGTTCGGGTCATTCCCGCTCGCGTTTTCTTGGGACGAGCACCGGAAGTCCTCGAGCTCAGCCCGTTTCCTTCGCTGCAAGTGCATTTCCAGTGGTTTCTGACACCGGACGAGCGTTCGCCACTCGTTGGAAGCTTCGGCCATCTTTTGGACCGTTTTGGGTCGCACCACAGTTCTCCCTCCAACGAGCTCGCTTCCCGACCTATACCTCTGGAAAACGTGTCAGGGAGCATGCCAGGAGTGTGGGTTGAAGTCCTCGGAGCACGAGACCCGAAGATCGAAAGACTTATGACCAATACGGAGCAAAGGGAAGAAACCGTCGGGGGACCGCTTTTTACCCCAGAACGAGAAAACTGAGTCTGGGGCATTCCCGCTCGCGTTTTCTTGGGACGAGCACCGGAAGTCCTCGAGCTCAGCCCGTTTCCTTCGCTGCCAGTGCATTTCCAGTGGTTTCTGACATCGGACGAGCGTTCGCCACTCGTTGGAAGCTTCGGCCATCTTTTGGACCGTTTTGGGTCGCACCACAGTTCTCCCTCCAACGAGCTCGCTTCCCGACCTATACCTCCGGAAAACGTGTCAGGAAGCATGCCAGAAGTGTGGGTTAAAGTCCTCGGAGCACGAGACCCGAAGATCGAAAGACTTATGACCAATACGGAGCAAAGGGAAGAAACCGTCGGGGGACCGCTTTTTACCCCAGGCCGAAAAACTGAGTCCGGGGCATTCCAGCTCGCGTTTTCTTGGGACGAGCACCGGAAGTCCTCGAGCTCAGCCCATTTCCTTCGCTGCAAGTGCATTTCCAGTGGTTTCTGACACCGGACGAGCGTTCGCCACTCGTTGGAAGCTTCGGCCATCTTTTGGACCGTTTTGGGTTGCACCACAGTTCTCCCTCCAACGAGCTCGCTTCCCGACCTGTACCTCCGGAAAACGTGTCAGGGAGCATGCCAGGAGTGTGGGTTGAAGTCCTCGGAGCACGAGACCCGAAGATCGAAAGACTTATGACCAATACGGAGCAAAGGGAAGAAACCGTCGGGGGACCGCTTTTTACCCCAGGACGAGAAAACTGAGTCCGGGGCATTCCCGCTCGCGTTTTCTTGGGACGAGCACCGAAGGTCCTCGAGCTCAGCCCGTTTCCTTCGCTGCCAGTGCATTTCCAGTGGTTTCTGACATCGGACGAGCGTTCGCCACTCGTTGGAAGCTTCGGCCATCTTTTGGACCGTTTTGGGTCGCACCACAGTTCTCCCTCCAACGAGCTCGCTTCCCGACCTATACCTACGGAAAACGTGTCAGGGAGCATGCCAGGAGTGTGGGTTGAAGTCCTCGGAGCACGAGAGCCGAAGATCGAAAGACTTATGACCAATACGGAGCAAAGGGAAGAAACCGTCGGGGGACCGCTTTTTACCCCAGGACGAGAAAACTGAGTCCGGGGCATTCCCGCTCGCATTTTCTTGGGACGAGCACCGGAAGTCCTCGAGCTCAGCCCGTTTCCTTCGCTGCAAGTGCATTTCCTGTGGTTTCTGACACCGGAAGAGCGTTCGCCACTCGTTGGAAGCTTCGGCCATCTTTTATACCGTTTTGGGTCGCACCACAGTTCTCCCTCCAACGAGCTCCCTTCCCGACCTATACCTCCGGAAAACGTGTCAGGGAGCATGTCAGGAGTGTGGGTTGAAGTCCTCGGAGCACGAGACCCGAAGATCGAAAGACTTATGACCAATACGGAGCAAAGGGAAGAAACCGTCGGGGGACTGCTTTTTACCCCAGGACGAGAAAACTGAGTCCGGGACATTCCCGCTCGCGTTTTCTTGGGACGAGCACCGGAAGTCCTCGAGCTCAGCCCGTTTCCTTCGCTGCAAGTGCATTTCCAGTGGTTTCTGACACCGGACGAGCGTTCGCCACTCGTTCGAAGCTTCGGCCATCTTTTGGACCGTTTTGGGTCGCACCACAGTTCTCCCTCCAATGAGCTCGCTTCCCGACCTATACCTCCGGAAAACGTGTTAGGGAGCATGCCAGGAGTGTGGGTTGAAGTCCTCGGAGCACGAGAGCCGAAGATCGAAAGACTTATGACCAATACGGAGCAAAGGGAAGAAACCGTCGGGGGACCGCTTTTTACCCCAGGACGAGAAAACTGAGTCCGGGGCATTCCCGCTCGCGTTTTCTTGGGACGAGCACCGAAGGTCCTCGAGCTCAGCCCGTTTCCTTCGCTGCCAGTGCATTTCCAGTGGTTTCTGACATCGGACGAGCGTTCGCCACTCGTTGGAAGCTTCGGCCATCTTTTGGACCGTTTTGGGTCGCACCACAGTTCTCCCTCCAACGAGCTCGCTTCCCGACCTATACCTACGGAAAACGTGTCAGGGAGCATGCCAGGAGTGTGGGTTGAAGTCCTCGGAGCACGAGAGCCGAAGATCGAAAGACTTATGACCAATACGGAGCAAAGGGAAGAAACCGTCGGGGGACCGCTTTTTACCCCAGGACGAGAAAACTGAGTCCGGGGCATTCCCGCTCGCATTTTCTTGGGACGAGCACCGGAAGTCCTCGAGCTCAGCCCGTTTCCTTCGCTGCAAGTGCATTTCCTGTGGTTTCTGACACCGGAAGAGCGTTCGCCACTCGTTGGAAGCTTCGGCCATCTTTTATACCGTTTTGGGTCGCACCACAGTTCTCCCTCCAACGAGCTCCCTTCCCGACCTATACCTCCGGAAAACGTGTCAGGGAGCATGTCAGGAGTGTGGGTTGAAGTCCTCGGAGCACGAGACCCGAAGATCGAAAGACTTATGACCAATACGGAGCAAAGGGAAGAAACCGTCGGGGGACTGCTTTTTACCCCAGGACGAGAAAACTGAGTCCGAGACATTCCCGCTCGCGTTTTCTTGGGACGAGCACCGGAAGTCCTCGAGCTCAGCCCGTTTCCTTCGCTGCAAGTGCATTTCCAGTGGTTTCTGACACCGGACGAGCGTTCGCCACTCGTTGGAAGCTTCGGCCATCTTTTGGACCGTTTTGGGTCGCACCACAGTTCTCCCTCCAACGAGCTCGCTTCCCGACCTATACCTCCGGAAAACGTGTTAGGGAGCATGCCAGGAGTGTGGGTTGAAGTCCTCGGAGCACGAGAGCCGAAGATCGAAAGACTTATGACCAATACGGAGCAAAGGGAAGAAACCGTCGGGGGACCGCTTTTTACCCCAGGACGAGAAAACTGAGTCCGGGACATTCCCGCTCGCGTTTTCTTGGGACGAGCACCGGAAGTCCTCGAGCTCAGCCCGTTTCCTTCGCTGCAAGTGCATTTCCAGTGGTTTCTGACACCGGACGAGCGTTCGCCACTCGTTGGAAGCTTCGGCCATCTTTTGGACCGTTTTGGGTTGCACCACAGTTCTCCCTCCAACGAGCTCGCTTCCCGACCTGTACCTCCGGAAAACGTGTCAGGGAGCATGCCAGGAGTATGGGTTGAAGTCCTCGGAGCACGAGACCCGAAGATCGAAAGACTTATGACCAATACGGAGCAAAGGGAAGAAACCGTCGGGGGACCGCTTTTTACCCCAGGACGAGAAAACTGAGTCCAGGGAATTCCCGCTCGCATTTTCTTGGGACGAGCACCGGAAGTCCTCGAGCTCAGCCCGATTCCTTCACTGCAAGTGCATTTCCAGTGGTTTCTGACACCGGACGAGCTTTCGCCACTCGTTGGAAGCTTCGGCCATCTTTTGGACCGTTTTGGGTCGTACCACAATTCTCCCTCCAACGAGCTCGCTTCCCGACCTATACCTCCGGAAAACGTGTCAGGGAGCATGCCAGGAGTGTGGGTTGAAGTCCTCGGAGCACGAGACCCGAAGATCGAAAGACTTATAACCAATACGGAGCAAAGGGAAGAAACCGTCGGGGGACCGCTTTTTACCCCAGGACGACAAAACTGAGTCCGGGGCATTCCCGCTCGCGTTTTCTTGGGACGAGCACCGGAAGTCCTCGAGCTCAGCCCGATTCCTTCACTGCAAGTGCATTTCCAGTGGTTTCTGACACCGGACGAGCTTTCGCCACTCGTTGGAAGCTTCGGCCATCTTTTGGACCGTTTTGGGTTGCACCACAGTTCTCCCTCCAACGAGCTCGCTTCCCGACCTATACCTCCGGAAAACGTGTCAGGGAGCATGCCAGGAGTGTGGGTTGAAGTCCTCGGAGCACGAGACCCGAAGATCGAAAGACTTATGACCAATACGGAGCAAAGGGAAGAAATCGTCGGGGGACCGCTTTTTACCCCAGGACGACAAAACTGAGTCCGGGGCATTCCCGCTCGCGTTTTCTTTGGACGAGCGCCGGAAGTCCTCGAGCTCAGCCCGTTTCCTTCGCTGCAAGTGCATTTCCAGTGGTTTCTGACACCGGACGAGCGTTCGCCACTCCTTGGAAGCTTCGGCCATCTTTTGGACCGTTTTGGGTCGCACCACAGTTCTCCCTCTAACGAGCTCGCTTCCCGACCTATACCTCCGGAAAACGTGTCACGGAGCATGCCAGGAGTGTGGGTTGAAGTCCTCGGAGCACGAGACCCGAAGATCGAAAGACTTATAACCAATACGGAGCAAAGGGAAGAAACCGTCGGGGGACCGCTTTTTACCCCAGGACGACAAAACTGAGTCCGGGGCATTCCCGCTCGCGTTTTCTTGGGACGAGCACCGGAAGTCCTCGAGCTCAGCCCGTTTCCTTCGCTGCAAGTGCATTTCCAGTGGTTTCTGACACCGGACGAGCTTTCGCCACTCGTTGAAGCTTCGACCATCTTTTGGACAGTTTTGGGTCGTACCACAGTTCTCCCTCCAACGAGCTCGCTTCCCGACCTATACCTCCGGAAAACGTGTCAGGGAGCATGACAGGAGTGTGGGTTGAATTCCTCGGAGCACGAGACCCGAAGATCGAAAGACTTATGACCAATACGGAGCAAAGGGAAGAAACCGTCGGGGGACCGCTTTTTACCCCAGGACGACAAAACTGAGTCCGGGGCATTCCCGCTCGCGTTTTCTTGGAACGAGCACCAGATGTCCTCGAGCTCAGCCCGTTTCCTTCGCTGCTAGTGCATTTCCAGTGGTTTCTGACACCGGACGACCGTTCGCCACTCGTTGGAACCTTGCCATCTTTTGGACCGTTTTGGGTCGCACCACAGTTCTCCCTCCAACGAGCTCGCTTCCCGACCTATACCTACGGAAAACGTGTCCGGGAGCATGCCAGGAGTGTGGGTTGAAGTCCTCGGAGCACGAGACCCGAAGATCGAAAGACTTATGACCAATACGGAGCAAAGGGAAGAAACCGTCGGGGGACCGCTTTTTACCCCAGAACGAGAAAACTGAGTCCGGGGCATTCCCGCTCGCGTTTTCTTGGGACGAGCACCGGAAGTCCTCGAGCTCAGCCCGTTTCCTTCGCTGCAAGTGCATTTCTAGTGGTTTCTGACACCGGACGAGCGTTCGCCACTCGTTGGAAGCTTCGGCCATCTTTTGGACCGTTTTGGGTCGCACCACAGTTCTCCCTCCAACGAGCTCGCTTCCCGACCTATACCTCCGGAAAACGTGTCAGGGAGCATGCCAGGAGTGTGGGTTGAAGTCCTCGGAGCACGAGACCCGAAGATCGAAAGACTTATGACCAATACGGAGCAAAGGGAAGAAACCGTCGGGGGACCGCTTTTTACCCCAGGACGAGAAAACTGAGTCCGGGGCATTCCCGCTCGCGTTTTCTTGGGACGAGCACCGGAAGTCCTCGAGCTCAGCTCGTTTCCTTCGCTGCAAGTGCATTTCCAGTGGTTTCTGACACCGGACGAGCGTTCGCCACTCGTTGGAAGCTTCGGCCATCTTTTGGACCGTTTTGGGTCGCACCACAGTTCTCCCTCCAACGAGCTCGCTTCCCGACCTATACCTCCGGAAAACGTGTCAGGGAGCATGCCAGGAGTGTGGGTTGAATTCCTCGGAGCACGAGACCCGAAGATCGAAAGACTTATGACCAATACGGAGCAAAGGGAAGAAACCGTCGGGGGACCGCTTTTTACCCCAGGACGAGAAAACTGAGTCCGGGGCATTCCCGCTCGCGTTTTCTTGGGACGAGCACCGGAAGTCCTCGAGCTCAGCCCGTTTCCTTCGCTGCAAGTGCATTTCCAGTGGTTTCTGACACCGGACGAGCTTTCGCCACTCGTTGAAGCTTCGACCATCTTTTGGACAGTTTTGGGTCGTACCACAGTTCTCCCTCCAACGAGCTCGCTTCCCGACCTATACCTCCGGAAAACGTGTCAGGGAGCATGACAGGAGTGTGGGTTGAATTCCTCGGAGCACGAGACCCGAAGATCGAAAGACTTATGACCAATACGGAGCAAAGGGAAGAAACCGTCGTTGGACCGCTTTTTACCCCAGGACGAGAAAACTGAGTCCGGGGCATTCCCGCTCGCGTTTTCTTGGGACGAGCACCGGAAGTCCTCGAGCTCAGCCCGTTTCCTTCGCTGCAAGTGCATTTCCAGTGGTTTCTGACACCGGACGAGCGTTCGCCACTCGTTGGAAGCTTCGGCCATCTTTTGGACCGTTTTGGGTCGCACCACAGTTCTCCCTCCAACGAGCTCGCTTCCCGACCTATACCTCCGGAAAACGTGTCAGGGAGCATGCCAGGAGTGTGGGTTGAAGTCCTCGGAGCACGAGACCCGAAGATCGAAAGACTTATGACCAATACGGAGCAAAGGGAACAAACCGTCGGGGGACCGCTTTTTACCCCAGGACGAGAAAACTGAGTCCGGGGCATTCCCGCTCGCGTTTTCTTGGGACGAGCACCGGAAGTCCTCGAGCTCAGCCCGTTTCCTTCGCTGCAAGTGCATTTCTAGTGGTTTCTGACACCGGACGAGCGTTCGCCACTCGTTGGAAGCTTCGGCCATCTTTTGGACCGTTTTGGGTCGCACCACAGTTCTCCCTCCAACGAGCTCGCTTCCCGACCTATACCTCCGGAAAACGTGTCAGGGAGCATGCCAGGAGTGTGGGTTGAAGTCCTCGGAGCACGAGACCCGAAGATCGAAAGACTTATGACCAATACGGAGCAAAGGGAAGAAACCGTCGGGGGACCGCTTTTTACCCCAGGACGAGAAAACTGAGTCCGGGGCATTCCCGCTCGCGTTTTCTTGGGACGAGCACCGGAAGTCCTCGAGCTCAGCCCGTTTCCTTCGCTGCAAGTGCATTTCCAGTGGTTTCTGACACCGGACGAGCGTTCGCCACTCGTTGGAAGCTTCGGCCATCTTTTGGACCGTTTTGGGTCGCACCACAGTTCTCCCTCCAACGAGCTCGCTTCCCGACCTATACCTCCGGAAAACGTGTCAGGGAGCATGCCAGGAGTGTGGGTTGAAGTCCTCGGAGCACGAGACCCGAAGATCGAAAGACTTATGACCAATACAGAGCAAAGGGAAGAAACCGTCGGGGGACCGCTTTTTACCCCAGGACGAGAAAACTGAGTCCGGGGCATTCCCGCTCGCGTTTTCTTGGGACGAGCACCGGAAGTCCTCGAGCTCGGCCCGTTTCCTTCGCTGCAAGTGCATTTCCAGTGGTTTCTGACACCGGACGAGCGTTCGCCACTCGTTGGAAGCTTCGGCCATCTTTTGGACCGTTTTGGGTCGCACCACAGTTCTCCCTCCAACGAGCTCGCTTCCCGACCTATACCTCTGGAAAACGTGTCAGGGAGCATGCCAGGAGTGTGGGTTGAAGTCCTCGGAGCACGAGACCCGAAGATCGAAAGACTTATGACCAATACGGAGCAAAGGGAAGAAACCGTCGGGGGACCGCTTTTTACCCCAGAACGAGAAAACTGAGTCCGGGGCATTCCCGCTCGCGTTTTCTTGGGACGAGCACCGGAAGTCCTCGAGTTCAGCCCATTTCCTTCGCTGCAAGTGCATTTCCAGTGGTTTCTGACACCGGACGAGCATTCGCCACTCGTTGGAAGCTTCGGCCATCTTTTGGACCGTTTTGGGTCGCACCACAGTTCTCCCTCCAACGAGCTCGCTTCCCGACCTATACCTCCGGAAAACGTGTCAGGGAGCATGCCAGGAGTGTGGGTTGAAGTCCTCGGAGCACGAGACCCGAAGATCGAAAGACTTATGACCAATACGGAGCAAAGGGAAGAAACCGCCGGGGGACCGCTTTTTACCCCAGGACGAGAATACTGAGTTCGGGGCATTCCCGCTCGCGTTTTCTTGGGACGAGCACCGGAAGTCCTCGAGCTCAGCCCGTTTCCTTCGCTACAAGTGCATTTCCAGTGGTTTCTGACACCGGACAAGCGTTCGCCACTCGTTGGAAGCTTCGGCCATCTTTTGGACCGTTTTGGGTCGCACCACAGTTCTCCCTCCAACGAGCTCGCTTCCCGACCTATACCTCCGGAAAACGTGTCAGGGAGCATGCCAGGAGTGTGGGTTGAAGTCCTCGGAGCACGAGACCCGAAGATCGAAAGACTTATGACCAATACGGAGCAAAGGGAAGAAACCGTCGGGGGACCGCTTTTTACCCCAGGACGAGAAAACTGAGTCCGGGGCATTCCCGCTCGCGTTTTCTTGGGACGAGCACCGGAAGTCCTCGAGTTCAGCCCGTTTCCTTCGCTGCAAGTGCATTTCCAGTGATTTCTGACACCGGACGAGCGTTCGCCACTCGTTGGAAGCTTCGGCCATCTTTTGGACCGTTTTGGGTCGCACCACAGTTCTCCCTCCAACGAGCTCGCTTCCCGACCTATACCTCCGAAAAACGTGTCAGGGAGCATGCCAGGAGTGTGGGTTGAAGTCCTCGGAGCACGAGACCCGAAGATCGAAAGACTTATGACCAATACGGAGCAAAGGGAAGAAACCGTCGGGGGACCGCTTTTTACCCCAGGACGAGAAAACTGAGTCCGGGGCATTCCCGCTCGCGTTTTCTTGGGACGAGCACCGGAAGTCCTCGAGCTCAGCCCGCTTCCTTCGCTGCAAGTGCATTTCCAGTGGTTTCTGACACCGGACGAGCGTTCGCCACTCGTTGGAAGCTTCGGCCATCTTTTGGACCGTTTTGGGTCGCACTACAGTTCTCCCTCCAACGAGCTCGCTTCCCGACCTATACCTCCGGAAAACGTGTCAGGGAGCATGCCAGGAGTGTGGGTTGAAGTCCTCGGAGCACGAGACCCGAAGATCGAAAGACTTATGACCAATACGGAGCAAAGGGAAGAAACCGCCGGGGGACCGCTTTTTACCCCAGGACGAGAATACTGAGTCCGGGGCATTCCTGCTCGCGTTTTCTTGGGACGAGCACCGGAAGTCCTCGAGCTCAGCCCGTTTCCTTCGCTGCAAGTGCATTTCCAGTGGTTTCTGACACCGGACGAGCATTCGCCACTCGTTGGAAGCTTCGGCCATCTTTTGGACCGTTTTGGGTCGCACAACAGTTCTCCCTCCAACGAGCTCGCTTCCCGACCTATACCTCCGGAAAACGTGTCAGGGAGCATGCCAGGAGTGTGGGTTGAAGTCCTCGGAGCACGAGACCCGAAGATCGAAAGACTTATGACCAATACGGAGCAAAGGGAAGAAATCGTCGGGGGACCGCTTTTTACCCCAGGACGAGAAAACTGAGTCCGGGGCATTCCCGCTCGCGTTTTCTTGGGACGAGCACCGGAAGTCCTCGAGCTCAGCCCGTTTCCTTCGCTGCAAGTGCATTTCCAGTGGTTTCTGACACCGGACGAGCGTTCGCCACTCGTTGGAAGCTTCGGCCATCTTTTGGACCGTTTTGGGTCGCACCACAGTTCTCCCTCCAACGAGCTCGCTTCCCGACCTATACCTCCGGAAAACGTGTCAGGGAGCATGCCAGGAGTGTGGGTTGAAGTCCTCGGAGCACGAGACCCGAAGATCGAAAGACTTATGACCAATACGGTGCAAAGGGAAGAAACCGTCGGGGGACCGCTTTTTACCCCAGGACGAGAAAACTGAGTCCGGGGCATTCCCGCTAGCGTTTTCTTGGGACGAGCACCGGAAGTCCTCGAGCTCAGCCCGTTTCCTTCGCTGCAAGTGCATTTCCAGTGGTTTCTGACACCAGACGAGCGTTCGCCACTCGTTGGAAGCTTCGGCCATCTTTTGGACCGTTTTGGGTCGCACCACAGTTCTCCCTCCAATGAGCTCGCTTCCCGACCTATACCTCCGGAAAACGTGTCAGGGAGCATGCCAGGAGTGTGGGTTGAAGTCCTCGGAGCACGAGACCTGAAGATCGAAAGACTTATGACCAATACGGAGCAAAGGGAACAAACCGTCGGGGGACCGCTTTTTACCCCAGGACGAGAAAATTGAGTCCGGGGCATTCCCGCTCGCGTTTTCTTGGGACGAGCACCGGAAGTCCTCGAGCTCAGCCCGTTTCCTTCGCTGCAAGTGCATTTCCAGTGGTTTCTGACACCGGACGAGCGTTCGCCACTCGTTGGAAGCTTCGGCCATCTTTTGGACCGTTTTGGGTCGCACCACAGTTCTCCCTCCAACGAGCTCGCTTCCCGACCTATACCTCCGGAAAACGTGTCAGGGAGCATGCCAGGAGTGTGGGTTGAAGTCCTCGGAGCACGAGACCCGAAGATCGAAAGACTTATGACCAATACGGAGCAAAGGGAAGAAACCGTCGGGGGACCGCTTTTTACCCCAGGACGAGAATACTGAGTCCGGGGCATTCCCGCTCGCGTTTTCTTGGGACGAGCACCGGAAGTCCTCGAGCTCAGCCCGTTTCCTTCGCTGCAAGTGCATTTCCAGTGGTTTCTGACACCGGACGAGCGTTCGGCACTCCTTGGAAGCTTCGGCCATCTTTTGGACCGTTTTGGGTCGCACCACAGTTCTCCCTCCAACGAGCTCGCTTCCCGACCTATACCTCCGGAAAACGTGTCAGGGAGCATGCCAGGAGTGTGGGTTGAAGTCCTCGGAGCACGAGACCCGAAGATCGAAAGACTTATGACCAATACGGTGCAAAGGGAAGAAACCGTCGGGGGACCGCTTTTTACCCCAGGACGAGAAAACTGAGTCCGGGGCATTCCCGCTCGCGTTTTCTTGGGACGAGCACCGGAAGTCCTCGAGCTCAGCCCGTTTCCTTCGCTGCAAGTGCATTTCCAGTGGTTTCTGACACCGGACGAGCGTTCGCCACTCGTTGGAAGCTTCGGCCATCTTTTGGACCGTTTTGGGTCGCACCACAGTTCTCCCTCCAACGAGCTCGCTTCCCGACCTATACCTCTGGAAACGTGTCAGGGAGCATGCCAGGAGTGTGGGTTGAAGTCCTCGGAGCACGAGACCCGAAGATCGAAAGACTTATGACCAATACGGAGCAAAGGGAAGAAACCGTCGGGGGACCGCTTTTTACCCCAGGACGAGAAAACGGAGTCCGGGGCATTCCCGCTCGCGTATTCTTGGGACGAGCACCGGAAGTCCTCGAGCTCAGCCCGTTTCCTTCGCTGCAAGTGCATTTCCAGTGGTTTCTGACACCGGACGAGCGTTCGCCACTCGTTGGAAGCTTCGGCCATCTTTTGGACCGTTTTGGGTCGCACCACAGTTCTCCCTCCAACGAGCTCGCTTCCCGACCTATACCTCTGGAAAACGTGTCAGGGAGCATGCCAGGAGTGTGGGTTGAAGTCCTCGGAGCACGAGACCCGAAGATCGAAAGACTTATGACCAATACGGAGCAAAGGGAAGAAACCGTCGGGGGACCGCTTTTTACCCCAGGACGAGAAAACGGAGTCCGGGGCATTCCCGCTCGCGTTTTCTTGGGACGAGCACCGGAAGTCCTCGAGCTCAGCCCGTTTCCTTCGCTGCAAGTGCATTTCCAGTGGTTTTTTACACCGGACGAGCGTTCGCCACTCGTTGGAAGCTTCGGCCATCTTTTGGACCGTTTTGGGTCGCACCACAGTTCTCCCTCCAACGAGCTCGCTTCCCGACCTATACCTCTGGAAAACGTGTCAGGGAGCATGCCAGGAGTGTGGGTTGAAGTCCTCGGAGCACGAGACCCGAAGATCGAAAGACTTATGACCAATACGGAGCAAAGGGAAGAAACCGTCGGGGGACCGCTTTTTACCCCAGGACGAGAAAACTGAGTCCGGGGCATTCCCGCTCGCGTTTTCATGGGACGAGCACCGGATGTCCTTGAGCTCAGCCCGTTTCCTTTGCTGCAAGTGCATTTCCAGTGGATTCTGACACCGGACGAGCGTTCGCCACTCGTTGGAAGCTTCGGCCATGTTTTGGACCGTTTTGGGTCGCACCACAGTTCTCCCTCCAACGAGCTCGCTTCCCGACCTATACCTCCGGAAAACGTGTCAGGGAGCATGCCAGGAGTGTGAGTTGAAGTCCTCGGAGCACGAGACCCGAAGATCGAAAGACTTATGACCAATACGGAGCAAAGGGAAGAAACCGTCGGGGGACCGCTTTTTACCCCAAGACGAGAAAACTGAGTCCGGGGCATTCCCGCTCGCGTTTTCTTGGGACGAGCACCGGAAGTCCTCGAGCTCAGCCCGTTTCCTTCGCTGCAAGTGCATTTCCAGTGGTTTCTGACACCGGACGAGCGTTCGCCACTCGTTGGAAGCTTCGGCCATCTTTTGGACCGTTTTGGGTCGCACCACAGTTCTCCCTCCAACGAGCTCGCTTCCCGACCTATACCTCCGGAAAACGTGTCAGGGAGCATGCCAGGAGTGTGGGTTGAAGTCCTCGGAGCACGAGACCCGAAGATCGAAAGACTTATGACCAATACGGAGCAAAGGGAAGAAACCGTCGGGGGACCGCTTTTTACCCCAGGACGAGAATACTGAGTCCGGGGCATTCCCGCTCGCGTTTTCTTGGGACGAGCACCGGAAGTCCTCGAGCTCAGCCCGTTTCCTTCGCTGCAAGTGCATTTCCAGTGGTTTCTGACACCGGACGAGCGTTCGGCACTCCTTGGAAGCTTCGGCCATCTTTTGGACCGTTTTGGGTCGCACCACAGTTCTCCCTCCAACGAGCTCGCTTCCCGACCTATACCTCCGGAAAACGTGTCAGGGAGCATGCCAGGAGTGTGGGTTGAAGTCCTCGGAGCACGAGACCCGAAGATCGAAAGACTTATGACCAATACGGTGCAAAGGGAAGAAACCGTCGGGGGACCGCTTTTTACCCCAGGACGAGAAAACTGAGTCCGGGGCATTCCCGCTCGCGTTTTCTTGGGACGAGCACCGGAAGTCCTCGAGCTCAGCCCGTTTCCTTCGCTGCAAGTGCATTTCCAGTGGTTTCTGACACCGGACGAGCGTTCGCCACTCGTTGGAAGCTTCGGCCATCTTTTGGACCGTTTTGGGTCGCACCACAGTTCTCCCTCCAACGAGCTCGCTTCCCGACCTATACCTCTGGAAACGTGTCAGGGAGCATGCCAGGAGTGTGGGTTGAAGTCCTCGGAGCACGAGACCCGAAGATCGAAAGACTTATGACCAATACGGAGCAAAGGGAAGAAACCGTCGGGGGACCGCTTTTTACCCCAGGACGAGAAAACGGAGTCCGGGGCATTCCCGCTCGCGTATTCTTGGGACGAGCACCGGAAGTCCTCGAGCTCAGCCCGTTTCCTTCGCTGCAAGTGCATTTCCAGTGGTTTCTGACACCGGACGAGCGTTCGCCACTCGTTGGAAGCTTCGGCCATCTTTTGGACCGTTTTGGGTCGCACCACAGTTCTCCCTCCAACGAGCTCGCTTCCCGACCTATACCTCTGGAAAACGTGTCAGGGAGCATGCCAGGAGTGTGGGTTGAAGTCCTCGGAGCACGAGACCCGAAGATCGAAAGACTTATGACCAATACGGAGCAAAGGGAAGAAACCGTCGGGGGACCGCTTTTTACCCCAGGACGAGAAAACGGAGTCCGGGGCATTCCCGCTCGCGTTTTCTTGGGACGAGCACCGGAAGTCCTCGAGCTCAGCCCGTTTCCTTCGCTGCAAGTGCATTTCCAGTGGTTTTTTACACCGGACGAGCGTTCGCCACTCGTTGGAAGCTTCGGCCATCTTTTGGACCGTTTTGGGTCGCACCACAGTTCTCCCTCCAACGAGCTCGCTTCCCGACCTATACCTCTGGAAAACGTGTCAGGGAGCATGCCAGGAGTGTGGGTTGAAGTCCTCGGAGCACGAGACCCGAAGATCGAAAGACTTATGACCAATACGGAGCAAAGGGAAGAAACCGTCGGGGGACCGCTTTTTACCCCAGGACGAGAAAACTGAGTCCGGGGCATTCCCGCTCGCGTTTTCATGGGACGAGCACCGGATGTCCTTGAGCTCAGCCCGTTTCCTTTGCTGCAAGTGCATTTCCAGTGGATTCTGACACCGGACGAGCGTTCGCCACTCGTTGGAAGCTTCGGCCATGTTTTGGACCGTTTTGGGTCGCACCACAGTTCTCCCTCCAACGAGCTCGCTTCCCGACCTATACCTCCGGAAAACGTGTCAGGGAGCATGCCAGGAGTGTGAGTTGAAGTCCTCGGAGCACGAGACCCGAAGATCGAAAGACTTATGACCAATACGGAGCAAAGGGAAGAAACCGTCGGGGGACCGCTTTTTACCCCAAGACGAGAAAACTGAGTCCGGGGCATTCCCGCTCGCGTTTTCTTGGGACGAGCACCGGAAGTCCTCGAGCTCAGCCCGTTTCCTTCGCTGCAAGTGCATTTCCAGTGGTTTCTGACACCGGACGAGCGTTCGCCACTCGTTGGAAGCTTCGGCCATCTTTTGGACCGTTTTGGGTCGCACCACAGTTCTCCCTCCAACGAGCTCGCTTCCCGACCTATACCTCCGGAAAACGTGTCAGGGAGCATGCCAGGAGTGTGGGTTGAAGTCCTCGGAGCACGAGACCCGAAGATCGAAAGACTTATGACCAATACGGAGCAAAGGGAAGAAACCGTCGGGGGACCGCTTTTTACCCCAGGACGAGAAAACTGAGTCCGGGGCATTCCCGCTCGCGTTTTCTTGGGACGAGCACCGGAAGTCCTTGAGCTCAGCCCGTTTCCTTCGCTGCAAGTGCATTTCCAGTGGATTCTGACACCGGACGAGCGTTCGCCACTCGTTGGAAGCTTCGGCCATCTTTTGGACCGTTTTGGGTCGCACCACAGTTCTCCCTCCAACGAGCTCGCTTCCCGACCTATACCTCCGGAAAACGTGTCAGGGAGCATGCCAGGAGCGTGGGTTGAAGTCCTCGGAGCACGAGACCCGAAGATCGAAAGACTTATGACCAATACGGAGCAAAGGGAAGAAACCGTCGGAGGACCGCTTTTTACCCCAGGACGAGAAAACTGAGTCCGGGGCATTCCCGCTCGCGTTTTCTTGGGACGAGCACCGGAAGTCCTCGAGCTCAGCCCGTTTCCTTCGCTGCAAGTGCATTTCCAGTGGTTTCTGACACCGGACGAGCGTTCGCCACTCGTTGGAAGCTTCGGCCATCTTTTGGACCGTTTTGGGTCGCACCACAGTTCTCCCTCCAACGAGCTCGCTTCCCGACCTATACCTCCGGAAAACGTGTCAGGGAGCATGCCAAGAGTGTGGGTTGAAGTCCTCGGAGCACGAGACCCGAAGATCGAAAGAGTTATGACCAATACGGAGCAAAGGGAAGAAACCGTCGGGGGACCGCTTTTTACCCCAGGACGAGAAAACTGAGTCCGGGTCATTCCCGCTCGCGTTTTCTTGGGACGAGCACCGGAAGTCCTCGAGCTCAGCCCGTTTCCTTCGCTGCAAGTGCATTTCCAGTGGTTTCTGACACCGGACGAGCGTTCGCCACTCGTTGGAAGCTTCGGCCATCTTTTGGACCGTTTTGGGTCGCACCACAGTTCTCCCTCCAACGAGCTCGCTTCCCGACCTATACCTCTGGAAAACGTGTCAGGGAGCATGCCAGGAGTGTGGGTTGAAGTCCTCGGAGCACGAGACCCGAAGATCGAAAGACTTATGACCAATACGGAGCAAAGGGAAGAAACCGTCGGGGGACCGCTTTTTACCCCAGAACGAGAAAACTGAGTCTGGGGCATTCCCGCTCGCGTTTTCTTGGGACGAGCACCGGAAGTCCTCGAGCTCAGCCCGTTTCCTTCGCTGCCAGTGCATTTCCAGTGGTTTCTGACATCGGACGAGCGTTCGCCACTCGTTGGAAGCTTCGGCCATCTTTTGGACCGTTTTGGGTCGCACCACAGTTCTCCCTCCAACGAGCTCGCTTCCCGACCTATACCTCCGGAAAACGTGTCAGGAAGCATGCCAGAAGTGTGGGTTAAAGTCCTCGGAGCACGAGACCCGAAGATCGAAAGACTTATGACCAATACGGAGCAAAGGGAAGAAACCGTCGGAGGACCGCTTTTTACCCCAGGACGAGAAAACTGAGTCCGGGGCATTCCCGCTCGCGTTTTCTTGGGACGAGCACCGGAAGTCCTCGAGCTCAGCCCGTTTCCTTCGCTGCAAGTGCATTTCCAGTGGTTTCTGACACCGGACGAGCGTTCGCCACTCGTTGGAAGCTTCGGCCATCTTTTGGACCGTTTTGGGTCGCACCACAGTTCTCCCTCCAACGAGCTCGCTTCCCGACCTATACCTCCGGAAAACGTGTCAGGGAGCATGCCAGGAGTGTGGGTTGAAGTCCTCGGAGCACGAGACCCGAAGATCGAAAGAGTTATGACCAATACGGAGCAAAGGGAAGAAACCGTCGGGGGACCGCTTTTTACCCCAGGACGAGAAAACTGAGTCCGGGTCATTCCCGCTCGCGTTTTCTTGGGACGAGCACCGGAAGTCCTCGAGCTCAGCCCGTTTCCTTCGCTGCAAGTGCATTTCCAGTGGATTCTGACACCGGACGAGCGTTCGCCACTCGTTGGAAGCTTCGGCCATCTTTTGGACCGTTTTGGGTCGCACCACAGTTCTCCCTCCAACGAGCTCGCTTCCCGACCTATACCTCTGGAAAACGTGTCAGGGAGCATGCCAGGAGTGTGGGTTGAAGTCCTCGGAGCACGAGACCCGAAGATCGAAAGACTTATGACCAATACGGAGCAAAGGGAAGAAACCGTCGGGGGACCGCTTTTTACCCCAGAACGAGAAAACTGAGTCTGGGGCATTCCCGCTCGCGTTTTCTTGGGACGAGCACCGGAAGTCCTCGAGCTCAGCCCGTTTCCTTCGCTGCCAGTGCATTTCCAGTGGTTTCTGACATCGGACGAGCGTTCGCCACTCGTTGGAAGCTTCGGCCATCTTTTGGACCGTTTTGGGTCGCACCACAGTTCTCCCTCCAACGAGCTCGCTTCCCGACCTATACCTCCGGAAAACGTGTCAGGAAGCATGCCAGAAGTGTGGGTTAAAGTCCTCGGAGCACGAGACCCGAAGATCGAAAGACTTATGACCAATACGGAGCAAAGGGAAGAAACCGTCGGGGGACCGCTTTTTACCCCAGGCCGAAAAACTGAGTCCGGGGCATTCCAGCTCGCGTTTTCTTGGGACGAGCACCGGAAGTCCTCGAGCTCAGCCCATTTCCTTCGCTGCAAGTGCATTTCCAGTGGTTTCTGACACCGGACGAGCGTTCGCCACTCGTTGGAAGCTTCGGCCATCTTTTGGACCGTTTTGGGTTGCACCACAGTTCTCCCTCCAACGAGCTCGCTTCCCGACCTGTACCTCCGGAAAACGTGTCAGGGAGCATGCCAGGAGTGTGGGTTGAAGTCCTCGGAGCACGAGACCCGAAGATCGAAAGACTTATGACCAATACGGAGCAAAGGGAAGAAACCGTCGGGGGACCGCTTTTTACCCCAGGACGAGAAAACTGAGTCCGGGGCATTCCCGCTCGCGTTTTCTTGGGACGAGCACCGAAGGTCCTCGAGCTCAGCCCGTTTCCTTCGCTGCCAGTGCATTTCCAGTGGTTTCTGACATCGGACGAGCGTTCGCCACTCGTTGGAAGCTTCGGCCATCTTTTGGACCGTTTTGGGTCGCACCACAGTTCTCCCTCCAACGAGCTCGCTTCCCGACCTATACCTACGGAAAACGTGTCAGGGAGCATGCCAGGAGTGTGGGTTGAAGTCCTCGGAGCACGAGAGCCGAAGATCGAAAGACTTATGACCAATACGGAGCAAAGGGAAGAAACCGTCGGGGGACCGCTTTTTACCCCAGGACGAGAAAACTGAGTCCGGGGCATTCCCGCTCGCGTTTTCTTGGGACGAGCACCGGAAGTCCTCGAGCTCAGCCCGTTTCCTTCGCTGCAAGTGCATTTCCTGTGGTTTCTGACACCGGAAGAGCGTTCGCCACTCGTTGGAAGCTTCGGCCATCTTTTATACCGTTTTGGGTCGCACCACAGTTCTCCCTCCAACGAGCTCCCTTCCCGACCTATACCTCCGGAAAACGTGTCAGGGAGCATGTCAGGAGTGTGGGTTGAAGTCCTCGGAGCACGAGACCCGAAGATCGAAAGACTTATGACCAATACGGAGCAAAGGGAAGAAACCGTCGGGGGACTGCTTTTTACCCCAGGACGAGAAAACTGAGTCCGGGACATTCCCGCTCGCGTTTTCTTGGGACGAGCACCGGAAGTCCTCGAGCTCAGCCCGTTTCCTTCGCTGCAAGTGCATTTCCAGTGGTTTCTGACACCGGACGAGCGTTCGCCACTCGTTGGAAGCTTCGGCCATCTTTTGGACCGTTTTGGGTCGCACCACAGTTCTCCCTCCAATGAGCTCGCTTCCCGACCTATACCTCCGGAAAACGTGTTAGGGAGCATGCCAGGAGTGTGGGTTGAAGTCCTCGGAGCACGAGAGCCGAAGATCGAAAGACTTATGACCAATACGGAGCAAAGGGAAGAAACCGTCGGGGGACCGCTTTTTACCCCAGGACGAGAAAACTGAGTCCGGGGCATTCCCGCTCGCGTTTTCTTGGGACGAGCACCGAAGGTCCTCGAGCTCAGCCCGTTTCCTTCGCTGCCAGTGCATTTCCAGTGGTTTCTGACATCGGACGAGCGTTCGCCACTCGTTGGAAGCTTCGGCCATCTTTTGGACCGTTTTGGGTCGCACCACAGTTCTCCCTCCAACGAGCTCGCTTCCCGACCTATACCTACGGAAAACGTGTCAGGGAGCATGCCAGGAGTGTGGGTTGAAGTCCTCGGAGCACGAGAGCCGAAGATCGAAAGACTTATGACCAATACGGAGCAAAGGGAAGAAACCGTCGGGGGACCGCTTTTTACCCCAGGACGAGAAAACTGAGTCCGGGGCATTCCCGCTCGCATTTTCTTGGGACGAGCACCGGAAGTCCTCGAGCTCAGCCCGTTTCCTTCGCTGCAAGTGCATTTCCTGTGGTTTCTGACACCGGAAGAGCGTTCGCCACTCGTTGGAAGCTTCGGCCATCTTTTATACCGTTTTGGGTCGCACCACAGTTCTCCCTCCAACGAGCTCCCTTCCCGACCTATACCTCCGGAAAACGTGTCAGGGAGCATGTCAGGAGTGTGGGTTGAAGTCCTCGGAGCACGAGACCCGAAGATCGAAAGACTTATGACCAATACGGAGCAAAGGGAAGAAACCGTCGGGGGACTGCTTTTTACCCCAGGACGAGAAAACTGAGTCCGGGACATTCCCGCTCGCGTTTTCTTGGGACGAGCACCGGAAGTCCTCGAGCTCAGCCCGTTTCCTTCGCTGCAAGTGCATTTCCAGTGGTTTCTGACACCGGACGAGCGTTCGCCACTCGTTGGAAGCTTCGGCCATCTTTTGGACCGTTTTGGGTCGCACCACAGTTCTCCCTCCAACGAGCTCGCTTCCCGACCTATACCTCCGGAAAACGTGTTAGGGAGCATGCCAGGAGTGTGGGTTGAAGTCCTCGGAGCACGAGAGCCGAAGATCGAAAGACTTATGACCAATACGGAGCAAAGGGAAGAAACCGTCGGGGGACCGCTTTTTACCCCAGGACGAGAAAACTGAGTCCGGGACATTCCCGCTCGCGTTTTCTTGGGACGAGCACCGGAAGTCCTCGAGCTCAGCCCGTTTCCTTCGCTGCAAGTGCATTTCCAGTGGTTTCTGACACCGGACGAGCGTTCGCCACTCGTTGGAAGCTTCGGCCATCTTTTGGACCGTTTTGGGTTGCACCACAGTTCTCCCTCCAACGAGCTCGCTTCCCGACCTGTACCTCCGGAAAACGTGTCAGGGAGCATGCCAGGAGTGTGGGTTGAAGTCCTCGGAGCACGAGACCCGAAGATCGAAAGACTTATGACCAATACGGAGCAAAGGGAAGAAACCGTCGGGGGACCGCTTTTTACCCCAGGACGAGAAAACTGAGTCCAGGGAATTCCCGCTCGCATTTTCTTGGGACGAGCACCGGAAGTCCTCGAGCTCAGCCCGATTCCTTCACTGCAAGTGCATTTCCAGTGGTTTCTGACACCGGACGAGCTTTCGCCACTCGTTGGAAGCTTCGGCCATCTTTTGGACCGTTTTGGGTCGTACCACAATTCTCCCTCCAACGAGCTCGCTTCCCGACCTATACCTCCGGAAAACGTGTCAGGGAGCATGCCAGGAGTGTGGGTTGAAGTCCTCGGAGCACGAGACCCGAAGATCGAAAGACTTATAACCAATACGGAGCAAAGGGAAGAAACTGTCGGGGGACCGCTTTTTACCCCAGGACGACAAAACTGAGTCCGGGGCATTCCCGCTCGCGTTTTCTTGGGACGAGCACCGGAAGTCCTCGAGCTCAGCCCGTTTCCTTCGCTGCAAGTGCATTTCCAGTGGTTTCTGACACCAGACGAGCTTTCGCCACTCGTTGAAGCTTCGACCATCTTTTGGACAGTTTTATGTCGTACCACAGTTCTCCCTCCAACGAGCTCGCTTCCCGACCTATACCTCCGGAAAACGTGTCAGGGAGCATGACAGGAGTGTGGGTTGAATTCCTCGGAGCACCAGACCCGAAGATCAAAAGACTTATGACCAATACGGAGCAAAGGGAAGAAACCGTCGGGGGACCGCTTTTTACCCCAGGACGACAAAACTGAGTCCGGGGCATTCCCGCTCGCGTTTTCTTGGAACGAGCACCAGATGTCCTCAAGCTCAGCCCGTTTCCTTCGCTGCTAGTGCATTTCCAGTGGTTTCTGACACCGGACGACCGTTCGCCACTCGTTGGAAGCTTGGCATCTTTTGGACCGTTTTGGGTCGCACCACAGTTCTCCCTCCAACGAGCTCGCTTCCCGACCTATACCTACGGAAAACGTGTCAGGGAGCATGCCAGGAGTGTGGGTTGAAGTCCTCGGAGCACGAGACCCGAAGATCGAAAGACTTATGACCAATACGGAGCAAAGGGAAGAAACCGTCGGGGGACCGCTTTTTACCCCAGGACGAGAAAACTGAGTCCAGGGAATTCCCGCTCGCATTTTCTTGGGACGAGCACCGGAAGTCCTCGAGCTCAGCCCGATTCCTTCACTGCAAGTGCATTTCCAGTGGTTTCTGACACCGGACGAGCTTTCGCCACTCGTTGGAAGCGTCGGCCATCTTTTGGACCGTTTTGGGTCGTACCACAATTCTCCCTCCAACGAGCTCGCTTCCCGACCTATACCTCCGGAAAACGTGTCAGGGAGCATGCCAGGAGTGTGGGTTGAAGTCCTCGGAGCACGAGACCCGAAGATCGAAAGACTTATAACCAATACGGAGCAAAGGGAAGAAACTGTCGGGGGACCGCTTTTTACCCCAGGACGACAAAACTGAGTCCGGGGCATTCCCGCTCGCGTTTTCTTGGGACGAGCACCGGAAGTCCTCGAGCTCAGCCCGTTTCCTTCGCTGCAAGTGCATTTCCAGTGGTTTCTGACACCAGACGAGCTTTCGCCACTCGTTGAAGCTTCGACCATCTTTTGGACAGTTTTGGGTCGTACCACAGTTCTCCCTCCAACGAGCTCGCTTCCCGACCTATACCTCCGGAAAACGTGTCAGGGAGCATGACAGGAGTGTGGGTTGAATTCCTCGGAGCACCAGACCCGAAGATCAAAAGACTTATGACCAATACGGAGCAAAGGGAAGAAACCGTCGGGGGACCGCTTTTTACCCCAGGACGACAAAACTGAGTCCGGGGCATTCCCGCTCGCGTTTTCTTGGAACGAGCACCAGATGTCCTCAAGCTCAGCCCGTTTCCTTCGCTGCTAGTGCATTTCCAGTGGTTTCTGACACCGGACGACCGTTCGCCACTCGTTGGAAGCTTGGCATCTTTTGGACCGTTTTGGGTCGCACCACAGTTCTCCCTCCAACGAGCTCGCTTCCCGACCTATACCTACGGAAAACGTGTCAGGGAGCATGCCAGGAGTGTGGGTTGAAGTCCTCGGAGCACGAGACCCGAAGATCGAAAGACTTATGACCAATACGGAGCAAAGGGAAGAAACCGTCGGAGGACCGCTTTTTACCCCAGGACGAGAAAACTGAGTCCGGGGCATTCCCGCTCACATTTTCTTGGGACGAGCACCGGAAGTCCTCGAGCTCAGCCCGTTTCCTTCACTGCAAGTGCATTTCCAGTGGTTTCTGACACCGGACGAGCGTTCGCAACTCCTTGGAAGCTTCAGCCATCTTTTGGACTGTTTTGGGTCGCAGCACAGTTCCCCCTCCAACGAGCTCGCTTCCCGACCTATACCTCCGGAAAACGTGTCAGGGAGCATGCCAGGAGTGTGGGTTGAAGTCCTCGGAGCACGAGACCCGAAGATCGAAAGACTTATGACCAATACGGAGCAAAGGGAAGAAATCGTCGGGGGACCGCTTTTTACCCCAGGACGACAAAACTGAGTCCGGGGCATTCCCGCTCGCGTTTTCTTTGGACGAGCGCCGGAAGTCCTCGAGCTCAACCCGTTTCCTTCGCTGCAAGTGCATTTCCAGTGGTTTCTGACACCGGACGAGCGTTCGCCACTCCTTGGAAGCTTCGGCCATCTTTTGGACCGTTTTGGGTCGCACCACAGTTCTCCCTCTAACGAGCTCGCTTCCCGACCTATACCTCCGGAAAACGTGTCACGGAGCATGCCAGGAGTGTGGGTTGAAGTCCTCGGAGCACGAGACCCGAAGATCGAAAGACTTATAACCAATACGGAGCAAAGGGAAGAAACCGTCGGGGGACCGCTTTTTACCCCAGGACGACAAAACTGAGTCCGGGGCATTCCCGCTCGCGTTTTCTTGGGACGAGCACCGGAAGTCCTCGAGCTCAGCCCGTTTCCTTCGCTGCAAGTGCATTTCCAGTGGTTTCTGACACCGGACGAGCTTTCGCCACTCGTTGAAGCTTCGACCATCTTTTGGACAGTTTTGGGTCGTACCACAGTTCTCCCTCCAACGAGCTCGCTTCCCGACCTATACCTCCGGAAAACGTGTCAGGGAGCATGACAGGAGTGTGGGTTGAATTCCTCGGAGCACGAGACCCGAAGATCGAAAGACTTATGACCAATACGGAGCAAAGGGAAGAAACCGTCGGGGGACCGCTTTTTACCCCAGGACGACAAAACTGAGTCCGGGGCATTCCCGCTCGCGTTTTCTTGGAACGAGCACCAGATGTCCTCGAGCTCAGCCCGTTTCCTTCGCTGCTAGTGCATTTCCAGTGGTTTCTGACACCGGACGACCGTTCGCCACTCGTTGGAACCTTGCCATCTTTTGGACCGTTTTGGGTCGCACCACAGTTCTCCCTCCAACGAGCTCGCTTCCCGACCTATACCTACGGAAAACGTGTCCGGGAGCATGCCAGGAGTGTGGGTTGAAGTCCTCGGAGCACGAGACCCGAAGATCGAAAGACTTATGACCAATACGGAGCAAAGGGAAGAAACCGTTGGAGGACCGCTTTTTACCCCAGGACGAGAAAACTGAGTCCGGGGCATTCCCGCTCACATTTTCTTGGGACGAGCACCGGAAGTCCTCGAGCTCAGCCCGTTTCCTTCGCTGCAAGTGCATTTCCAGTGGTTTCTGACACCGGACGAGCGTTCGCAACTCCTTGGAAGCTTCGGCCATCTTTTGGACCGTTTTGGGTCGCAGCACAGTTCTCCCTCCAACGAGCTCGCTTCCCGACCTATACCTCCGGAAAACGTTTCAGGGAGCATGCCAGGAGTGTGGGTTGAAGTCCTCGGAGCACGAGACCCGAAGATCGAAAGACTTATGACCAATACGGAGCAAAGGGAAGAAACCGTCGGGGGACCGCTTTTTACCCCAGGACGACAAAACTGAGTCCGGGGCATTCCCGCTCGCGTTTTCTTTGGACGAGCGCCGGAAGTCCTCGAGCTCAGCCCGTTTCCTTCGCTGCAAGTGCATTTCCAGTGGTTTCTGACACCGGACGAGCGTTCGCCACTCCTTGGAAGCTTCGGCCATCTTTTGGACCGTTTTGGGTCGCACCACAGTTCTCCCTCTAACGAGCTCGCTTCCCGACCTATACCTCCGGAAAACGTGTCACGGAGCATGCCAGGAGTGTGGGTTGAAGTCCTCGGAGCACGAGACCCGAAGATCGAAAGACTTATGACCAATACGGAGCAAAGGGAAGAAACCGTCGCGGGACCGCTTTTTACCCCAGGACGAGAAAACTGAGTCCGGGGCATTCCCGCTCGCGTTTTCTTGGGACGAGCACCGGAAGTCCTCGAGCTCAGCCTGTTTCCTTTGCTGCAACTGTATTTCCAGTGGTTTCTGACACCGGACGAGCGTTCGCCACTCGTTGGAAGCTTCGGCCATCTTTTGGACCGTTTTGGGTCGCACCACAGTTCTCCCTCCAACGAGCTCGCTTCCCGACCTATACCTCCGGAAAACGTGTCAGGGAGCATGCCAAGAGTGTGGGTTGAAGTCCTCGGAGCACGAGACCCGAAGATCGAAAGACTTATGACCAATACGGAGCAAAGGGAAGAAACCGTCGGGGGACCGCTTTTTACCCCAGGACGAGAAAACTGAGTCCGGGGCATTCCCGCTCGCATTTTCTTGGGACGAGCACCGGAAGTCCTCGAGCTCAGCCCGTTTCCTTC
This sequence comes from Cucumis melo, assembly GCF_025177605.1. Lineage (NCBI taxonomy): Eukaryota > Viridiplantae > Streptophyta > Magnoliopsida > Cucurbitales > Cucurbitaceae > Cucumis > Cucumis melo. The sequence continues at coordinate 28,748,727 of NC_066864.1, forward strand.
GCTGCAAGTGCATTTCCTGTGGTTTCTGACACCGGAAGAGCGTTCGCCACTCGTTGGAAGCTTCGGCCATCTTTTATACCGTTTTGGGTCGCACCACAGTTCTCCCTCCAACGAGCTCCCTTCCCGACCTATACCTCCGGAAAACGTGTCAGGGAGCATGCCAGGAGTGTGGGTTGAAGTCCTCGGAGCACGAGACCCGAAGATCGAAAGACTTATGACCAATACGGAGCAAAGGGAAGAAACCGTCGCGGGACCGCTTTTTACCCCAGGACGAGAAAACTGAGTCCGGGGCATTCCAGCTCGCGTTTTCTTGGGACGAGCACCGGAAGTCCTCGAGCTCAGCCCGTTTCCTTCGGTGCAAGTGCATTTCCAGTGGTTTCTGAAACCGGACGAGCGTTCGCCACTCGTTGGAAGCTTCGGCCATCTTTTGGACCGTTTTGGGTCGCACCACAGTTCTCTCTCCAACGAGCTCGCTTCCCGACCTATACCTCCGGAAAACGTGTCAGGGAGCATGCCAGGAGTGTGGGTTGAAGTCCTCGGAGCACGAGACCCGAAGATCGAAAGACTTATGACCAATATGGTGCAAAGAGAAGAAACCGTCGGGGGACCGCTTTTTACCCCAGGACGAGAAAACTGAGTCCGAGGCATTCCCGCACGCATTTTCTTGGGACGAGCACTGGAAGTCCTCGAGCTCAGCCCGTTACCTTCGCTGCAAGTGCATTTCCAGTGGTTTCTGACACCGGACGAGCGTTCGCCACTCGTTGGAAGCTTCGGCCATCTTTTGGACCGTTTTGGGTCGCACCACAGTTCTCCCTCCAACGAGCTCGCTTCCCGACCTATACCTCCGGAAAACGTGTCAGGGAGCATGCCAGGAGTGTGGGTTGAAGTCCTCGGAGCACGAGACCCGAAGATCGAAAGACCTATGACCAATACGGAGCAAAGGGAAGAAACCGTCAGGGGACCGCTTTTTACCCCAGGACGAGAAAACTGAGTCCGGGGCATTCCCGCTCTCGTTTTCTTGGGACGAGCACCGGAAGTCCTCGAGCTCAGCCCGTTTCCTTCGCTGCAAGTGCATTTCCAGTGGTTTCTGACACCGGACGAGCGTTCGCCACTCGTTGGAAGCTTCGGCCATCTTTTGGACCGTTTTGGGTCGCACCACAGTTCTCCCTCCAACGAGCTCGCTTCCCGACCTATACCTCCGGAAAACGTGTCAGGGAGCATGCCAGGAGTGTGGGTTGAAGTCCTTGGAGCACGAGACCCGAAGATCGAAAGACTTATGACCAATACGGAGCAAAGGGAAGAAACCGTCGGGGGACCGCTTTTTACCCCAGGACGAGAAAACTGAGTCCGGGGCATTCCCGCTCGCGTTTTCTTGGGACGAGCACCGGAAGTCCTCGAGCTCAGCCCGTTTCCTTCGCTGCAAGTGCATTTCCAGTGGTTTCTGACACCGGACGAGCGTTCGCCACTCGTTGGAAGCTTCGGCCATCTTTTGGACCGTTTTGGGTCGCACCACAGTTCTCCGTCCAACGAGCTCGCTTCCCGACCTATACCTCCGAAAAACGTGTCAGGGAGCATGCCAGGAGTGTGGGTTGAAGTCCTTGGAGCACGAGACCCGAAGATCGAAAGACTTATGACCAATACGGAGCAAAGGGAAGAAACCGTCGGGGGACCGCTTTTTACCCCAGGACGAGAAAACTGAGTCCGGGGCATTCCCGCTCGCGTTTTCTTGGGATGAGCACCGGAAGTCCTCGAGCTCCACCCGTTTCCTTCGCTGCAAGTGCATTTCCAGTGGTTTCTGACACCGGACGTGCGTTCGCCACTCGTTGGAAGCTTCGGCCATCTTTTGGACCGTTTTGGGTCGCACCAAAGTTCTCCCTCCAACGAGCTCGCTTCCCGACCTATACCTCCGCAAAACGTGTCAGGGAGCATGCCAGGAGTGTGGGTTGAAGTCCTCGGAGCACGAGACCCGAAGATCGAAAGACTTATGACTAAAACGGAGCAAAGGGAAGAAACCGTCGGGGGACCGCTTTTTACCCCAGGACGAGAAAACTGAGTCCGGGGCATTCCCGCTCGCGTTTTCTTGGGACGAGCACCGGAAGTCCTCGAGCTCAGCCCGTTTCCTTCGCTGCAAGTGCATTTCCAGTGGTTTCTGACACCGGACGAGCGTTCGCCACTCGTTGGAAGCTTCGGCCATCTTTTGGACCGTTTTGGGTCGCACCACAGTTCTCCCTCCAACGAGCTCGCTTCCCGGCCTATACCTCCGGAAAACGTGTCAGGGAGCATGCCATGAGTGTGGGTTGAAGTCCTCGGAGCACGAGCCCCGAAGATCGAAAGACTTATGACGAATACGGAGCAAAGGGAAGAAACCGTCGGGGGACCGCTTTTTGCCCCAGGACGAGAAAACTGAATCCGGGGCATTCTCGCTCGCGTTTTCTTGGGACGAGCACCGGAAGTCCTCGAGCTCAGCCCGTTTCCTTTGCTGCAAGTGCATTTCCAGTGGTTTCTGACACCGGACGAGCGTTCGCCACTCGTTGGAAGCATTGGCCATCTTTTGGACCGTTTTGGGTCGCACCACAGTTCTCCCTCCAACGAGCTCGCTTCCCGACCTATACCTCCGGAAAACGTGTCAGGGAACATGCCAGGAGTGTGGGTTGAAGTCCTCGGAGCACGAGCCCCGAAGATCGAAAGACTTATGACCAATACGGAGCAAAGGGAAGAAACCGTCGGGGGACCGCTTTTTGCCCCAGGACGAGAAAACTGAGTCCGGGGCATTCTCGCTCGCGTTTTCTTGGGACGAGCACCGGAAGTCCTCGAGCTCAGCCCGTTTCCTTCGCTGCAAGTGCATTTCCAGTGGTTTCTGACACCGGACGAGCGTTCGCCACTCGTTGGAAGCATTGGCCATCTTTTGGACCGTTTTGGGTCGCACCACAGTTCTCTCTCCAACGAGCTCGCTTCCCGGCCTATACCTCCGGAAAAAGTGTCAGGGAGCATGCCAGGAGTGTGGGTTGAAGTCCTCGGAGCACGAGCCCCGAAGATCGAAAGACTTATGACCAATACGGAGCAAAGGGAAGAAACCGTCGGGGGACCGCTTTTTGCCCCAGGACGAGAAAACCGAGTTTGAGGCATTCTCGCTCGTGTTTTCTTGGGACGAGCACCGGAAGTCCTCGAGCTCAGCCCGTTTCCTTCGCTGCAAATGCATTTCCAGTGGTTTCTGACACCGGACGAGCGTTCGCCACTCGTTGGAAGCATTGGCCATCTTTTGGACCGTTTTGGGTCGCACCACAGTTCTCCCTCCAACGAGCTCGCTTCCTGGCGTATACCTTCGAAAAACGTGTCAGGGAGCATGCCAGGAGTGTGGGTTGAAGTCCTCGGAGCACAATCCCCGAAGATCGAAAGACTTATGACCAATACGGAGCAAAGGGAAGAAACCGTCGGGGGACCGCTTTTTGCCCCAGGACGAGAAAACTGAGTCCGGGGCATTCCCGCTCGCGTTTTCTTGGGACGAGCACCGGAAGTCCACGAGCTCAGCCTGTTTCCTTCGCTGCAAGTGCATTTCCAGTGGTTTCTGACACCGGACGAGCGTTCGCCACTCGTTGGAAGCTTCGGCCATCTTTTGGACCGTTTTGGGTCGCACCACAGTTCTCCGTCCAACGAGCTCGCTTCCCGACCTATACCTCCGGAAAACGTGTCAGGGAGCATGCCAGGAGTGTGGGTTGAAGTCCTTGGAGCATGAGACCCGAAGATCGAAAGACTTATGACCAATACGGAGCAAAGGGAAGAAACCGTCGGGGACCGCTTTTTACCCCAGGACGAGAAAACTGAGTCCGGGGCATTCCCGCTCGCGTTTTCTTGGGACGAGCACCGGAAGTCCTCGAGCTCAACCCGTTTCCTTCGCTGCAAGTGCATTTCCAGTGGTTTCTGACACCGGACGTGCGTTCGCCACTCGTTGGAAGCTTCGGCCATCTTTTGGACCGTTTTGGATCGCACCAAAGTTCTCCCTCCAACGAGCTCGCTTCCCGACCTATACCTCCGCAAAACGTTTCAGGGAGCATGCCAGGAGTGTGGGTTGAAGTCCTCGGAGCACGAGACCCGAAGATCGAAAGACTTATGACTAAAACGGAGCAAAGGGAAGAAACCGTCGGGGGACCGCTTTTTACCCCAGGACGAGAAAACTGAGTCCGGGGCATTCCCGCTCGCGTTTTCTTGGGACGAGCACCGGAAGTCCTCGAGCTCAGCCCGTTTCCTTCGCTGCAAGTGCATTTCCAGTGGTTTCTGACACCGGACGAGCGTTCGCCACTCGTTGGAAGCATTGGCCATCTTTTGGACCGTTTTGGGTCGCACCACAGTTCTCCCTCCAACGAGCTCGCTTCCCGGCCTATACCTCCGGAAAACGTGTCAGGGAGCATGCCATGAGTGTGGGTTGAAGTCCTCGGAGCACGAGCCCCGAAGATCGAAAGACTTATGACCAATACGGAGCAAAGGGAAGAAACCGTCGGGGGACCGCTTTTTGCCCCAGGACGAGAAAACTGAATCCGGGGCATTCTCGCTCGCGTTTTCTTGGGACGAGCACCGGAAGTCCTCGAGCTCAGCCTGTTTCCTTTGCTGCAAGTGCATTTCCAGTGGTTTCTGACACCGGACGAGCGTTCGCCACTCGTTGGAAGCATTGGCCATCTTTTGGACCGTTTTGGGTCGCACCACAGTTCTCCCTCCAACGAGCTCGCTTCCCGACCTATACCTCCGGAAAACGTGTCAGGGAACATGCCAGGAGTGTGGGTTGAAGTCCTCGGAGCACGAGCCCCGAAGATCGAAAGACTTATGACCAATACGGAGCAAAGGGAAGAAACCGTCGGGGGACCGCTTTTTGCCCCAGGACGAGAAAACTGAGTCCGGGGCATTCTCGCTCGCATTTTCTTGGGACGAGCACCGGAAGTCCTCGAGCTCAGCCCGTTTCCTTCGCTGCAAGTGCATTTCCAGTGGTTTCTGACACCGGACGAGCGTTCGCCACTCGTTGGAAGCATTGGCCATCTTTTTGACCGTTTTGGGTCGCACCACAGTTCTCCCTCCAACGAGCTCGCTTCCCGGCCTATACCTCCGGAAAAAGTGTCAGGGAGCATGCCAGGAGTGTGGGTTGAAGTCCTCGGAGCACGAGCCCCGAAGATCGAAAGACTTATGACCAATACGGAGCAAAGGGAAGAAACCGTCGGGGGACCGCTTTTTGCCCCAGGACGAGAAAACCGAGTTCGGGGCATTCTCGCTCGCGTTTTCTTGGGACGAGCACCGGAAGTCCTCGAGCTCAGCCCGTTTCCTTCGCCGCAAGTGCATTTCCAGTGGTTTCTGACACCGGACGAGCGTTCGCCACTCGTTGGAAGCATTGGCCATCTTTTGGACCGTTTTGGGTCGCACCACAGTTCTCCCTCCAACGAGCTCGCTTCCCGGCGTATACCTTTGAAAAACGTGTCAGGGAGCATGCCAGGAGTGTGGGTTGAAGTCCTCGGAGCACGATCCCCGAAGATCGAAAGACTTATGACCAATACGGAGCAAAGGGAAGAAACCGTCGGGGGACCGCTTTTTGCCCTAGGACGAGAAAAACGAGTCCGGGGCATTCTCGCTCGCGTTTTCTTGGGACGAGCACCGGAAGTCCTCGAGCTCAGCACGTTTCCTTCGCTGCAAGTGCATTTCCAGTGGTTTCTGACACCGGACGAGCGTTCGCCACTCGTTGGAAGCATTGGCCATCTTTTGGACCGTTTTAGGTCGCACCACAGTTCTCCCTCCAACGAGCTCGCTTCCCGACTTATACCTCCGGAAAACGTGTCAGGGAGCATGCCAGGAGTGTGGGTTGAAGTCCTCGGAGCACGAGCCCCGAAGATCGAAAGACTTATGACCAATACGGAGCAAAGGGAAGAAACCGTCGGGGGACCGCTTTTTGCCCCAGGACGAGAAAACGGAGTCCGGGGCATTCTCGCTCGCGTTTTCTTGGGACGAGCACCGGAAGTCCTCGAGCTCAGCCCGTTTCCTTCGCTGCAAGTGCATTTCCAGTGGTTTCTGACACCGGACGAGCGTTCGCCACTCGTTGGAAGCATTGGCCATCTTTTGGACCGTTTTGGGTCGCACCACAGTTCTCCCTCCAACGAGCTCGCTTCCCGGCCTATACCTCCGGAAAACGTGTCAGGTAGCATGCCAGGAGTGTGGGTTGAAGTCCTCGGAGCACGAGCCACGAAGATCGAAAGACTTATGACCAATACGGAGCAAAGGGAAGAAACCGTCGGGGGACCGCTTTTTGCCCCAGGACGAGAAAAATGAGTCCGGGGCATTCTCGTTGGCGTTTTCTTGGGACGAGCACCGGAAGTCCTCGAGCTCAGCCCGTTTCCTTCGCTGCAAGTGCATTTCCAGTGGTTTCTGACACCGGACGAGCGTTCGCCACTCGTTGGAAGCATTGGCCATCTTTGGGACCGTTTTGGGTCGCACCACAGTTCTCCCTCCAACGAGCTCGCTTCCCGGCCTATACCTCTGGAAAACATGTCAGGGAGCATGCTAGGAGTGTGGGTTGAAGTCCTCGGAGCACGAGACCCGAAGATCGAAAGACTTATGACCAATACGGAGCAAAGGGAAGAAACCGTCGGGGGACCGCTTTTTACCCCAGGACGAGAAAACTGTGTCCGGGGCATTCCCGCTCGCGTTTTCTTGGGACGAGCACTGGAAGTCCTCGACCTCAGCCCGTTTCGTTCGCTGCAAGTGCATTTCCAGTGGTTTCTGACACCGGACGAGCGTTTGCCACTCGTTGGAAGCATTGGCCATCTTTTGGACCGTTTTGGGTCGCACCACAGTTCTCCCTCCAACGAGCTCGCTTCCCGGCCTACACCTCCGGAAAACGTGTCAGGGAGCATGCCAGGAGTGTGGGTTGAAGTCCTCGGAGCACGAGCTCCGAAGATCGAAAGACTTATGACCAATACGGAGCAAAGGGAAGAAACCGTCGGGGGACCGCTTTTTGCCCCAGGACGAGAAAACTGAGTCCGGGGCATTCTCGATCGCGTTTTCTTGGGACGAGCAGCGGAAGTCCTGGAGCTCAGCCCGTTTCCTTCGCTGCAAGTGCATTTCCAGTGGTTTCTGACACCGGACGAGCGTTTGCCACTCGTTGGAAGCATTGGCCATCTTTTGAACCGTTTTGGGTCGCACCACAGTTCTCCCTCCAACGAGCTCGCTTCCCGGCCTACACCTCCGGAAAACGTGTCAGGGAGCATGCCAGGAGTGTGGGTTGAAGTCCTCGGAGCACGAGCTCCGAAGATCGAAAGACTTATGACCAATACGGAGCAAAGGGAAGAAACCGTCGGGGGACCGCTTTTTGCCCCAGGACGAGAAAACTGAGTCCGGGGCATTCTCGCTCGCGTTTTCTTGGGACGAGGACCGGAAGTCCTCGAGCTCAGCCCATTTAATTCGCTGCAAGTGCATTTCCAGTGGTTTCTGACACCGGACGAGCGTTCGCCACTCGTTGGAAGCATTGGCCATCTTTTGGACCGTTTTGGGTCGCACCACAGTTCTACCTCCAACGAGCTCGCTTCCCGACCTATACCTCCGGAAAATGTGTCAGGGAGCATGCCAGGAGTGTGGGTTGAAGTCCTCGGAGCATGAGCCTCGAAGATCGAAAGACTTATGAACAATACGGAGCAGAGGGAAGAAACCGTCGAGGGACATCTTTTTACCCCAGGATGAGAAAATTCTGTTCGGGGCATTCTCGCTCGCGTTTTCATGACACAAGCACTGAAAGTCCTCAAGCTCATCTCGTTTCCTTTGCGGCAAGTGCATTTGCAGTTGTTTCTGACACCGAATGGGCGTTCGCCACTCGGTTGAAGCATTGGCCTTCGTTTAGACCATTTTGAGTCGCACCACAGTTCTCCCTTCAACGAGCTCGCTTTCCGACTTATATCTCCAGAAAATGTGTTAGGGAGCATGCCAGGAGTGTGGGTTAAAGTCCTCGGTGCACGAGTCCCGAATATCGAAAGACTTATGACCAATACGGAGCAAAAAAAAGAAACCGTCGGGAAACCGCTTTTTATCCCAAGACAAGAAAACTGAGTCCGGGGCATTCTCGCTCGCGTTTTCTTGGGACGAGCACCGGAAGTCCTCGAGCTCAACCTATTTCCTTCGCTGCAGTGCATTTCCAGTTTTTTCAGACACCGGACGAGTGTTCGCCACTCGTTCCCAGCATTGGTAATCTTTTGAACAGTTTTGGGTCGCACCACAGTTCTCCCTCGAACGAGCTCGTTTCCCGACCTATACCTCTGGAAAATGTGTCAGGGAGCATGCGAGAGTGTTGGTTGAAGTCCTCGAGCTCAGCCCGTTCCCTTCACTGCAAGTGCATCCAGTGGTTTCTGACACCGGACGAGCGTTCGCCACTCGTTGGAAGCATTGGCCATCTTTTGGACCGTTTTGGGTCGCACCACAATTCTCCCTCGAACGAGCTCGCTTCCCGACCTATACCTCCGGAAAATGTCTCAGAGAGCATGCCAAAAGTGTGGGTTGAAGTCGTCGGGGAGCGAGCCCCGAAGATCAAAAGATTTATGACAAATACGGAGCAAGGGGAAGAAATCGTCGTGGGACCGCTTTTTCCCCAGGACGAGAGAACTGAGTCCAGGACATTCTCGATCCCCTTTTCTTAGGACGAGCACCGATGTCCTCGAGCACAGCTCGTTTCCTTCGTAGGCAAGTGCATTTCCAGTTGTTTCTAACACCGGACGAGCGTTCGCCACTTGTTGCAAGCATTGGCCATTCTTTGGACCGTTTTGGGTCGCACCAAAGTTCTCCCTCCAACGAGCTCGCTTCCCGACCTATACCTCGGGAAAATGTGTCAAGGAGCATGCCAGGAGTGTCGGTTGAAGTCCTCGGATCACGAGCCCCGTAAATCGAAAGACTTATGACCAATACGGAGCAAAGGGAAGAAACCGTCGGGGGACCGCTTTTTCCCCAAGATAAGAAAACTGAGTCCAGGGCATTCTCACTTGCATTTTCTTGAGACGAGCACTGGAAGTCCTCGAGCCCAGATCATTTCCTTCGTTGCAAGTGCATATCTCAAGGTTTCTGACACCGAACGAGCGTTCGCCAGTCGTTGGAAGCATTGGCCATCCTTTGTTCCGTTTTGGGTCGCATCACAGTTCTCCCGCCAAAGAGCTCGCTTCCCGACCTATACCTCCGGAAAATGTGTCAGGGAGAATGCCAGGAGTGTGGGTTGAAATCCTCGTAGCACGAGCCCCGAAGTTCGAAAGACTTATGACCAATACGGAGCAAAGAAAAGAAATCGTCGGGGGACCGCTTTTTACCCCAGAGCGAGAAAACTGAATCCAGGGCATTCTCGTTGCATTTTATTGGAACGAGCACTAGAAGTCCTCGAGCTCAGCCAATTTTCTTTGCTGCAAGTGCATTTCTAGTGGTTTCTGATATCGGACGAGCGTTCGCCACTCGTTGGAAGCAATTGCCATCCTTCGGACCGTTTTGGATCGCACCACAGTTCTCCCTCCAACGAGCTCGCTTCCTGACCTATACCTCTGGAAAACGTGTCGGGGAGCATGCCAGGAGTGTGGCTTGAAGTCCTCGTAGCACGAGCCCCGAAGATCGAAAGATTTATGACCAATACGGAGCAAAGGAAAGAAATCGTCGGGGGACCGCTTTTTACCCCAGGACGAGATAACTGAGTCCGGGACATTCTCGCTCCCGTTTTCTTGGGATGAGCACAGTGTCCTCGAGCACAGCCCGTTTCCTTCGTAGGCAAGTGCATTTCCAGTTGTTTCTAACACCGGACGAGCGTTCGCCACTTGTGGCAAGCATTGGCCATCCTTTGAACCGTTTTGGGTCGCACCAAAGTTCTCCCTCCAACGAGCTCGCTTCCCGACTTATACCTCCAGAAAACATATCAAGGAGCATGCTAGGAGTGTGGGTTGAACTCCTCGGATTACGAGCCCCGAAGATTGAAATACTTATGACCAATAGGAGAAAAATGAAGAAACCGTCGGGGGACCACTTTTTCCCCAAGACAAGAAAACTGAGTCCGGGGCATTCTCGCTTGCGTTTTGTTGGGATGAGCACCGATAGTCCTCGAGCCCAGACCATTTCCTTCGTTGCAAGTGCATTTCTCGTGGTTTCTGACACCGGATGAGTGTTCGCCAGTCGTTGGAAGCATTGGCCATCCTTTGTTCCATTTTGGGTCGCATCACAGTTGTCCCTCCAAAGAGCTCGCTTCCCGACCTATACCTTCGGAAAACGTGTCAGGGAGCATGCCAGGAGTGTTGGTTGAAGTCCTCGAAGCACGAGCCCCGAAGTTCGAAAGACTTATGACCAATACGGAGGAAAGAAAAAAAATCGTTGGGCGACCGCTTTTTACCCCACGACGAGAAAACTGAGTCCAGGGCATTCTTGCTCGCATTTTCATGGAACGAGCACCAAAAGTCCTCGAGCTCAGCCCGTTTCCTTCGTTGCAAGTGCATTTCCAGTGGTTTCTGACACTGGACGAGCGTTCGCCACTCGTTGGAAGCATTGGCCATCTTTTGGACCGTTTTGGGTCACACCAGAGTTCTGTCTCCAACGAGCTCGCTTCCCGACCTGTAGTGCATTTCTAGTGGTCTCTGACAACGGATGAGCGTTCGCCACTCGTTGGAAGCATTAGCCATCTTCTGGACCGTTTTTTGTCGCACCACAGTTCTCGCTCCAACGAGCTCGCTTCCCGACCTATACCTCTGAAAAACAGGTCAGGGAGCATGCCAGGAGTGTGGATTGAAGTCCTCGGAGTACGAGCCCCGAATATCGAAAGACTTATGATCAATACAGAGCAAAGGGAAGAAACCGTCGGGGCACCGCTTTTTTCCCCAAGAAGAGAGAACTTAGTCTGGGGCATTCTCGCTCGCATTTTCTTGGGTTGAGCACCGGAAGTCCTCGAGCTCAGCCCGTTTCCTTCAGTGCAAGTGCATTTCTAGTTGATCTGACAAGTGACGAGCGTTCGCCAATCGTTGAAAGCATTGGCCATCTTTTGGACCATTTTGAATCACACCACAATTCTCCCTCTAACGAGCTCGCTTCCCGACTTATACGTCTGGAAAACGTGTCAGGGAGCATGCCAGAGTATGAGTTGAAGTCCTCGGACTACGAGCCCTGAAGATCGAAAGACTTATGACCAATACGGACCAAAGGGAAGAAACCGTCGGGTGACCGCTTTTTTCCCCAGGACAGCCCGTTTCCTTCCCTGCAAGTGCATTTCCAGTGGTTTCTAACACCGGACGAGCGTTCGCCAGTCGTTGGAAGCATTGGCCATCTTTTGGACCGTTTTGAGTCGCACCACAGTTCTCCCTCCAACGAACTCACTTCTCGACCTATAGTGTATTTCTAATGGTCTCTGACACCAAATGAGCGTTCGCCACTCATTGGAAGCATTGGCAATCTTTTGGACCGTTTTAGGTCGCACCACAGTTCTCCCTTTAGCGAGCTCGCTTCCCGACCTATACGCCCGAAAAACGTGTTAGGGAGCAAAGGGAAGTGTGGGTTGAAGTCCTCGGAGTACGAGACCCAAAGATCTAAAGACTTATGATCAAAACGGAGCAAAGGGAAGAAACCGTCGGGGGACCGCTTTTTGCCTCAGGACGAGAAAACTTACTGCGAGGCATTCTCGCTCGCGTTTTCTTGGGATGAGCACTATAACTCCTCGAGCTCATCCCCTTTCCTCCACTGCAAGTGCATTTCAACTGGTTTCTGACAACGGACGAGCATTCCCCACTCGTTGGAAGCATTGGTCATCTTTTGGACCGTTTTGGGTCGCACCACAGTTCTCCCTCCAACGAGCTCGCTTCCCGACCTATACCTCCGATGGTTGAAGTCCTCGGGGAGCGAGCCTCGAAGATCGAAAGACTTATGACCAATACGTAGCAAAAGGAAGAAATCGTCGGGGGACCGCTTTTTACCCCAGAACGAGAAAACTGAGTTTGTCCTCGAGCTGAGCCCGTTTCCTTCGCTGCAAGTGCATTTCCAATGGTTTCTGAATCGGACCAGCGTTCGCCACTCGTTGGAAGCATTGGCCATCTTTTGGACCGTTTTGGGTCGCATCTCAGTTCTCCCTCCCACGAGCTCGCTTCCCGACCTATAGCTCTGGAAAACGTGTCAGGGAGCATTCCAGGAGCATGGGTTGAGGTCCTCGGAGTATGAGCCCCGAAGATCGAAAGACTTGTGGCCATACGAAGCAAAGGGAAGAAATCGTCAGGGGACCACTTTTTACCTCAGTACGAGAAAACTGAGTCCGGGGTATTCTCGCTCGCGTTTTCTTAGGACATGCACCGGAAGTCCTCGAGTTGAGCCTGTTTCATTCGCTGCAAGTGCATTTCCAATGGTTTCTAACACCAGACTAGCGTTCGCCACTCGTTGGAAGCAGTGGCCATCTTTTGGACCGTTTTAGGTCGCATTTCAGTTCTCCCTCCAACGAGCTCGCTTCCCGACCTATACCTTAGGAAAACGTGTCAGAGAGCATTCTAGGAGTGTGCGTTGAGGTCCTCGGAGTACGAGCCCCGAAGATCAAAAGACTTGTGGCCAATACGAACTAAAGAGAAGAAACCGTCGGGGGACCACTTTTTATCCCAGTACGAGAAAACTGAGTCCGGGGCATTCTTGCTCGCGTTTTCTTGGGACGGACACCGGAAGTCCTCGAGCTCATCCCGTTTCCTACGCTGCAAGTGCATTTCCAGTCTTTTCTGACACCGAACGAGCGTTCGCCACTCGTTGGAAGCATTAGCCATCTTTTGGACCGTTTTGGGTCGCACCTCAGTTCTCCCTTCAACGAGCTCGCTTCCCGACCTATACCTCTTGAAAACGTGTTAGGGAGCATGCCAGGAGTGTGGGTTGAGGTCCTCGGAGTACGAGCCCTGAAGATCGAAAGACTTGTGGCCAATACGAAGCAAAGGGAAGAATTGGCTTACCAAGGTTACCCAAATGGAAGTTGAAAAAGCCTCTTATCCTTGATGGAAAAATTCATCGATTCTTTAAGCTTTGCTAAAGGGACTGATCATAACTAAGCTGATGAGGCGGCGGCAGGAGAAGGTTATCTTAGTGAAGAAGATGAAGAACTTTTCTCTCTTTTCCTTTTCTTTTCAACTTAAGCATTCTAATGTTATTTATAAACCCAAATCATAACAATAATATTTATTATTATTATTTTCTTTTCCTTTTAGGATATTTATAATACCAAAATATACATATATCTTTATTCTCATTATCTTTTTCCAAAATAATTAATTATCTTCCACAATAATTAATTATTATTTATCTTTCTCCAAAATAATTAATTATCTTCCACAATAATTAATTATTATTTATCTTCCTCCAAAATAATTAATTATCTTCCACAATAATTAACTATTATTTATCTTCCTCCAAAATAATTAATTGTCTTCCATAATAATTAATGGTTATTTATCTTTATTCAAAATAATTAATTATCTTCCACAATAATTAATTATTATTTATCTTTCTTCCAAATAATTAATTATCTTCCATAATAATTAATTATTATTTATCTTTCTCGAAATTAAATATCCTTTTATAAATAATTATATCTACCCAAAACATAATTATTTTCCTTTTTCTCCCTAAAAAATCTTTTCTCTAAAATCAAATTATCTTTTCCTTAAATAATTATATTTCAACAAATATATTTATCTTTTCCTTTCCCATAATAATTATATTTTAATTTCAACATATACATATAATTATCAAATCTCCAACAAAATTTTCACTCTACAAATTAATTAAATAATATCCATAATTATTTAATTTAACTTCAACAACACTAAAAAAAATGGGGCTCTTTCAAATATGACAATTATAGTATCATAAATTAGGCCCATAGCATATCATTTTTACATTTGAAAAAATAGCAAAATTGAAGCCCAGCCCGCATTTTAAAATTACGAAATTACGAAGTTACCCTTCAGTCATTACTGATACACCAATATATACGGCTGATACACCAATATACACGGTTGATACACATTGTATACGGTTGATACACCAATATATACGGCTGATACACCAATATATACCGTTGATACACCAATATATATTGTCGATACACCTGATTTTATCTACTGCTTGTACACTTTTTTTACTCTCTAATACTTCACTGATACATATTATTAGTTTAAAACACTTGATATGTTGTTGATACACTCAATCAATTAAATACACTTGAAGCACTAAGAATGATACACTTTATATATCGTTGATACACTTGTTATCGTTTCTTGATACACTCGATAGATTTAATACACTTAATCACTTGCTAATCTTTATTGATACATATTATTAGTTTGATACATTTGATATGTTATTGATACAGTTGCTCAACTGTTGATATACTCAATCAATTAAATACACTTTGATGCACTAAGAATGATACACTTCATATATCATTAATACATGTTATATATCGTTGATACACTTGTTATTGTTTGCTGATATACTTGATAGATTTAATACACTTAATCACTTGCTAAACTTCATTGATACATATTATTAGTTTGAAACACTTGATATGTTGTTGATACACAATGTTGATACACTCAATTAATTAAATACACCTGATGCACTAAGCATGATACACTTTATGTATTGTCGATACAGTTCAAAATATACACATGATATATTGAACATCATTATCGCCTATAGTCAACAAATTAAAACTAAAAATTCAATACATGACTCAACCTGAATTTCAGTATGAATCAAGTTCACAAAAGAATCAAAAGATGATATCGCTTCATCAACCAAAACACAATTTGTTTTGTAATCCACGTAGTATTGTTGCTCATCCCATTGATCATTTTGAAAAACAATTACTGCCAATTTAACCATAACTACAATAAACTGCAACAATTTTGAAAAAATAAAAAACACGTAGTAAGTATATCAGTCAACTAATACATATAATATAAGTATATCATACCGTTGATATAAAAAACTGATACAAATTAAAAAAAAACAGAACCGAACGTAACTAAATAAAACCAAACTGATCTACAAAGTTCCTTTCGATAAAAGATATTATGAACAAATAAAAGAGATGAGGAAGAATTAATTGTAGCCCTAATTTTAATAAATAATATATGAGCAATTTACAGAAATAATATTAGAGCTTCAAAAAAGAGGAAGAAATACATACATAATTCTTTTTTTCCTTGAAGAAAAAATGAGGAGAATATAAGAAGAAGACGAGGAGAAGATGAGGAGAAGATGATAAAAAAAAAAAAGAAGCCGACAAAGAGGGAGAAATCTAAAAGAATGAAACTAAGAGAGAAGAGAAGGACGGTGGAGAAGAACAGTGGAGAAGAGGTAGAAGAAGACGAGGAGAAGAGAAGTAGGTGAATAGGAGAAATTGTGAAGAAGAACGATAGAGAAGAGAAGAAGAAAACGAAAAATGAAGGAGAACAATAAAGAAAAACGAAAGAGGAAGAGAAAACACCAAAGAAGGGCAATTTTGGAATAATAAAAAGAATAAAATAAGAAATATCAACCAAAATTAAAAAGTTGCTATATTTGCAAAATTGAAAATGTTAGTGCTAATATTGCTAAATTGGATTTTTATTGTGCCACCCAATACAATTTCCCAAAAAAAATCCACAACTTTACTTAATCCTCTTAACCTACCATTTAATCAAAATCTCAACAAACACCACATGCCAAAACCTCTAATTAATTAAATATTCATCCAACAAACATTTAATTAATTTCAATCCTCACAAAATCAAATAACTTTTATTAAATGAATTAAAAAAGTAACGCCCAATAAATTAAATCTAATTAAAAAATACTAAAATAATTAACTCCAAAATTATCTTAATTTTAGGGGCGTTACATCATGTGCTAGGCGAGAAGGTATTGTAAGGTTATGTGTTGGGCAACAAGGTCATGTGAGAAAAGTCATGGAGGTTGGTAGGCGAGAAGTAAGGCAAGAGGAAGGCTAGGCATTTAGGAAGGGCTTTGCGAGAAGGCTTCAGAGGTTATCTAGGCGTTTGGACAACTACGTGGCTACCTTATGGCAATTGGTTTAAGGCCAATCCTGGTGTCTTAAGCATTTTACATGCATTTTTATGGCCAAGATGGAGCTAGAATAGAAGTAAGAGGTGTCTTAAGGAAAATTAAGGGTGGATTAAGCAAAGTTTAGGTGTCAAATAATTTACATGCAAGGCTTCCTATAAATAGGCAACTTCACATAAGGATTTCTCACAACTCACTTGTGAAATTTCTCTCAAGCCACTTTCAAAAGTTCAGTAATTGAATCTAGTTTATAGAATAGGGCTGCAGTGAAAATTGGAGGTGAGAAGATAGGCGTTTTGACCAAGAAAAGGCAAAAAGGTCCTTTTAGAAGATAATCTAAGCAATGTATACTTCAAGAGAGCTACAGAGCACGACCATTGAAATTTGGTTTTGATATTTTGAGGTAAGAAAGTTAAGACAAATTAAAATAACTTTGTAGAAGGAAGTATTTCCAAAAGAATTATAGATTATACATTATAAGCGTTCAAAGTTGAGTTATGTTTCTGGACAAAAAATAGTGTTCTGGGTAGTGGTTGAGTGTCATGGGTTGCTAGGCGAGATGGGTGTGCATTTTGGGGTAAAAGAGGTTAACATGGACGTATTGGACATATGTTAGACACAGAGCCTGCACGTAAGGCAAGCCATACCCATGGGAGCATAGCCAGGCAAGCACACAACAAGCCTTGCACGTGTGAGGATGGCCACGCAAGATGCAAGGCACGCGCGACATGCCCCCTTATGAGGTTAGCATGCGGCAATGCCTATCCAGGCCCTGCGGTGCGTACTAGCCCTATAGCTCATCCCTTGCGCACCCGCCATGCCAAATGGGTGTTTTCGATCTATTTTAGGTATTTTGAGAAATTTTAAGCAATGTTTCGATATTTTTATGACGGAAGGAAATTAAATGGAATTATTTTTCATTATTTTAGGTCAAGAAGAGATCAGGCAGATTTATAAATCAATGGTCTAAGCTACTAGCAGTAAGTGACAAAATAAGTTTAAAGATGATTTCTAAATATTATTTATTATCAAATATTTTACGCATGCTTTGATGTATGAAGAATATTTAAGTATACTTATTTATAAATTATTTTCAAAGCATGTGAGTTTAGAAATATTTGACAAGCATGATGAATTTACTTATAAGATTTACAAAGCAAGTATTTTTATGATAAGTATTTAAGTTAAATAATGTTTTAGAATGTTTTAGATTGTACTGTCTGATATATATATATATATATATATATATATATATATATATATATATCAACCCTTCTAGGATATTGCTTGTGTATAAAGGTTCTTTTGATGACGGTATTAAGTAGATACCTAGTTCCTTATCACTTGACAGATTCATGAGATTAGGGTTCTACAGGTATGATATCTAGTTTTTGTCATCTCTTGAGTTGAAGATCTGTAGGTTACTCGCCTCATTGTAGCTAGAATGAGATAGGGCACTACTGATGCCTAGATTTCATCTTGTAAATATCATAACACAGGATGAGAGTCCACCAAAGTGTTTATGATTCCATCCTTGTGATTCATTTAGTATAGCAATTGAAAGGAAGTTTTAAAGATTTTAATGTTATGTTATGTTTCATAATTTATTTATGCAAGAATATTCTTTAAAGTTTATTTATTTCAAAATATGTATTACAAAATCATCAATCACGGGGCTATTTAGCTCACCCTTTCAAAATATTTTCCCTCTTTCCAAGTACAGCTTGTGAGTTTCTGTATCTTGAACATACTACTGCCAGGCCAATTAGTTTTAAATCATGAAAGTAATAGATTTGTTAAATGTATATCTATGTATAGATTTCCATATTTTATATATTTTACTTGATATTTATAAAAGACTTTTCAAACGAGTTACAATACAACTTTAAAATATTCTCAATTATTTCTAAGTTCAAAGATTTCCACTGGCAACTGTTTCATGTTTTCATGTCAAAGGTCAGATGGAATCGTCTCAAAGTCAGATGGTTTCGGTTGACACTACGCCACTGCTTGGGTACAGAGTAAGTGGTTCGATAGGGGGTGTAAGCAAGTGTAATTTTTGCATGGAAAATGTTAACTTTCTTAGCTTCATAGTGGGTAAAAATGGAGTCAAAGTAGATGAAGAGAAAGTTAAGGCAATTAAAGAATGGCCGACACCCAAAGTTACAAGTAAGGTTAGGAGTTTTCATGGTCTTGCTAGTTCTATAATGATTTAGTGAAAAAGCATGTTTCCTTTTGAATAGGGAGAAAAGCAAGAGAAAGCCTTGAATGAACTTAAAGAAAAATTGACAAATGCACCATCACTTGTCTTTCCTAATTTTGGTAAAACATTTAAATTGAGTGTGATGCAAGTTGTCACACCCCCTCCTGGACTACCTGCTAGCTTAGATTGAAAGACGGCGTGAAGCCGACCAACAACGATTTTTCTTTACCTATATCTGTCGACTCTGCTTAAAACTTTAATGTGGTGAACTTTCCAATCTAGTATATAAACTATTATACATGCAACAAAACACAGCAGATCCTAGGCTAGTCAAACACATACATGAAGTGTACCTCGGAATTAATTGATTTCACGAGTAAACCTAAAGACTCCTTAATAAAAATATAACCAACAAAAATTTACACAACTACAGCTCCTAAAGCTTATACAACTTATACAAACTGTGGAGTATCTATAGCATTCAAGGGTGTATATACATCATAACACAACAGACTCGATGCCTAACTCAAAACACGTACTGGCAATCGATAACAGAGCTTCAGCAGACTAAGACAGTCTATCAGGCACCGGGAACTCGATCTCTACCTGGAAAATGGGTAAAATATTTTGGAAAGGGTGAGCTATAAAGCTCAGAGAGTGACTTAGTTTAAAACTATAAATTTAAAGATAAGAGCACGTGAAAACTTTACATATATAAATCTGTTTATACGTAAATGTAAACATGTAGTAGTAAGAATAGCTTTCTCAAATACTCAGCATGTACGTCATTGAAATCTAGCAAGGCATATCAAGTATATCGAAATATTTTAACTAACATGACAAATCTACGTTGTGTAGGGTACACCTAGTACAACAACGTTTACAAGCTCTACGATGTAGTGGGGCCGCCCAGCACTCCCATCGTCTTTGTCGTAGTGGGATCCATCCAGCACCCACGACAGCATCGTTGTTACGAAGTTCACTCAACGTCAACAACAGAATCTAACCAATGTGCACACAGTAATCTCTAGCCTCAGGCTCAAGATCTCAGTCATGTAGTTAATGAAAATTTCATAAATCATCTAAAAATATTAAAACATGTCAACTTATAAATCTTACACAGAGCTCAAATGTTACTCAGCTCTTTCGTGGAAAACTGTAGTTCTTAAAACAAAACTTCTTACTAATTCATGCTTTGCTTAAAACATTGTGGTTTAAATACTTTCCAAACATTTAATATCCACGTGCTAGCATAAATTTCATTAAGAAATCTAGTCTCTAAATGTATACTTGAAAATAGTCATGAAATTCAAATACCTTTCATGGCTTCGTAAATAAACATTTATCGCATTCAATCATAAATAACAATTATGGAAAATATTTCAAAATCAGTTTTGTCACTCACAGTCTTGGGCTAGATCCTTGGTCTGTAAGCTCGGTTTAATTCTTCTCAGCCTGCCAACAACCCAACCGAGTATTATAACTCTAAACATTCTGGTTTTCTAAAGATATACATACATAACATGTCGCACTAAGATGACGCTCACGAAAACAAAGCTTAAGATATAAAATCCTATTTCAACAACTCTCTGAAATTTCTAGATTTCTAATATAAACTTCAAATGACTATAACTCCCTCAATACTTAACTAAAATGAGTGTTCTTTATATCAAAATCTTCATTTTCATGTATTATATAATTTACCTGAAGGAAAGAAAATATGATTCCCAACAGATTGCTACAAAAATAGCCCGAAATAGAGAGAGTTCAAAAATAGAGTCTTTTGCTATCCCTTGACTTGTTTCTGAAATTAAGCTTACTTCCAATCATATTTAGCTCACGCTTTCTTCATAAAAGGTGTAGTAAATTGAATAAGGTTTAGAACCATATCAAATAGAAATTCTAACTCCACCGGTACACTCTGAAATACAAGAAAAACTAGAGATCTCATGAATTCGCGTGAAAACTAGCTACCCTGTTTTCTTCATCAAAAAGCGCACAATGAATATCAGAATTTGCTCCAACTTTCTTCATAAAATTTTTTTGAAAATGAGTTAACTTTCAGTAAATGTAAACCTCACCTCTTAATTCCTTTTGAAGAGTTCAAACCAAATTAAAAACCAGTGATGTGCATAATGAACCAAGATTCTGCCATGGATACACTTTGCTTGAGTTCTCCTTCTCTTCTTCAACCTCAAAACTCTAGTAAAATTATTCTTCTTCTTCCTTCCAAACTCTCTCTTAAATTTTCTCTATAAATTGAAGAAGGAAAAATGGAAGATGGACGAGAACTTTTTTGAAGAAAAAGTTTGGCGGTGAAGGGAAGAGAAGAAGAAGAAAAGAAAAATGAAATTTTTCTTCTCCTTTTTTCCTTTTATCCTTTCTTTTCTTTTTTCTTTATTTTACCTAATAAAACCATTAAATACACACTTAATTTCCATTTTCTTTTCTTTTCTTTTCTCTATTTTTTTCATATTTAAAGAAATTAAACCAAGAAAATATCGGATTTACACAAGTCGTGTTGGATAGCATACAAACACAGCAAAAACAGGATCGAAAAATTACTCTATATGCAACTAAACATTTTAGTAATTAACATGCTTAAAACAACCCCAATTACAAATATTAGGGTTAAAAGAAATCCCTTACCTTTGAAGCTCCTTGATGCTCTAAACCTTCTCACGATTACACACCAGGAACCACCACCAGAATTCACCCGCTATACTCAAGACTAAGAACCAAGTTGTGGTACCCTATTGAATAAAGAAATTTAAGAGAGAGATATGAAATAAATTTCTTTATTAAATTAGCCAAAAAAACCATCCATTTACCGCTTAAAGAAAATGAACTATTTATAGCCTTAGTTAGCTATATTTTTAACACTTTGTATTCCACTAACATTTAGTGAAAATACTCACCATTCCATTTAGTGGGATTTTGTATATTCCAATTAATTTTAGTCAAGGGAAAAATGGTCATTTGACCATTTTAGTCAAAGTCAAACTTTGATTTTTCAAGTTAAAAGTCAATATTTTGACTTTTTACAATTTTTTCCATTTTGACTAATTTCGACCTTCTGAGTATGATCCGCATCCATTTTCTTGATATTCAAATCATTTTTGAATATAAAGTCTTATAACCGATGATTATATAACATATATTTTTGTCGGTTTTTCTCTCTTTACCTAATTCGAACAATTCGAATCATTCCAACATGTTCTTCTAAGTTGATTCCGTATGAGCTAGCAGGGGAACCTAATGAACCTATAGATCATGGGCTCCAACGATCCGAGATTAACTAGCTAAACCCTTTTAAACCAAGCTAATCAACATTCGTTAACTAACGAGTCATTCCACTAAAGTCTCGTAGTTGCACTCCGAGAATAAACTTAGTTTTATTCTAAGTTCCTATTGTTTCAACGGTCCTTTTCAGTCCTTAAAAAGACTGTCCTGTTGTAGTTCATGAGGCCACACATGCCTGCCCTCTTCAATAATAACACAATTTTTATTCTGGATGGATATCCTGGTTGCTGATCTTTAAATTATTTTAGCCAAATCTTAATTTTTGTTTATTGAATGCGTGAGGAATTTTTTTTTTTTTTTAATTTCTTGTCCTCAAACCTACATCTTCGAGTTCCATTATGATTTCAATGAAGAAGTTAATGAACGGATTATTAAAAATATACTAAAAGTTAAACGGGTTAAAATGAAAATTACAATATTGAAACAATAGAAACATGATCGAAGGTAATTATATAATTTCCAAGTGGAGGTGGACTTTTTTTGTTCCACAGCCTCATGATAAATGATGAGAATGAAAACAAGGAATCTCGAAGGTTTCAGTCTTATTTAAATTACAAGCTCAATCTGTATACTACTTGATTTCTTGAAAGGTTTAATTGAAAAATTCAATCCGTCTTCGGTAGATTATGAATATGAACTTCAAAATGTGTACCAGGTTTTCACACTTTCCACCTTTGGTTCAATGGGTACTTAAATTATTTAATTAGCATTTGTAGAACTCACATATCCACTAGAAAGAGGTTGATTTATAATTAAGAGTTCAACTAGTTTCTTTTTTCTAAACAGAAAAAAATTGAATATTTGAGAGAAGGGGAATATTAGACACAAAAATAAAGCTTCAACATATTAGATAAATGTCATCTATTAGACAAAACTAAAAATTCATAATATTTGATAGCCATTTGAATCTCGCAATTTTGGAATGGTCTCTCGTAATGTCAGCTACCATTAGGAAATAAAAGTTGAAAACAAAAGATGAAGAAAATGGAACAATGAATGAACAACTATATATTAACCAGAAAATGGATACACCAGAAAATACTCCAAAATAAATAAAAGCTAATTAAAAAGCAGCCTACGCATCATTGTTTAACCTGGGATGCCACTTTCGAGATTATAATTCTCGAAAAATAAATTCAATGAAAAGATGAACGAATAAAAACAAAAGACAAAGGAAAATAGGGAGTTGGGGAAAAGAAAGGGTGTAGTAGGGGCTCTACGCCTTTTGCTTCCCTTTTCTAATTCTATCAAGCTCAGTTTCAGCATCATTCAGTTGTTGCTTCATAGGAAAGGTTGGTTTTAACAAATAAATAAATAAAAACAATATAATTTATTTATTGTATTGGTTTTAACATAGGAAACATATTGTATCATTGTATTATTTATTTCTTTTGTTATTGAACTGAAAGGTTTTGGTTAATATTTATATTCTTCATCTAAGACTTGCTACTATTCTGGTATATAGGTGATTAAAGGGGTTTCCCAGGTACAAAGTAGAAGAATGGGCAGTAAGCTGAAGTTTGAACTTGAGAGATTTCTCAGTTTTGACAAAGTAAAATGAAGTGAATGGAGCTGAGATGGACGAGAAAAAGGAGCGGAGGAGATTTGCTGACGGTGAAAAAGAGTCAAAGACGATGGAGCAAGCTTGGATGGTAGGGCAAGGAGGGACCGGAAGCGGTTTGAGGATCGAGTGAAGGAAGAAGATGATGGTGGAAATGTTGATGAGAAGCATGCGAAAGTGATTGAATACAAGTCCGAAGGAGACGTGGGGGATGGAAAAGTTCAGTTTGGAGGCACCACTGATGAAAAAGGGTCACTGGGGAATGTAAGTTTCATTTTGCATATGCTGTGTTTTAATGTAATGAATTACACCAATATAATTTCTTCATACAACATTGGCATCAGTTTGTAGAACCGATAATTGTTCACTATTTAGGAATATATATATACATACACACAAACACACACACACACACACACACACACACATATATATATATCCAAATAAAATACTTTATTGATATTTCATTAACATTTTCTTTATAAATTTGTGAGAGTTCTTTTATATATTGCTCATATATAATAGATGCAAATGATTTTGGGGTTACTTTGTTGCAGAACCAACGAATGCGAGAATCTATTTCAATATTGCACAAAAGGGTGAATAACTTAGTTTTAGAGTAATTAATGTTTTGGCTTCATTAATTATGCATACAGGACTATAATTTTTTATTTTCCATGGTGTAAAATTTGGTTCATAAAATGATTGTAGGAAAAGGCATTGCAAGAGGAGAACAGGCAGCTAGCAAATAAGGTATAAAATTAATTATGTCCTATATATTTTCAGTGTTGTATATAAATTAATTAAAGTAATTTAATATTGTTGAATAGCCTCTAAGAATGTAATATGTTCATATAATTTGAAAATTTTAGGTAAAGGAAAATGAGAAGGCTTTGGTTGAACGTGGACAGTGCGATGTTCCAAACTTGGTTCATAATAAACAGTCCATTTTTGGAATGACACCACCAATTCCTTCTTTATCTTTCGGGTATATTCCTCTTTCTCTCTTTCAACTGAGAAATCTTTTCTCCTCACGTTCATAGATACGTACTATAGCTTGTATTGATTCAGCTATATCATAATTTCATCGTTAATATATATATATATATATATATATATATATATATATATACGAAGAAAGAAGCTGTCATTAGTTATCTTCAAGGGATAATTGAGATACTAAGGAGTACTAAGTTGGTATGATGAATTGTTTCTTTTTTTTTATATACTGATTTACATTTATTTCTGTATTTTTTTCCTTTTTGAAAAATTGAAAATATTAGAAAAGAAGATGAATATTTTGTGGAGGAAGATGGGTGGACTCAGATTTTGTCCACATGAACCTCCATTTCCTCACATCCGTGATACACGACAATGGTTCGTTCTGATTCTGAAAGATGAAGCTGAAGAAGAAGACCTGTAAGTTGTTATGCGTCTTCCATGGCCTTTCATTGTGTTCGTTACTCTTTTTCACCGTTGCCAGGCAAACCCAACTTCAAATTAGTTCAAAGGAACAACCCTGCTCTTCTCTTTTCTTCATTCTCTACCACTCGGGCTTCTTACAACACTCTCGTCTCTGAGGTACCATTTTTCTTTCACTTTACTCCTTTTCATTTATTTCTTTTTTATGTGGGCTATGACATTACTGCAGGTTTGGTAGGTTGAAGTTGCGAGTTTAATTGAAAGGGATCTCTGTGGGTGAAGTAATTTATTTGATGCTTAGAAATTTCCCCTATCTGATTCTGATTTGCATTGCTGTCCTTCGAGTTTGAAGGATTCTTTTGTTAATTATTGGTTGGGTCTCATCTAGATTTCTAGTTAAATTTGACCGAAGAAACTAATTTCCAAAATTTGTGTGTTTTCGTGTTGATTTTAAGTTCTGGGTTGCACTCAATCGTTTAAATTTTCCAATGATGAACTTGTAATGTGTTGTTGATTGGAGACCACCTTCTGAAAGTGGCCATCTTTGCAATTATAAAATTTAGTATGCATGTTGGGGTTTGGGAATTGTTTATAATATTAATTGACGACAAAAAAAGAAGTTAAGTTTGGGGGCTGTAATTCCATGGCATAAAATGCATGAATGTGAGCTTGTGTTGTGTGATGATGTTTTGTTTGAAAATTAAAGATAAGTTTCTAAGCATGTTACCCCTTTTTACGTTTTAAGTTAAAGATATTCATATAATTAATTATGAGATAAGAGTTGCTGTTTCAAGAACTAAGTTAGTAGGATCATGTGGTTTCTTGACTATTTTGGAGACTAATGCACCTACAGAATATATCATGATATGATCTAACTGCACTATTGAGCGCTAAATTTCCATAATTTCTAATAGTCAATGTTGGTTATGCTTTCCACTTTTTATCTTCTCTGCAATTTTAGTGCTTCAAACAACTTTGCTATTCTAAATAAATGGTTTATTTGGATATTGTTTGTAGATAATTGAAGTCATATCGGGTTGAAAGCTAAGCGAGTGTGCAGATGGCAAGGCGACCGTTGAAAATTGAAGACTGAGAAGGCGTTTAGGATTTCTAATTATTTAATTCTTGTATTAGGATCTTTTTTCATTTACTTTTGTAGAATGTATATATAAACACAATATTAAGATTTTATTGTGTATTCAAATGTAAAAGACAAATATTATAGTTTCTAAAATAATATGAATTTCATTGATTTGTTGGCGTGAAAAAAATATTTATCTACATGGACCCAATGTCGATCTATAAAAAATGGACAATAATGCAATAATTAAATAAAAATAATTTTGTAAAAATGAACCCAAAAACTACGCCTTAATGTCGGTTTTAAACCGACATCAGAGTTCAACTGACAATAAAGGACTTCAATAACACTATCAAAGATGTCGGTTGAAAACTGACATTAAAGAGGCCTTTAATGTCGTTTTTAAACTGACATTAAAGCCAAACCGACATTAAAGGGCTTCAATAACAGTATCAAAGATGTCGGTTGAAAACTGACATTAAAGACCTATAATGTCGTTTTTAAACCAACATTAAAGAGGCCTTTAATGTCGTTTTTAAATCGACATTAAAGCCCAACCGACATTAAAGGCCTTTAATAACGCTCGCAAAGATGTCGGGTGCCAAGTGACATTAAAGCCCTTTAATGTCAGTTTTAAACCGACATTAAAGGTCAGATTTCTTCTAGTGTATAGACTATTTAGACTATTTACTTGAACTTAATCAATGTTTATGTCTCTACATAAAGTTCAAGTTTACTCAAAAGTAGTCTTGGGATCTATGTTTATTGGATTTAAGAATATAGTTTTCAAAAACTCAATAACAACTTTATTGAAAAGAATATGACTACAAAATATGAGTTTTAGGACATTAATTCCACCAAGTCGTTTGGACATAGGTGCAGTTTCGATGCAAGATGGGAAGCCTTTAATGTATTTTAGTGAAAAACTAGGTGGGAAAAGTTTGAACTACCCTACTTATGATAAAGAGTTGTTAGCTCTAGTTCGTGCCTTGCAGGTATGGCGACGTTACCTATAGCCAAGAGAATTTTTGAATCACACCGATCACTAAAGCTTAAAGCACCTTAAGGGACAAAGTAAATTGAATCGTAGGCACGCAAAGTGGATTGAGTTCATTGAAACATTTCCCTATGTAATCAAATATAAGCAAGGTAAAGACAATGTAGTAGCCAATGCTTTGTCAAGAAGGTACAATCTTTTTACTTCTCTTAATGCATAAATTCTTGGATTTGAGCATGTTAAGGAGTTATATAGAGATGACACTTATTTTGGAATGATTTATTCATCTTGTCTTGATGGAAAAGCTTTTGATGATTATTATGTGTTTCATTTTGTGTTCAAGAAAAGTAACATTTGTGTTCCTAAGTGCTCTGTAAGAGAATTGTTTGTTAAAAAAGCTCATGGGGTGGACTAATGGGGCATTTAGGAATTCATAAAACCTATGACATGATACATGAACATTTTTTTATTTGGCCTAAAATGAAATATGATGTCCATAAGGTTTGTAGTCAATGTTTTAAATGCAAAGAGACTAAATCCAGATTACAACCCAATGGATTGTATACTTCTTTGAGTGTGCCTAATGAACCTTGGACTGACATATCTATAAATTTTGTGTTTGGTTTGCCACAGACTAAAAAGAGTAAGCATAGTATTTTATTGTTGTGAACAGATTTAGTAAGATGGCATATTTTATAGCATCTAACAAAATTGATGATGCTAAGCATGTGGCCGACTTGTTCTTTAGAGAGGTTGTAAGGTTGCATGAAATTCCTAAAACTATTTTTAGTGATAGGGATGTAAAGTTTTAAAGCCATTTTTGGAAAGTTTTATGGGGTAAGTTGGGGACAATTATTTTCAACTACTTGTCATCCTCAAACTGATGAGCAAACCAATGTGGTTAATAGAACCTTGGGTTCTTTACTTCGGGAAATTATTTAACGAACATTAAGTCTTGGGAGGATTCTTTACTATTTGTTGAACTTGCATATAATAGAGCAATTCATAGTACAACTCATTGTTCTCCTTCTGAAGTTGTTTATGTGTTTAACCCACTTACACCTATTGATTTGTTGCCTATTTCTTCTAATGTGTTTGTAACTGATGCAGCTACAAACAAGGTAGAGTTGATCAAGACATTGCACAAGAAAGTGAAAGAGTGGATTGAAAAAAGTAACTATAAAGTAGCTTCAAGAGTCAACAAAGGAATAAGAGAATTAATTTTTAAACCAGGTGATTGGGTTTGGGTGCATTTTCACAAGAAGTGATTTTTGTCTCAAAGGAAAACAAAGTTACATCCAAGAGGGGATGGACCTTTCCAAGTTCTTGAAAAAGTTAAAAACAATGCATACTAAATTGACCTTCTAGGAGAATGTTTGATAAGTTCTACTTTCAATACTGCAAACTTGATTCCTTTTGATGTAGGTGATGAATTTCTTGATTCAAAGACAAATCTTTTTTAAGAGGGGGAAATGATGAGAATCATGGTGTTCCGCTCGTTCCAGAAGGACCAATTACAAGATCTAAGGCATCAAAGATTCAACGATCGTTAATTCTTCATGTACAGGAATGGATAGGGTCGGTTCACCCTCAATTTCATGTGCCACATACCAATACAAGAGATGAAGGACTATTTAGAGTTTTGAGGGTCAATGTTTTCTCGATTGAAGTGGACTATGGGGTAGACATTAAGCTTCCATTAACTCAACACTTTGAAGACCTCATGATTTAGTTAAGTACACGTTTTTATTGCATTTCCATTTGTTTTAATTTGACAAGTTAGGGTAACTACCATTAATAGCATAGTACTAAAGATGGTGGTCGGAAATTAGTTGTAGGAAGATAGAAAGCTTAGTTAATA
Organism: Cucumis melo; assembly: GCF_025177605.1. Taxonomy (NCBI): domain Eukaryota; kingdom Viridiplantae; phylum Streptophyta; class Magnoliopsida; order Cucurbitales; family Cucurbitaceae; genus Cucumis; species Cucumis melo. The sequence goes on from NC_066864.1 coordinate 28,777,211, forward strand.
TTTTATTTTGTCTTTTTGGTATTTTCATTAATTAGGATAGATTCTCTACAAGGCTATATAATGTCTTTATCCTTCCATTTGTAAGAATAAGACTTGATGAATGCAATTTGAAATCTCATTTTTTAGACTTTTTCCTTAATTGCAATTCTTGTGATAGAATGCATGCGAGCCATTCAATCTAACCTTGATCAAGTTTGCTTGTGGAATGACTCAATTTAGAACAAGATTTTCAAATCTTGCTTCTAGATCTTTGATCTTTGAGGTAATCTAATCCTAAGTTTCTCTTGGTTGATCTAAATTAGTATAAGGACATGTTAGTTTCTTATTTCAAAGACTCTTGCTAAGTTAATAGTATGGATCTTTGGATTGAGGATTAGGATTGTCTTATCACAAGGAGAAGAAAATGGTAAAAAGTCAAAATGTTGACTTTTAACTTTAAAAAGTCAAAGTTCGATTTTTACTTGAATGGTCAAATGACCATATTGTTCTTGGACTAAGGTTAGTGGAAAAATCCATCATTCTGTTGGATAATCCCACTAACACTTGGTGGGATAGGTGGCTACATGAGATGTAAACACCTAGCCCACTAATGGTTAGTGAAATGCTATGTGTTGAGAATTGGCCAACTAATTACATGCAATTTTGCATGTAATTTGGTTATAAATAAACTTCTATTTAAAATTAGCAAAAACTTCTTGGCAATTTGTTATATTTGTATTTACAAAATTAACCAAAAGACATTTTTCTCTCCCAAATCTTAAACCCGAAAATTTTACCTTTAATTTTCATCCCTCTCTCAATTTTCTTCACCTTTCGGGTCCCACAACTTGGTTCTAAGTCTGAAGAATAGCAGGTCAACACTAATGGTGGTCTCCGATTCAAATTCGTGAAGAGATTTTGAGGAACGGGAAGCAAAGAAGGTACATATTTTCTTTAGCCCTAATTTGTTTTAATTAGGGCTTTTTAAGCATGTTAATCACTAAATAGTTTCGTTGCATTTATAGTAAAATAGATCTGTTATTTCCACTGCGCATGTATCATATTCCATCAAGAAAGAAATATTTCCAAAAGCGAAAAGATTTTTAAGATTTTATGTTTATGTTTATGTTTTATGAATGATTTATGAAAAGACTAAAGTTTACTTATTCCAAAAGTATGTTTTATAAAACCGTCGCTCATTGGGTTATCTAGCTCACTCTTTTCAAATGTTTTTCCACTTTTCAAGAAGACATCGTGATTCGAGAGCCTGACCATTGTCGTTAGTATGATGTGCAAAGTTGTTGATAGTTTTCACTACAAGAAAAATGTCATTCTATGACACTTCATTAGTACTCAAATTGAGAGGAGAGAAGAAACAATTGTCACAAAAGGTTAAAAAGCGCTATTTTGGCGGGAAAAAAACGTTGTTTTTGAAATTTATTTTTCCGTAACAGTTATTTTCTGTCATAAAAGGGTTTAGGAATATAAAATAATTTATTAAAATAAAAAATCCCAAAATTTCCCAAGGTCTCACGCCCTAATTTCTAAACCTCATGCCTAATTTCTCAAAGTCTTCGAGCGCCTCTCCAAATTTGCCAAGTCTTCTAGTGCCATTCGAAGGATCGTCTAACCTGCTGCCGTCATCTTCAACATTCGTCGAGTCTTCAACGTCCGACCGAGTCTTCGACGTTCGGCCAAGTCTTTGACGTCCGCTCACTCTTCAATACGCCGTTCAAAGGATATCGCCGCCGGTGAGTTCTTCACTTTCTTTTTTCATTTCTTCTCCCTCCCTTTATCTCTTTCCTTGTGCACAATCCCACCATTACCACCAGTCCCACAACGTTCATGATGCTCAAAAATTAGATTTTCTGGAATTTTTTGTTGGTAAGGATTAAACGAAATTTGGAAGCACTTCTTTTCACTTTTTCATAAATGGTACATTATATAGATGAAAAAAAAGAAGAAATTGGGAATAAAATTAAGAATAATTGGATCTGTTTGTTAGGATAATATCTTCCTCAAATGGGTATATTAGGATTTAGATAGCAAAGAAGATTCCATTTAAATCCTTCACAAACAAGATTAGCTGGGGAATGAATCATGGCCACACAAATTCTTTGGCTTAACCTAACATTATCCCAAAAACAAAACGAAAAAGAAATTGCATGGTGATGGTGGTGAGTTTTAACAATTATTTCTTGAAGATTTGGTTTTTAAAGAAGAAAATTATTTTCCAAAGGGAGATGGGTTTGAAATTAGAAATTTTCTATTCTTTCATAAAGATTTTTGTATCATTGATTTTGTTTTGGTTTAAAAATAGTTTACATTGATTGTTTAGGTTAAGAATAGGATTATCCTTTTTTGTTGGCTTGATTAAGAATAGTTCATATATGGTTGTTTTGGTTAAGAATAGGATTATCCTTTTTGTTGACTTGGTTAAGAATAGTTCATATATGGTTGTTAATTAAGTCTAGAATTATCATTTTTACAATTGGCTTAAATGAAAATAATTCTAAGTACATGATTATTGTGTCCTTATTCAATTAGATTTAGTTTAATGCAACCTCATTATTAATGCAATCATTATTTTGCAAGTTCTTCTAGTTTGTAGTAGGTTCTATATGAAATATATGTATAATAAGATGTAGTTATTGATTCATTTCCTTGAGTTGCCATCCATCCCTTTAGTATCCAAGTATGTTTAGAGGGTAATTATAGAAGATTCGGTGTTTGTGAAATCTAGACAATGGAAAAATCATTGATGATGGAAAATAGGATGTCTAGAGAATATGATGTAGGAGTCGAAAGTTTTATTCAATTTGGTTTGTTTCATGCCAAAGATTCTAATTCGATAAGATGTCCATGTTTGAAATGCGGGAATCATTTACTTAAGGATGTCTCAATAGTTCGGTATCATTTGTATGCCAATGGAATTGATAAAAGTTACAAGGTATGGTTCTAGCATGATGAAGATTTGAACTCAGAGACTGTTACCAGTAGAATAGATAATACAGTCGATGAAAAATATGAACACGACGATTTGTTTAATACAGTAAACATGTTTCAATCCTCTCATGACCAATCTTGTTAACATCCAATACATTTGATACTATGTTTGATGATGTAAAGAAACAGTTATACCTAGATGTAAGAAATTCACGAAGTTCTCAGCCCTTGTGAGATTGTACAACTTAAAGGTTAGATATGGTTGGATTAACACTAGCTTCCTTGAATGTTGTCCATAATAAGTGATCTCCTACCTGACAACAATGAAATACCTATTGGAATTTATGTCCTAAAACTTGTAGTTTGTAGTTTAAAACTATATTCTACTCAATAAAGTGATTATTGAGGACTTATTAGTGAAAATTGAATATTATAATCTTGAAGCCAATAAACTAAGATCCAGAGGTTATCTAGTGTAACTTGAACTTTATGTAGAGACATAACTTGGATCAAGTTCAAGTATATGGATGCGGCCCGCTTTGTAGTTAGTACAAACGAAGTGATCCTAAAACGTTCATGTAGAGACATGGAAGTGGGGGCATCCTATGTAAAGAATTTACATAAAACTGGAACCATGAAATAGTCACTTTTAAGTTATAATACCATTGACTATATAAACTGACTATTTCGTTTATGTTGACCTAGGTGACTTAATCTTAATCCTGAGCTAACCATGAACTTCTGTTGAAACAGTATTATCCTTAGATCTGCATAGGTAAAGGCAGCTCAATTGTCGCTAGCCCAACAAGTCTTCCATTTCAGGGGTAAAACCGAGTGGATGGCTAGGGACATAGGGTGCAAGATGGAACTCACTCCTACCCGTTTTGGGGTTAGTAGATAGGTTGTTCCCTTAAGGACTGAATCAAATTCTTGAACAAGGGATCCTGCCCTCTCATTGGCTCAAGAGGGATTCGATTTATAGGTTGGGCCTTAAACCAAATGTTCTATAGTGCATCAATGGGACTTAAGGAACAAGATGTAGTCTCGAGGGTAAAACGGTATTTTGACCTAGACGATGTTACGAACAACCTATGAAGGATTAACTTACTGGTCATGGTTATATCAAATGGATACAAATATATCTATAGTGAGGGGAGTGCAACTATGGGACTTTAGTGAAATAACCCATTACTTAACGAATGTTGATTAGCTCGGTCTAAAAGGGTTTAGCCAGTTAATCTCAAAACGTTAAGGCCCACAATCTATAGGTCCATTAGGCTCCCCTGGTAGCTACGGAATTAACTTAGAACAATATGTTGGAATAATTCGAATTGTTTGAATTAGGTAGGGAGAGAGAAACCGATGAATATATATGATATAGCCGTCGGTTATAGGGCTTTATGTTTAAATGTGATTTAAATATTAAAAATATGAATTTGGATTCATATTTGGAAGCTCAAAATTGATGGAAATCGTCAAAGATGAGAAAAGTCAAAATGTTGACTTTTGACTTTGAAAAGTCAAACTTTGATCAGCTTTATATTCAAATGTGATTTGAATTTCAAGAAAAGGAATGCGGATTCATGCTCAAGAGATCAAAATTAGTCAAGATAGACAAAATGGTCAAAAGTCAAAATGTTTACTTTTGACTTGAAAAGTCAAAGTTTGACTTTGACTACATTTTGCCCCTTGACAAAAGTTAGTGGGAAAATCCAACATTTTGTTGGATAATTCCACTAACTCTTAGTGGGCTATGTGGAAGCTTATGGTGATGACACCGAGCCCACTAAGAGAAAATGGAATGGTGAATCAATCCACTAATGGATAGTGGATTGTGAGGTGTTGGGCTTTGGTGGTCCAATTACATGCAAATTTTGCATGTAATTAGTCTATTTAAGGGGCATTTTTCTTTTTGAAGAAAGATTTATGCCATTTTTGTAATTTTGAATAACAAAAAGTAAACCTTTTTTCTCTCCCAAATCTCACACCAAAAAGCTACCTCCAAATTTAATCTCTTTCTCAAATTTCCTACTTTGAACGGGTCCCACAATCCGGTTCCAAGTCCAAAGAATAGCGGGTCAATTCTAGTGGTGATTCGATTCGAGTTCGGGAGAAGATTTGGAGCTTCTGGAAGCTAGAAAGGTAAGTGTTTATTTTAACCCTAATTTAATGTAATTAGGTTTGTGTTTAGTATGCATGTTAATCACTAATTTATGTTTAGTTGCAATTAGAGTAAAAATCCGATCTTATTTCCACTCCATTCGTATGCTTTCCATCAATACCAACTTCTTTATACGAAGCAAAGAAAACACTAGGTGCTTTAGGACTGAGTTACCAAAAATTGATGCATGTCCTAATGATTGTTGTTTGTATAGAACAGAGTACGCAAACTCGACAAAGTGTCATAAGTGTGGTTTGTCAAGGTGGAAGATCACTAAAAACTCAGTGAAAACAATGGAGTGGCTGCCAAGCAGATGTGGTATTTTCCAATAGTTCCAAGATTTATTAGAATGTTTAAGAACTTTGAGAATGCTAAGAACTTGCGTTGGCATGCGATGGATAGAAAATTCGATGGTATTATAAGACACCCGACTGACACTCCATCATGGAGGTTGATAGATCACATGTGGCCAACCTTTGGGTCAGAACCAAGAAATCTCCATTTGGGTTTGTAAACTGATGGAATTAACCCATTTAGAGATTTATCGTTGAACTAAGTTGTTGGCCAGTTATTACTACAATATACAATCTTCCACCATGGTTACATATAAGAAGGAAACATTTGATGATGACAATGTTAATATCAGGACCGAAGCAACCGGGATACGATATCAACACCTATTTAGCACCCTTAATTGATTACCTCAAAATTTTATGAGAAGAAGGGGTTCGGTGTTTTGATGCATATAAAGAAGAATATTTCACTTTGCGAGCCGTATTGTGGACTATCAATGATTTTCCTTCATACGGTAATTTATATGGGTGTAGTGTTAAAGGTTTTAAGGCTTGTCTAATATGTGGAGAAGAGATTACTTCAATTAGACTACAACATGGAAAAAAATGCATACATGGGACACATGAAATATTTGCCAAGACATCATCCTTAAAGAATATAGAAAAAGAATTTTGATGGTAAGCAAGACCATGGAAATCCTCCACAACCCTTGTCAGGGGAGGCCATCTACTTTAAACTCAAAGAAATGATATTTTTATGTGGGAAGAAGTGTGGCAAGAATAATAACGAAGGTGGCAATGACTATTGGAAAAGAAGATTAGACTTCTTTGAACTACCATATTGGAAGAACTTGCATGTACAACATTGTCTAGACGTAGTGCATATTGAGAAGAATGTATGCATAAATATAGTAGGAACATTGCTTGATATACCAAAAAAAAGTAAAGATAGAGTGAATACTAAACTTGAACTAGTGGAGATAAATATAAGACGAGAATTGGCACCAATTGTTACAGGTAATAGAACTTACATACATGCAGTATGTTATACATTGTCAAGAGAAGAGAAGTATCGATTTTGTAAGACTTTGTATGAAATTAAAGTTCTAGAAGGGTATTCATCAAATATTAGAAGTCTTGTCTCTTTGGAATACTTAAAACTTAATGGCCTTAAATCACATGACGTTACGTTTTAATGCAACAATTGCTTCTCAATGCAATACGTTTAATCCTACCGAAGAATGTGGGATACACTATAAGTAGACTGTGTTTTTTCTTCAATGCAATTTGCGTTAAAAGTTTCTCCCTATCAGAGCTTGATGCCTTGCAAGAAGATATAGTTATGACTTTATGTAATCTTGAGAAGTATTTTCCACCCTTGTTTTTCATAATTATGATTCATCTCATTGTTCATCTTGTGAGAGAAGTAAAGCTTTGTGGTCCTGTATATTTTTAGTGGATGTATCCTTCTGAAAGATACATGAAAGTGTTGAAAAGTTTTGTCCGTAATAGAAGTCGACTTGAAGGATGCATTACAAAAGCATAAATATGTGAAGAGGTTGTTGAATTTTGTTCGAACTTCCTTTCTAGATTAGATCCAATTGGTCTTGAGTCACTAAATCCAAGGGAAGACAAATAAATCGATAGGCTGCTGTCAGCGGGAACATATGTCCGACCCGATATACAACAATTGAAGCAAGCACATCTTCACATTTTACAGAACACTAAAGAAGTACATCCATATATTGAGTATGCATTCTTATCATCACACACCAACACTATTAAGTTACGCTTCACAGCACATAATTTTTATTTGTTACCAATTTTGTAGACAATATATGAACCATCTGAAAATTAAAAACCCAAGAAGAGCAAAAAATAAACAATGGCCACAAGTTGAACATAATCGATCATTCGGTGCATGGATATGAGATAAGGTGAATGAATACTTCAAATTGTTTGTTGTTTTATTATTATTGGTCACCAGTCCCAACATGTAACTGTTTTTTTTTTAATAAGTGATGTGTGAATTACACGAAGGAAAGGTAGTCTCGAACATAATATGATTGCTTGCACATGGCCCTTCCAAAAAAAAAAGAGAAAATAAAGGTTATAAAAGAAGAAAAGGAGTAGAGAAAAGAGAAATTTTATTTCTCTTTTTCTTCTTATGTTTTCCTCCACCACCAAGCTTCCCTTATTCCATTCTTCACCATTTTTTTTCACCATTTATTCACTAAATTTCAGAGGGGTTTCAAAGGGTAAAAAGCTGAGAAAGGAAGAAGAAGAAGTTCAAAAGATGTATGTGGAAGAAGACAAGGAGTTTGCAAGACAAACATCTCAATAGTTCATTAAGCACATCTCTGGTTTTTTATTTATTTCGAGCTATACAAAAAGAATTAAGAAATGAAGTTTAAATTTACTAAAAGCTAATTCATTTTCAAACAAATTTTACGAAGAAAGCTTGAGAAAATCTGATGTTCATTCGGTGAATTTTGACAGAGAAGACAGGGCAAATTGTTTTCACATGAAATCAAGAGATCTCTGGTTTTTATAGTATTTCAAAGTGTACTTGTGGCGTTAGGATCTCTATTTAGTATGGTTGGAAAGCTTATTCAATTTACTACAACTTCCATGAAGAAATCATGAACCGAAAACGACTAGAAATAAGTTAAATTGTAGGGATAAGTTAAAGGGGTCGTAGTGTACGGGATTATTGGATTGGTTCTGTTTCGAGGGACATCGGAGATTATACACAAGGAATAAGATTCACATGTCCTGAGGTAAGTTATAGAGGATCGTTGTTGACGTTGAGTGTACTCTGTGACAACGATGTTGTCGTGAGTGATGGGCAAGCCCTACTACGACAAAGACGATGGGAATGCTGGGCGGACCCCACTACATCGTAGAACTAGTAAACGTTTGTTTTACTAGGCGTGCCCTACACAACGTAATGAAGTCATGTTAGTTAAATATTTTATACACAGGAAAAGTCTTGCTAGATTTTATAGATATACGTATTGAATGTTTGAATGAACTGTCTTCTGAAAATATTTACAATTAACGCTTTGCTTGTTAGATTTATAAGTTTTCAATGATTATCATGAGTTCTGAATTACAGTTTTAAAGTATTGTCACTCACTAGGCTTCATAGCTTACCCTTCCAAAATGTTTTACCCATTTTCCTAATAGAGATCGAGTTCCCAGTGCCTGATAGACTGCCTGAGTCTGCTAAAGCTCCGATATCGATTTTCAGTACGTGGTTAGAGCTGTGCATAGAGTCTGTTGTGTTATGATGTATATATCTGTGTATGATATAGATACTCTACAGTTTGTATAAGCTTTAGGAGTTGCGGTTGTGTAAACCTTTGTTGGTTATGTTTTGGTTAAGGTGTCTCTAGGTTTACTTGCGAAATCTGTTATTTTTGGGCTACACTTTATGTATGTATATGATTAGTCTAAGTTCCACTGTATTGTGTTGCATGTATACTAGTTTATATACTAGATTAGCAAGTTTATCACATTAATCAATTCAGCAGAGTCAACAGATATCGGTAGAGAAAAGCATTGTAGGTCGGCTTCACGCCATCTTTCGGTCTAAGCTAGCAGGTAATCGGGAGGGGGTATGACAGAAGACTTCAAAGTAAATATCACGATTTCGATCCTTTTTTAAACTTGATTTGTAAGTTTATAAGCTCTATATGCTAATTGATTAAATTTGCATAATAAAATGTAAAGAAAATGAGTAAAAATGAGAAGGAGAAGCAGAAGCAACATAAGTACAACCACAGACCCTCTAGGAAGAGATACGCAAATCTTATGGAGGAGTTGGTAAGGTGATTTTCTTTATATATTTTCCTTCTTCTATAAGTTGTTGTAGGATTATATGGAGTTGGTAAACTAAGAGTCTTTGGTAGTGTTGTTATTCATTTAAGAGAGTGGCTATAGATTTTTATGTAATTCTAATTAGAAGAGGTTGCAAATTATGAAACTTCTTCCACATTCTGCCACATTCTAGAATGGATCAAATTGATTTTCGTCCACATTCTAAGATCTTATAGTGTTATAGTTACTCTAAGATCTTATTGTGTTATAGTTACTCTTCTACCACATTATACCAGCTTCTTGTTGCAAACTAGTTAAGTACTTATCTATATCTACAACATCATGATTAACTGAATTGCTATATATATCACACAAATGCCCATTAATCAAAATACCTTTGTTTAAACTTATGATTTTTTTTTTTTTTTTGCAAGGTAACTTTTTATGAATTATTTAACAAGAGCATAAATGCATTTGAAATTCATTGTCCATTGGGCTACTTATGTTTTAAAACATTTCAGAGTTTTATTAATTAGAATATGTGCTTATGTCCATTTTACATAGAATGTTAATTAAGATATGTGCTTATATCATAGGATTAAAACAAATTTTTTAAATTTTATTTGAAACATAAGAAAATAAAGTGGCCAAGTAATTTTTTCAAGCATGTTAATTTTGCATTGGGGTTTATAAGTAGCACAGAATCCGAGGAAGGCATGTTAATGTCCCCTCCCATTCGTCCTTACTATGTGACTCTTAGATTTTCTTTATTCCCATTTCTTTCTTTTGGTTTTCTGTCTCTATATTACATTATTTGATGAGATGAGACACTCTGTTTTACTTGTTAGGCGCTAAAAGTTCTTCACATCCTTCTACTTCAAATCCCAGCACTTCATAATTCATTTTCATTCAAAAAGTTGTTTTTCTCTTATTTTGTACTTTGTGCTACTGCATCGTTTAATCAAATTTTTGGTTTTAGCCATTGATATGGTTGTAGGTGTTTTAGCTTTGAGTTTTGTTTTTCGCTATTGGTTGTGGACTTTGTGTGAAGTTCTGTAATTAATTTAGCTAAGTTTGTGGGCTGAATTTGGAGTTTGCGATTCTGTTTTTGTAACGACCCAACTTTTTAGTCTAAGCTAAGGTCATTACTTACTATAAAGACGCGACATCCAATCATAAAAACTCAATAAAGACCCTGTTCAAAATTTATTTAAACCTCAAGATATAATAAGGGCCCTATTTCAAATCAATTTCAAAAGTTTCAAACATAGTCTACGAAATATCAAATGAAACAAATGAATAAATGTTCTAACCAAAATTTCAATCCAAAATCCTCAAAACGAAAATAACAAAGACATTTAGCAGAAGCAATAAATCAAGACATTCCCGTATGACATTGCCCCTCGTCGGTCTGCCTCGTATAATGCCCTTACTTGAAAAGTTAAGCAAAAGCGTGAGTATAAAAATATACCCAGTAAGGGATCTACTACTGGTCTCGTTTAAAAAAACAACGGTTAACTTCCTATTAAGGGGTATCCTGCAACATAACAGTCTCATGATCCCATGGGATACACATATCAGTCTAGTGGCCCCGTCGGATCCATATATCAGTCTAATGATCCCGTCGGATCCACATATCAGTGTAGTATTCCTGAAGGATACACAGCATGGGGTGATCTTGTAGAACACCGTGCCTATAGAGTACACTACCCTATAGATAAAGCTAACAGTTATTCCCTAATTTCAGTCTCAACAATCTACAACAGTCACATCACAATATAACTCGATCAACAGTCCTAGTTTTAAGCATAATCAGTCAGACCGTCTAGGTCAGTCAACAGTATCATATGTCACTAAACATATATCCAATCCACACCATACAGTCTCGCAATCTAAATCCAGTCAAGATCGAACAATTGCTACGTAACTACACCTGACAATAACACCATCTACACCTAACCAGTAGCACAAACCACAAGTGAATCTAAACTATGCCTAACGATTATGTTTAGTTTGCATCACAATTCATCAGTATATACAAACTACACATAACAGTCTAGAACCCACACTTCATTGATAGCATAGCCCAACCGTATGCACAAGCTACACATAACAGCTCAAACATCACTACTCCATTAACAGCACGACCACTCAGTATGTATACACTACATATAACAGTTAAGTCTTCTACACTCTATCGATAGCATAACCCATCAATATTACTAAACTACACAAAACAGTCATGATGTCTATATTAGTCGAAAGCATAACTTGGCCATACTTGTTATCTATACAAACAGTTGAACAATACAATCATTATATTATAACTCTTATATCAGTCAATACGAGCCAACCTAAAGTTGAGTCCAGTAGTAGAAGTCCCTTACCTTTGATTTAGTTGCGCTCCTTAACCAGAACCAAGATCCAACGAACCAACTTAACATAACATAACGGATTCAAGCAATAAATCAAATACTCCCCTAAACCAAACCTTTCATCTAAAGCACATAAATGCATGCTCATAAGCTTACCCAAGTAAATGGTGAAACCGACTTCAAATCAAGCTTGCCGAAAATCCTAGAAATTCGAGCACTAACACCTTCGAAGATTTAATAGTAGTTCAACCAATTAATCCTACATTCACAGCTAAATAGCCATGAGAATAACCACCAAACCCATAATATTTATCCTACCACAAAATTTACTACAAGGCAAAAGCGGCAGAACACCAAGTGATTCGGACTACGGTGAACAAGGGTGAAACAAGTGTGGCTCGACTGGAAAGAGGAGATGGCTTGAGTCGGCTTAGGTCAGCTTGGTCAGCTTGGGTTTGGTGTGCGACGCGAAGAGAGACGAATGTGGGACTGACATGGCCAGCGATCTACAGGCGTGACGGTGGTGGCTTGCGCAAATGACGAAGGAGGAGAAAGATTGGAGGCGGCGTGCGGTGGTGCTAGAACAAAAAAGAAGGCGGGCTGAGGCAACGGCGAAACGAGCTTCACATGGGCAGGGAGACGTACGGTGGGCCTCGTGCACGCTACTTCAGACCCGGCATCGTGTGGCTAGCGGTTGGACGAAAAAGAAGAAGAGATTGAAGGCGACGGTTAAGTGGTTCACGGGGTAAGCGAAGATGTTGAAATTCGGGGGGGAGGGTGCGGCTAGAGTGAGGAAGAAGAAGAAATTTTTAGGTTTTTAAAATAAAATAATAATAATAATAATAATAATAATAATAATAATAATAATAATAATAATAATAATAATAATAATAATAATAATAATAATAATAATAATAATAATAATAATAAAATAATTTATATTATGTTATGTTATATTATATTATATTATATTATATTATATTATATTATATTATATTATATTATATTATATTATATTATATTATATTATATTATATTATATTATATTATATTATATTATATTATTATAAAACTTATTTTCCTCATTTTTTCTTTTCTTTTCTTAACCTAAATAACTCAACACCCAAAAATTTAAATTCTCAATAACTTAAAGTAGTTATGTTGGGAACATACCTCAAAATTTGGGGCGTTACATTCTCCCCTTCTTAAGGAACTTTCGTCCTCGAACAACTCTGGGTAACAAGTTCTCATGTCGTCTTCTCTCTCCCACGTAGCCTCCTCAACGTTGTGATTCCACCATAAGACTTTAACTAAAGGAATCCCTCTGTTTCTCAGCATCTTTACCTCTATAGCCAAAATCTCAACTGGTTGTTCTGCATAGCTCAAATTTTCATCAATCTCTAATGGCTCGTAATCCACTACATTAGATGGATCTGTCACGTACTTTCTCAACATCGAAACATGGAACACGTCATGAACTGCAAAGAGTGATGGCGGCAATGGCAAACGATACGCCACAAGGCCAATTCGCTCCAGAATCTCAAACGGTTCAACAAAACGAGGACTCAACTTTCCTTTCTTTTCAAATCGTAAAACACCTTTCATAGGTGCCACTTTCAAGAACACTTTATCTCCCACATCAAACTCAAGATCTTTCTATCTCACATCAGCATAACTTTTCTGCCTACTCTATGTTGCTTGCATACGTGCTCTAATTTTTTGTACTGCTTCATTACTAGACTGAACTAACTCGGCACCCATTAATCTCTGCTCACCAACCTCATCCTAACAAACAAGGGATCTGCAACATCTACCATACAAAGCCTCAAAAGGTGTCATGCCAATGGTAGCTTGAAAACTGTTGTTATAAGCAAACCCCACTAAATGCAAGTGAGAATCCCAACTACTTGGAAACTCTAATGCACAAGCTCGCAACATATCTTCTAAAACTTGGTTCAAACGCTTAGTTTAACCATCAGTCTGAGGGTGACAAGCTGTATTGAAATCTAACCTCGTGCCCATGGTAGCATGAAGTCTCTTCCAGAACTTGGAAGTGAAACGGGCATCTCTGTAAAAAACATTCGATACTGGCACCCCATGCAGTCTCACAATCTTAGTCAAGTTTATCTGTGCCACTTACTAGCAGTATAAGTGGATTTCTCCATGATGAAGTATGTTGATTTCGTAAGTCTGTCAACAACCCAAATCACTGTAAATCCTTCAGAGTTCTAGGTAATCAGGTAATAAATCCATAGACACATTCTCCCACTTCCATTCTGGAACGCTCAAAGGTTGTAATAAACTTGTTGGTTTCTGTTGTGGTGCTTTAACCTGCTGACACACCAAGCATTTACTGACAAATTTTGCCACCTCTCTCTTCCTATTACGCCACCAATAAACTCGTTTCAGATCCTGATACATTTTTGTACTACCTGGGTGCAGGAGAATGGGGAACTATGAGCATCAGTCAATAATTCCTTCTTAACTGTACTGTCTGCTGGCACACACAAACGCCTCTCAAACAAAATTCCATCATCCGAAGATAAAGAGAATCCATCCACCTATCTCAACTATGCGATGCTTCTCAACAAGATAAGGATCATTATGCTGAGTAACAATAATCTTTTGTCTCAAGGTCAGTTGCACTGACAACATAGCTAACTGTGAGGTGGCTGCACCTATTGATACTACAATCTCAGCTCTCTCAAGATCTCGATGCAAAGGGGCCTGTCTGGTGATGAGTACTATTGAATGTGATACCTTTCTACTAAGGACATCAGCTACCACATTGCCTTACCTGGATGGTATAATATCTCACAATTATAATCTTTATCTAATTCAAGCCATCTTCGTTGTCTCATATTCAACTCCTTTTAAGTGAAGAAGTATTTCAAGCTCTTATGGTCAGTAAAAATCTGAATCTTCTCACCATACAAATAATGTCTCCAAATCTTCTGTGCAAAAACTACTGCTACTAACTCTAAATCATTGGGTAGGGTAATTCTGCTCATGACTCTTCAACTAACGAGAAGCATAAGCGACTACCTTACCTTGCTGCATCAGAACACAACCCAAACCTTTCTTAGAAGCATCACTGTAAATCACAAAACTCCCTAAACCATCAGGTACGATAAGAACCGGTGCAGTAACAAGATTCTGTTTAAGGTTCAGAAAACTATTCTCATAGGCTTTGCTCCAAACAAATGGAGCTCCTTCCCTAGTCAACTAAGTAAGGGGAGTAGCTATACAAGAAAAGTCCTCCACAAACCATTGGTACCTGCTAAACCCATAAAGCTACGAACTTCACTAATGGTGGAAGGTTGGGGTCAACTGGTAACAGCTTCTATCTTAGCTGGATCCACAGAAAACCCGTCTTTAGAAACCACATATCCTAGAAAAGATACCTGCTTCAACCAAAATTCACATTTTGAAAACTTTGCATATAGTTTATTGGTTCGAAGGGTCTCTAGAACCATGCGTAAATGCTTTTCATGCTTTGCCTTCGTCTTGAAATATATCAAGATATCATCAATAAACACAATTACAAAAGTGTCTAAGAAATTCTTAAATATTCTATTCATCAAATCCATAAACACTGTTGGAGCATTCATCAATCCAAAAGACATCACAATGAACTCATAATCCCCATATCTCGAACAAAAGGCTGTCTTCGGTATATCACTATCCTTAATCCTCAGCTGATGGTATCCTGATCGAAGGTCGATCTTAGAGAACATTGTATCTCCCTGCAACTGGTTAAATAGATCATTAATCCTGAGCAAAGGATACTTGTTCTTAACAGTTACCTTATTCAACTCTCTATAGTAAATACACAAGCGCATCGACCCATCTTTCTTCTTAACGAGCAAAACTGGTGCGCCCCAAGGTGACACCCTCGACCGAATGAAGCCTTTGTCAAGCAACTCCTGCAACTGCACCTTCAGCTCTTTCAACTCTGTCGGGGCCATTCTGTAAGGAGCTTTGATATAGGAACAGTACCAAGTTCCAGCTCGATAGAAAAATTAATCTCCCTGTTAGGGGGTAATCCTGGAAGTTCTTCAAAAAAAAATATCTGGATAATCCCTCACCACAGGTTCTGATGACAAGGAAACATCAGCCTCTCTAGTATGCACCACATTGGCCAAGATACTCTAAGTACCCTGGTTAAGTAGCTTGCTGGCTTTCATAACTAAGATCACTTTGGGCAATACGACTGTACCTACACCTTTAAACTTAAAATTGGTCCATGTATGAGGATTAAACACCTCTCTATGGGAACAATCTATACTAGCATGATTAGCAGCTAGCCCATCTATACCTAGAATCACATCAAAATCATGCATATCCAGGATTAACAACGTTACATCTATCGCATGACTCCCTATCTCAATCTGGCATGCCTTTATCTTTTCTTTCGACAACATACTCTCCCCGGATGGAGTAGACACAAATAAAACATGATCTAGGGGTTCTATTTCTAAGCATGCATGTGATACAAATACAGAAGAGATAAAGGAATGTGATGAACCAAAATCAAACAGAACTAAGGCATAATGCCCCAACACTGGAAGTGTACCTATCATAATAGTGCCTGCTTTCTCAACCTTGAACTTATTCTTAGCAAAGACCTTACCTTATTGTGGTGCACTCGCTCCCTGGTTCTGTGCAACCCCAGTAAGCCTCATAAGGAATCTATCAGCTGTATGCCTTTCTTGCCTACACTTAAAGCATGTCCTGGTCCCAAACAAACAATGACCCAGATGGTGCTTTCCACAAGTGGTACATAAAGGCTTCTCTCTAGCAACCCCCACTGTCTCAAAAGGTTTCTGCTGAAAGAGGCGAAGGTCACCATCGGATCTCAATTTCCTCTACGGCACTATAATAGACTGCTACTCAGTCTTCCTCTTTTGTCCTGAAGTCAACCATTTTCCTACTAACTTGGACGAATTAACCCTCTTCTGTAAACTGATATCCACTGCATCAGCGTGGGTGGGTGGTCGGAAGGCTCGAACGAGACCCTGGATATCTAATCTAAGTCCTCTAACAAACTTTTTAGTCCTAGCAGCCTCATCTCTTATAACATCAGGGGCAAAACGAGATAGCATATCAAACTCTGCATCATACTGCTCCACCGTCATATCACCTTGCTCCAAATTCAGAAACTCTTGCTGTTTGGCATACTTCACGCTGGCAAAGAAGAATTTTGCATAGAAACTCTCCTTGAACTACTCCCAAGTGATCTGATTCACGTCACCCCCTAACATCCTCTCTGCCGTCTCTCACCAGGCGGTGCCTCTGTCTGTCAACATAAATATGGCGCACTACACCTTCTGATTGTCAGGACACTTCATATACCGAAATATGGTTTCTATAGAAGACAACCATATCTGCACCTTGATGGGGTCCTCCAAAGACCCATTGAATGACTTAGAATTGTATTTTCATCAGTATATACAAACTACACATAACAGTCCAGAACCTATACTTCATTTACAACATAGCCCAACCGTATGCACAAGCTACACATAACAGCCCAACATCACTACTCCATTAACAACACGACGCATCAGTATGTATAAACTACATATAATAGTTAAGTCTTCTACACTTTATCAATAGCATAACCCATCAATATTACTAAACTACACATAACAGTCATGATGTCTATATCAGTCGAAAGCATAACTTGGCCATACTTTTTATCTATACAAACAGTTGAATAATACAATCATTATATTATAACTCTTATATCAATCAATACGACCCAACCTAAAGTTAAGTCCAGTAGTAGAAGTCCCTTACCTTTGATTTAGCTGCGCTTCTTAACCAGTACCAAGATCCAACGAACCGATTAAACATAACATAACGAATTCAAGAAATAAATCAAATACTCCCCTAGACCAAACCTTTCATCTAAAGCACATAAATTCATGCTCACAAGCTTACCCAAGTAAATGGCGAAACGAACTCCAAATCAAGCTTGCCGGAAATCCTAGGAATTCGACCGCTAACACCTTCAAAGATTTAATAGTAGTTCAATCAATTAATCTGACATCCACAACTAAATAGCCATGAGAATAGCCACAAAACTCATAATATTTATCCTACCACAAAACTTACAACGAGGCAAAAGCGGCAAAACACCAAGTGATTCGGACGACGGTGAACAAGGGAGAAACAAGTGTGGCTCGGCTGGAAAGAGGAGATGGCTCGGGTCGGCTCGAATTAGCTTGGTCGACTCAGGATGCGGCGCGAAGAGAGATGGATGTAGGACTGAGATGGTCGGTGATCTACAGGCATGGCGGTGGTGGCTTGCGCAGACGACGAATGAGGAGAAAGATTGGAGGCGGTGTGAGGCGGTGCTGGAACAAAGAAGAAGGTGGGCTGAGGCAACGACGAAGCGAGCTTCACACAGGCAAGGAGGCGTACGGCGGCCTCCGTCCACGTTGCTTCATACCCGGCGTCATGCGGCTAGCAGTCGGACGAAGAAAAAAAATGAGATTTGAGGCAGCGGCTAGGTGGTTCACAAGGTAAGAGAAGATGTTGAAATTCGAGGGGGGGTGCGGCTAGAGTTAGGAAGAATAAGAAATTTTTAGGTTTTTTAAATAAAATAATAATAATAATAATATAATTTATATTATAATATGTTATATTATATTATTATAAAACTTATTTTCCTCGTTTTTTCTTTTCTTTTCTTAACCTAAATAACTCAACACCCAAAAATTTAAATTCTCAATAACTTAAAGTAGTTATGTTGGAAACATACCTCAAAATTTCGGGGCGTTACAGTTTTTCTTCGTTTTCGTATGGATGTTTTGTAGATTTCTTTTTGAGTGATGAAATTGTGCATTGTGTACTTAAATAGTAGCATAATTTTGTGACCCGTATATGCAAGGCTTTCCATTTGAATACCCTCTACATTTCCAATACCAAGCTTAGAAGTTATAGAAAAGAATAATTCACTGCCAAGCTTAGAAGTTACTGTTGTTGAATCGTGTATGTGCTGTGTTGTTGAAGTGTGTTGTTGAAGTGAATGTGCTGTCTTGTTGAATCAATTATTTTTTTCCTTTTCTTTTCTTACTAGGTTTTGCCTGAATCCATTGGATCAGTGAAGCCATATTTGCAGCAATTCATTGATATATAGGCATTTTTTGTAGGTTTGGTAGGAAAATTTTGGTACTTAATTAAATAGCTTGTTTGTACCAAAATATATATGTACCAACAATTATACAAATATTAGAAAGTGTATGTTTCTTTCTATTAAAGCGTTCACCGTTTCTTTCCATATGTGATTGTATTGGTCTGTGTAATAGTATGTGTAATGGCAAGTCGACAAGAAAAATAGGATTCAATAAAAAAAATAGGGCAAGAAAAACAGGGACTGAAAACACAATTATGACATTTGAATCTAAAAAAAACTGTCATCAAAAACGTTTTCTTGACAGTTAATTAAAGTCATGGTAAGTGAAATGATGATAATTAATATCTGTCAAACAATATTAATAATAACACTTATTCACTGTCATAAAATAACAATAACAATTATTCATTGTCATAAAATATAAACAATGACAGTTATTATCTATCATCGAATATAAATAACGACAGTTATAATCTGTCATAAAATAATAAATTCGTGACATTTATTCTCTGTCATGAAAAACACATTTCATGACAGTTTTGTAGAACTGTCATAAAATACTTTCCATGGCTGCCGCATCAATGACTGCAAATAACTGTAACAAAAGCTTTCTATGACAACATTTAATGGTCATCATAGACCCTTTTTCTACTAGTGTTTGCTTCTGTTGGTCAGTACTTAGGTCACTCATGTGTTGTACATAAGTTATGTTTAGGGTTAAGTTGGTTAAGATGTTTTTCGTTTGGTTTAAAATTGTTGTCTGTAAGCAATGGCGCTTAGCCTTAACTATTTTGAGCTTTATGTAATAAAGTTTAATTATCATGTTAATCCGCTACATAAGTTAATTTATTCCAGATGTTTAGCTTTACAAAAGGTTTAGTAGTCAGGGTCAATTGGTGTTATTTTAGAAGGGAAGTGACATCGGCTGACATCACGTCATCTCTTAGGTCAAGATTAGGTAATCCGGGAGGGGGTGTGACAAACTTAATTTCTTTAATTGGCTTACTATTTTGAGGTTGAAATTCCTATCCCCTCCTCGTTGGAAGTCCATAAATTAATAAAAGCTTTCAACTGAAAAGATATTGTTGGTCGTATTGGAATACCAGTTGTACCTTTCAAATACTGTAAAAGGTGATGAATTACATCTAGGTGAGTTGATCATGGCTGGATTAGTAATTGTTCCTTTGATGAAACTTGCCTCGTTCTTTTTAGAAATTGCCATAATCATCGGTTGACTCCATGAACTGTAGTTACTAGCCCCGACTAATGGTTGAGTAACTAAGGTTGAAGTAGGCGTGAAAGAATGATGATGCATACATGGATTCAATTGAGAATTTGAAGAATTCGAATTATATTCTCTGTTTCTGTCATGGAGGAAGGATGAAGAGAAGAAACATAGATATCAAAATGGAAAAACATTTAGCGGCGCGCGGGAGACTCTCTAATACCATATCAAGATATTAGAACCCAAATGAATTTTCTCATATCATTAATATTTTGAAGAAAGGGAGTACGAATGGTAATAAGCCAATAATAACCAATTATCGGTTTAACGGATGTAAGTCAAACAAACTCATAACAGATATTATGTACAATGAAACAAACTGATACTATATCTATTATAACATCTTTATACACAAGTTAAAGAGATATAGTTAAGGATAAATTTCTATCTAAAATAAAAACAAAAGAATAACAAAGCAAAAAACCCACATCCAAGAAAAATGAGAAAGAAAAGAGAAAAGAGAAATAAAAGATGAATTTCTAGCACTTTCTTTTTCTCTCTCTAACTAATGGTATTGAAATTTTCGCCTCTAACTAGTGGCATTAGAATTTTCGTAAAGCTTGATTTGCTGAGGAGAAATATATGAGATAAAAATCATGACGAAAGACAGAAAAGTTTAAGAAGAAATGTGTTGAAAAAGCGTAAATTTGGAATACGAAGAAAACAAAAAATAAGATTCAAGTGTTCTCCTTTCATGTAATTGAATTTACCAAAATTTCTCATGCTCATTTATCATTTGTTTATCATTTGGCACAACTTCAAATCCATAGTTGTGAAAAGGTATACCAAAAACTATTTGAGAAATTATCAGAAATATGATAAAATTGGAAGGAGGAAAGAGTTTTGGGATGAATTTTAAATCTAAATAATTATTGTAAGATAAAATGAGTGCATGAAATATCAAAATTGTCCCCACATAAAAAAAACCCCTAAAGTTCCCTTTTTCTCTTCATTTACCTCACACACGACTTGGTTCTCCCTCACGACTCAACATCCTACGACGGTCAACAGAAACTACAACTGAAAGTTGAGAGCTCAGGTTTGTAATTCTTCTTTCCCTCTTTCTTTGACTTCTTACCGAGCCACAATCCTCTTCACCTGATTTCCTCCCTCTCTCTCTGTTTTTTTTTTTAACCTTTTGAAAGGTTACCTGTTGAGTGTGCAGCAGGAGTTGCTGTAGCTTTTAGAGCTCCAATTGGTGGTGTATTATTTTGCAAAAGAAGAAGTAACTTCTTGGTAAACTCATTATTTGCAATGATAATAGCAAGTGGGTTTTACTCTGTAATGTGGGTCTTTCGGTGGTTAATTATTTCAGTGTCTCATTGATCTTTCCTTTGGATCTTCATCCATTAAGCTTTTTCTCCTTTGGTCATTTATATTTTATTTTTACAAAAAAAGCCTTATTCTAAGTTGTTTTTGTGTTATAGATTTATTAAGATGGAAATGATGTTATTTTTTCTGAGCTGGTAAATGTGACAAGTGTTATCTAAAATTAGGTACATGGGAGTGATAAGTGGATTTCTAATTTGATATTGTATTTTGTAGTAGAAGGTGGTGCCGATAGTGATGTTGAGTCATCAAAGGAAACAAGCAGTGATGGAAGCAGTAATTCTAGGGCAGAAAAGAAAACGAAAACTAGTATTATTAACTCCAATTTTTGTTGTATTAGCAGAGTACTTATTTAAATAGTTTGTTGGTACCAAAACATGTATGTTTATTCTATCATTGTACAAACATTTACCAACAAGTGTGTACAAATATTACAAAGTGTATGTTAACGTATATATATTAAACCGTTGACAGTTTGTTTTCATATGGGTGTGTTGTATAGTACTTTGTGCCTGAATTGGTCGGTTAATGGCAGGGCGACAAAAAAACAGAGATTGAAAAAAAAATAGGACAAGAAAAACAGGAACTAAAAAAAATTATGACATTTGAATTTTAAAAAAAAACTGTCATGGAAAAGGTATTCTTGATAGTTAATTAAAGTCATGGTAGGTGAATAATGACAGTTATTATCTGTCACAAATTATAAATAATGACATTTATTATCTATCATAAAAGATAAATAATGATAGCTATTATCTATCATAAAATATAAATAATGACAGTTATTATCTATCATAAATATAAGTAATGACAGTTATTATCTGTCATAAATATAAGTAATGATAGTTATTATCTGTCATAAAATCTAAATAATGACAGTTGTTAACTATCATAAAATAAGAGATTCGTGACATTTATTTTATGTCATGAAAAACGTCTTCCGTGACAGTTTTTTCGAACTGTCATAAAATATTTTCCATAACTGCCGCATCAATGACTGCAAATAACTGTCACGAAATCTTTCTATGACAGCATTTAACTGTCATCATAGGCCCTTTTTCTATTAGTGTGACAGTGAATACTTTGCTGTTTTTTTTTCTTTTGGATTTTTTTTGGGTTTTTTTTTTTTTTAGATTTAGGGAAAAGAGAGTGCGGGTATGTTTTATGTATTTGGACAGTGGTTTAAACTGAAAGAAGAATGTAAGTATGTTTTTTGTTCATCCACGTTAAGAACAAAAAAGAAATAAAGTTTATAAATTTTTTAGACGTGTTTTATATAGTTTGGACAATGACTTGAATTGAAGTATTGGATGAATGATGTTTCTTGGGTATATAAGATTAGTAAAATGAACTTCCAATAGTAGGTAAAATTAAGAACTTCAATCTCGTATAGCCTATGAACAACTACAAATTGAACCATAAACTTCAGGAACCAAAGCAAAGTACCAACTACTAAATGCAATAAAATAAAAAGTTCAGTCAGAAAGAAGTAGATTATAAGTAATTAAAAGGAAATGAAACTGAAAATTCATAAACAAAAAAAAAAAAGAGAGAGAGAAAGATAATGATTAGAGAGCAATTAGGGAGTCTTGGAATGTGCGAGATAATACATATGTATCTAAAAGGCTTCCTAATCATATTTAAGAAGCCTTTTAGGAAGCCTTTTAGGTATGTACATATTATCTCACATATTCCAAATTTTTACTATGCATTCCAAAATCGAATTTCTACCTCTCTTAAGTCTTTTAGAGTGCTTTTATGCATGTTTAGGAAACCTTTAAAATACATATATATTATATCGCACACATCTTACACGCATTTAGCATATTTCAAACTTTTAATATGCATTTTAAAATCGAATTTCTACCTCTTTTAAGTCCTTTGGAGTGTTTTTACAAATGTTTAAAAAACCTTTTAAGTATATATGTATTATCTCGCATATTCGAAACTTTTACTATGCATTCCATAATCGAATTTTTACCTCTCTTAAGTTCTATGGAGTGCTTTACGCTTGTTTAGGAAGCTTTTAAAGTACAAATGTATTATCTTGCAGACATATCACACATATCTTGCATACATCTCGCTTATTCCAAAATTTTATATGCAATCTAAAATCAAATTACTAACTCTCTTTAAACTCCTTAGGAGTGCTTTTACGCATGTTTAGGAGTTGTAATATAGGTATGAGGTGGTAACACAATAAAAAGTTGTAACTAAAAAACCTATTAAAACATGTTTTAAACCATCTAAATTACCTTTGAAGCACCCAACATAAAATTAACCAATAACAATATTCTCAAAAAATAAAGAAAAAAACCCAACTCTTCCATTTTGGAGCTAAGATCGACTTACAAATTAGAAAACTTAAAATCCTAAAGAAAACAACAAAAATAGAAAAGGAGTACTTCAGCAATAAAAACAAAAATCAATAAGCAACTTAGAAATTATCTCCTAAAACCAAAATAAAGGTTTAAGTTTTTGTTTAAGTTTGAGGATGAAGTAGTTGAATCCAAATTGTCGACACTGTCGTCGTCGATGTCTAAGTTGCCAACTCCGTCCAATAGTCCGCGTGCCGCCATATGAAGTGTGTGGTCACTAATCAAGCAGCTACATGCAAGAAAGAAAGGTGAGAGAGAAGGAGAATAATTCTATAAAGTTGATTTTTAGGGTTTTTTAACTTAAGGGTATTATAGACTTTTCACATATTCGTTTGTCCTAAAAATCATCTTTTTAAAAACTGTTTATACCCCTAAAAAATAATCCTATTTTTGATAATTTTCCAAATGAATTGTAAAATGAAAATATAATACAAATATAAAATTAACTATTACAAATTTTGTTAGCTTTGCAAAATCTAAAAAGTTTAGCTTCATTCTTGTTTTGCTTCTCTATTTTGGCCCATTTTGTTTGAATCACATAGTTCTTTTCGTAAATATCAATAATTCAAATCTACAGACATATGAATGATAATATTTAGGTATTTAACGATATTTTGAGAAAAATCACAAATATCACAAAAATTTACAAAAATATTGTGAATTTTCAGTGAAATTTTAAAATAAATTTATTTAAGTAATAAATTATGAGTTTAAGCATATAAATCAATAAGTGGAAGCCAAATATGATTGATAATAGTGTCGGAATTTATGTCCTAAAACTCATAGTTTGTAGTTTAAATTACATTCTATTCAATAAAGTAGTTATTGAGGACTTATTAGTAAAAATAGAATACTATAATCTTGAATCTAATAAACTTAGGTCCCGAGGCTATCTAGTATAGGTTGAACTTTATGTAGAGACATAAACGTGGATCAAGTTCGAGTTTATAGCCCAAACGGTTTATAGTGTATAAATAAAGTTGGTCACCTTATTCTGGGAACACTATGGATGCGACCCGCTTTGTAGTTAGTACAAACGATGTGACCCTAAATCGTTCATGTAGAGACGTGAGAGTAGGAGCATCCTATGCAAAGAGTTTATAGTCACTTTTAAGTTATAACATCGTAAACTGTATAAAACTGACTATTTCGATTATTGATGACATAGGTAACTTTATCTTAATCTTGAGTTAATTATGGACTTCTGTTGAAACGGAATTATCCTTAGATCTGCATAGGTGAGGGTAGCTCATCAGCGTTGGCCCAATAAGCCTCCCATTTTAGGGGTAAGACCGGGTGGATAGCTAGAGACATAGGGTGCAAGACGAAATTCACTCCTATCCATTTTAGGGTTAGTAGATAGGTTGTTCCCCTTAAGAACTTTCCAAGTCTTGAATAAGGGGCCCCACCCTCGCATTGACCCGAGAGGGATTTGATTTATAAGTTGGACCTTAAACTAATTGTTCAATAGTGGATCAGTGGGACTTAAAGAACAAGATATAATTTCGAGGGTAAAATGTTATTTTAATCCAGTCGAGATTACGAACAACCTATGAAGGATAAACTTACTGATCATGGTTATATCAGATGGATAGAAATATATATATATACAATGAGGGGAGTGCAACTACATAAGTTTATTGGAATGAACTATTAGTTAACGAATGGTGAGTAGCTCAGTAAAAAAGGGTTTAGTCAGTTAACCTTGGATTGTTGGAGCCCATGATCTATAGGTCCATTAGGTTTCCTTACTAGTTCATATAGAATTAACTTATAACAATATGTTGGAACAATTCGAATTGTTCGAATTAGGTAAAGAGAGAGAAACCAACAAATATATTTGATATAGCTGTCGGTTATATGTTTGAGATAGAGCTTTATGTTTAAATGTGATTTAATTATTAAAAAAATGAATACAAATTCATAATCGAAAGTTCGGAATTGATGGAAATAATCAAAATTGTAAAAAATAAAAATGTTGACATTTGACTTTGAAAAATCAAACTTTGACTGCCTTTATATTCAAATATGATTTGTTATATTCAAATATGATTTGAATTTTAAAAAAAATAAATGCAGATTCGTGCTCGGGAGGTCGGAATTAGTCAAGATGGACAAAATGGTAAAAAGTCAAAATGTTAACTTTGACTTGAAAAAGTCGAAGTTTGACTTTGATTTTAAAGTTGAAATGACCATATTGCCCTTGAACTAAGTTAGTGGAAAAATCCAACATTTTTTTGGATAATCCCACTAACATTTAGTGTGATAGGTGGCTACATGAGATGTAACACCTAAGCCACTAAGTTTCACTAATTGTTAGTGGAATAATAGGTGTTTAGTTTTTATAAACAAATTGCATGCATTTTGCATGTAATTTGCTTATAAATAGGTTTTTTTTTTCAAATTTATAAAATTTTTGACCATTTTCAATATTTTGAATTTTAAAAACATCCCTCTCTTCAAAATATCTCAATCCTACATTTCCACCTCCAATTTCTATATATCTCTCTTATTTCTTCACTTAATGGGTCGTACAACCAGTTCTAAGTCCAGAAAATAGCGGCTCAACTCTACTAGAGGTCCTGGTTCGAGTTCGTGAGGAGATTATAAAGAATCAGAAAGCTACAAAGGTGTTTTTCTTTGACTCTAATTTAGGTCAATTAGGGTTCTTAATACATGTTAATTACTAAATATAGTTTAGTTGCAATCACTACAAGAAATTTGGCCTTTAATGTCGGTTTAAAACCGACATTAAAGGCCTTTAATGTCACTTGGTGACCGACATCTTTGCGAGCGTTATTAAAGGGCTTTAATGTCGGTTGGGCTTCAATGTCGGTTATAAACCGACATCTTTGAAGGTGTTATTGAAGGCTTTTAATGTCGGTTTATCTTTAATGTCGGTGGATAACCAACATTAAAGATGTTTTTAATTTTTTTTTTAACCGACATTAAAGCTGTCTTTAATGTCGTTTTTTCAAATTTATTTTTATTAAATCCTTGCATTATTGTCCATTTTGTATGACACCAAATAGTTAAAAATGAAATCTTTTACTTGTACATATACAAAATGAAATCTTAATAATGTGTACATTTATATACAACTTGGCTCCAAATACAAAGAAATTATGAAGCTTAATTATTATACACTGATCATCCTTTGGAAAAAAAGAAAGAAAGAAAGAAAAAGAATATATTGAGAGAGCAATAACTAAAATTGCAACTAATAGCAAACTAGAACGCTTCACAAATGACCATCTTCAAGATCTTGTCACAAAGATAAGGGTCTGGCTAATTGTACTCACTTGCAACCATTTCTTCTATTGCAGTCATTTGTTTAGTGATATCTCCCTGTAAAAGACATCAAGATGGTTGAATTGATAAGTAACAATGTTATGACCTAGTTATAATTGCAAGTCTCGCAACCGAAACTTACGTAACTAAGTATCCATATCACAAACAAAACAAAAATGTAAAAACAGAAACCAACTTATTTAAGAGAAAAAAAGGTCGTTCAAAGCAAGCAAACCACATATCACAAAGATTTTTTTTTTAATCTTCAAAAGAAAAAAACACCACACCAGGGCCAGCGGTATTTCCTCATTGCCATAACCTGACTGAAAAATATGGCAACAAACTAGAAACAACAATGAACTTTGTGAATAAATAATAAATATGGCATCCTGTTGGTTGTTACATGAAAACGTCTCAAGAACGTGAAAACAGCTCAAACTTGGAGTATGACGTCGATAACTTGTTTGATTTTTCCAATGAGGGACCTGATTTGGAGTGGATGAGTAATTTCCTGTAATTGGGTATCATAAGCAGCACCTATAAAGCTTAGGTTGTTGGTGCACTCTCATGCAAATCATCACTGAATTATCTAAAATTTAATCGTTTCACTCATAGCCTTTACCAAAATATTTGGTTGCTGATGTACAGATTCCTACTAACTTCATCTTCTGCTATCATCAAATCAAAATCATATTCCAAAGATCATAATTCTATACACAACTATAGGGAATCTGCAAGAAACATCTCTAGCTTTATACCAGAATGATTATTTCCATCGCTGAATGTCTATTGCCTGCAGCATATGTGAAGAGTTTGTTTTAAACTTCTTAACTATTTCCATACAAAATACAATTTCTTTCACCTTTTGTTTGGATGTTAGTGCTTCCTTGCAGGTTGTGCTATACATTTCCATGGTTTGCTTTAGTTCCAACTTCAGCCTCCTCATTTCAGCCTCTACTTCTTCCTGTAGTCATCAACATATAAAACTCAGCCTCATAGCTTCTATAGTTTTCTACAACAATTTCATTTTGTTTCCCAGCTCGTAAAGGGGATGTGAATCAAATTAAACTGTCAAAATCGATTCCATTGATAGATTAAATGTTTAACCCTACATACTCAAATTAAGATATTTACACTAAAGAGGTAAAAGTAAAATAATAAGACCTCTTATAAGAAACAATTGAAACACAAGATAATCTAACTCAATTGTATAATCAAATAAACATAATTCAAGAATATAATTTAACACTTACCATACTCTGTGACGAAGTTGACAATCTGTCACTTTCTGAGAAAACCGATAAAAATTCAGGTGGATAGTTTACATCCAGTGATTTGCGTCCATCTAGTGATTTGCGTCCATCTAATGATTTGCGTCCAGACAACTGCTACGTGGAGACCAGACAAAATATTGCACTTATGAGGATTTGTATTGGTCTCAACAACTGCTACGTTGTAAAAAGAAAAATATTCAACCTTCAAACAATTAATTAAAGACGTCGATCAAATAAACAGTTAATTTACAAACTCTGGACCTTGACAAGTATGACTCTAGAACTTGACTGATTTGTTTTTCATTGGGGAAAGCAGCCAATAATATGAAGGATTACTACCACTATAGTTCGTAATGGGTGAGTTTAAAATCACAGTACTTAGAATGAACTGTTCAAGATACTATTTACAGCCTCAGCACTACCATGCTGCAAATTAGCCCCAAGCCTCAGCACTACATTCAAGGTTACTCATCTGATCTTATGCTATATTTGTTTCATGATAATCTAAGAGTTCTTACAGATATCCTGCTTCAGAAAGTTTTCAAATTTTGATTGCTCAAGCCTTTTCCCTTCACCTCATAAAAATATACAATGATGGGTATTTTCAAGAATGATTCATGACCAGCATCAACATCAGAAGTCTACACTACATCTTCAATGAATATACCCCCTAAGTTTAGATGACAGGCTTTGACTGGCCAATAAATAGATTTTCTTTAAGATAGATTCCAACCAATTCACCCTCCCCCCAACACACACACACACATCCCTCACCTCTTTTTTTTTCTTCTAAAAGTTAATGTAAACAGTGTACAAACGCAACTTGAACATAAAGAGAAGAAATGAGTCAATATCAACTCACATTATATAGATCAATAACTGTCTCATCTGGACCCGGTGAGAATGCACTGTTGACAAATACAAACTTCAAAGAATATAAACAATTAGCATAGAGAAGTGTCATTAATTTCAAATGAATTGGCAGATGGAAAAGAGATTATTCCACAAGTCAGATGAATACGAAGGTGTCTCGTTGAATGGACCGGCGTATATAATCAATAACTTTAATAAATTTGTCTGTTCCGGGCATCTGTCAAATGTATGAAATATGTGAATGAACGTTTTCCATAAACTTGCAAGTGTAGAAAACCAAATTCCAAAAAGTTGAACTTTCATGGATGAGCTGCTGTATAAAATTTACAAAACTGCACATTCTAAGACCGGTGATTCTATATGTTTATTCCAGATTTTATAAATACCACAAGTCATGTGCAGAAAAAATTCACGGCATAACAGGCATAACAGCGATGGTGATTCGACCCTAAACCCTAAAGTTGGATATGAATAGTTCATAAAATTATAAAAAAACAAATCAATCAACCGCAACATTCCCATTGAACGAAACGGAGAAACAGAAACTCAAAGGAAGGAAACCCAATGAAAATCGAAAATCAAAATCGAAGATGAAGAATGGAAAATGTAAAATACGAATTTACCTCTACAGAAAGTGGATGAGCATGCCTTTGGATGAATATGGGAAGGATTCAGAAAAAGAAAAGAAGATGAGAAAAACAATGAGAAATCTGTGATCTTCCTCAATCACTTTCTCTCTGCCAAACCAACGCCAAGGATGCCGATTGACTTTTGAAGGAGAGAGGTTGAAGAAGGTTTCCAAAACCAACGCCAAATCACAATAGAGGCGACAAGCTCAATGGTGGCAGCGATTGTTATTCGGAGAAGGAACGGGCATTGGAGAAGAAAAAGTCGCCGAAGAAGAAATGGACGAATTCATTTGGAGAAGAAAAGGGATTGCGCGAGTAGGAGAGGGTCGAAAGAGTAAAGTAAGAGAGAGACTGTTATTTTTTCACAAAATAAAATTATTAAAAAAAAAATGGACCTTTAATGTCGGTTTTCAAAATGGCGGACCTTTAATGTCGGTTTAAAACCGACATTAAAGCTTAGTCTTTAATGTCGGTGGAAAACCGACATTAAACATCCGCCTTTTCAAAACCGACATTAATGTTCATTTTCCATTTTTCCCAACCGACATTAAAGCCTATATTTGTTCTAGTGAATTATGGTAAAAATTTGATCTTATTTCCGTTGTGCATGTCTCTTTTTACATCAAATAGAATTATAGATAATAGTGAAGATAAAAAAATGAGTATGAACTAAATATTTTATTAACAAAGTGTTAGTCATACAAAATGACCGTTAATAGAATATTGAATAGTAAAATAAATGATTTAGGAGGTACTGGCCCATCATTAGCAGCATAATTTATCTGGTAATGAAAATAGTAGTGAAAATATTGTTCAAAGTCACGGTACATATTATTTTTTGGGGAATCCGTGGAAATAGCAAATATGAGGATAGAAAAAAAAAATAGCAAACTGTTATATTATTTTGATTTATGGCAAAACTAACTGCCATAAATATTTTTCCACTCTTTTTGGCCCAAAATTAGCTCTTCACATATGACAATTGTCCATATACAAATATAGTGTATTTATTGAGATAAAAAAAATCAAACAAAATATCACGAATACAGTGTATTTGTAAACACCCACTTATGATAATTATTAACTAAATCAAAAAATTAGTATATTGTTTCAACAATCTTTAAACATATGCCATTAGTTTCAACATAACCTAATTATCACGATAAAAATCAACAAATTAACGAAAAATAACTTCAAATATTCAATTTTTTATTTTTCGAATTATAGATTTAAAATTGAATCCCTCCCTAAAATCTAGCCAAAGATAATGCAATAATTAATTATTAGGATAAAAATTAAGAAATTAACGATTTTTTTTTTTAAATATTCAATTTTTTATTTTTTGAATTTTAGATAACAAATTAACGAAAAATAACTTTAAAATTCAATTTTTTATTTTTCGAATTATAGATTCAAAATTGAATCTCTTCCTAAAATCTAACCAAAGATAATACAATAATTTATTATTAGGGTAAAAATTAAGAAATTAACGAAAAAGAATTTCAAATATTCAATTTTTTATTTTTCGAATTATAGATTCAAAATTGAATCCCTCCATAAAATCATGCCAAAATAATGCAATAATTAATTATTAGAATAAACATGAAAAAGAATTTCAAAAATTCAATTATTTAGAACATCGTACCAATCTCTCCCTCAAATCATGTCAAATATAATGTAAATTCAAAATAATTATCATAAATTAGTTTAAATTCAAAATTCAACCCCAATAATTAATTATTAGGATAAAAATTAACTAATTAAGGAAAACTAAATTAAAAGATTCAATTGGAAGTAACGGTGGAAAGCGATCTTAACAATCAACCAAAACGGAGGAAAGAACGGAATAGTCTTCTAATTAGAGATATCGAGCGATTCAATATCCAATCCAGATTGTGCGATTCCAACAAGAAGGCCATCGAGAATGTCGTTGAAGTGGCTAAGATCAATCCATTTGAGATTGGAGAATCTGAAGTATACGCAGGAATAGTTAAATCGGAGATTCTCAGTGTAGTTCGAACTTGTTGGTGATGGAGAAGAATTGCTTACAGACGAGTGATAGATATTCAAAACGGTGGGAGTGACGGCGGTGGAGGAGGAAATTGAAGATCAATTCCAAGCATTCTTCAGGCAAGGAAGGAAAAAGTTCTTCCATTGTTGTCGTCTTCATTTCGACTGAAAAAATGTATTTTGAAAACAAAATCAAATTGGAGAAAGAGAATGTGGAGTGGTTGCATGAAGATGTGATATGTTGCCGAAGATATTTTTTTTTTTTTTGGGAAATTAGAATATTAAGTGTGGGCGCATAATTTATATTAATTAGAGGGTATTTGTGATATTTGTTACAATTGTATTTATCAATTAGGTAGAGGCATTTAAGGTATTGTTCTTCTTTTTTACTATTCTTCTTGTTAGTCCTTATTTTTTTAAAATTAAATTTAAAAACGAGAATTCTTGGATTAAAAATTGAGAGAATATTTTGGAACATGTTGATAACCAATTTTGGAAATCAAAGGTAATAGTGATTTTGGAATATGTTAATATTTTGTCTAAATTTTAGAATTTAATAAGTTAGAAAACGTTGATACACAGTTAAACAGAAAATGATGTTTTTAAAAATGAAAAAAATGGATATGAGACGAAATAGCCACTCAAAAATTGGTATAACTACAATACTAGATCAATATTTTAAATATTTTTCGATATCTACCAAAGTTTCGATGAAATAATATCCATTAACCGATATATCCACGATGTTTCACCATTGTACAAGTGATATTGGTGACTTTTCTTGAAAAAGACCTTCACTCTCTATCCCACGTTCGCGATGTATGGGCGATGTAATTGATTCAAATAATGAAACAAGAAACAGAGTTTTTTTTTTTGGGGAAGATACCGGATTTGCATATCGATCCTATAATAATATCGGACGACAAGAAGAATAGCAAAATATAAAGTTCACTTTGAATAAATGACAATTTTATTTTTAAATTGGCAAAATAG
Organism: Cucumis melo; assembly: GCF_025177605.1. Classification (NCBI taxonomy): domain Eukaryota; kingdom Viridiplantae; phylum Streptophyta; class Magnoliopsida; order Cucurbitales; family Cucurbitaceae; genus Cucumis; species Cucumis melo. Next base: position 28,809,993 of record NC_066864.1, read on the forward strand.
CAAAACAGTTAATTTCTACTTAATAAATGAGGCAACTATCTCTTAAATGTCCATATCTAATTGACAAATTATATTTCTAAATACAACAGTAAGAAAAACTACAAATACCTATAATATGCACACCCTCATATTCTAATTTTCCCTCTAAACAAAATAAACCATCCTCAGTAAAACATCACATCTTCTTCATACAAACACTCCACTTCTCCAAGAAAACCATAATTTTTCCTTCTCTTTTCCTTCTTAAAATACAATCGCTTTGTCCCTTCCTTTTTTAAACACTTTGCACTTCAATACGCGGCCTTTTCCACCAATTGCTTTCCACCATAACTTTTAAGATCGCTCCCACTTAATGGTTTTGAACCGTTCCCTTTTAGGATCTCTTTCCACCGGTCTTCAACCTTTCGTTCGTTTGTACCATTCTATTTGTTCTTCAACCTTCCGTTCGAAAGTATTTAGACATGTTAAAATTTCGAAAACAATATTCTTTCCTCCGTTCTTTGTTCAAATTTTCATTTATGCGGCCATCAGCGTTACAACGGATGGTCAATATGGTCTTCACGCTTTCGGCGAATCTTTTAATTTCGTTTCCATTAATTCCACATTTTTTCCTAGATAAATAATATTTAAATTGTATTTGGCATATTTTAGGGAGGGCTGAATTTGAATCAAAGCTTAATATTTGTCATAATTTTAGGAAATGATTGATATTTACGTGCGTATGAAATTTGAATCTTTTAAATGATTTTTAGTTAATTTTTTTTATTGTTTTTGTTAACAATTAATTATTTCATTATCTTTGCCACGATTTTAGGGAGAGATTCAGTATAATTCCAAAAATTCAAAAAATGAATATTTGAATTTTTTTTGTTAATTTCTTGTTTTTTATTCTAATAATTAATTGTTGCATTATATAATTTTGAATCTATATTACTTTGATAAAAAAATAAGTATTTGAAGTTATTTTTCTAAAAATTGGTATAATCAGAAATATTGAAACCAATTGAACATGTTTACGGATCTCTCAAATAATTATCACAAGTAGTGTAAATAGACCGTAATTGTAAGTCGGATAGAGATATAATTTCGGATCAAAAGATGAAAAAATATTTAAGGCTTAGTTTTACCGTAAATAAAAAAAAAATAGTTTATATTTTTCTATTTCAATTCAACTGTTTTAATTTTCAACCTTCTGAAAAACGTGAAGGCGATCCAGATTTTTCCGAAGTATCCCCCCAATTCTTACATATAGTTCCATCTTACATCCATCTTCTTGAATTTTCGCTCGATTTTCTTGTTCATACTTCATACCCTTTTCTTCTTCTATCCTTATTCCGATCTAACATGGCGGCGACAGCGTCTCAATTTTCGTGTTTGTGCGCCATCAACCGTGGCTTTCGCCTGCAACACCGCCGACCATTCTTAGCTTCTCGTCCTTCTCTTTCCTTCCCTAAGGTTTGTGCTTCCTTTCTGTATTCTCGTCTAGTAACTCTCTGAACCGGAAATTTGAACAAGTTGTAGTGAATTTTGATGAACTGAGAGTATGCTTCGCTTTATGAATCAGTGATGAAAACCATTTTTCCGTTGGCTTTTAATTTGATGCATGGATAGCCTTAATTTTAAATTCGATATATTTTACCCTTTTGTTTGAATGACTTAATTCGGTCATAGCATTTTGTGCTCAACTTGAATGATTTTAAGTTTCAACTTCCTGGTTTAATGCTATGTTCTTGCTACTGGTTGAATTTTATACTTCTCTGCTTACGTTTAGTTTCATGGATGCTTCATCTGTACATTTTTTGGAACTTAGATTGGACTTCTAATTGACAAGAGATATGAAAGTTCCCATTTGTTTTAAAGTTTTGAAATGGCGATTTCTTGAAAGTGCCTAATACACAATGACATTCAGTGGATAATCGGTGGATCTGACACTTGAATTTTCCTATTTCAGTTTTCGATTGTTATGAGCGTTGAAGGATCTGGTTCGAATGCAGCTGATTCCCAGACTAAAACAACTTTAAGCTATGCCACTGATGTATCAGAATCTCAAGTTGCCACAAACTCATATCCGGATGTTGAAAAGTCGCCCGATGTTGGAAATTTAGAGAATGAGAAGCTGCAGGAGCCTGGTGGTGTTGGTGCTGTGCCAAAACGAACAGCAAAAATTCACGATTTCTGTTTTGGCATTCCTTTTGGTGAGTTTTTGATGTGAATCTTGAACTCAAGAATACTGGAAAATGTTTTATTATTATTTTTTTTTATTATTCTGTAATGAAGGTCTTAAAGACCTATTTATACAAGAGGTTGGTTGGTTGGTTATAACTAACCAACAGAAAAATAAAACTGTTTACAACTAATTAACAGAAAGTAAAGTATCTTAACAACCTAATAACCAACTAAAGGTTGGTTGAAAATTAAGGACTTAAGCAAAGGTTAAACTAATTGCTTGAAACTAATCAATTTGTTATAACTTCTTACATCAACTCCACCCAAACAACAAAAAGAAACTCAACCCTGAGTTTGATTAGGAAAGCTGAAACTGATTTGGGGGGTGGTAGGGATAGATGTTGGCAATATTGAAGGTTGAACTGATCTTTATGTTTGGAGGAAGATCTATCTTATAGGCATTCTGTCCCAACTTCGCTAGAATAGGAAAAGGTCCAAGCTTTTTGTTAGTTAGTTTTGAATGTTGTCCAGAAGGTAGGCATTGCTTCTTTAGATGGATCATTACAAGGTCTCTGACTTCAAAAGTTGTTGGTCTTCTGTGTATATCCGCTTTAAGTTTGTAGGAAGTATTGGAAACTTCTAAGTGTTGGCGGACTTCTTCATGGATTTTTTTTATTTGGTCGGCCACAAGTGTTGCTTCAGCACTAAGATCAACTGTAACAGGCTAGTTTGCAAGATCAATTAGGAGTGTAGACAATTTCAAAAGGGGATTTGCCTGTGGATTGGTCGGTCATGTTATTGAAGGCAAATTCTGCTTGAGCGAGGTTGAGATCCCATTGTTGGTGTTTGTCTCCACTTAGGCAGCGAAGGAGTTTGCCAAGTGTTCAGTTGGTCACTTCTGTTTGACCTTTCTTTTGGGAATGGCTAGTAGAGCTGAAAAGTAGGTTGGAGCTGAATCATTTCCATAGGGAGTGCCAGAAATAGTTCATGATTTTGACATCCCTATTTGAGACAATGCTTTTAGGTATGCCATGTAATCGAACAATTTACCCAAAAAAAGATTAGCAACATTAAAAGCATCATTAGTCTTTTACAAGCTAAAAATTGCGCCATTTTGCTAAATCAGTCAACAACTACTAAGATAGTCATAACCACGTTAGGTTCTAGGTAAGCCAAGAACTAGAAAGGTCTTCCCAAATATTAGTAGGGATAGAGAGTGGACAGTAAAGACCTTGGTTTGAAATAGATCCCTTAGAATTTTTGCATATGAAGCATCTTTTAACAAAGTTAGCAACATCTTTCTTTAGTTGTGGCCAGTTAGCAACATCTTTCTTTAGTTGTGGCCAAAATAATTTTTGAGTTAGTAGGGTGAGAGTTTTGTCTCTTCCAAAGTGGCTGGACAAACCACTACAATGAGCTTTTAAAAGAGATTCTCGAAGGGAAGTGTGTGGGATGCATAAGGAGTTATTTTTGACAAGGTAGCCATAAAAAATATGGAAATCATTTGCCGGGAGGTGGTTGATACAATTTGATCAAATATCTTTAAAGTCGATATCAGTTGGATATAGATCTTTAATATGAGAGAAAACAATGATTTCACCTTGAAGTAGGGTTAGAAGTGTACCATTTCGGCTTAAAGTATCTGCCACTTTATTGATAATACCTGGGGTGTGCTTGATGGCAAAATCAAAACGTTGTAGGAATTGAAGCCATCAAGCATGCATACGACTAATGGACTTTTGAGATTGGAGAAACTTTTGAGAAAAATGTTAAGTAAGTAAAATAAATTCGTTGCCTAGCATGGTTTTAGAGCACGAACTAGGGAATACAATTCTTGTTTGTAAGTGGACCATTTCTGGCTAGATGGACTTAGTTTTTCACTTAAATATTCAATGGGATGTTTATCTTGGCTAACGACAGCCCCAATACCAATTCCCAAGGCATCTACAGTGACTTTAAAGGGTTGTGGAAAATCTGGAAATCCTAAAACAGGGGTAGAACTTAACACTCTTTTTAAATGGTTAAAGCTGGTGGTTTGAGCATCTCCCAAAAAGTAGGGCTTTTTAGATTTTAGATAAGATGTTAAAGGGGCAGCAACTGTACTAAATTACGAATGAACTTTCTATAAAAAGAAGCTAGACCTAAGAAACTTTGGATTTCCTTTAGAGATTTAGGTTGTTGCCCATCAACTATGGCTTCTATTTTATGAGGATCTACACTAATACCTTTAGAGCTGATAATAAAGCCTAGGAAGCATAATTGATGTTGGAAAAAGGAGCATTTTTTGATGTTGATATACAAGACGTTTTCTTGTAAAATGGTAAATATAGTAATCAAATGTTCAACATGAGATTCATGGTTTTTACTATACACAAGAATATCGTCGAAGTAAACAACAACAAATTTATTAAGAAAAGGTAATAGTACATGATTTAGGAGGTGCACGAAGGTACTAGGGGTGTTGGATAGACCAAATGGCATGACTAACCATTCAAAAAGCCCTCATTGGTTTTAAATGTTGTTTTTCATTCATCCCCGGCCGAAATCGAATTTGATGGTAGCCACTTCTGAGATCTATTTTAGAAAATATTGAAGCTCCGTCTAATTGGTGATAAGGCAATCCTAATCCTCAGCCCAAAGATCCAAGCTATTAACGTAGCAAGAACCTTTGAAATAACAAACTAACACCTCCTTATACTAATTTAGATCAACCAAGAAAAAGTTAGGATTAGATTACCTCTTAGATCAAAGATCTAGAAGCAAGATTTGGAAATTTTGTTCTAAATTGAGTCACTCCACTATAAAACTTCATCAAGGTTAGATTGAATGACTTGCATGCATTCTATCACAAGAACTGCAAATTAAGGGAAAAGTCTCAAAATGAGTTTTCAAATTGCATTCATCAAAAATCTTGTTCTTACAAATGGAAGGATAAAGGCATTATATAGCTTTGTCTAGAGATTCTATCCTAATTAATGAAAATGCCAAAAAGTCAAAATAAAACATTAACTATCCCAACAACTACTTCTAAACCACCATCTTTAATACTAAGCTATTAATGGTAGTTACCCTAACTTTTCAAATTAAAACAAATGGAAATACAATAAAAATGTGATATTAACTAAATCATGAGGTCTTTAAAGTGTTGGTTTTATGAAAGCTTAATGTGTACCCCATAGTCTGCTTCAACCGAGAAAACATTGACATTCAATACTCTAAATGGTCCTTCGTCTCTTGTATTAACATTTGGCACATGGAACGACCCTATTCATTCTTGTACATGAAGAATGAATGATTGGTTAATCTTTTGATGTCTTCCATCTTGTAATTGGTCCTTCTAGAAGGAGTGGAACACCATTATTCTCATTATTTTACCCCTCTTCAAAAGGAATCGTCCACGAATCAAGAAATTCATAACCTACATCAAAAGGACTCAAGTCAGCAATATTGAAAGTAGAACTTATCGGATATTTCCCTGGAAGGTCAATCTTGTATGCATTGTTGTTAACTTTTTCAAGAACTTGGAAAGGTCCATCCCCTCTTGGATGTACCTTTGTTTTCCTTTGAGATGGAAATCGCTCCTTTGGGGGATGCACCCAAACCCAATCACCCGGTTTAAAAACCAGTTTCTCTTCTTCCTTTGTTGATTCTTGATGCTTTTTTGGAGTTATTTTTTTCAATCCTCTCTTTCACTTCCTTGTGAAATGTCTTGATCAACTCTACCTTCTTTGTAGCTGCATCACTTACAAACACATTAGAAGGAATAGGCAGTAAATCAAAAGGTGTAAGTGGGTTAAACCCATAAACAACTTCAAAACGATAACAATGAGTTGTACTATGAATCGCTCTGTTATATGCAAATTCAACAAATGGTAAAGAATCCTCCCAAGATTTAACACTCTTTGAAATAATTGCCCGAAGTAAAGAACCCAAGGTTCTATTAACCACTTCGGTTTGCCCTTCAATTTGAGGATGACATGTAGTTGAAAACAACTACTTTGTCCCCAACTTACCCCACAACACTTTTCTAAAATGGCTTAGATACTTTACATCCCTATAACTAACAATAGTTTTAGGAATTTCATGCAACCTTACAACCTCTCTATAGAACAAGTCAGCTACATGCTTAGCATCATTGGTTTTGTTACATGCTATAAAATGTGCCATCGTACTAAATCTGTCCACAACCACAAAAGTACTATCCTTACCCTTTTTAGTCTTTGGCAAACCAAGCACAAAATCCATAGATATGTCAGTCCAAGGTTCATTAGGCACATTCAAGGGAGTATACAATCCATTGGGTTGTGATCTAGATTTAGCCTCTTTGCATTTAAAACATTGACTACAAACCTTATGGAGATCATGTTTCATTTTAGGCCAAAGAATGTTCATGTAACATATCTTAGGTTTTATGAATTCCAAAATGCCCCATTAATCCACCCTCATGAGCTTCTTTAACAAGCAACTCTCTTACAAAACACTTAGGAACACAAAGCTTACTTTTGTTTAACAAAATATCGTGAAACACATAATAATCATCAACAGCTTTTCCATCAAGACAAAATGAATAAATCGTTCAAAATCAGTGTCATCTCTATATAACTCCTTAACATGCTCAAATCCAAGAATTTTTGCACTAAGAGAAGTAAAGAGATTGTACCTTCTTGACAAAGCATCGGCTAACATTGTCTTTACCGTGCTTATATTTGATTACATAGGGAAATGTCTCAATGAACTCAATCCACTTTGCATGACTACGATTCAGTTTTCTTTGTCCCTTAAGATGCTTCAAGCTTTCATGATTAATGTGAATCACAAATTCTCTTGGCCATAGGTAATGTTGCCATATCTGCAAGGCACGAACTAGAGCAAACAACTCTTTATCATAAGTAGGGTAGTTCAAACTTGCTCCACTTAGTTTTTCACCAAAATACATTAAAGGCTTCTTGTCTTGCATCAAAACAGCACCTATGCCCAACCCACTTGCTCACACTCAATTTCAAATGTTCTTTCAAAATTAGGCAAGACGAGTAATGGTGCATTCATCAATTTTTCTTTAAGTTCTTTGAAGGCTTTTTCTTGCTTTTCTCCCCATTCAAAGGCAACATGCTTTTTCACTAAATTATTCAATGGTGCAGCTATAGCACTAAAGTTCTTTATGAATCTTCTATTGAAACTAGCAAGACCATGAAAACTCCTAACATCACTTGCATTTTTGGGTGTTGGCCATTCTCTAATTGCCTTAACTTTCTCTTCATCTACTTCGGCTCCATTTTTACCCACTATGAAGCCAAGAAAGTTAACCTTTTTCATACAGAAATTACACTTGCTTAAGTTAGCATAGAGTCTCTCTTTTCTAAGTGTAATTAAAGTTGACCTAACTTGCTTCTTATGCTCAATCATAGTCTTTGAATGAATCAAAATATCATCAAAGTAAACAACAAAAAGATTTCCCAAAAATTCTCTTAAAACATGATTCATCAAACGCATAAATGTACTAGGAGCATTAGTTAAACCAAAAGGCATAACAAGCCATTCATACAATCCAAATTTAGTTTTGAAGGCAGTTTTCTATTCATCTCCTTCATGCATTCTAATTTGATGATATCTGGACTTCAAATCAATCTTTGTAAAGAAACATGAACCATGCAATTCTTCAAGCATATCATCTAGCCTAGGAATAGGATAATGATACTTTGCAGTGATTTTGTTGATGGCACTACAGTCCACACACATGCGCCAAGTTCCATCCTTCTTTGGCACTAATAAAATCAGTACAGAACATGGGCTCAAGCTTTTCTGTACATACCCCTTCTCCATGAGCTCCTCCACTTGCCTCCGCTTCAACCAAGAAAACATTGACATTCAATACTCCAAATGGTCCTTCGTCTCTTGTATTAACATTTGGCACATGGAATTGAGGATGAACGACCCTATTCATTCTTGTATATGAAGAATGAATGATTGGTTAATCTTTTGATGCCTTCCATCTTGTAATTGGTCCTTCTGGAACGAGTGAAACATCATGATTCTCATCAATTGGTCTAGAAGGTCGGGTAGTCTAGGGATCGGGAAATGGTATTTAATGGTAATTTTATTAATGGCTCGGCTGTTCACACAAAGTGTTCAAGAACCATCTTTTTTGGGTGCAAGTAAGGCTGGAACTGCACATGGACTAATGCTAGGTTGTATGTGGTATTTGTCTAAGAGGTTTTGTATTTCATTGTGCAGAGCTTTGTATTCATTAGGGCTCATTCTATAGTGGGGAAGGTTTGGTAAGGTACTTCCGGGATTGAGGTCAATTTGACGTTGGATGTTTCGAAGTGGAGGTAAGGCAGTAGTTTCATCGAAAGGGCCGAAAAATTTTGTAAAATTTGGGAAACTTAGGGGTGTGGGAGTAGAAATGGAAATGTAACATCTAAGAGTTAGTATAGACTGCACGTATTTATAGCAGGTGTGTGACTTTTTTGTTTTTCAGGTAAAAGAAACATTTGATTGATAGTAAATAGCAGGTGTGAGATTTTGTAAGAGGTCATGTTGGGATGAGAAGTTGGCTGTCTCAAATTGTCCTAAATAGTCCTTGGACTTGTCTGGTGCTTTGGTCACTTCTTGCTTATTGGAATCTTTCTTTTACCAGCACTGATACAGAACAGATGGCCTCATAAAACTCTCTTTATGATACTGGACAATACGATAATTTCTTTCTTATTACTTTTTTCAAGTTTAAGAGACTAGGTCCCATTCTGTTCTGTTTCGATGAAATGTAGAGAAATATGAGTGGCTTTAATATGTGTTCTCTCTCTATTTTTTTTTAATGTATGGGATGATATTAAATTAGACGGTTTTTTAAATGAGGAAAGATGGATGAAGTTCAGAAAATTTTCTTCGTGTGTGATACCTTCAACTTTGAAAGAATACAAACTAGTGCTGCAATGTTCGTTTCCCTCCTAAAGTTTGATTATTAATCGGTAATAGGTGGAATTGTTCTAAGTGGTGGCCTTATTAGCTTCATTTTCTCAAGAAACCCGTCTGCATTCAGCAGTTTGGTGTCTGGAGGTGCTTTGCTGGCCTTGAGCACCTTAAGTTTGAAAATCTGGAGGCAGGGGAAGTCCAGTTTTCCATTCATTCTAGGACAAGCAGGTAATTGACTTTGTTTCTCTTCTAAGTCAGTTGCATCTCCCCCTAATTGTACTTCAGACATGCAATATAACATGTATCAATTTGGTTTATTCCCCCAAATAAAGGTGTAATTAATTTGAACTGTTTGTTTGGTCTCTCATGGTGGGTTATCTTTCTATTTGCCCTGTGTATTCTTTCATTTGATCTCAATGAAGTTCTATTTCTCTGAATGGGAAAAATCATAATAGATTCAGAGTTGATTGGAAAATGTAAGTTGCGTCTAAGTTTTCTGTTTGACTGTGTTTTTGCAGTATTTACGGCCTCGTTTTTCTGGAATAGTTATCAGACGTACTTATTGGTATGCACCTCATCTATATAAACATTTGACCTGAATCAATAGATATCAATGCTATGATGTTGTCATAATTACTATTTTCGTAATTGTAGACCAAAAACGTGTTTCCAACAGCCATTTATGCTGCCCTCAGGTAAGATTTTATTTATTTATTTATTTATTTTTATAGTTCTGACTGCCTTATCTTCCTTTGTTAATTATAATTCAGATTAATCAAATCTCCTAACGAAAATTTGTTTTGGTTTTGTTTCTGTCGCAGTGCTGCAATGCTATGCTTCTACTTATATGTCGTAATTTCTGGAGGAAACCCACCGCCGAAAAAATTGAAGCCTTCTCCATCTGCTGCTTAATGAAATTCAAATCCTATACATAGTTTGATTACACTTGGAAAAATAATTTACTTTTTGATGTAGCGCTGAGTTAAGTTAGGAGGGAAAAGAAGGCCTCGTTTTCATTTGTTGGGAATGGTAAAATACTAAATGAAGCTTAGGAGGTGGGAAAAATGCACTTGAATAGTTATAATCTGTGAGGAGCTAGGCGGTAGAATTCATGAAGAGGGAGTGTGTTACTTGAAGGCAACGAGAGCTTGGATTTTGCTTTTGAACATAATGGTTATGAGGTTTGTATTTATAGAAATAACTTGTTAGTAGTTGAGTGTTTTCGTTGGGGTAAACGACCCTTTGATAAATAGTTGAAGATAGTTATTATTGCTATTAGATGAGGGGATTATTACTGGAAGACTTCTGTAATAATTTAGATGGTTATATAATATATGGTGAATCTTTGAAGGTACAAAATCTAGCTAGATTTGGTTTATCTCATTCAACTTCAGTACACCAAAGACATGAATTCTTCAATACATGTATGAGAGGTTCGCTAATATAAACACACAAGCTGGTGGAGAGGCTGTTTACAAGGCTCAATCCCATGGAGGTAGAAATCTAGGTTTTGGGTTTGAATCATTTTGGTCCTACTCTCAAAACATGCATTTGGTACTTATGTATTTTGGTTCATTTTGGTCTTTCTACCATAAAAATGTTTTTAGTTCACGTACTTTTAAATCTAGTTCATTTTAGTCTTCGAACTATTTAAAAATGATCATTTTGATACTTTGAAAATGAAATAAAAATAAAAGTGAACTGATCAAATTGATCATTTTTAAAAAGTAGGATAAGAATGAACGAAAGTTAAAATACACCATGATCAAAATAAATAACTTTAAAATACATGGATCAGCATAACTAAAGTTGAAAGTAAAAAAAAACTTCTGCAAGGAATCAAAGTATTTAAATTATTTAAATTTGAATTTAGTTCACATTAAAAGTTCTCTTAATTTTCATGTTCTTGCTTATTTGGGTTTTGAACTTTAAAAAGTGCTTCATGAAGCTTTTTTTTTTTTTTTTTTTTTTTTTTTTTTTTTTTTTTTTTCTGAGAACAAGTTTTTATCTTTTAAGTTTTTAGTATTTCATTTCGAATAAAAAAATGTTAAATAAGGTCTATGCTAAATAAGGTCTAAAAAATCTTGTTGGTGGGTATCAAGATTCTTAAACTTTAATGAATTATTCGATATTATTTTATAAAATCTATCTTAAACTTTAATGAATTATTCGATATTATTTTATAAAATATATAGATTTGTTGGATAGAAAATTGAAAGTTAACAATTTTATAAATTTAATTTAACTTTTTATGTAATAAATGAGTTCAATTTTAATATTACATTTAAATTTTAATATTACATTATAAAAAACCCAATTTCAAAAAGCACAAAATTTAAAATTTAAAACTAAATTTGTGATTTAACCCAATCCTACCTAACGGACGTTTATTCTTTTAGAGCATCTTTATTATTTTTTTTTAAAACATAGATTATCTTTAATTTAGTATTCTATTATTTTTCAAATTTTCAATTTATTCTTAAATGAATTTAGAATTCTCAATTAGTCATTCTACATAAATGTTATAAAAAAAGAGGGCATTCTACAATTTTTTTTATAATAAAGTTTGTTAATAACAAATGTGTCATGGAATTTTTTTTTATTCTGAGATAAAATTTGTAATGTGATAAGGTAGAATCCAAATGGGTTGACATGTTATGTGTTGAAATATGTAATAAAACAACAATTTAAGGAAAGTTTGATATGGATAACATTCTATTCGAATGCTCTAATTTAAAATTTTAAATGCATTGAAGATAAACTGAGGACACTACAACAAATATCACATATAATTATAGCAATAAAAAAGCACCGGTGTAGATTTTGTATTCAGATTTAAAGAGCGTAGGAAATCCCCATTTCATTCCTATCAATATGAATCAGTGAGAGTGAAAGTAGTAGTCATTCACCTGATCTCGTATCTATGCACCGAATGATCGATTATGTTCAGCTTATAGCTATTGTTCATTTTTTGCTATTCTTGGGTTTTTCATTTTCAGATGGTTCATACGTTGTCTAGAAAATAGGTAACAAATAAAAATTATGTGTTGTGAAGGGTAATTTAATGGTGCTGGTATGATCATAAGAATGCGTACTCTATATATGGATGTACTTCTTCAGTGTTTTGTAAAATGTGAAGATGTGCTTGCTTCAATTGTTGTATATCGAACCGAACATATATTCTCGCAGACAGCGGTCTATCGGTTTGTTTGTCTTTCCTTGAATTTAGTGGTCCAAGACCAATTGGATCTAATCCAGAAAGGAACTCTGAATAGAATTCAACAACCTCCTCACATATTTGTGCTTCTGCAATGCATCCTTCAGGTCGATTTCTATTACAAACAAAACCTTTCAACACTTTCACGTATCGTTCAAAATGGGTACATCCACCGCAAATATACAGGACCACAAAGTTTTACTTCTCTCACAAGATGAACGATGAGATGAACCATAATTGTGAAAAACGAGAGTGGAAAATACTTCTCAAGATTACATAACTATATCTTCTTGCAATGCATCAAGCTCTGATACAAAGAAACTTTTAGCGCAAATCGCATTGAAGAAAAAACATAGTCTACTTATAGTGTATCTCACATTCTTCGGTAGGACTGAGCATATTGCAATTGGAAGCAATTGTTGCATTAAAACGTGACAGTCATGCGATTTAAGGCCATTAAGTTTTAAGTCATCCAAAGAGACAAGACTTCTAATATTTGATGAATACCTTTCTGGAACTTTAATTTCAGACAAAATCTTACAAAACCGATCATTCTCTTCTCTTGACAATGTATAGTATGTTGTAGGTACGTAAGTTCTATTACCTGTAACCATTGGTACCAATTCTGGTCTTATATTCATCTCCACTAGATCAAATCTAGTATTCATCCTATCTTTACTTTTTTCTGGTATATCAAAGCAATGTTTCTACTATATTCATGCATACATTCTTCCCAATATGCATTACGTCTAGACAATGTCGTACATGTAAGTTCTTCTAATATGGTAGTTCAAAAAGGTCCGATCTTCTTTTTCAATAGTCATTGTCACCTTCGTTATTATTCTTGCCACACTTCTTCCCAAATGAAAATATCATTTTTTTTAGTTTAAAGTAGATGGTCACCCCTGGTAAGGGCTTTGAAGTATTTTCATGCTCTTGCTTACCATCAAAATTCTTTTTCTGTATTCTATATGGATAATGTCTTGGCGAATATTTCCTGTGTCCCATGTATGCATTTTTTTTTCATGTCGTAGTCTGATTGAAGTAGTTTCTTCTCCACATATTGGACAAGCCCTAAAACCTTTGACAATACATCCACATAAATTACCGTATGCAGGAAAATCATTGATTAGTCCGCAATAAGGCGACTTGAAAAGTGAAATATTCTTCTTTATATGCATCAAAACACCGAACCCTATCTTTCCATAAAATTTTGAAGCCATCAATTAAGGGTGTCAAATAGGTGTTAATATCGTATCCTAGTTGCTTCGAACCTAATATTAACTTTGTCAATATCAAATGTTTCCTTCTCATACACAACCATGGTGGAAGGTTGTATGTTGTAGTAATAACTGACCAACAACTATAGTTTGACGATAAATCTTCAAATGGTGGACAAACCCAAACAGAGATTTCTTGGTTCTAACCCAAAGGTTGGCCACATGTGATCTATCAACTTCCATGATGGAGTGCCAGCTGGGTGTCTCATAATACCATCGACTTTTCTATCAATCGCATGCCAACGCAAGTTCTTAGCATTCTCAAAGCTCTTAAACATTCTTATAAATTTTTGAACTATTGGCAAATACCACAACTGCTTGGCAGCCACTTTACTATTTTACTTGTTGAGTTTTTAGTGATCTTCCACCTTGACAAACCACAATTAGGACACTTTGTCATGTTTGCATACTCTTTTCTATACAAACAAAAATCATTAAGACATGCATCAATTTTTTGGTAACTCAGTCCTAAGGCATCTAGTGTTTTCTTCGCTTCGTATAAAGAAGTTGGTATTTCGTTGCTTTCAGGTAGGAGATAATTTATTATAGACAACAATTCAAAGAAGCTAGAGTTACTCAAACCATATCTAACCTTTAAGTTGTGCATGTTGGATTTTTTGTTCTAATACTCATAGATAGTAAATATAATCCATTAACTATTATTAATAAAGTGTTTTATTATTATTTCAATAATTGTTATTGATTATATTATTAGTTTTGTCTTAATAACCTAAATCCAATAAACTAACATTCTAAGCTGTTTGATGAGACTACAACAATATGTAGAGACATATGAGGATTAATGTTCAAATTAGCTTAAAGGGTCTATAGTATAGGGTTAAGGCTGAGTACCGTATCCTGGTAACATTATGGATACGGCTCACTTTGTATTTGATAGAAACACATTGATCCAATGCCTTCATGTATGCAACAAACGAGTGAAGGTATCTTATGCAATGAGTTTGCATAAGATCGGACCACAAAATAGTAATCACTAGATGTAACTCCGTTAACTAGTTGAGTTCGTGAGGGATTGTCCTTTTATTTGTACTGGTGAGAGTGACCAGATTGCCGACTCAATATGCTTATCATTTTGGGACAAGACCGAGTGGGGAGCTGGAAACATAACCAGACAAGATGGAATTCACTCCTTCCCGACTTTAAGAGTGTTTCTGTTTAGTGGGTTGACCATAAACAGGTTGTTCATTAGAGGAGCACTGGTATTTAAGGACTAGCAGTAACCTAGGGGTAAAACAGTAATTTGATCGAACTGGTGTTACGAACACTTGTGAAAGACTAATTTACTAGTATTGGTTTATATCCGTGGACATAGAAATATATCTATAGTGAGAAGAGTTCAACTGTGAGTCTTTAGTTGAGTGTACACACAGTTAACGAATGTTGATTAATGTGGTTAATGAGTTTAGCCAATTAATCTCATATTGTTGTAGCTTATTATCTGTAGGTCCATTAGGTTCCCTTCCTAGCTCGTAAAAGGTAATGAGATTTATTTATATAGGTTGTAATTTGAAATGTTCAAATTTACTTTAGGAATTAATATAATATATGGTGATATATTATAATATAAAGTTTATATTTTAATTAGACTTTAATATATAAATTTAATTTTGGATATGATTAGAAATTAATTTATGAGAGAATAAAATATTTGAATAAGTTCAAATATTAATTTAATGTGAATTAGATTCATACTAAAACTATAGATTAAAATTTAATGTGCATATGATACATATTAAAACTATAGGTTATGAGAGAAATTCATATTTGAATATGAATCAAATTCGGATTAAATTAAAAATAAGATATGTAATTTAGAAATTAATTAATTGTGGAATTAATTAATAGTTTAGTTTATTTTGATCTAATTAAATTTTATTAAATTAAATTAATTAAATTAAAACTATAGGTTATGGGAGAGATATTCATTTAGATATGATTTAAATAAAATATTAATTAAATATGATTTAATTATTTATTTATTTTAATATTAATATCAATATAATATTAATTTATTAAATTAATAGGGAACGTGGGTGGTTTTCCCACGTTCCCATTTTTCTCTCAAAGAAGAGGGAGTTATTGGTACGATTCACATAAGAGTTTTTGTGATTTTTACGTAAGTCGTTTTCTCTCTGAAATTTTTTTTCTCTGTAATAATTCTCTCCTTCCAATTTGGTTCCCACAAACCATCTCAATCCAGAGAATATGAAGGTTTCCAAGTAGTGGTGCTCCAAATTGGCATTTGGTAGATTCGGAGACGTCAAGGATCGTAAGTTTCCTCTTCTTTGTTTTTCTCTGTATTTTATTTTTAATTCACCATGCTTAACCATAGCCATAGAAATTAGTTTTGTAATTTCTTTTGCCAATGTATTGGTATTTTTTAAGTTCCCAATTAAATTGAATTAAGGTCTCTGTAATTCTTCTTCCATACAAAGGGCTTTCATCCCTTTAATACAATCCCACGAGGGCTAACAACTTTATGAATTTCTTACATCTGAGTATAAGGGTTTCTTTGCGTCATCAAACATAGTATCAAATGTGTATTGGATGTATTACATGATTGGTCATGAGCGGATTGAAACATGTTCACTGTATTAAACAAATCGTCGTGTTCATATTTTTCATTGACTGTATTTTCCATTCTACTGGTTTGTCTTTGAGTTCAAATCTTCACCATGCCAGAACTATACCTTGTACCTTTTATCAATTCCATTGGTGCAAATGATACTGAACTATTGAGACATCCTTAAGTAAACGATTTCTGCATTTCAAACATGGACATCTTATCGAATTACAACCTTTGGCATGAGACAAACCAAATTAAATAAAGCTTTCGACTCCTACATCATATTCGCTAGACATCCGGTTTTCTATCATCCATGATTTGTCCATTGTATAGATGTCACAAACTTGAATCTTTTATAATTGCCCTCTAAACAAACCTAGTTACAAAAGAGATGGATGACAACTCAAGGAAATGAATCAGTAACTACATCCTATTATACACATATTTCATATAGAACCCACTACAAACAAGAAGAATACGCATAAGATGAAGTACTTAGGTCCATATGGAACACTAGGTAAACACATTCTTTCTCCGCAATTAACTAGTATTTCTTTTCTTTTTATTTTTCTTTTTAACGTGATTGCATTAATAATGAGGTTGCAATAAAAGGAATTTAGTGACTTTTCAAAGAAAATATAAGTGTGGTAAAGTAATACTCATTCTATTTAAACAAGGATCAAATTGAAACATTTAAAACAACAAGTCAAAAAAAAAAAAAAAAAAAAAAAACCCTCCAAGATTGATTTAAAATCCCAAGAATATGTGTTGTGAGTTGCAGCAGAAAACCTAAAAGTAATCCATTCAGGTAGAGTCAACCTAAAGTCTACATCATGATTAAGTTTCTGCAATATAGTTTTATTATTCTCGTACCAAGTAAAAGTAATTCTCAAATTCAAAGTAGCATAATCATAATTAATCCAAACATCCGTCCTCATGCCTTTCTTATAATCACATTTCCATATTGAGTAAAGCAACATAAGATATTGAATTGATATCAATACCTACATGTTCTACTTTTTCAGATCAAAGAAATTACTAAAGATATCAAACTCAATTGCAAAATTATTAGGAGAAAAAAAAGAAGGTAAGCCCATCTCCAAACCTTTCTGCTCCTTCTAAATCAATGGCAAAGGAGAAATGAGTTTGAAAACTTGATAGATTCCCAGAGGGTTTGTCCCAAAGATTCAAGGGCTTAAAGTAGGTTGCTTGTCCTGTGAATAAGAGAAAAATGATACGGTGTTGATAAAGAAGAACAGAGGAAAAAGATAACTGGAAATGGAGATTATGGCAGCCATAGAAGAAAATGTAAAAAACAATTATTCGGGGATTCAAGAGAAGGGAGATGAACTAAGACTTACAAAGGGTAGTAGTAGTGTTGAGGGAGAGGAGACGCAACGTTCGAACCAAAACAGTAGCAGCGGCGTTCGAACAAAAATGGTAGGGATTTTGTGTGAGGGAGGAGATGGGAACAGAAGGGATGACTGGCGTCCAAATTGAAACAGTAGGGATTTTGCATGAGGGAGGAGAAGGGAACGAGAGGAGACGACCAATGTTTGAATTGAAATGGTAGGGATTTTGTGTGAGGGAGGAGACGGTCGGCGTTCGAACCTAAACGGTAGGGATTTTGCATGAGGGAGGAGACGGGAACGGGAGGGATTTTGTGTTTGAAGAAGGAAAGGGGATTTTGTGTTGAGGGTCTTGGTCCCTTTTCTTTCTTTCTTTCTTTCTTTTTTTTTTAAATTTTAAAATAATTTTTATTTTAATAAATTTGAATAAAAAATATTTAACTTTTTTTTTTTAATTCCTTTATATATTATGACAACAAATAACTATCATGTATTTGGGAATTTCGAAAATATCATATTTTTCGCTAAAAACCCGCTTTTCGACATTTGATGACAATTATTTCTTCCCACCTTTCAATTTAGGATGGAACCAACTATCATAATAAGTGGTTTTTCTTGTCAGTCTATAAGTATTTATTAACATTTAGTAGTGATACTTATATTTTAGTTCATTTTACTATATTTAAAGATAACTAATTTAAAAAACCTATTTTTGGTTACGTTTGATGTGAGAAAGAAAAGAAAAATTAGATAGTAACATTTCTAAACTGAGGAGTTATTTTAGTACCACAAAGAAGACCCTATTTTGAGTACAAAATCTAAAAAACCCAAGGATGTGCTATATTATCGTTACTACAAAGGTCTTTAATGTAATCAATGTGTAACGTAGTTGATTAAAACATGTAGTAAAATGTATACATTTATTAAAAAAAAAATTAAAAAATTGAATCATTTTTAACCTTTTTTATTTCTATTTTTTAAATTTCAAGCCATTTGATGCTCTCGTTTAGAATATTTAAAAGAAATGGTGAGACTTGTTAGTGGCTATCGATTGATCCTCTAGTTTGCAATTCATCAAACCATCATAATTTGATCTGCACAGGCATAAGTATATATGTATCATCACTCACAAATTGCCTAAGTATATAGATCAAAACATTGATGTATATCTATATAAAAATTTCAATTATATGTATACTAATTTGTCGACAAAAATATGACTCTTAGAAGTTATGTGTTGACAACATTTATTGACTATTGTCGTTCGCGATGTTTCTACATTTGTGTTTGGAAATAAATTCTTTTTTTTCTTTGTGGTAACCTTTTGGTGGTACTTACAGATCTTTTGCCTTCTTTGTGTGTGGTTATTTTGGAAGTTAAAATTATTCATGTGTGTTCGTTGTGCATATTCAAAAGTTAGAATTAGTTTTTGGTTGGTTGTGTTGGCCGTCTTGTGAAAAATATTGAGTACCACTGTGGTGAAAAATTCGATCATGAGAAGTGTATTAATTGATGAAGAATAAAGAAGCCTATGTTGTTTGATGACATACTCTCCTAGCTATTCATTGTATTTGATTTGTATTTATCTAATTGTGAATTGATTCTCAATCTTAGGTAGAGCTAATTAGCAAGATAAGGTGAAGTGTCTTTTCTCAAAAGGGAAAGATAAATTAAAGTTCAGGTGAAAGGAAGTCTAAGACTTAAAGAGAGCTTAAATCTAGCAGAGAGGGAGCCTCAATCTTAAGAGAAAGCCTAAGACGTTATTCACTAATATTACTACTTAGGAGGAGCCTAAGTCACCTAGAGAGGGAGTCTCACACCAGGAAAGCCTAGATGAATAGTTGAGTGATTGGACTCTTAGAGTCATTATAGTTGTGTTACTACTACATATAAATAATAGAGATAACTAATAAGTTGTAATTGCTTATTATGTACATTAACGAAGTTATCTTTCTTTGAACACACTGCCCTTCAGATACAGTGGTATTTATCGAACCAAGTTACTAAACTCTAATGTTCCTTTTACTCGTTATTTATTTCTAGCAAATATTTGTGAATGTTGTAATATTACTCACAATATCGTTTACATGCGACCGGTACTTATATAATAAATTCAAAATTAATATTAATGTGGATATTTAAGTTCTCTTGCTCATTTAAACAGTGAAAGTATTTTATTTATTGAAAAACAAAATGTTAGGTCTCATTTGATAATCATTTAATTTTTTATATTTGAAATTATAAAAATTATGCCTATAACCGTTACTTCCATATGTGATTTTTTTTTTTGGTTATCTACTGCCTAAGAAATTCCTTTACAAAATCTAATTCAAAGTTATGTTAAGTTTAAAAACATATGTTGAAAAACAAATTTCTTAGAATTTGTTTGCTAACGATCTTGTTGTTGAAAATTAAGTATATGGACATTAATTTCACATCTAATTTTTTTTCATTTTTTTTATCTACTTTTAATTAATAGTTTAAAAAGTCAAACCAAATTTTGAGAACTAAAAAAATAGCTTTCAACAAGTTTGTTTTTCGAATTTGTCAAAAAATTCAACCATTAATTATTGTAAGAAATGTAGATGAAATAAAATTTTAAAAGCAAAAGTTTAAAATTGTTTCCAAACAAAATTTTAGAATTTGACTAAAAAATCAAACAATCTCTACTAGCAGTAAAAGATAAAAGGAAAAAAAAGTATATATTAAGAAAACCACGAAAATAAACGAAATGATGAAAAGAAATTGCTTGAAAGGGAGAGAGAGGGTTTGTTTGATGGGCCAAAGGAAGTGAGAACTTTTCATTTGCATTCAACTGGGAGAAGAGAAGAAAGACATAATGGTAATGATGGTAAAAAGATGGAAAAATTATTCCCAACTAACGAGCAAAAATGATATGAAGAGAAGCTTTAGTCAATAAGAAAATTTTCAAAAATATAATAAATTATTTTTCGGTCTCAATAATAAAGTTTATAAAGTTAGTAATCTTTTAAATATTTCAAGTTTATCCTTCTGTCTTTCTTCTCTTATTTGGTGTGATTTTTTTCTATCTGTCTTTCTTCCTTTTATTTCTTTTTTCTTTCGCTGCGATTTCTTTCCGTCGTCTTTTTTCTTTTCCTCGTTTAGATTTGGGTAACAAAATTTGATTTCTTTATATCGTCTTTTCTTTTCGCTGCGATTTCTTTCCATTGTCTTTCTTCTTTTCCTCATTTTTTACGTCGTTTAGATTAGGGTAACCAAATCTAATCTAAAAGATGGTGTATAAAGAATCTTGAAAAAAATCGTCTAGATTGAAGTAGCAAAATCTAAATGATCGTGTAAAAAAAAAAAAAACGATCGTGTAACAAAAAAATTTAAAAAATTCGTTTAGCCAAATCTAATAAACGATCGTACAAACAAATCTAAACGATTGTATACTAAAAAAATCTTGAAAAAATTCATTTAGAAAAATCTAAACTACCAAATTTTGAAAAAAAAAAAGTTTAGATTTAGGGTACGGTCGTGTAGTCAAATCTAAATGATCGTGTAACCAAACTAAACGTTGTGTAACCAAATTAAACGATAGAATTGAAAAAATAAATTGTTTAGACTTGACTATTCAAATCTAAACGATCGTTTACCAAACAATAGCCAAATTTAAACGATCGTATATCAAATATATTACGTGCGTTGTGACGGTGTATTTTTGGTATTTTTTATTATAAACCTATGAGATTTTTTTCGTTTTCATAACTGTTCTATACATGTAGATATTTTGTCGTTTTATTATATTTTCTAAAAAGATCTCTAATTAATATAAATAAGAAGGATTAATATGGAATAATTCTAAATGTCCACATGGCAAAAAAATGCTGACAGGTGGTCCATGTGGACAGGTGGTCCATGTGGTAAAATTCTTATACAAGGTTGGCTTGTGCCATGTGTACCTTTTCACCAGTAATATTAATAAATAAATAAACAAATACACAAATAAATATAAATCTCATCTTGCTTCAACAGAGGCTTCCTACATGTTAAAAATCACTTCAAATAATATTTTGTTTGTGTTAGGTTGAAAAATATCCAATAAATTTGGATTGGAACCAAATCAGAAACCATTTTATTCTCTCTCACATTAGTAATTACTTAAGGCAAATCTTGTCATGTTTTTCCACCGAAGAGAGTTTACTTTTTATTTTCTTGATCAAATTATTCTCGTTTCTTGTCCAGTCTATTCTCTCTTTACATAACAACTCCTATCAATATAAAAACTATAGAATAAGATAATGCAAATTTGGATTTCCATGTGAGAATATAATTTAAATTGATAAAGAGTTTTTGGCCCCTCAGAAAAGGCTAAAAAAAACTATATTTTAAGAAGAAATTTAGTTGTTTGGATCGCAAGAATTTTGGTTTGCTAAGATTAAGAAAGCTTATAAACGAAAACTTGCTATCAGGGTTTCTAAATTGTTGTTGTAGTCGAAGTAGAAACTTTTCTTACATGTTCAAAAGAGGAACTGACTTTTTAATATCATTTCATTTAAAAATATTATCATTTTATTAAACATTTTTGTAAATTTAAATCCTTAGTCTTTGGACATGAATTAATACATATTTAAACCTTTTCATATGTTTTTCTTTAGTCTCACGTCTATATTTCTTTTTCTTCTACTTCAATTGTAACGATCCAACTCTTTATACTAAGCTAAGATCATTACTAATTTAAAAGATAAATAAAATTTATAAATTTAAAATGGAAAAATGAAACAAAACCTTGAATTTCTCATTAAAAGCATAAACAAATGTATATGGAAATAATTCTAAAAGTAAAATCCTAACTCGAGCCCTATCTAATTTTAAAGAAATAAAATAGAGTAAAAGAATAAAATAAAAATGCAAATACTGAAATCCGAACAATGACATAAAGCGGAAGCGAAATGGTCTCTATGGCTCGCCACGATCACTTCTTATCAGTCGCCAGCTTGCCTTTGCCCTTACCTCTACCTCTGCCTGAAAAAATTAAACAAAAAAGAGCGAGTATAAAAAATATACTCAGTAAGGGACCCACTACTAGTCCCGCTAGTTGCTTGTTAACTTCCTATTAGAGTCCTGTAAAGTGGTACCCCTGAACTGACACGTTCCCGAACACATGCAATCTGTGATCCCGTAGCAACATATCTGGTCTTCGGTGACCCAAAGGAAATACCTAGGACAAACTAGTATGTAGTGTACCCGAAGGAAACACTAAGACAATCGGATTGTAAGTGACCCCGTCGAATCACTCATAATCATGTCTATGTCAATGTACAATGTCATACTGGACTGGTGATCTTGTCGGGCTACGCAGTCATAAAAAGGTGGTGATCTCGAGGGACACCCATGTGGGCACGACTCTAAGAGAGAAAGCTAACAACACACCCTATTTGTAGCATGTAACATGTCATAACATTTTCATAAGTATGACACATCATAACAATCATAGCATACATAACCAACAACGTAAACATGAACATAACGTAGTCATCCTCATCAACGTACTGCTAGTCATAACATAACATCAGTTCATGACATCAATCATCAATACAGTGTCAGTCATCATCAATATCACTGAGTTATGCAATTTAGCTATCATCCAAGCATAACCATAAATACATGCGGTCTCTTAATTTCAGTCGAAGGTCTAGTAGTAGAATCTCTTACTTGGATATTAGCTTAATCGAATTCTAAAAGCAAAAATCACGCTTTCCAAGCAACGAAGTCCTAAATAGTTAGAAAACACCAAATTTAATAACTTAACCCTAAAAAAATTAAAGGTCCAAAAATCCATTCGAAGTAACTTACCCAAAATCAAGGTTGATATCAACTTAGCCTTAACTGGGCGAATTCCTCAGTTCCACTTCTAAACGATCCAAACGGTCCTTTAAGAAAGAATAATTTAATTTAATCCAAAATTAAATTATTTAAGGTCCAAGGTTAAATCTTTGTCGGGTATGCCAAAAAAACCCAATCAAAACTTACCAAAACAGGTGAGAAGGACCAAAATAGGCTAGGTGGCTCAAATGGCTTGGAAGACAGGGACTGGCTCGGCTAAGACAGGGAAATGGCTCGGCTGAAAGACACGCATGCAGCTCGACTTGGGTAAGGTGGGCGCGCGACTTGCACGAGTGAGGGCTTACGCACGTGTGGCTCAGGTTTGGGTTTATGGCGATGGATCAGACCGAGGAAGGCGGCTCGGGTCGCGTGGCGCAAGAACGGCGCGAGACTCCTTTCGCGAAGATGCGGCTGCTCCGGCGACTTGTGAGGTTCGGACGAATGCTGACGGATAACGACCAACGTGATCGAAATGGCTGGCTGGCCCGAGCTTTGAAAGACGCTGACGGAGCACGACGACACTTGGTAGACGATGCGACGACGGAGACGAAGAGAGGCGGAGACGGCTCGGGTTGGCTGCGCGACGCGGACTCACACGGGTTCGGGTAGGGGCAACGGCTGACGAAGAACACAATGGCGGTAGAGAAGGTGGCAGTGGCGGCAATGGGATTAGGGTTAGGATTTCCTCTCTTTTTTTTTTCCCCAATGAAGAAGGTGGCACAACTTCCCATGCCATATTTAAACAAAAATAAAAATATTAATTATTATTTTTCTCTTCCTTTTCCTCTCTCCTCAAACTCATCCAAATAAAACAAATCTCTTCTCTCTCTTCATTTAAAACTCACCAAATCTCCTCTTTAAACTAATAATTCCACCGATCACATCAACCTTTCTCCAAATAAAATTTCATAATTATCTTTTATTATTTATTATTTTTTCCATTATATAATTATTAGTCTAAATTTCTTTCTCTCTCTACAAAATATCTTTCTCCAAAATAAATATCTTTACATGACCATATTATCTACATGATATAATTATGCCAACTTCAAAGTTAATTAATTACATAATTACATATAATTAATTAAATTTCTCCCGAATACAAATTTCATTAAACAAACAACTTTAATCAAAATTCTATTAGCACCCAAATTAATTTCAACACTGATTAAAATTAAACTTTGGATAATTAAAATAAATTATCTTAATTTGGGGCGTTACATCAATAGTAAGTGTATGACTTTCTTTCTCCTTTAGATTTCTTCTTTTTCTATCTTCTATTCTATCCTTGTTGAGGAAAAAAAAACAATTTTCTTTGATTTTATTTATTTATTTTGTTTGATTTACATTATTTCTCTCACGAGTGTACGTTTGAAATTGGAGATTGCACTAACCTCGATAGCAATCAAGGATTGCAATCTAACACCGACGTTACATCAATTTTTATTTTAAGGTAGTGGATCTAATGCAACACGAACAGGAGTATTCTTGCTAATCAATTTAGATAGTATTCTTGCTAACTATTTGGCAACACTTTGTTTTCATAAAATAGGTCCCAGCCTATGATTTTTCTTTTCTTGTTTTCATCCTTAAACCTTTATTTATTTTAAATTTATCTATTACAGTTGAGTTTGTTTAAATTGACTTTCCAAGTGTAAATAATTTGTTTTGAACATTTAGAAAGTCAATTCAAACACACAATTAGTCATTGAATTATTTCACTCTTTATTACTAACTTTTCATTAATATTATTCAACAAAAAAAAAGCAAACTTATACTTTAACCAATCCAAACAAACTCTAAAATACCTATCGTATTCTTTTAGCTAGATAGTCTACCAATGTAATTTTGATAATTACATAATAAGATGATTCCTGAATACTTTTTTTTTTTTATCGTTAACGCATATTATATGTATGTTAATTAATTATTTATTATTTTAGTTCTTTGGTATATAAAGAAATTAAAGGCATGAACTTAAAATAGTCTAACTTAGACAAAAAGTAGAAAAATGGAAGGGATATGATCAAATAAAAATAAAAAGAAAAATATAGGGATGCGAAAATTAAAGATTTAAACCAACATGTTTTTATTATTTATTTATTTTTTAAAAAATACTTTACTCATAATAAGACCATTTTTTTCCTTTGGATTTTTTTTTTTGATGGGAGTTAAGAATTGTAAAAGTGGTCATACCACTAATTAGGTGGTCATATCCACTACAAATATTTGCCTCATAGCATGTCATTGTTCCACACAAAGCTTATCTTGGGTAGGTTTTGGACCATCTTTTTATCCTGTCTTTCCCTTGATGTCCTATCACTAAAGCTCACGACCAAAAAAGATAAAACATTCATCTCAATACCTTAAGCACAAAATCTTTGAATAAAAAAGTATTGAACAAAAATTTAAAAGCAGCCATTATTTTTATGTGTAAATATCTAGACTAATTTACGAACATTATTACTAATTTTACGAAACAACTCGCATGATCTTACAACATTTGAATAAAAAAGATCTGTATGATTTTTAAATCCTAGTTAAATAGCTAATATTGATCGAAACCATAACACTTTAAGATCTATCAAAATCATACTCTACGTATTATTAGACAAATCAATCATGATTTTAAAAGTAACATTGATAGTTCTATCCATATCTTTGTTTCTGTTCCTCCCAATCATTGTAGCCCACGTTGAGGTGGGTGGAACTTAGAACATACAACTCCCCATTTTATGCATATTTGTGAAATCAAAAATATTGGTCAAAGGACATTAATCCTCATACAAGTGCCCATCTTTATCATTTCCAATAAGTGTAGTAGAAAGTTTATGGTGTCATTGTGTGAAGTAAGTTTTGATGTTTGTGGAATAAAATGAATTTGAAAAGTATACTTCTCACCAATTACTTGGTTGAAAATTAAATAGGTTAGATTTTAAGACAAAAAGAATCTGAACGTCTCCTTTTATTAAAAAGAAAAAACTGCTGGTGATAAAGTTAAATATATATTTTTATAATGTAACTCGTCTCTTACTTTATTGATAAGTAAATAATTGGCATGGATTAATTGAAACATAGAAAGATTACCTTTCAAGCTAAATTTTCAGCCTTTAATAACGAGTTGGAACTTCAATAATCACTTGGACACTCAAGGGTCATAATAAATCTGAAAATTCAGATTCATTCACATCTTTGACACATTTCTAAATTCATTCACATTTTTTAATCTGTACTTATTCAATATTATGTATTTTCATTTACTAGATTAGTTGAAAGGAAAATAAATTAAAGATCGTATCCTTTCATATAACATTTTAACTAGTATAAATAGAGAGTTCTCAAAAGATAGTTCTAACTAGTATAAACAGAGAGTTCTCAAAAGGTAGCTCTATTTATTAATTAGGAACTCTTATTATATTTAACGAAAATATTTTTTCATGTAACAATTTTATCATAGTTAAAATATTATATATATTCTTTCTAATTTCCTTGATTTCAAAACAAACCTTCATTCATATATGCATATAATAAACTCCATTCCTATCCCATTTTACGGTTTGTTTTGCCGATCGATAATCCTACTCAACTATGTTTGATTATCTATTTTCTTACTGCTATCGTAGTATTTTTAAGTTTTCCTCTTTACTTTAGGTTTTGAATTTTTGTACACATTTTATTCATAAACTTTGATATTTTTAAAATTTTACCGACCTATTGAAAGTTATAAAAATTTATTAAACATAAAAGTCAAGCTATAATTATAACGCCCCGAAATATAAGGTAATTTAATTTGTAATTATCTTCGAGTAATTTTAATTATGTCGAAATTATTTTGAGTGTAAATTGAGCTAATGGGTGAGATTTGTTTGTTTTTGTGGAAATTAAGATTAATTAAATATTTTTGGAGAATATTTAATTAACTTGGAGATTTGGAATTTTTAGTGTTATAAATCTTTGATTTAAGTTTACTGTTATTGGTTGATTTATATGGGTGAGATTTAGAAATTAGATTATATATATATATATATATATATACAAATATATAATTTTAAAGGAATGATGAAATAATTATATTAAATATAATATAATTATTAAAAAGTAATATACTATAAAATTTGAGAAGATAAAAGTAATGTGTGATTTTGGAAGATAAAAGTGATGATGTGATTGAGGAGGGAGAAATATTTGATTTTTATTTTGGAAAAATAAAAGAAGAAAGAAAGGAATGATGTGATTGGTAATTAAATAAAAAGAGAAGATGTGATTAAATAATTTGGAAAAGTTCGGGGATAAAAAGAAAAAGTAAAAAAATATATTATTATTATTATTATTATTATTATTATTATTATTATTATTATTATTATTATTATTATTTAAATAACTCACTTGCAAGCGTGCAAAGATCCCTATTCATCTTCTCCCTCGAAGGAACCTTATAGTTTCATCTTGTTCTTGAACCAAACCCTAGCCGCTGCCACCTTTGGTTTTTCGTCCACCTCCGCTGCATGCCGTCATCTCCCTCCCTTTGATTGATAGCCACCACGAAACGTCATCCATTCAAGTTGTTGTTGAAGTTGAGCCGTTGAAAGCCTCCGTTGTGCATCGTCGCTCACCGCTGCGTTGTTCCGTCGTCGTTTTCCTCTATCAATGTTGTCGGTCGCATCTCCTCTACAGTCGTCGATCGACGGCCAAGTCTCCAATCGAGCCATTCTTCGCAAGTCAAAATGCCAAGCCGATCTCCTCCTTCGTTCGAACTGGGTGCATGTAAGCGAGTCGTCCTCTCCCCTTCAGTCGCGTCCAAGCTGAGCCTCCCTTCGTTCCTTGCAAGCTGTCTTCGTATTCGAGCCACATGCGAAGCACTCTAAGCCGCATGCCCAAGTCGAGTTCCCCCATCTTGCAAGCTGCGAGCCTAGCTGTTTTCTCTACCTTGAGTCTTTTCCCTTTAGTCGAGCCACCAAAGCCGTTTTTGCCCTTTTTTCACCTATTTTGGAATATTTTTGGTGAGTTTTAATGGGTTTTAGGTAATACCCATGAAATATTAATTTTGAACATTAAATAATTTAATTTTGGATTAAGTTAGGTTATTTTTCTGAAAGGTTGGGCTAGATAAAATTGGGGGGATGCTGTAGAATTTTTCCAAACCAAGGATAAATTGGATTCAACCTCAACTTTAGGTAAGTTGAATTAAATTTGATTTTGGGTCTTTAAGCAACTATTAAAATTATTATTTTTAGTTTTTAAGTTCCCTTGCTATTAAGAGCTTGCATGTGATTTCTCTGTTATACATTGATATAGCTAAAATGCATAATGTATTGATGACGTATGTTGATAACTGATAGTTATGACTGAGTTATGTTGATGAGGATGCATGAAATATGACTCTCCCGATTGAGAGCATTATAATTAATATTCATGCTATATTTATGATGGTAGCATATGCTACAACATGCTATGGATTGGGTGTTCTGTTAACTTTGTCTATTAGGGTCGTACCCATATTGGTGTCCCTCGGGATCATCACCTTTTTAAGACTATGTGGTCTGACGGGATCACCAGTCTCATGAGATGTTATGTATATGAGTGGTTCGAGGGGGTCAAGTACAGCCCGATTGTCCTAAGTGTTCCTTTAGATTCACTAAAGACCAGTTTGTCCTAGGTGTTTCTTCGAGTTCACCGAAGACCAGTTTTGTCCTGGTGTTTCTTTGGGTTCATCGAAAATTAGAGATGTTTCTACTTGATCATTAGATTGCATGTGTTTGAGAACTCTTTAGTTTAGCGATACTTCTTTACGACACCCTAACAGGAAGTTAATAGATACCTAGCAAGACTAGTAGTAGGTCCCTTATTGAGTATATGTTTATACTCATTCTTTTTATGTTTAACTTTTCAGGCAAAGGTAGAGGTAGGGTAGAAGAAAGCTCGCGAATGACAAGAAGTGACCATGAGTTATCATAGGAAAACTTTTTGCTTCAGCTTTTGCTTTACAGTTACGATTTCAGTATTTTTTTATTCTTTGATTATTTCTCTTTTAAAACTAGATAGGGCCCAAGCTAGAATTTTATTTTTAGAAATTTGTTTCTACATACTTTTATTTATTTAAAATGTTAATGAGCATTTGAGGTTTTCGGTGAAAGTTAGTGTTATTTTCTCATTTTGTTAAGAAAATTTTTATTTCTTTTAATAGTAATGACCTGAGCTTAGTATAAAGATGTAACGACCCAACATTTCCGGACTAAGCTGAGGTCACTACCAATTACCAAAACTCGACCATTCAAAATAAAATTTAAAACAGACTAGATACGATTCATTAAAACATTATAAACCTTACAAAAGACAGTTTCGGGCCCTATTTTTAATAATTCAAAAAGTCACAAAATAAAATGTCAAGTCACCAGTCCAAAAATCACAATCAAAACATTCTGACAAAATACATAGCGGAAGCGAAAGAAAAACGGACGCGTCCATATGGCCTTCACGCATCCTTCCTGCCTCTCGTCGGTCTGCCCCTCGCTGTAACCCTACCTGAAAGTTAAAGAAGAGAAAGGGTGAGTATAAACATACCCAGTAAGGGACCCACTACTGGGCCCGTTAGGGAACAACAGTTAACTTCCTATTCGGGGGTGCCCTACATAACAGTCTAGTGGTTCCGTAGAACGCACATATCAGTCTAGTGCTCCCGAAGGATACACTTATCAGTCTAGTGCTCCCGAAGGATACACTTATCAGTCTAGTGCTCCCGAAGGATGCACATATCAGTCTAGTGCTCCCGAAGGATACACTTATCAGTCTAGTGCTCCCGAAGGATGCACATATCAGTCTAGTGCTCCCGAAGGATACACATATCAGTCTAGTGCTCCCGAAGGATACACATATCAGTCAGGCACACTACCCCATAGATGAAGCTAACCGTTACCCCTCAGCCCTTACTAAACTGTCTACATCAATCACATCTCAACGGCATTCATATTACAGTCCCGCCATAGGCCTTGTCAGTCAGATAGTATAGGTTTAACATCTACACCCTCAGTTGCTTTATGCATTACCGATTCGCACACCAATGGGGAAAACCCTAGGTCCAATCGACTAACCAACCAAAACCGGACTCACTGTCCTTCCCCGTCCAAACTCCATGAACCACATCCAGAACAGTATTTAATACATACTAAACCGTAACTTTAAGGTCCATCAACATATAATTTCAATCCTCAATAGCAGTCACAGTATAATCTCATCAGACAAAAATATAATATCAGTACTTAACAGTCAACACGCATACAGATATTCAGCACAGTCACTAACGTGTAATCCCCTGTGAATTACTACGGTTTTAACCTGGACTCGGGGTCCAGTAGTAGGAAAACCCTTACCTGAAACTCGGTTATGCCCCTCGATCGAAAATCCACGCTCGACAGATCTACCTAACGAAACACGAAAGTTTAGTTGATGACTTTAGTAGCAGTTGTTTTTTAAAAGATCAGAAGCGATGTCCGTTGACTTACCCAAGGAAAGGAAGCTATCTCCAACCAGGCCTGCCGCGGAACCCGAGAACTTAAGCGTCAACTCTGTACTACCTTCGAGGGAGAAAAGTAGGGCCATAACTTAATTCAACATTCAAACTCGAACCGGACGAGGTAACGCTAGGGAATTCATCAGAACAATTCTTACCGAAAACTCACCGTGAACCGAAATGAAGGAAGGAAGGCTTAGGTGGCTCGGCTCGGCTCGGCTTGGACTCGGCTCGGCTCGGCTCGGCTCGGCTCGGCTCGGCTCGGCTTGGCTCGGCTTGGCTCGGCTCGGCTCGACTTGGTTCGGCTCGCGGCTCGGCTTGGTTCGGCTCGCGGCTCGGCTCGGCTTGGTTCGGCTCGCGGCTCGGCTTGGTCCGGCTCGCGGCTCGGCTCGGCTTGGCTCGCGGCTCGGCTTGGTCCGGCTCGCGGCTCGGCTCGGCTTGGTTCACTCGGCTCGCTCGGCTCGGCTCACTCGGCTCGCTCGGCTCGGCTGGCTCGAATCGGATTCGTGGCTCGGGTCGGCTCGCGGAACCGGGTCGGGTTTGGACGAAAGAAAACGGCAGCCACGGTTTCGGTGATCCTTTCTTCCGGCGAACAACGGCGGCGGCGCTTCGCGGACGAAGCACGAGGAACGGAGCTGGCTGTTTCGTGGAGCGGCGATGAGCGGCGGCAGATCTGCCGTTGTGTGAGGCCGAGAAGGAAATCGGAAATGGATGGGGAGCCGCGGCGGACGACGACCGGTGAACCTACACACGCCGACGGAGATGGAGACGATGGGTGATGGTGGCTGAGATGGAGAAGAGCACGAAGGAGAAGGAGAAAACGAAGGGAGAGATGGCTGGCGGTGACGGGCGAGGAAGGGAGAAGAAGAAGAAGGAAATGGATGGGCGGCGGCGGGAGAGAAAAGAAATTTCGAGGGGGGGGGGGGTTAGGCGGCGCACGAGGTAGGGTTTTTTAAAAAAAAATTTGTTATATATATATATATATAAATATAATTCTTAATAATTTATAATATTAATAATTTAAAACTTAAATAATGATATATATTAAATATAAATAATAATGATAATAATAAAGTAATAATAATGATATATTAATAATATTAATATTAAATAAATAAATAATTTATTTTATTGTTTTATAAATAAAAAATATTTCTATAATATTAATTTATAATAATAATATATAATATTAATATTATAACAATTAAAATAAATATTAATAATAATAATATTTATAATATTAATATTATAACCAATAAAATAATCATTAATAATAATAATATAATTACTATTATATTATTATTATATCAACTTGCATTTTACATAAACGAGAAAAATTTTACCTTAAATTTTCGGGGCGTTACATTCTTCCCTCCTTAGGGAACTTTCGTCCTCGAAAGTTTTATTCCTCGAACAGTTCGGGATAACGGGACCTCATGTCATCTTCACGCTCCCATGTAGCCTCTTCTACCCGGTGATTCCGCCATAAGACTTTAACTAGGGGAATTTGTTTATTCCTCAACGTCTTCACCTCTCTAGCAAGCACCTCAACAGGTCGTTCAACATAGCTCAAGTTTTCATCAATCTCTAGTGGCTCGTAATCCACTACATGGGAGGGATCTGGCACATACTTCCTCAGCATAGAAACGTGAAACACATCATGGACTGCCGAGAGTGATGGAGGCAACGCCAAGCGATAAGCTACAGGGCCAATCCGCTCCAGAATCTCAAATGGCCCAACAAAACGGGGACTCAACTTTCCCCTCCTCTCAAAACGCAAGACACCTTTCATAGGTGCTACCTTTAAGAACACCTTATCCCCTATCTCGAACTCAAGGTCCTTCCGCCTCACATCTGCATAACTCTTCTGTCTACTCTGAGCGGTATGCATGCGTGATCTAATCTTCTGTATAGCTTCGTTAGTAGACTGGACTAACTCAGGACCCATCAATCTCTGCTCACCTACCTCACCCCAGCAAACCGGGGATCTACAACATCTGCCGTACAGGGCCTCAAACGGTGCCATGCCAATAGTAGCCTGATAACTGTTATTATAAGCAAATTCCATCAAATGCAAGTGGGAGTCCCAGCTACCTGGAAATTCCAGTGCACACGCCCGTAACATATCCTCTAACACCTGGTTCAGACGCTCAGTCTGACCGTCAGTCTGTGGATGGAAGGCCGTACTAAAATCCAACCTCGTGCCCGTAGCAGTCTGCAAACCCTTCCAAAATTTGGAAGTGAAACGGGCATCTCTATCAGAAACAATCGACACTGGCACTCCATGTAATCTCACTATCTCAGACATGTACAACTGTGCCCACTTACTAGCAGTATAGGTGGATTTACCCGGAACGAAGTGCGCTGATTTAGTAAGTCTGTCCACCACAACCCAGATCACTGTAAAACCCCTCAGGGTTCTCGGTAGCCCTGTAATGAAATCCATGGACACGTTCTCCCACTTCCATTCCGGTATACTCAAAGGCTGTAATAAACCCGCTGGTTTCTGCCTTGGTGCCTTAACCTGCTGACACACCAAGCATTTACTAACAAATTCTGCTACTTCTCTCTTCATGTTACGCCACCAATAAACCCGCTTCAGGTCCTGATACATCTTCGTGCTACCTGGGTGCATGGAAAATGGGGAACTGTGCGCCTCAGATAATAATTCTGTCTTAACCGCACAATCTGACGGAACACAGAGGCGTCTCTCAAATAACAGTCCACCATCAGAGGATAACGAGAACTCAGCCGTTTGCCCTGCCTCTGCTAGGCCACGTTTCTCAACCAGATAAGGATCGTTACTCTGAGCATCAATGATCCTCTGCCTCAAAGTCGGCTGTACCGTCAACTGGGCTAACTGCATAGTAACTGTCCCCACTGACACTGCAATCTCAGCCCGCTCGAGATCCCGATGCAATGGGGCCTGCCGGGTAATAAGTGCTGCTGAATGTGATACTTTCCTACTAAGGGCATCAGCTACCACATTTGCCTTGCCTGGATGATACAGTATCTCACAATCGTAGTCCTTCACTAACTCAAGCCACCTTCGCTGTCTCATATTCAATTCTTTCTGAGTAAAGAAGTATTTCAAGCTCTTATGATCTGTGAATATCTGTATCTTTTCACCATATAAATAATGCCTCCAAATCTTCAAAGCAAAAACCACTGCTGCCAACTCTAGATCATGAGTAGGGTAGTTCTGCTCATGACTCTTCAACTGACGAGACGCATAAGCGACCACCTTACCCTGCTGCATCAAAACACAACCCAGACCCTTCTTGGAAGCATCACTATAAATCACGAAACTGCCAGAACCATCGGGTACAGTAAGAACCGGTGCGGTAACTAGCTTCTGTTTAAGGGTCTGAAAACTGTCCTCACATGCCTTGCTCCAAACAAAAGGAGCTCCCTTTCTGGTCAACTGAGTAAGAGGAGTAGCTATACGAGAAAAGTTCTCCACAAACCGTCGATAATAGCCTGCTAAACCCAGAAAGCTACGAACCTCACTGACTGTGGAAGGTCGGGTCCAACCAGTGACTGCCTCTATCTTAGCTGGATCCACAGAGACTCCAGCCTTAGAAACCACGTGGCCCAGAAAGGACACCTGCTTCAGCCAAAACTCGCACTTCGAGAACTTTGCGTACAACTTATTATCCCGAAGTGTTTGCAAAACCATACGTAAATGCTCCTCGTGTTCGGCCTCCGTCTTAGAGTATATCAAGATATCGTCGATAAACACAATCACGAAAGTATCTAGGAACTCCCTGAACACTCTGTTCATCAAGTCCATAAACACTGCCGGAGCATTCGTCAAACCAAAAGACATCACAATAAACTCGTAGTGTCCATATCTGGATCGAAATGCCGTCTTCGGTATATCCTCATCCTTAATCCTCAGCTGATGGTATCCTGACCGAAGATCAATCTTAGAGAACACTGTGGCTCCCTGTAACTGGTCAAATAGATCGTCTATCCTGGGTAAGGGATATCTGTTCTTTACCGTTACTTTGTTCAACTCCCTATAGTCAATGCATAGACGCATCGACCCATCCTTCTTCTTAACGAATAAGACTGGCGCACCCCAAGGTGACACGCTCGGTCGAATGAATCCCTTATCAAGCAATTCCTGTAACTGTACCTTCAGTTCTTTCAATTCTGCGGGGGCCATTCTGTAAGGGGCTCTGGATATAGGAACCGTGCCTGGCTCCAACTCTATGGCAAACTCAACCTCCCTGTGCGGAGGTAATCCTGGAAGTTCCTCAGGAAAAACGTCCGGATAGTCCCTCACTACTGGTTCTGACGACAGGGATACACCCGCCTCTCTAGTATCCACCACACTCGCTAAGATACCCCAAGTACCCTGACTGAGCAGTTTACTGGCCCTGATGGCTGAGATTACCTGAGGCAACGACTTTGACCCTCCTCCCTTAAATTTAAAACTGGCCAACGAGGGAGGGTTAAACGTTACCTCCTTACGTGAACAATCTATGCTGGCGTGGTTGGCGGCCAGCCAATCCATACCCAGGATTACATCAAAGTCTAGCATATCCAGAACTATCAGCGTTACCTCAATCACATGGCCTGCTATCTCAATCTGACATGCCTTCACCTTTTCCTTCGACAACATACATTCCCCGGAAGGAGTAGATACTGACAGAACATGGTGTAAGGGCTCTACCTCTAAGCGGGCATGCGACACAAATGCGGAAGAGATAAAAGAATGTGACGAACCCGAATCAAACAAAACTAAGGCGTAATGCCCCAACACTGGGAGCGTACCTGTCACTACTGTGCCTGCCTTCTCAGCCTCAGACCTGTTGGTAGCAAAGACTCTACCCTGATGTGGAGCACCTGCTCCCTGATTCTGCGCGATCCCCGTGACTCTCAACGGGCATCTGTCAGCTGTATGACCCTCTTGCCTGCACTTAAAGCAGGTCCTGGTCCCGAATAAGCAACGACCCAGATGGTGCTTCCCACAAGTGGTACACAACGGCTTCCCTCTGGCAGGCTCCCCTGCCTCAAAAGGTTTCTGCTGGAAGCTGCGAAACTCACCACCTGGTCTGAAATTCCGCTGTGTCACTGGAACAGGCTGCTGCTCAGCCTTCCTCTTCTGTCCCGACGTCGAACCTCTACCCGCGGTCTTAGACGAGTTGGCCCTCTCCTGCAAACTGAGATCCACTGCCAGGCGCAGTGCATCGGCATGAGTAGCGGGTCTGAAGGCTCGGACCAAACCCTGAATGTCCAGTCGGAGGCCTCTAACAAACTTGTCAGCTCTGGCCGCCTCAGTCGCTATCATCTCGGGAGCGAAGCGGGATAACATGTCAAATTCCGCATCATACTGCTCCACTGTCATGTCACCCTGCTCTAGGTTCAGAAACTCCTGCCGCTTGGCATCTCTCAAACTGGCAGAGAAGAATTTCGCATAGAAACTCTCCTTGAACTGCTGCCACGTGATCTGACTCACATCACCACCTAGCATCCTCTCTGTAGTCTCCCACCAGGCAGTACCTCTGTCAGTCAACATAAAAACAGCACACTGAACTTTCTGATCCTCAGGGCATTTCATGTAACGGAATATGGTCTCTAAGGACGATAGCCACATCTGGGCTTTGGTGGGGTCCTCCAAAGACCCATCAAACGTCGTGGGATTATACTTCCTGAAATCCCTCAGGTGCTTAGCCTCTGCCGACAACTGATCCGGCACAAACTGGGGTGCAACTGGTACCGGAGCCGGAGCTGGAGCAGGAACTGGTGCTGGAGCTGGCGCTGGAGCTGGCGCCGGAGTTGGCGAGGCAGGCTTCTGCTGCTCCCGCATTTGCATAATCATATCTCTAAACCTCTGCTCCATGGCGGCTAGGTCCGCATGAGTAACTGGCGCAGCCGGGTCAGGGGCTTGGGCTACAGGCTGCACCTCAGGCGGAACGCGTCCTGCTCCCCTTCCTCGGCCTCCTCGGCCACCCCTTCGTGCACCTCTCCTTGGTGGCATTTTCCTAACAACCACCAACAATTTCCTTTAGTCACAATTGGTAATTGAATTTGCAGTTTAACTTAGGTAAGGTAATGCATGTAGAGTTATACATATACTTTCATGAGAGCGTACCTGACGAGCGGCAAGGATCGTTTCAGCCATAAGGACACAAAACACAGACTCACATTATAAGTCAGTCTACAGAACCTAAAACTTAGGCTCTGATACCAACTGTAACGACCCAACATTTCCGGACTAAGCTGAGGTCACTACCAATTACCAAAACTCGACCATTCAAAATAAAATTTAAAACAGACTAGATACGATTCATTAAAACATTATAAACCTTACAAAAGACAGTTTCGGGCCCTATTTTTAATAATTCAAAAAGTCACAAAATAAAATGTCAAGTCACCAGTCCAAAAATCACAATCAAAACATTCTGACAAAATACATAGCGGAAGCGAAAGAAAAACGGACGCGTCCATATGGCCTTCACGCATCCTTCCTGCCTCTCGTCGGTCTGCCCCTCGCTGTAACCCTACCTGAAAGTTAAAGAAGAGAAAGGGTGAGTATAAACATACCCAGTAAGGGACCCACTACTGGGCCCGTTAGGGAACAACAGTTAACTTCCTATTCGGGGGTGCCCTACATAACAGTCTAGTGGTTCCGTAGAACGCACATATCAGTCTAGTGCTCCCGAAGGATACACTTATCAGTCTAGTGCTCCCGAAGGATACACTTATCGGTCTAGTGCTCCCGAAGGATGCACATATCAGTCTAGTGCTCCCGAAGGATACACTTATCAGTCTAGTGCTCCCGAAGGATGCACATATCAGTCTAGTGCTCCCGAAGGATACACATATCAGTCTAGTGCTCCCGAAGGATACACATATCAGTCAGGCACACTACCCCATAGATGAAGCTAACCGTTACCCCTCAGCCCTTACTAAACTGTCTACATCAATCACATCTCAACGGCATTCATATTACAGTCCCGCCATAGGCCTTGTCAGTCAGATAGTATAGGTTTAACATCTACACCCTCAGTTGCTTTATGCATTACCGATTCGCACACCAATGGGGAAAACCCTAGGTCCAATCGACTAACCAACCAAAACCGGACTCACTGTCCTTCCCCGTCCAAACTCCATGAACCACATCCAGAACAGTATTTAATACATACTAAACCGTAACTTTAAGGTCCATCAACATATAATTTCAATCCTCAATAGCAGTCACAGTATAATCTCATCAGACAAAAATATAATATCAGTACTTAACAGTCAACACGCATACAGATATTCAGCACAGTCACTAACGTGTAATCCCCTGTGAATTACTACGGTTTTAACCTGGACTCGGGGTCCAGTAGTAGGAAAACCCTTACCTGAAACTCGGTTATGCCCCTCGATCGAAAATCCACGCTCGACAGATCTACCTAACGAAACACGAAAGTTTAGTTGATGACTTTAGTAGCAGTTGTTTTTTAAAAGATCAGAAGCGATGTCCGTTGACTTACCCAAGGAAAGGAAGCTATCTCCAACCAGGCCTGCCGCGGAACCCGAGAACTTAAGCGTCAACTCTGTACTACCTTCGAGGGAGAAAAGTAGGGCCATAACTTAATTCAACATTCAAACTCGAACCGGACGAGGTAACGCTAGGGAATTCATCAGAACAATTCTTACCGAAAACTCACCGTGAACCGAAATGAAGGAAGGAAGGCTTAGGTGGCTCGGCTCGGCTCGGCTTGGACTCGGCTCGGCTCGGCTCGGCTCGGCTCGGCTCGGCTTGGCTCGGCTTGGCTCGGCTCGGCTCGACTTGGTTCGGCTCGCGGCTCGGCTCGGCTTGGTTCGGCTCGCGGCTCGGCTTGGTCCGGCTCGCGGCTCGGCTCGGCTTGGCTCGCGGCTCGGCTTGGTCCGGCTCGCGGCTCGGCTCGGCTTGGTTCACTCGGCTCGCTCGGCTCGGCTCACTCGGCTCGCTCGGCTCGGCTCACTCGGCTCGCTCGGCTCGGCTGGCTCGAATCGGATCCGTGGCTCGGGTCGGCTCGCGGAACCGGGTCGGGTTTGGACGAAAGAAAACGGCAGCCACGGTTTCGGTGATCCTTTCTTCCGGCGAACAACGGCGGCGGCGCTTCGCGGACGAAGCACGAGGAACGGAGCTGGCTGTTTCGTGGAGCGGCGATGAGCGGCGGCAGATCTGCCGTTGTGTGAGGCCGAGAAGGAAATCGGAAATGGATGGGGAGCCGCGGCGGACGACGACCGGTGAACCTACACACGCCGACGGAGATGGAGACGATGGGTGATGGTGGCTGAGATGGAGAAGAGCACGAAGGAGAAGGAGAAAACGAAGGGAGAGATGGCTGGCGGTGACGGGCGAGGAAGGGAGAAGAAGAAGAAGGAAATGGATGGGCGGCGGCGGGAGAGAAAAGAAATTTCGAGGGGGGGGGGGGTTAGGCGGCGCGCGAGGTAGGGTTTTTAAAAAAAAAATTTGTTATATATATATATATATAAATATAATTCTTAATAATTTATAATATTAATAATTTAAAACTTAAATAATGATATATATTAAATATAAATAATAATGATAATAATAAAGTAATAATAATGATATATTAATAATATTAATATTAAATAAATAAATAATTTATTTTATTGTTTTATAAATAAAAAATATTTCTATAATATTAATTTATAATAATAATATATAATATTAATATTATAACAATTAAAATAAATATTAATAATAATAATATTTATAATATTAATATTATAACCAATAAAATAATCATTAATAATAATAATATAATTACTATTATATTATTATTATATCAACTTGCATTTTACATAAACGAGAAAAATTTTACCTTAAATTTTCGGGGCGTTACAAAAGAGTTCGGTCGTTACAAGAACTATACTTGAATGACCTATGTTAAACATAAAGTTGAAAATGTTTACGAAACGCCACATCATTCAAAAACTAAATATATACTATAATTACTCCAAAAGTTAAAAAATAATGTAACACCCCAAAAATTAAGATAATTTTTTGAACTTATTATTTTAGTTTTGTGTAATTAAGTTCAAAATAGTGGACGTTACTTTAACGATTTATTGATTATTCTTTAGAAATTGGAGTTTAATTAAATAACTTTCATGTTATGTTGTGATGCTTATGATGATGTCACATGCTTTTGGTTTATGGTGTGTGTATTAACTTTATATGATAAGTTTCTTACTCCACTTGTATTGTGATCCTATCTATGGGGTCACTCGAACGACTAGGGTGTTCCTATGGGACCACTCGCACGATTAGGGGTGTACCTACGAATCACGTGCACGGTTATGGGACAGTTATATTATGTATACGGGGTCGTTCGCACGACTAGGGGTGTTCCGAGGGAGCACTCGCACGATTAGGGGTGTACCTACGTATTACATATATATTGTGGAGTGTGTACCTGCGATCACTCGCACGACTAGGGGTGTCCCCATGGGATCACCCGTACGTTTTAGGGGTGCTCGTACGGTTTCACTCACTCAGGTTTGCTCCGTTGGACGCACGATGCTACGTTTATGTTTCTAATGAAAAGTTAACAGATCACCCAGTGGGACTAGTAGTGGGTCCCTTACTGAGTATATTTATATACTCGCTCTTTTTTATGTTTTATATTTTAGGCTAAGGTAAAGAACTTAAGCTGGCGAGCGACAACGAAGGATCTGCGGCATGCCATGTGGGGACACAATTCAGCTTCTGCACTTATTTATATGTCTTTCAGTATTTTTAAATTTTAACCATTTTACTTAAGATTTTGTCCTATTTATTGTTTTTAGTTCTTTAAAATTGTTAGAACCTGCTGGTCATGTTTTCAAATTATTTTTTTGTTAATTTTGATAACCTTATGTTCTTGTGAACATTCTGAGATTAATTTTATAAAGATTTTAGTTAATCTCTTAAAAAAAAGTGTTTTTTGATGTTTATCCTTTGAGTAATGACCTTAACTTAATTTAAAAGTTCGGGTCGTTACAAATAAAATCAATAAAATTACATTTAATTTATTAAATTAATAATAGATTCATACTTTAATTCAATTTTATATCTTTAAATAAATATAAACATTTCGTACATTTCGTTCATATTGAAATGCACGTCTCTTTCGTAACTTTAACTTATAGGTTTAATATGAACCCTATTTGTATTAATTTTAACCTATCGTTTCAAAATGAATCAAGTTCATATTTATTTAATATTTGAATCTTAATCAAATATTGATAATCTTATATTATATAGGCTAAATTTGAATCTTATTAAAAATTAACATTATATTGTAATGTATTACAATTGATGTAAATTCCCTTAAATGATTCAAGTATCTCAAATTCTAACAATACTAAATATGCTAATTGTTTTATCCGTTGTGAATCTAGTAGAGAGATCTAATGGACTTATAATTATAAGCTCCAATGACACTATTAATTAATTAAACTCTTCAAGTAAATCAATCAAATTC
This sequence comes from Cucumis melo, assembly GCF_025177605.1. Taxonomy (NCBI): domain Eukaryota; kingdom Viridiplantae; phylum Streptophyta; class Magnoliopsida; order Cucurbitales; family Cucurbitaceae; genus Cucumis; species Cucumis melo. The sequence continues at coordinate 28,851,345 of NC_066864.1, forward strand.
ATTAAATTTATTTACTTACCCTAAAGGAGGGAGTGATTGAATTCCTTCTTGTGAACCTAAGTGTTCCTTGCTCCCCACTTGATATTGTTTCCAAAATGATAGGCATGTTGAATAGGTCACTCGGGCCATTCGATCACCTATACAAAGCCAAAGGATGACCTACATGATGGAAAAAAACATCAGAGAAGCATGCAGCGGAAGACTAAGGATCATGCTTTACTCTATATGCATCTAAACGATTTAGAAAAAACATGCAATTACTACACGATAAACCTAAATGAAGAGTATAAAAGGTAAACGATGAGCTTACCTTTGTAGTTCACAACTTCTTCTTTATTCCAAAAAACTTTTCTACCTGAAGATCACGAGCAACGGACGACCACTAAGTTGACGTACTAATCTCAGGACCAAGAACCAAGTTGTGGGACTCGTTTTTGTGAAGGAAATCGTTTAGAGAGAAGGAAGGCTGTAGGTGAATCGTTTGGAGTTTTTTTATATGAGAATCATCATCATTTCTCATTCTGAAATGAGAGGTTTTGTTAGGGATATTAGACCTAACATTATTAAACTAATTTTTTCCAACCTTTATCCATTTACTCACCAAAATGTCATTTTTATGCTGAATATGAAACTTCACCCCGATACAAGTCCAACGCCACTGAAATCACTTAAATCAAAGTTATAACGAAGAAGAACGGTAAAAAACAAGTTCAAGGACAAAACTGGGAAATTGGACGAACCAGATCGCACCATGTGGCATCACCAGATCATGCCATGCGTCCGCCTCGAAGTCGCGCGTTCGAACCCTAGGCGCGCCCCTATTTTTCGTTTCATTTTCCATGCGACCCGAAATTCGACCCGATAACCCGATCCGCGAACCGGTTCGCAACCCACGCGTTCGCCACGTGTCGAGCCTCGTCTGCACGCCTCTCCCCTGTTGTGAGTTCGAATCTCAGCAGCTGCATTTCTATTTTTTTATTTTTCTCTTCAATTGGGCCAACCCAAGACCCGATCCAAGCCCATTTGTGACCCAGTTCATCATTTTTCCCAAAATTCACTTCAACACAAAAAGGAAGGATTGGAGCCTCCGCCTCAACGATGCACTTTAGGCATACCGAACGGCCTATAAAACTCCAATTGACACATCTCCGTTCAAGCTTGTGTAGAAATAGAACATAAAGCATATTGAGCAATTAGACAATGCAATTTATCTCTCTTAAAAGCCAGTGAGAAAAGATTCCTAGATTTGCTAGAATTAGAAGAATTAAGATTAGAGGCATATGAAAATTCTAGGACTTACAAAGAAAAGACTAAACTTTTGCATGATAAAAAAATCCTAAGAAAAGAATTTGAAATAGGGAAAAAAGTTCTTTTACATAATTCTTCTAAAATCTAAATGGCTTGGTCCTTTTGTTGTGATTGATTTCTCTACTTTTGGTGTAGTTTCCATAAAAAGTCTTGACACAGGAAAATTTTTCATAGTGAATGGGCATAGACTGAAAATATTCCATGAAGGGCAATCCGTACAACAATGTTCTATAGAAACACTTTCTCTCCCCCTTTACACATAAAGCCAAAGCAATAAGGCGTTAAAAATTTTATCGCTTTTCGTCTTTACTTTTCTTTAATTTTCGTCTTTTTAGTTTTTTCGAGAGTAGTTTTACATTGAATAAATTTGAGAGAAATTCCCTTTTTTAATATGTAGGGCAACTTTACCTGAAGAAATCAAAGAATCATAAAAGGAAGCAACCACTTCGCTTTGAAGCAAGCTTTAAAATCAAAATCCTCAAATCCAGGGGATTTTTCTGTTCCTTGGTATTTTCATACATTTTTTACATAAATATGTTTTGAGGACAAAGCAAAGTTTTTAAGTTGGGGGTGGATACTAGTTAAACTAGGTTGCTAATTTTTTTTTCTTTTTTTAAGCATTTGCATGACTTGGTAAATGAAAATTTACCATTTTTTTTTTAGTACTATTCTGAATGCATGAATGAAATGAATGTTATTTGCTTGAATTAATGCTTGCAAAAGAAAATGCATGGATCTTACTTTTTTGCAAAGTTTCTTATGATGATTGCCTATGATACACCTCTCTTAGCAATTTTTGTTTTGATTTTAAATAGGATAAAGAGCCATTTATGAATTTGAGGTTAACTTTTAAACTTTTCATCTCTTTGACTCATGAATTAGAAAAAACCCCTTTGTCGAGCCATGATGAACCTAGAACTCTTTAAAAAAGGATAGAATGCTTAAATTCGCTTGTTGTAACCTCGAAAGAATGGTCAATCATAGAACTTAATAGATTAAATCCAAGATTAGAGTTAGCCAAGCCAGAGCTAAGCAAAAAGCTTGCTACCAAAAATAGAATCCTGAAAAAAAAAGTAGAAAAATGCATACTTTTAGTAAAATACCTTTTTTTTTTAAAAAAAAAGAGTACGATTAAGCCGAACGTTAGGATTTTTTTCGTGATCAGTTAGGATTACCCGATGTTAATGAGGTACGAATCCCTACACAAAAAGCCTACCCTTTGCCTTAGTAAAACCCGTACAATTCTATCTTAGAAATTTCTAGCTAGTTTCAATGTTTTGACTGAGGGCCAAGTTTAGGGAGGGATCCTTCCCGCTTCAGAGTAGAGGGAAAACAAGCCTAGGGCATTTTTTAATTCTTTCGAAGTATGTCTAGTGAGTCGAAATAGCAAGACTTAGATGTTTTATCTAAACATGATCTCAATAAATGAACTTTATTAAAAATCAACCTCAAATTGACTACTTGCTTCTCTTGAATATTTAATTGATAAAAAAAAAAATTACTTTGTTGAATTGTTAAGGCATGAGTAACATTCTTTGCATATTTGTTTGAAAACATCATCAAAATTCTTGCATGATTGTTTGAGTTCAATTCTTGCAAAATAATGTGTGAATCCCTTGCATGATGAATGACTGAATATTAGCACATTTTTAATTTTCTTGCTCGGGACGAACAAGTCTTAAGTTGGGGATATTTCGTTAGGGCTATTTTAGACCTAACATTATTAAACTAATTTTTTCAACATTTATTCATTTACTCACTAAAACGTCATTTTTATGCAGAATATGAAACTTCACCCTGATACGAGTCCAACGCCACTAAAATCACTTAAATCGGAGTTATAACGAAGAAGAACGGTAAAAAACAAGTTCAAGGGCAAAACCGGAAAATTGGACGAACCAGATCGCACCACGTGGCATCACCAGATCACGCCACGCGTCCTCCTCGAAGTCGCGTGTTCGAACCCCAGGCGCACCCCTATTTTTCGTTTCATTTTTCGCGCGACCCGACAACCCGATTCGCAAACCGGTTTGCGACCCACGTGTCGAGCCCTCGTCCGCACGCCTCTCCCCCGTCGTGAGTTCGAATCTCAGCAGATGTATTTCTGTTTTTTTATTTTTTTCTCTTCAATTGGGCCAACCCAAGACCCGATCCAAGTCCATTTGTGACCCAGTTCATCATTTTTCCCAAAATTAATTGCAAAATGGCAGTATTTAAACTAATTCCACTTTTTTCTCCCATTTTCTCTTCTATAAAATCCCTCATATTTTTTTGGAGAGAGATAAAAAATTCCAATGTAAAAAAAATCCTCTTTCTCATTCAATTCTTATAGCAAATTCTTGAAAGTTTATCAATAAAAGATTACTTTCGTCAAACAAATGGATTCTTTCCTCAACATCTCTTCAAGAATTTCATCAATCTTCATGGGCTAAGGTAATCTTTTGAGACTTTTTCTTGGGTTAAATTACCATGTTTTCTTTGAGAATTAAATTTCTTTCTATATCTTTTCAATTTTTTATTTGATTGCTTGTTTCCATTTGCAATTTCTTTTGAAATTTCAATAAAACAAATAAGTTTTTCCCATCAATTTTTCATTGAAATTTTTTTACAAACTCTTAAAGTGCTGAACTTAAATTTCGATTTGCAATGGTTTGTTATGATGAATTAATTGTTGAGATTGTCTTTAATTTTCTACTAATTGATTCTTGCATGACAAGTTTGAAATGGGTATTAATTTTGCTAAGGGTAGTGGCTATCCCCTCCTTAGCAAATCTTGAATAAGATGAATTTTGTCTCAATTTGAACATGCTTTGGTCACTGAGATTGATCATGCTTTAATAGAGATTTAGTTACTTTCTTTTTGTAAAAATTCCATTCTTGCATATTCAAGAAAAGATTAATTGATCTTATTTCTTTTTTAATGATAAGAAACATGGTAATTGCCCAAGAAAAAGTCCCTCTACTAAACTTGAAAGAAAAATTTACTTGAATTACTTGTTGTCACTATTCATCCCTTAATGCTTGTTCTTTACTATAGTTCAAAAATTACATCCACAAACCCCCCTCTTTTTGTGTTTCTAATTTTCTTTTAGATCCTGAAGCTACTAATCGACCTTGTTTGTGAATCTTGAAGTTTTGAATCTTAAGTGCTCTCTAGGGTTCGACACCCTTCTTCCTCATACTACTCTCACTTTCCACAAAGGTAAGAAGGGTTAAAAAGATAACTTTGAAAGGTAATTGAGGTAATCCTTAACCCTCATATTTCATCTAGTTTTTCTCTATTCTTGTATTCTTTTATTTTAGACTAGGAATAAATTCTTGTTTTGCATATTTACATCCATAAAAACTTATCATTTTGATAACGACTTACCTCAAATAATATCCTTTCAAGTTTAAATAGAAAAATTACATGCAATTATTTCATATAAACTCAATACCAAATTAATCCATTAACTATTAATGAAATTAGTGGCTTCTAATTGCATTACAAACTGCCACATTTCACACTAACATTTAGTAAAAATTATATTTAGTCAAAGGACAATTTGGTCATTTTGACCAATTTAAGTCAAAGTCAAACTTTGACATTTCTTAGTCAAAAGTCAACTTTTTGACTTTTTGCTATTTTACCCGTCTTGACTAATTCTAACCTCCCGCGTATGAATCAGCATTCATTTTTCTAAAATTCAAATCATATTTGAATATAAATCCAGTCAAAGTTTTGTTTTTCAAAGTCAAAAGTCAACATGTTGACTTTTACAACTTTGACCGTTTCAAAACTTTCCAAGCTTTTAAATATGAATCTACATTCATATTTATTTAAATCATATTTAAACACAAAGCTTAAAGTTTATATTTACCGACTTATATCTTATATACTTGTCGGTTTCTCTCTCTTTTCCTAATTCGAACAATTCGAATTATTCCAACATATTGTTCTTAGTTGAATCCATATGAGCTAGTAGGGGAACCTAATGGACCTATATATCATGGGCTCCAATGATTCGAGATTAACTGGTTAAACTCTTTTAAACTAAGCTTAATCAACGTTCATTAACTAATGAGTCATTCCACTAAAGACTCATAGTTACACTCCCCTCACTATAGATATATTTTTGTCCACCTGATATAACCAAGATGAGTAAGTCGATCCTTCACAGGTTTTTCATAATCTTGGCTGGGTCAAAATACCGTTTTACCCCCGAGATTACATCTTGCTCCTTAAGATCCACTGATCCACTATTGAACAATTGGTTTAAGGTCCAACCTTTAAACCTGAATCATTCTCGGACCAATGAGAAGGTGGGGCCCCTTGGGATTTAGTCCTTAAGGGAACAACCTATCTACTATCCCAGAAGTGGGTAGAAGTGAATTTCGTCTTGCACCCTATGTCCCTAGCTATCCACTCGATCTTATCCCTGAAATGGGAGGCTTATTGGGCTAGCGATGATGAGCTGCCCTCACCTATGTAGATCTAAGGATACTACCGAATGAACAGAAGTTCATAGTTATCTCAGAATTAAGATGAAGTTACCTAGGTCATCATAATTGAAATAGTCAGTTTATAGTTTACGAAGTTATAACTAAAAGTGACTATTTCGTGGTTCTAGTCTTATGCAAACGATTTACATAGGATGCCCTCACTACCATGTCTTTACATGAACGATTCAGGATTACATCGTTTGTACTAATTACGGAGCGGGCCGTATCCATAGTGTTTTTCCAGAATAAGGCGCCCAACCTTATTCATACACTATAGACTATTTGGGCTATTAACTCGAACTTAATCCATGTTTATGTCTCTACATAAAGTTCAAGTATATTGACAAACTCAGTAAAATAGCCTTGGGACCTTAATACTTATTGGTTTTAAGATTATAGCATTCAATAATAAACTTTATTGAATCAAATAACAAAGTACAAGTTTTAAGACATAAATTTCAACACTACATAAAGAGGAGTTCATGGCTCACTCAAAAGATTGAGATTGGGTCATTATTTGAATTATTAATCTTTATGGTTAATGATGTCACAACGAGAGATTATATATTTTGTGGTCTAGTCTTATACAATCTCATTGGATAGGATAACCCCACTAACATGTCTTTACATAAACGATTTGGATCAAGTCGTTTGTAACAATTACAAAGCAAGACTATATATGTAGTTTTACCAGATTAAGACACTCAACCTTAATTGTATACTATAGACATTTTAGGTTATTACTTAAACAACGATGTATTTGTCTATCGATCATATACTATTCAAATTACACTAAATAAACATAGATCGTAGTTTATTGGATTTAAATTATACACATGCAGATAATAAATAACATTTTAAATATTTAGAAAACAAAATTTATTTAACCATTTTGTTTACGATTGACAAATTATAAGTTTAGTGCACAAACTTATAATTTGTATATAATTTATTATATACATATATTATATTATATATATATATCTATATATATATATATATATCTATAGATATATATATATCTATAGATATATATATCTATAGATATATATATATATATATATATATATATATATATCTATAGATATCTATAGATATATATCTATATATATATATATATATATATATATATATATATATATATAATATAATATATGTATATATAATATAATATATGTATATATACTCGGTAATTCATCGCCATTAGGTTCAACAAATAATTACATCTTGCAAGAGAAGAAAAAGCAAAGTAGTAGATGTTTTGTGTTGGAAGTTGCAAAAGAAAAGTCATGAGATTCTTTCTTAGTCAAGCAAATTTAAAAAGGTAAAAAAGAGAGAGAAAAAGGAAGAAGATTTTGGGTGGCTTTCTAAAAGGGCCCCTCTTCTTCTGTTTAAACACATTACATAGTTTTCTAGTTTGCAATCTTTCTTTTTGAGAAAGGCTAAGAGAAGTTTTTGTGTGGCTTCCAAAGTCCTTTTGGTTTCTAACTTTTAATTCAAGCACAAAGTTGTTCTTTCTTTCTTTTTTTTTTTTTCAATCTTTAAAAGGCAATAGTATTGGCCCTCTAGGTCTATGTGCTATACCCTAAACCCAATCTATTGATTGCACATGCTTCCATTTAAAAGAAAAGTACTTATCAGACAGCGACTTATCAAACATTAACACCATAAAATGATGTGCACTAAATTATAAGTTTGGTCTTTTTAAAGCACATATAAAACTAAAAACAGTATGAACTTGAGAAAATTTATAATAGGGTTTTGAACTTTAAAATTTTAAATTAATAGGTAGGATTGCCATATACTTAAAACTTTTTAGAAATTAACTAAAATATATCGTAAAATTGAATTTTACGTTTGGTAGGACTTTAATTTAAACTTTCGATTCAATATTATTTATTAGGATTCAGGATAATCAAATAGGGTAAAAATCTAAAATTGATTTCACAGTTAAAATTGATGGATTAAATTTATTTGTAATTTAACTTTATTATATATATTCCAACAATTGTCAGTGAAGAGAGGGTTTTTGGAGCACTTAAATTATTATAACAAGACTGCAAGATAGATTTTAATCTCGAAATATACTCCAAAGCTTCTTAATTTCTTTTTTCATTTCTAATTTCATTTAGAAAACCATCTATCTCTATATCCTAAAACCCTTTTTCCCTATGTTATGGTGTGCTATGATTACTTTGCAATGAGTGGATTAAAAATAACCCATTTTTAAGTGTTACGATTGATTACCTAATTCACTTATCAATTATAGGTTTGTTTTATGGATGATAAATGTTATCGATTCTCAAGATAAGTATAGTTTATTAATTGACATATAATATTTATTAAAGATCAAATGGTTTGAATATTTACACTGATCTCCTATTATTTTACTATATATAAAAGGAGTCAAATGGGTAGAATCTTTACCTTCCTATTTTGCCCCTTATTTCTAACAAAAAGACTATTATACCCTTGTGGTTAGTTATTATTTGTACTATTCCTTAAATTTAATTAAGTGTTACCAACAAAACACATTTATTCAATTATCAACGTATTCCCCCTACAAGAAAAACCCCATATTATGACAGATGGTTCCATCCCAAATTGAAAGGATGGAACAAATAACTGTCATCAATTGTCAAAAAGCGGATTTTTAGCAGAAAAAGACGTTAATTTCGGAATGCCCAAATACATGACAGTTATTTGCTGTCATAATATGTAAGGACATTAAAAAAATTAATTAAATATTTTTTTATTAAAATAAAAAAAAAAAGAAAAATTGCTCACTTACCTCTTCAAAATACCTCACTTTCCTTCTTCAAAATCCCTATCTTTCCTTCTTCCCACACACTCCATTTTCCTTCTTCAAAATCCCTCCCCTCACTAACGACGCACGGCAAAAACCCCAACCTTAACCCCATTCTTCTCATCTCCACATCCTTTCTTCTCGGTGACAGAGACCCACAGTGAGAAGACCCATATCGTTGCCGGTGAGTTCTTGATCTTTCATTTTCCATTTCTTCTCCCTTCATTTATCTCTTCCCCTGTGCACAGTCCCACAAATTATCTTTATAAATTCAAGAGAAAGTAGGGTTCCTAAAGACATAAAGAGCATCGATTTCTTGTCTTTTTTGCCTCTCCCTTTCTCTATGCATCAATTTGATTTTATGATCTTAATCATTCCTCCAAAGTTTCAACTAGTGGCTTTCTCCTCCTAGGCATACTCAAATTCTTAACTCCATTGTTCTTATTGTTACTATTATTATCATTATTATTATCAAATTTATTGATGTTTTGGATAAAATTCTTAGGGTTTAGTTTATGTTGGAAAAGAGAGACAAAGGGGTTGAAAAATTGAGTAGAAAATCTATCACATATGTTCATCAAGATACATGGCTTACAATGTGTTTGATTCTTTAAAGGTACCGTAACTCAAAAACATATTTTAACTATTTTTTTGATTCTTTAAAGGTATATCAATGGTTTTGTGAAATATATTGTTGGCTATGTGATGAACCATTTTGGTAGCCTACAATGTGTTTGATGAAATGCCTCAATGAAGCATTTGGTTGATTTTTAGTTGATTTTTAATTGATTTTTACTTGAATCTCATAAGTTTGGATGTAAAGCAATATTATTATTCTTTTTTGTGTTACTTTGTAGTTATCTTATTCTTTCATTGAGCATGACTTTTCTTAACAAAAATCATTGAAAAAAATAATCAATAGTTTGAAATTAGAAGCTTAGAATCTACAAAATGCTATAACCTATCACAAGAAAAGTGAGATGGGGAAACCTGGAATAAAACCAATCATGAAATCCTATTTCAACAAGCATTTTCACAATAGCTTGGTTTTCCCTTTTTCTTCTTATTCTTATGTTTTCATTTCTCTTTTATTTATTTATTGGGTTTTTTTTTAGACTTTTTGAGGCAAATCCCTTTTGGGTCTTTGAGCTATTGCTTTTTTATGTCATTTTCCTTTTCTGGGTTTCTTTCAGAAAAGGGTTTTATGCCTAATAGCTTGTAGAAAAAAACCAATCATATATATATTTTCGCATTTTTGTATCATTTTTGTGAATAAATTAGTTTTTTGCCCAGCTTTTTTGTTTTGTAATTTGCTTTATCTACTTGAGGAGAAGTTTTTAAAAGGAAGAGAAGGATATGGGCAAGCAAGGGCCTTGTTATCACTTTGGAGTTACAACTGCAAGTTTTTCAAACTATAATTGACAACATATTGAGTCTAAGTTTTAATTCCATCATCTTCCCATTTCTTTTGAGGTTTTACTGAACCCAAATATAAAGTTTGAACTCTGTTATGTTTGTATTAATTCCCCAATGACATCAGAGAAAACTATTCTTTAGTGACGCCCACATTGTATTCCTTTGTAATGCTGGCATGTTTTGGTTTTGAATTAGTGTCTCCATGAGAATTAGTTTTGTACTTGAATTTCTTGTCAATTGTCTTCATTTGGTGTCTCCCATGGAAATATTTCTATCAGTCCTACAATTTTTACATTGGAACAAGCATTTTCAAATAAAGTATATTTGTGTATATTAATACATAATTATATAACAGATAACTACTTTCGAAGATGGTTGAAATATCTACAATAGAACCTAATATAGAAAGATATGAAGATGAAATATAGGAGAAGAGAAAAATCAATTGAAGAACATGAAGATGAAACCATTTCTGCACAAGGTAACTTTAATTTGAGGATTTAATTAAACTGCATTAGATGACCAGTAGTTCTGTGAGTGCTCAATTTTATTTTGCTTTCTGCTTATATTGGTTTGAAGTTTTTTTTTGCATTGTTTTCTATAAATTTTTTTTCAATAAATGTGGATGTTTTTATTCCATTCCAAAAGCTGCCTTATTATTTTTACTTGTTTTTGCAATCCAGCAAGAGTTTTATCTTGAAGGAGGTGCAATGGTTTTGGCTGATGGAGGTGTTGTTTGCATTGATGAGTTTGACAAAATCAGATCAAAGGATAGGTAACCTAAAAGACAGAAGACGTTCAATTCTTTTCTTCTTTCTATTAAGGTTTGTTGCTGTTTTTTAAATGATATTGTTCTTTGATCATTCTCTTGAGTTTTTAGAAATGTTATCCATTATTGCAGACTGTGCTGATTAAATGACATTACTTATACATTTTGTTTGTGATCCAAGTTGCACCTCTTCTGGCTAGATCCAATTTGGTCATTACCAGGAATATAGATTGGGCAACCAAACTCCTAGCATCATCTTAAGAATGCAAAGAGTGCTTGTGTAATTTGATAGATCCTTTTGTTGAATTGTGTTTCTAGCCTTTTAACTTTCCTTTTTTTTAGCAAAAATCATGTTGATGATCAAACACACTTTTCTCATTTAATGGTATCTTGGCAACCCCTCCCTCTTCTTCTTTGTTGTTGGGTTATAATTGGTTTATTTATACATTCTATCTATATATTGGACACCAACTTCACATTATGAAGAAAGCCTTGAATTTCACCTTTTATTATATATGAATGAACTTACACCCCACTCCTATCTATATGATAGATTTTCAGTAAAAGGATTTGAATGTTTAGGGATGATAGAAAATGAGATGAAATCTTCTCTAAATAATCTTCTACTTCTTGTTGCAGTTTTTTGGTATTTTAACCTGGTTGTATTTGTTGTTTAACCTGGTTAATTAGCGATATAGATCTATTGTTTGTTTGGTTCTAAGTTTCTTCTCCTGAATTCAACATGCTTTGTTTTCTATTCGTAATTTGGAATCCAATTACTTGCTTATGGTTTGGAATTTTGCTATGTTATGCCTCCGTGTGAAAACATTACTTGAATTGCTACCTGTGACTGATGCTTGAGTTGTTACAGTAAAGGAGTGTGTTATCATGAATTAGGTGGAATACCGAGTTGAAATATATGTCATCTACCTTCTTTCGCCAATATGGAGATGGATAGGTAGTGGATTAGTAGGATTTGAACTTTCTTTTTTGAGATACACGATCATTGTTTATGATTTTCTTTACTAGTGCTCATAATTATTCTTGCAATAAGGAATGATGTTAAATAAAATATGAGTTGCTAAATTTCAACACCTATTACATTAGTTCTTAATATGGATAAGGCCTTATCTTCTTATGGGGTGGATTGTTGAGAATTATATATATGTTTATGTATTGTAGGTCAGGTTCGGTTCAAAGTTATAGAAAAGAATAATTTACTGCCAAACTTAGAAGTTACTTCATCTCTTTTCAAAGTTCTTATTTGTACGTATTTCTTAGATTTAATTATGAGTTACCAACAAGCAGATTTGTTCTATTTTCAAAGTATTCCTTAGATCAAGTACAACCCATTCGTAACTTAGCTTATTTATAATTAATTTGTCATTTTTCGATCAAATGAAAATATTCATTGGCACCCACCAGAAAAACTTTGTGTAAGATATGTTATGAAATAAAGCTCTCTCATAAACGTAAAATTGGACCATGTTTGTTAATTTTAGAAGCAATGTTTACTTCTTTTAATTTTTCTTTCAAATTTGTTAACCATATTTGTCATTTTTATTTTGGTGGACATGTTTTATTTTTTTTTAATAAATAACTTTGTGAATATATGAACAAGCGTGAGTTCTTTTTTCGTGGTCATATCTTTTTTCAAAATATTTACTCAATGCATCATTTTCTTTTCAATTTTGATTGTAATATTTGTCATTTTTATTTTGGTAGCCATGCTTACTTGCTTTTAGTAAAGTTGTGAATACAAAATTGATGAATTTTTCATGGAAAATAATCATGCTCATGAAATAATGTAAGTTATTATTTCATTTACATAAACTTAATTTTTTTTTCTCATCATACTTTTTTTTCTTCTTCAGAATCCATTAGTGGTTTCAAACGTAGGTTTTTATTTCATTTACACAAAGATTTTTTTTTTTTTTTTTTTTTTTTTTGATGATAATCAATGCTCATTCTTTCATTTTTCTTCTTTAATTTTCATAGCGGTCTTTTTCTTTTTCTTTTGCAGTAAATTTATTTTATTTATAATTAAAGCTCAGAATACGGTCAATCTGATTTTTTTCTTCTTTTCCGTTTTACAATATTTCATTACTTTTTTAGTAGCTCATCTAATTTTGTTTGCATTGTTATTAGGCATAAAAATGAGAATGAAAAAGTAAAATATGAAGTTAATTCAAAATTGTAGTAAAAACGAGGCACATTACGAAAAATAGAAAAAATATAATATTAAAATAATAAAATATATTAAATAAATAAATAAATAAATAAGAAAAATTAAGAAATTAAGAAGTTATAAACAAAACTCAAAATTTCTCCACTTTCTCCAAGTAATTTGGAAAATCCTCTAATGTTGGTATGTTTTTACAAATCCACAAAATGTCACCTTTTATAGGCAATTTGGCAAGCATGAGGTGGATTGTATGGCTGAGTGAGTATCTTATAGACACTGATATGAGTGTTGGATAATTAATGAATTGACATGTGGCTATGGTCACTAAGCATACTAATGGGTATCTATATATTAATAGTATTTATAATACTCCCTTTAGATTCTCATTAGTTATATGAAATATTTCTCATTAAAACCTTAATTGAGAAAATCCAATGAGAAAAAAATCTTAGTGAAGGAAAAATAGTACATATTTCATGTAATTTATAAACTTACAAAAATACAACTTACTCCACTCGCCCTCATGCAAACATCGAGTTCTTTGAGTCGATGCATTCCAATATTGTACATGAACTTTTCAAAAATTGCAATAAGTAATGATTTTGTAAATAAGTTTATCAGGTCATCATGTACTGTGATGTCGTCATTTTCTTCAAGATTATGAGTGTAGAAAAGCTTTGGTGAGATGTGTTTTGCTCTATCATCTTTAATATAACCTCCTTTTATTTGGGTAGACATGTCGTGTTGTCTTCGAATAATGTTGTTGCACTACAAGAAATATCAGTTACGATATCATAAAAAAATGCTATCGTTTATTTTCGAGATGCTGTTGTAGCCGAATTTATTGAAAGTCCATGACTTTTAATAGTGTTTTTTCTTTGTTATACAAAACGCTATAATATGTTCCAAACAATAGCACAAATATGATGCTATAAATGTATTTTATAACGTGAGCAAAAATGTTATCGAAACATTTTGATAGCATTTTTTATTGCGTTGGAACATCGCTATAAAATGTTTCAATAGCGTTTTCAATAACGTTGGAAAAACATAATAAAAGATATTTTATAGCGTTTTTTTTGCGTTAAAAAAACGTCATCAAATTGTTTCGATAGCTATTTTAATAACATTGAAAAAGAAATGCTAGAAACAATTTTTTGTAGTGTTTTATGAATGCTGTCGTAGCAAAAAGTCTTTGGCTTCTAATAGCGGTTTTTGTAGAGCTATTAATAACAATATAGAAAGTCGTAATTTGTAAAATCAATATATGATCATATAGATATTTATAGATCAAGTCGTAATTTGCCATATTAGAAAGATATAATTCACATTCATCCAAATTGTTAAGAATTCCAAAATTTTGATAGGATAAAAAAAGATGTTCAAATTGTAGCAATACCAAAATTATCCCACATGGCACATATATGTGTTGCTCCAATGTTTTCTCCACACATCAATCACCTAACAAAAAATAACAATAAATATCATTATCTAATTTTAATGAGCTTACTTAGCAATCCCCACGTATGTTCCAACCTATTATCACAAGTGACCGGTAGAATAACACCAAAATTTTGTATACCTAACGAAATAAAAAGTGAAAAAAATTCTTTATGGTAATATAGTGCAACTTTCTTTGAATTAGTAGTTGTAAGTTTCAAAACTTTTGGTACGATTCTTTTCCTTCATCATGATGGGTTCAAGTCGAAGCTCCATTCTCTAGCCTTGAATTTTTCTTTGGAGAAATTTCAACCTACATCCATGAGTTAAGAATTCCATTAGTGTTCAACCAACCAATATTACATCAAAAGTAAACTATCTAAAGAACAAAATAAACTAGATCAATCTCAATTCTTTTCAACTCAATCGAATACCAAACTAGAATCAGATGACCAGAGTAAAAATGAAAACAGATTAAAATGCTAAATATTAATATAATTATGCTAAAGATTAAGATAATTATGGCAAAATATATCATTAATTGCATCAATCTCATCGTCAGACCATTCATCCAATGTTATTGTTATAACCTAAAACAAAACTAATATTGTCTCTAGAACTCACAATAAAAAGGATTAACACAAGCAACTGTTGAAAGCAAAAACAAAAAGAATGCCACGGAACATGAAACTTAATCAATAAAAGAATCTTAGTTCTCATGTGTGTATGACTAACACACTCTATTAGAAGGCACATAACTAAAAGACCATAGAAAATCAAAACTGAAATGAAATAAAGAATAAAAATATGAACCTGAAATATCTTTTATGTCACGCAGTCTCTGAAGTGACACTTTAAGTGAGCACTTTGCCTCTTAAAACAACTTAAATTTAACCGCTGAAACGAATAAAAAGTATGTGAGTGACACTTTAACACCTAAAGTTATACTAAACTATATAGCAGAAATTAGGGAAATTGACAAAAATAGGTTAAAAAAGGAGGGTTAAATGACTTTTGGGATAACTTTTTTAAAATGAAGAGTTTTAGGACAATTTGGCTTTTGAAATTTCCCGCTCTGCTCTTCAAAGATACTCCGACTGTTTGTTTCTTGTCGTTTGTCGGTTCTCCAGTGCAATTCATCGCTTCTCCTTTTCGAACCATTCAATCAACTTTGAGTGTTTTCTCTTATTTCAGTGAGTTTTATCTCTAACCCATTTTCAATTTATTTGCTATAAATGTTTTGTTTAGGTATTTGTTGTGAGTTTCATCCGTCTGGTTTAGGCTTTTTTGGAATCGAATTATTTTATGGAAATTAGTTTAGTCAAAGTTTGGTTTAGGTTCTTAGAAAGTTAAATGGATAGTGAAATGAATTGAAGTTAAATATAGTTGGCATTTTGCTCCTTTTTCTTTGGATCCCTTCTTTAACTCTGAATTTGTTCATTTTTGTTCAGGCTTCAATTATGACATCGACATCGACCGATAGACCCGTGTACAAGATTAATCCTTTCCGTCATTTTTATGCCCTAGTAAGTTGTTTGTCTCATTTAGAAAAGACAACACATAATATTAAGACCAAACTCAAACCCGATCAATTAGCCTTATTTAGGAAAACAAAGTTTGGACACTTTTTGGACCTAAATATTGTCTTTAATGGGCCACTCATCCACTACTTATTGTTAAGGGAGGTGGAAGATGAAGGAAAGGATTATATAAGTTTCTTACTAGAGGGCGTTGTTTATACTTTCGGTAGGAGAGAGTTTAACATCATAACGGGTCTATGGGGTCCTAAAGAGGAGTCTATTCAGTTGGTTGGGAATAGTAGATTATTGGAGAAGTTTTTCAAAGACAAGAAGTGTATTTATGTAAGCGACTTAGAGGATATATTTTTGGAATACGAGGGTGATGACGATGATATTGTGAAATTAGCTTTAGTCTACTTTATAGAGCTATCTTTGTTAGGAAAAGATAGGCGAACCAAAGTCGACATTGATTTTTTTCAAGATTGCTGATGATTGGAATACATTTAATAATTATGATTGGGGCGAGATTGTTTTGGGACGCACGCGAAGTGCCTTGAAAAGAGCCTTGGACAAGGAATATGCCAAGGGAAAGAAGAAATCAACTAAGACAAAAAAATATACTATCAATGGATTTTCGCATGCATTATAGGTATGCTACTTCTTACTTCTTACTTCAAAACTTATGCATACATTTAAAATTAAACGATCGTTGAGTTATTTTAAACGACCGTTGAGTTATGTTAAACGATCGTTTAGTTGTTTTTAAACGATCGTTTAGTTATATTTAAACGATCGTGAAACCACTTTTTATATATCTATATATATCTTGTGGCACTTCCTAAATTTGTTTGTCAAATGTGGAATAGGTTTGGGCATATGAGTCTATACCAATCATCATTGGATGTGGTGTAGATAAAGTAAACGATGATACCATACCACAAATGCTGAAGTGGATGTACCAACAATCACCAAAGTCCCAAACTATAAGCTAGGTGTTTGACTCCCCAATGGTAAGTAGCAAGCAATAGTAACTAACTTAAGGATCGCATGATTTTGTGCTTATTTCTTTATCCTAAATACTTTTGTCTTTTCTCTTTGTAGTTGATAATTAAGGCGGTCATTGAGATGACACCTGAAGAGGTGCAGTTGAAAATTGCTTCAGGTGAACTTTTTGAAAACCTCCGCTCATCTACCATTGTTCAGTCGAAGAATGGTGGTTCAAAAAGAGGAAGAGAAGTTGTTAATGATGAAGATGACTTCAAAAAGAGTAAGTAACAGAAGTCGAAGTCTAAGATGAAAAAGGCTATTCGGAATCTCCAAGATCGAGTAGCGGTTGTTGAAGGGCAACTTACTAGTATAAAATAAGATATTGACGAATTGAAGGGCATGATGTCAACCATATTGAAACACATTGGACTTCAAAGAAAGGTTCGGAATCAAACTGTTAATTGTATTGACGTTAGTTGTTTCATATTTGGTAATTACTCATACGTTAAGTTTGTATGTTCTTGCTAATCATGATGTTTTACTTTCCATTGTTATCCACACTAATTCATTTTGAGGTTCTATAGGGTGACGAAGGAGACCGCAAGGGGTTTGAAGGCTTAGTAGATCATACACTAGAAAGTGAAGAAGTGGATAATGCTAAGACTGAAGATGTTGACACAAGTAATGACACAAGTAATGGGGCGAAACACATTGAACTTAAAAAGAAGGTTTGGTTCCATGTTCTTGCTAATATTGATGTTTAATTTCTATCATTATCCACATTAATGTATTATGAGCTTCCATAGGGCGATGAAGATGTTCACACCGTCGGTACCCCTCATTGGTTGAGGATGCTAAAGAAGGATGACACAAGTAATGGGGCGAAACACATTGAACTTAAAAAGAAGGTTTGGTTCCATGTTCTTGCTAATATTGATGTTTAATTTCTATCATTATCCACATTAATGCATTATGAGCTTCCATAGGGCGATGAAGATGTTCACACCGTCGATACTCCTCATTGGTTGAGGTTTAATATTAAATTAGAGAAGCCAATCGACGTGTTGGAGAAGAAGGTTGAGATTGATTTAGAGGAGCCAATAGATGTCGTTGACGGTGAGGTTGAAATTGAGGACAGTGGGAAAAAACTTCGTATTCATTTTGATTCAGATGTCACAGAGATAGAACCATTTCTCACTCAATGACCACACATTCGGCCCACCCGTAGGAAGCGTGCAAGTGTTTACCTATCAACCCCATTCAAAACTCTACCTAAACGGTCTATGACATTAACGACCACTACCTCTTAGTGTGAACCAATTGTTTATGATTCCATGCACAAAATACTTGACGTCGATTTAGATAGACTTCGAGCTTGAATTACAGACAAGCGTACAAACGATGAGGTGCGTGAAACCTTTCATGAGAAAAAATAGAAGATATTTTTCAGAGACTTGTTTATGTGTCGTCGGTGGTTGGCAGATGAGGTAAGGGATTATCTTATTATTTATGTCATTATAATTTTTTTATTGTTATGGTTCTATACATTTAGTGATTACTTTTGTTTCTATTAGCATTTGGATGCACTTTTTCTTTTCATTCGCTTCAAGATTAAGGCAGTCGGGATACCTTCTGCTCAAAACTTCACAACTGTAGACACAATCTTTATGGTTTGGAATCGTCACGTTACTTTATGTATGTATTTGCATTTGATATTTGTCTTTCGGTCCGATATTTGCATTTGTATGTTTTTCTTTGCAGCGGCTTTTAGTTGTGAAGTGGTCCCAATACAAAGAATGTATTAAAGAGAATCGCCCGTTTGACTGGAAGGAAAAGTATAGGTTGGTTGACTATGTTGTCGGGTCAAAAGAGGACTTCCAAGATCCTTGGGCAAGTGTTGATTACGTTTACTCTCCATTCAATGTTCATGCCAACCATTGGGTTCTATTATGCTTGGGTTTGGTAAGTTGTCAAGTCAAGATATGGGATTCACTTCCGTCACTTACAAGTGTCGAAGAGATGAGAAACATATTACTGCCGATTTGAGAGTGGGTGCCAAATTTGTTAGATAGTACTGGATTCTTTGCTAGGAGAGGTAGATCATCGACATACAAGGAACCTTGGCCAGTTGTCATTCTCGGCTCCATTCCACTACAACGAAATAATAGTGATTGTGGCGTATTCACCATTAAGTATTTTGAGTACATAGCTGCTAGTTTAGATTTAGATACATTATGTCAAGAAAACATGTCGTACGTCAGAAAACAATTGGCATTTCAATTATGGACCTACACTCCTATGTATTGAATTTTGTTGCGAGATTTGTAGTAGTTGTATATCATGTATGTTGCGAAATATGTACATAAATCACAAGTATCGATTATTCTCTATGTTGAAAAACTACTTGTAGGTAAACAATCGCTTAATATTTTTTTATGATTTTAAGAAGATCGTTTAGACTTTACTAAACGATCGCTTAAAGATATGTGCATGATCTTTTACATTAGTATGATACATATAAACGATCGCTTAATATTCTTCACCCGAATGTTAAGGAAATCGCTTAAT
Organism: Cucumis melo; assembly: GCF_025177605.1. Classification (NCBI taxonomy): domain Eukaryota; kingdom Viridiplantae; phylum Streptophyta; class Magnoliopsida; order Cucurbitales; family Cucurbitaceae; genus Cucumis; species Cucumis melo. Next base: position 28,870,826 of record NC_066864.1, read on the forward strand.
ATTCTTTTAGATATTAGTGTGGTTTCTATAAAAGATCGCTTAAAATTTTTTATGTTTATTAAGAAGATCGTTTAGACTTTACTAAACGATCGCTTAAAGATATGTGTGCGATGAGTATTTTTCTACACGAATGTTTTGTGATATGTATCTAAACGAATACAAATATTAACTCAAAAGTACAAGATCCAAATGTATATTTATTTACCAAAAGTATTTATTCGTCCAAAGTTTCAATATTGTTTTGCACAGTTAGACAACCATGGTCAGTTTCAATTACAAGGCATTCAATAAACTTAGAACAGAAAATGCCACAATCTAGTGAACACTCTTTCTGTAATGTGGTCTTCGATCTGCGTACTGGCCAAGGGTTATTTGAATCGTTCTAAATGGAGGTTCACTCCAATTGCAATTGCGAGTGAGGCGATGCATCGTGCAGGCATTTGAAGAGCTTGATCAACAAGTTTCTGCTCAACATAATTTGGCATTGAGTCGAACACGTAGATCTTGCATTTTCTCATATCAGCTGCAATAGCCAACCAGTGTTCTTTTATGTTGATGCAGCCAATCACGTAGTTGACATCTCCCCACCCTGGTTTTTCTTCGAAATCACCAACAGCTGTGTTGAAATAGTATTGCAAATTTTTTTTCTGCCCATATATTTAAGTGTACTATTGTGTTTTTATTGTCTGGTGTCACCAGATAAGTATAAAAAATATGTTGCCAAACTATGCAGTCTGGTTTATTGATTCCAGTCTTGAAGAACAAGTAAAAAAATTTAGTCAGAATATAATGATGCAGTTTAACTTTTATACAAAAAAAAAAAAAAAATTAAAGAATAACAACTTACTATAAACGCGGAATTTATTATTCTAAAAGTACGCTTGCAAAGTTGATTGAGATGCAACCTTTTCTCCTGCAAGTGGGATAATAGAAAATCCATGGTCTACAAAGAAAATTAAACGATCGTTTAGTGAATGAAAGGAGAGTATAAGCGATCATTTAGAAAATGTACATGTGATCGTTTACTTACTAAGCGATCGTGTAATATATATAAACGATCGTTTAGTTAATAGAAGCGATCGTTTAAAAAATACGAGTAATCGTTTACATATAAAATGAATTTGGAAAGAGTACTTACGTCTTCAAGTATCCATGTGTTTTCTTCAAGCTGTTTGGAAAAATCTTTCTTTCTGGTTGTGGAGACTATTCCTTTCTTCATAAGTTGTTTTTCTTAATCTTTTCCATTCTAAGTATACCTTCCATAATTTTAGATCCACTTGCCACATGGAATTATATCTATCTACATCTCTGATTTCGACATTTAGGATAAGTATTGTAGATTCTAATATGATCTTAGTAGATGTTGTGGGTGGATTAACTTGTTCATCTTCATTAGGCACCTTTTTATTTGCTATTTTACATAGCTTTCTTCTCTTTATTGGTTTTTATTGTTCATCTTCATCAGGCACCGTTACTGGTTCTTTTTCAACCAAAGTAACTGGTTCATCATTTTTTTGAATCTCAACCTGTTGTTTTGTTGTTTTTTTGCAATGTATGATATTAGACAAGTAACAAACTATTAATTCAAAGGACTACAAATTTGTTGTGTATACATACCAGTTGAGATTCTTCATTTACAATTGAACTTGATGGTGGCACTTCATGGTACAGTTTGATCCAATGGAGCCATTTCACAAAGTGCAAGAGGTTGGCTCACAAGTGGAAGGGTAGTAATCATTTTTGGCAAGTATTTTTCTTTCTGACTTTGAGCATTTAGATTATCCGATATATCTCTTAGAGTCATTAGCAAGTCTGCATCCCTGCCGTCTATGCTTATATCACTACCAGATTTTTTTTGATGTTCCCTAAACAAAATGAGAAAAAAAATGAGAATAAGAAAAAAATACAATTGTTACTTATTTAGAATGTAAGCAATTTTCAACATTATAAAGTAGTAAACAATAAATGAAATGTTAACCTTTGGGTTTCCTCTTGATGTTCAGTATGTTGCTGTTCAACATATGCTTGGTCACTGGTGATCATATCTTCTCTATTCTGATCATCATCATTGTCATTCTGCTGAGTATGATCATTCCCTTGATTTTCATTTTGATTCTAACAAACAAATAAAAACGAAGATAAAATTAAAAAATAATGTATTGTTAAATGATCGTGTATATAAAAGTAAACGATCACGTAACTTTGATAAAAGATCGTGTAACTTTGATAAACGATAGTGTATATAATGTATTCTGAAAACAAATTTTACCTGGACCAATCTTTCGAGCATCTGCTTCATTTCAGATAGCTCCAATGACTGCTTTCTGATTGTGTCATCCATCCGATAGACTATAGAAGTCAGTGTGGATAAATCCTTACGAACTTCTTTTATTTCATTCTTAAGTTTCTTGTAGGATTTTGAATGACTTTGTTGTTTTTTGTCATTGGACTTCTTTGATCTACAACGTTTCTTGTTGGTGATTGGATGCATTTCAGACTGGTCAGCCACTGTTTGACTTTGTTGTTCATTGCATGATCAGGAGTATTGGTATCATTGTTGGTAATATCTCGAATGGATTCATCATCCTCCATTTGCATGTTATCATCCCCTCGAATTCGACTCTCCATGAAAGCTTTCTCTTGGGTTGTCAGCTTCAGTTTAGGTTTAACAACAATTTGTAATGTAATTGTATTAAACGATTGTGTAATTGTATCAATCGATAGCTAAAAAGTTTTACTTACATTTTTTTGTTGTCGAATATGTTCTTCTGTAGCATTTTGTAAGATGGAGCTTGTGCACAATTCCATCTCAATATCCTAGGGATTAATCCCTTACTATTTTTTGTGGCCAGGTGCTCATTTGCAGTTGAGAGTACTTCATAAGCCCACACCTACAACATTTAAACAAATATGTTAAACTTTGATGTTTAATTTGCATTTAATTAAAGTGTATAAACAAATAAAAATCACTTAAAAAGCAAGCACGTAGCCTTTGATGTTGTAGTATGCCACTGCTTTGGAACTTGTTGTCTTCTTTAGCTCGTATGCTTCTTTTTTCCCTTGTAGACTTGTCTTTAAACTGTTGAGCAAACGAGTGTAGAAGAAAGTTGACAAATCGAAGCTTTTAAATGTTTTTTCATCATCATAAAATATGTTAAACTGTGTTTCTATAAAGACAGCCAAGGCGACCTTCACAGCATTGTCATCATTTGTAAACTCAAAATTCTTGAAAATTTCCTCAATTTCCAAGCATGTTATTAGTTTCTTCTTTTCTGATCTGAATAGAAGGCTTTGTAGGCACTTGTTATCGTAATCTTTCTCCAATGTTGTGTTTGTTGGCCACAATCTAGTTATGATGTTGAATTCATTTTGGGTGAAACGAATGTTCTTCCCCAAAACTAAAAAATAAATTCCATCTACGTTACCGTCTTTAGGTATCTGCCTCAGCAAGAAATGATGGATCAACTGGCCGTTGAAGACCATGTTGACATTCAGTAATGAACCAAAAATTTTTTTGTCGAATATTTGCAGCTGTTCCTTGGTTAGTTTATCCTTAATAACACTGCCGATCTTGTGCACTTGGCATGAGACAGTGGCAGGGAAGTACTTGTCGCTAGGTACAACCATCCTAAAAATATAGTTAATCGACAAGTAATAAATTTAACAATCTGGAGAATAGAAGTTTAAACAAATTTGAAACCCTAAACGCTTGAGAATAAGAATTTAAGAATAGAACGATAATTTTTCAAGACAGAAGTCGAAATGTTTGAAATATAAAAAAAGGAAAAGTGTAACGTTATAGTAGGAAAAGTTCAGGAAAATACCTTTTCACGTTGAAGAAAAAAATGGACTAAGACAAAAATGGTCTGAGGGAAAAATGGACTGAGTGATCAGTGAAATTGTGAATTGCGAAGTGACGAAAAACGAAGAAGGCAGAACGTATATATTGGTTGTTTTTACCAAAGGGGCAATATTGTAAATTTGCATACTTTTTAAAAATGCCAAATCGCATTCTTGGGTGTTTAATATATATATATATATATATATATATATATATATATATAAACGATCGTGTAAGAATTTGAAAACGATCTTTTAAATATGTATATACGATCATGAAAGCAGTTATGTAGCAAATAATTAAAAAATATATAAATTAAAGAATTAAAAACTAAACAAACAGTCGTGTGAAATATAAAAACGATCATTTAATAAAATTCAACGATCGTTTCGTTATTTTAAACGATCGTTTAGTTATTTTAAACGATCATTTAGTTACGTTAAACAATCGTTAGGTTGTTTTTAAATGATCGTTTTGTTGTTTTCAAACGATCGTTTGGTTGTTTTAAATGATCGTTTTGTTGTTTTTAAATGATCGTTTGGTTTTTTTTTAAACGATGGTTTTGTTGTTTTTAAACGATCGTTTAGTTATATTTAAACAATCGTGAAACCAGTTTTTGTGTTCCTAAATGAATAAGTCAATTGTTATTTTCATCTTCTTTATCTATCTGAAAGCACATAAAGTATGAATGTTCGGAGACATCATTAAGAAAACACATCATTAACAAACATTCATTAATTAGTGTAATAATTAGTACATTGGTAGAGAAAATTCTAATCTTGTATGCCCGACTTCTCGGTATATGAAATTGGATTGGTACACGTTAATCTGTTGTGACCTATTTATTTACACCGACCACACTTATGCAATTTCGGAGCTTCACCAACACTTGGAATCCTCTTTTTCTTCGGTCGACCAACTCTTTTGACTACTTTTGGAGGTAAAACAGTCATATGTACGTAGTCTTCGCTTGTCTTCCAATCTGACTGATTCCTAACTGGGTAGACGGCCTCCGCATATGCGGCCAACAAACATTCATTAGTGTAATAATTAGGACATAAACTATAAACATTTATATTGCGATCCCGTGCTGCAGCAATGACATGTGGCATGGTAGTTGCTCAGCTTGAAACTCCTTGCAAGTGCACTCTTGAGTCTGAAGATTTACGACCTCTTCTTTATCTAAATCTTTGACATGAAATTGGTAACAGTCAATTGGGTTAACCTTCATTGTCAAAGCTCGTTCTTGTTTCTTTTGAATAACTAACTTTACCCATTTAGTCAATGTAGACGTCACTTTAATGCCTTCTTCTCGACGCTCCCAAAGCCAACGTTATAGCAAAGCTCGAACATGTTCAAGGAATGAAGCAATGGGCAAATCTCTAGGTTCTTTCAGTATAGAATTCATGGACTCTGTTATATTTGTTGTCATCATGTTATATCGTCTTCCTGGGCAGTGAACACGAGACCACCATGCTATTCCAACATCATTTAAATATTTCCCTGAACCATTAGGAAATGCAAGAAGATGTCTCCACGCTTCTAGAAACGTTGATTCACGATATGTTCTCGATGTATTGTAAAACAAAGTAGCAACCATGTCATTCTTATATTTATCATGCAAATTTTGAGTCAAATGTTGGACATAAAGGTCATGGAATGCAGAGGGGAAAACTGATGAAATACCCTTGGAGAAGCATGTTTTCCGATTTGTCACGAAGCCCAGATTAGGCACCTCCCCTATTGCACCTTTCAATTTTTCTAAGAACCACTGTATTGAGTCATCTGTTTCTCTATCAACTACTCCAAAGGCTAGAGGATAAATCTGATTGTTACCATCTAAGAAAACAGCCACTATCAACCGACCCCGATATTTGTTCTTAAGAAATGTTTCATCCATGACTATGACCGGCCTAATGCAATTTAAGAATCCTCTGACACATGGACCAATAGTCATAAAAAGATATTTAAAGAAACGATCATCTTCGAGTTCCATGTGAAATATTGTACCTGGATTTATAAGTTTGAGTGCTTCAGCATATCTACACAAAAGATTATATGACTCTTCAAGAGACTTTCGCACTCGTTCATATGCATTTTCTCTGGCACGCCATGCTTTTTCATAACTCATATTTATGCCATAGTCTTGCCTCATGTCTTATATGATATCATGTGGTTTGTATAGGTGATAGGCTCCCTTGAATTTGGACTTTATTAATTCTCCAACAACCCAAGATTTTGCTTGCCTATGGTCATGATTCAAAAACTCAAGAGAACATGAATGAACTTTGACATACTTTTTAATCTTGAATATATTTGAATCCTTCAATCTCATCGCTCGCAATCTCCAACCACACTTGTTGTTGATGCATCTAACAAAAAGAACCTCTTTTGTAGACTTTTTTACTACAAACTGAAAGTTTTTTTTTCATTGCCAACACACTTAATCTCATTGACAAATCTCTCTTGCAAAAAAATATTTGTCCTACATCCAACTCCTCACTTGTAGAGCTTTCTTCGGGCCAACCACTTCTTTTTGTCTTCAACTTTCGACTAGAGGAGCTGTAGTCAACTTTACCTTTTCCTTTACAATCTTTTGTAGGAGCATCTCTTTGTTGTGGGATGTCAAACAATTCATTGTTCATCTCAACTGGCTCCCATGTAAAAGTATCATCTTTTGAATCAAATGACTCGTATGATTCCCATATAGCTGAATTGGTCCCTATCATGTTATCACATAAGCCAACCTAAACTTCACCAATGTCAACTTCATTGTCATGTAATGTATCCATTCCAATTGGAGGATGAGGGTTTAAGTTTTGAACTTGGTTGCTCCCAGATACTGAATTGTAATCTTTGTTTAACACTTTCTTGCTTTGATTGTTTGTAGGCTCAAATGATAGGCATAGGGGGACCTCCGATGGATTTTCACTAAGAATATAAAACTTCAAATCATAGTCATTGCTTAACTCAACTTCTGCAAGGTCATATAATTCATCCTGTAAATCTTTGTGTGTTATTTCTTTATTGACAACAATGCCTTTTAACACTCCTCCTCCATATTTTCTTCGTCTCTCATCCCATGCACCACCGTAACGCACTAAAATCCGAACATGTGACATCCTTAAACTACCTTAAGTTTTTTAGTTCCTGCAAAAATTGATTTGAACTTAAGAACCTACGAGATGCATGCAAGATGTTTGCGAGATGCAAAGAAATAAAAAAAATAACTGCTAGATGTGTGTGAGATACGTGCGAGATAAAGCATGAGTGCCTAAGAAACTTACTAAACATGCAAATAATAGCTCTAAATGGATTAGGAGGTGTACCAATTTGATTTTGAAATAAATAGTGAAAGTTTGGAATGTGCGAGATGCGTGCGAGATACGTGCGAGATAAAGCAGGAGGGCCTAAGAGACTTACTAAACATGCAAAGACTAGCTCTAAATGGATTAAAAGGTGTACCAATTTGATTTTGAAATAAAGAGTGAAAGTTTGGAATGTGCGAGATACGTGCGAGATAAAGCATGAGGGCCTAAGAGACTTACTAAACATGCAATGAATCGCTGTAAATGGATTAGGAGGTGTATCGATTTGATTTTGAAATAAATAATGAAAGTTTGGAAAGTGCGAGATGGGTGTGAGATACGTGCGAGATAAACCATGAGGGCCTAAGAGAATTAGTAAGCATGCATAAAAACAATTCAAACTAATGCTCACAATATAAGATAATACATAATAGATAGAAGCTAGAGTGGTTTGAGAAGCATCCATAGCAACAACATGAAAAATTGCTCACAATGTAAGATAATACAGAATAGATAAAAAGCAATGTAGATAAAAAAAAAAAAAAAACCTTCATTCCTTCTATTCCTATTGCTTACTCCTCCTCTATTTGACCCAACTAAATCCTCTAGTTAAATTCATTTTTCACTACCCATTGAACTTTCTAAGAACCTAAACCAAACTTTGACTAAACTAATTTACAGCAAATAAGTCCATTCCAAAAACCAGACATTTACGGATGAAACTAGCAACAAATACCCCAACCACATATTTACAACAAATAAATTGAAAATGGCTTAGAGATGAAACTCATCGAAATAAGAGAAAACGCTCGAAGTTGATTGAATGGTTCGAAGAGGAGCGACGAAATGCACTGGACGACCGACGAACGGCAAGCGACGAACGACAAGCGACGAACAGCAAGCGACGAATGTCCGGAGTATCTTTGAACGACAGAACGATTTTTTTTTTACTTCAGGTGCTCTACGCAAAAGAGAAGGGAAAGGGAACTCTACGCGAAAGAGAAGGGAAAATGATTGTGGAGAGAAGAGAAAGCGAACGTGGAAGAGGGAAAGGAAAAGAGAAAGAGAAATTTAATGAAAGGCATTTTTGTCCATTCACACCTAAATTGTCCTAAAACTCTTCATTTTGAAAAGTTACCCCAAAAGTCATTTAACCCTCATTTTTTAACCTATTTTTGGCAATTTCCCCAGAAATTATCACTTCAGTAAAATACACTCAAACCTTAGAAACCACAAATGTATTCTACCTTCTTTTTCATTTACTCATGCGTAATTAGCCATCTTGCATGCTCTTCAACTATCCTTACAGGCAAACTAATTAACAACTTTTCAAAGTCACGAAATGAATGAGTAAATGCATATTATGATGAAATGAATGTATATGCATATTGTCAATACTCACCTGGTCTATCAAGAGTAAAAATTCACTAGCAGACTGGAACATATATAACTTTCTTTCCCGAAGTAATTTTGAACTTTACTCAAATCTAACCTCACTATTGCTACTCCAAAACTTACAAAAGCCTTGGTGCTAAGACATCTCTCAAATCTAAATAAGAAGGCCAAAATCAGCAATCAATCAGGCTACTGAAAATCTCCTTTTGTTTTGTTTCGTTTTTCAGTTTTTTTTTTTAAGATGAAAAGCAAACATTTAGTAAAAATAAAAACAATAATAAGGAAAACCTAATGAGATGTTTAAAAATATATAGTTTTCTACGGTTTTGAGTAAAATTTCTCTTCCTTTTCATTTCGGTTGGGAAATATGTATAAATATATGACATATATGCCCTAAATGGAATAATAGACACAGCTAATTACTGTTTGTATTGTTCCAATCTGGCTGATCTCCAGTAAATAACATGCTTTCAGATTCCAAGTACCTGTATAAGCAAACAAAAAGGAGATGGGGCTGCTTCTAACCTTCACTACAAGAAATCTGACCTTTAATGTTGGGTGGAAAAAATGCAAAATGGGCTTTAATGTCGGTTTTCAAAATGCGGACGTTTAATGTCGGTTTTAAACCGACATTAAAGATCCTTCTTTAATGTCGGTTTAAAACCGACATTAAACGTCCGCATTTTGAAAACCGACATTAAAGCCCCTTTGTAATTTTTTTTAATTTTTTTTAATTTGGTAAAAAATCAAGTTTTCTCTCTCTTACTTTACCTTTTCTTTTTCCTTAAAAGTTTATATATAAATTCTCCTCCTCTCTTCTTCCTCCTTATAACTTTGAAATCTTCTAACCCTAAATTCTCCTCCTCTCCTCCTCTCCTTGTTTATTTTTATTTTATTTAAATTTTTTTTGCGCTTTGAGAAGTCCTTCCCAGTTGTTGTATTTCAAGCTCATTCTTTCCTATTTGTTTCTTAGGTTGGCTCTCAGTGCACCATTCTTACAGATAACTATTGTGAAGATGCCTATCATTTACTCCAAACTCCATTGTTGAAGAATCTTTTGGTAACTTCTTAAAAAATTTGTTCTTATTTGCTCCAGTTTAAATTCTACGATCTCTTGAAAAATATTCTGATAGAAGATTCTTTGAGTTTTCACTTCTGAGATGTGAAAAGATATTTAGGTAAAATGAGCCGTATACAATTCATAGTGTTCTTGTATATATATTTAGGTAAAATGCCAACCTTTAGGTATAACCATGTATACATTATTCATTTGCTAGTAGAATTTAGATTTCACCTTGTGCTATGTGAAAAGATGAGGAAGATGCATTCTTGAGTTATTAGTTTATGCTCATAAGATGTTTGATGAAATGTCTCATAAAAGTCTCTTTTTCTTATACATTGAGTGAGCGTTTTGTTTGGTTTTTTAGTATTATTTTTGTGAATATAGGTTGTTCGAAAGATGCAAACTCCTAAGGAATGTTGGTTTTAACATAGGAAACATATTGTATCATTGTATTATTTATTTCTTTTGTTATTGAAATGAAAGGTTTTGGTTAATATTTATATTCTTCATCTAAGATGGACGAGAAAAAGGAGCGGAGGAGATTTGCTGACGGTGAAAAAGAGTCAAAGACGATGGAGCAAGCTTGGGTGGTAGGGCAAGGAGGGACCGGAAGCGGTTTGAGGATCGAGTGAAGGAAGAAGATAATGGTGGAAATGTTGATGAGAAGCATGCGAAAGTGATTGAATACAAGTCCAAAGGAGACGTGGGGGATGGAAAAGTTCAGTTTGGAGGCACCACTGATGAAAAAAGGTCACTGGGGAATGTAAGTTTCATTTTGCATATGCTGTGTTTTATTGTAAGGAATCACACCAAAAAGGTGATTTCTTTATCTTTTATTCGATTCATCTTTTTGGGTTTTAACCTCTCTTATTATGGATTTGGATCTGCCTTTCCTCTTCTTTTGCTTCCATAAATTTCTTACCCTTTTTGGATTTTTAAGCTTTTATGCAAAACAATTCATTTTTAGTTCCCAAAAGGGTAGATTGGCTCTTGTTGATTGAACTCATTGTTTGTTTTTATTGGTTTTCTTGTCTCTAGATTTTATTTGGTTCTTAGTTTCTATTTTTGAGTAATTTTGGTAATCTGTTTTAAAGGATAGTTTTTTTTTAAATAATAATTAATATAGGATGTTACTGGAATGTCTTAAATCATGGCAGTTGGGAAAAAATTAGCTAAAAATAGAATTTTTATCAAACTAACTTTTCAAATGTTCTTTTGAAATTTAGCTTTCTAATAATTTTCTTAATTTGTATTGGTGTTGAACATTTGTGAGTAACAATCCAAGAAAGCGAAAAGTAATATCAATTGAAGTATCGATATAACTAAATTTACCCTATCTATAAGCTTAGCTGGGAGATCTTGTTTTCAAACTCAGTTATGTAATTAGTATTAACTTTTACCGATATGAATGTATAATAAAAATGAGTTTCTTACTTCTTTCTGTTCTGAAAACATGCTTAGTTTGTTAATTGTGCCAAATAAAATGAAGTTCTAGCTGTTGGCTGGATTTGGAACCCTCAATTGCTTTTGTTTGCTTATGCTTATTATTTCACACCTGAAAAATCAAAGCAAAAAAGAAGTATTTTAACACTATGGTGTTAGTTTGGGATTACATCGTATTAAATGAGGAAAAGAAAAGAATGGTCCCCTTACAGTAAACTTTGGACTCTGATTAAGGTGTTGGTTGAGGATAAAAAGAGGATTTCTCAGCAAATTTGATTTGAATGTAAGTTTCATTTTGCATATGCTGTATATAAATTAATTAAAGTAATTTAATATTGTTGAATAGCCTCTAAGAATGTAATATGTTCATATACTTTGAAAATTTTAGGTAAAGGAAAATGAGAAGGCTTTGGTTGAACGTGGACAGTGCGATGTTCCAAACTTGGTTCATAATAAACAGCCCATTTTTGGAATGACGACACCAATTCCTTCTTTATCTTTCGGGTATATTCCTCTTTCTCTTTCAACTGAGAAATCTTTTCTCCTCACGTTCATAGATACGTACTATAGCTTGTATTGATTCAGCTATATCATAATTTCATCGTTAGAAGAAAGAAGCTGTCATTAGTTATTTTGAAGGATAATTGAGATACTAAGGAGTACTAAGTTGGTATGATGAATTGTTTTTTTTTTTATATACTGATTTACTTTTATTTCTGTATTTTTTTTCCTTTTTGAAAAATTGAAAATATTAGAAAAGAAGATGAATATTTTGTGGAGGAAGATGGGTGGACTCAGATTTTGTCCCAACTTCAAATTAGTTCAAAGGAACAACCCTGCTCTTCTCTTTTCTTCATTCTCTACCACTCGGGCTTCTTACAACACTCTCGTCTCTGAGGTACCATTTTTCTTTCACTTTCCTCCTTTTCATTTGTTTCTTTTTTATGTGGGCTATGACATTACTGCAAGTTTGGTAGCTTGAAGTTGCGAGTTTAATTGAAAGGGATCTCTGTGGGTGAAGTTGCGAGTTTAATTGAAAGGGATCTCTGGATTCAAATTTGTAATCTCATTGAAAGGGAGCGTTAGTCTTACATTTCACAAAAAACCAACTTCCTTATATAATCTAACTAAATGGTACTCAATACTGGGTTGTGTTTTTTCTTTTGGATTTTTTCTGCTACTATTGTTGGACGAGCTGTTATGGGTGATGCTAAAATGGCAATGCAGACTAGGAGTACTAGTGGTAACTTTGTTATTGCTGATGTTGCAATTTCTTTAATTTTTATGTTAACTTTGAACTTTGAAGTTACTAAACTTTGAGTTTAATTCATTTGCAATGTCTTTAATTTCTATAAGTTAATTTTGGACATTGGAGTTAGTAAAATTTGGGTTTAGTTCATCTGCAATGTCTTTAATCTCTATATGTTAATTTTAGACTTTGGAGTTAGTAAATTTTGGGTTTAATTAGTTTGCAATTTCTTTAATTTCTATGTTCATTTTGGACTTTTGGAGTTGCATATATAGGATCACGTTATATTTCGAGTTCTTTTTTCTACCTAATCTCCTTATTTTGATGTGATTAATAAGTGAATTTAACTACTTATTAAATGCATATATTCTACCTTAATGTTTAAATACCTCACGTTTAGCTTTGTTTTGGTATTGTTTGTAGAATGATTGAAGTTATATGGGGTTGAAAGCTGAGCAATTGTGTAGATAGCCAGACGATCATTGAAGGTTGAAGATTGAAGATTGAGAAGACGTTTAGAATTTTTCTTATTTACGTCTTGTATTAGGATCTTTTTTCATATACTGTTGTAGAATGTATATATAAACACAATATTAAGTTTTCATTTTGTGTATACAAATGTAAAAGATAAATATTATAGTTTCTAAAATAATATTTATTGATTCGTTGGAGCAAGAAAAAATATTTATCTATATGGATTCAATGTTGGTTTATAAAAAATGGACAATAATACAAGAATTAAATAAATATAAATTTCTAAAAATGGACAACAAGTCTTTAATGTCGGTTTTAAAACGACATCATAGCCCAATCGACATTAAAGGGCTTCAATAACACTATCAAAGATGTCGGTTGAAAACTGACATTAAAGGCCTTTAATGTCGTTTTTTAACCGACATTAAAGGGGCCTTTAATGTCGTTTTTTAACCGACATTAAAGGGGCCTTTAATGTCGTTTTTAAACCGACATTAAAGCCCAACCGACATTAAAGGCCTTTAATAACGCTCGCAAAGATGTCGGTTGCCAAGTGACATTAAAGCCCTTTAATGTCGGTTTTAAACCGACATTAAAGGCCAAATTTCTTCTAGTGCTTGCCGGTTGATGCTACTTGATGTTTGTTGCAACTTATTGCGCTTGGGGAGATTGCATGACTAGGAATTGCAGGGTGCATTATTTTGGGTTACTTGAAGGTGTACTAACCAAGAGTCCAAGAGACATTATGGAAAAATATATCCATTCAAATATGGTCATGAAGTCGAGAATGTATACCTCAAATGATCTTCCCAATCTTTCGTATTCCAGCATGCTTAGAGCAACCTCACAACTTTGCGAGACTATAGGCTTAGGATCCTTTGAAAACTCCTTGAGGAGTGCTATGCTTTTTTCATCTATAATTTTAATGGGAAAAAAATCAAATTAATAGTGAAGCAGAATGCAACAATGGCAACAGCTAAAATTGCCACAAGGAATTGAAAGTTGGGTGTTGAAAAAAGATGTTGTCAATGGAGCGCAGTAACTTGTTACTAATAACCATAGCAAGTGAGATATGAAGGAGAAGATAGGAGCAAGTATCGGCTTCTTCCATCCATTTCCTGGACAAGAATCTTGAACTCCATCTTGGGTTTCATTATTCATGAAAAAATGTTCATAACAGAAAACACAAAAAGATAAGGTATAAGTCCTACTTTCATCCCTAACTTGAATATTAAGGATTATTTAATTAAAAGTCTCTACAAACAATTAAGAAAATGAAAATTTCCTGGCAGCATCTTTGCCTATGTTTTTTAATGTTTAACAATTTCACTCTCCGTAAGACAATTTTTTTTTTTTTTAATGTGACTCACACTTTAGCCTCAAAGAGCTATTACGTCTCAAAGCATCTAATACATCAAGAAACACCGCATATCAGATGTAACTATAACCAAGAACCATTCGCATAACAATGGCAGATCAGTTTACTTTTTCAGGATTCTTTACAAAGCACTCAATAGATTTGGATTATATTGTAGTTTTTCTTGACTTAGATGAATCATGATTCAATATCAGATTATGTCATGAACTTGAAAAATAAGGCCCAAGTATACAAAAAAAAGAAATTACTACCTGCAATCTTCAAGAGATGGTTAACATTCTTTCTAATTGGATCATGCTGCCCTTTGACCATTGCCTCTTCACTGCCCCTTTCACTAACAAATGCTTTTTCCTCCAATTTCTGAAATTCAAATTAATATCTACATTAATATTATTTTTTTATATATTTCATTCACATTTTATTTCTCAATTTATAGATAATGAAAAAAGAACTTGCATCAATAAATTCTGTACTTGAGACTAAGAAAAGACAATAGACACTTACATTATAATCAGCATAGAAACCTTCAACACCACGTTGTAATTCTTCATCCAAAAACTTCTTTAATTCATCTACTAAAGTTTGTGCATGCATAAACATCTTTATATGTATATGAAGAGACTAAGAAAAGATAAATATGAGAGAATAAAAGTGAATGATACTAATTTTTTTAAAAACCAAGTTTATGAGTAAGACTATCGAATCTAATAATTTTATGTTATAGTATGCCAAAGAAAATAAAATGAAAATGAAAATTACCCTAAAAATGAAATTGGGGGATACATCATATTCAATAAGTTTTGAGTTTCCCACGAACTACATACAACCTGTAGATGGGCAATGAAGCAATCAATCATTTATATATAATGCAAAATAGTGCTAAATATTATTATTAATTGGGAGAATAGTTGATTACTGCTTTGACCTAACTGCTCAGACACACAACATTTAATCACAATGAGTTTGTAGATACACTCACACCATCCAACTAAGAAATAGTATCAATAATTCTATAATCAAAAATCATTTTACCCCATCGAAGAAATTCCGTTCTTCAGAGTACTACTGATAACCATCTAGAACCATCTTAGAATGAAATCAAAGAAAAAAAAAACATTGTTGGGTTCTTTCACACGCACAAGGAGGTTGTTGGTCATTTTTGTTGCTTTAGATCATTGCTTACTGGTGGTTGGTGCCTGCCTTAGAAGAAGAAAATTGCAGGGTGGGTATAGCTGTTTCACGTACGAGAGAGAGAGAAAACGAAAAGAGAGAAGTCTGTCTTAGAAGAAGAAAATCGTGTTTCACACATAAGCTAGCTATTTAGACTGAAAATAGTAGATTAAAGAACCAAAAAGACTCAAGAAGCAGAAGGCGCAGTTCAAAAGAACCAAAAAGAGTAGACAAAACCGACTAAAAAAGTGAAAGGAAGAGAAAAGGAAAAAAAGAAAGGTAAAGTCAGAAGAAGAGAAGCTTAAAGAAGCTTACCTATCAGGAGCAACGAGCCGGCGACTAGTTTGGCGATTAGGGAACCGTTCGATGAAGAGTGCGGCGAGTCGGCGACTACGTTTGGATGGTAGTGGCGTCGGTGTGGAGGGGTCTGCGAGAAGAGGGAAATCGTGGAAGGGATGTGTTAGAAGAAGAAAATCATCGGGGGGAGGGGGAGGAGTAACGCACAAAAAAATTAAAAAAAAATCGCGCTTTCAGTATTTTCGTTTTTCCCTTTTTTTTCCTCCTATTTTTTTTATTGCGTAATACTAAACATGTTATGGTTGGATACTATTACAAGACACATTTATTGTAGTGTTGGAAAGAGTTAACTGGAAGACAAACTACATGATTCCCGAATTTGTTGATTCATCGATCTTAACCATATACATTCTTAGCTAGCCTCATGAATTGCAAGAATTTCGACATGATTTGAGGAGGTGAGTGTTACGATTTGTTTCGCTGGTTGCCAAGATATAGTAATTTCTCCACATATGAATAGATAAGCTGTTTGTGATTTAGTTTGGTGTGGATCAGATAAATATCCAAAATCTACAAAACCAACTAGGTTAAAATTTGATTTATTTGAATAAAATAATCTCATATCAATTGTTCCTTGAAAATGATGAAGTATATATTTAATTCTATTTCAATGTCTTTTTGTTGGAGAGGAAATGTATCTAGCTAATAAATTAACTGAAAATGCAATATCAGAGTATTATTAGTAAGATATACATAAGTGCACCAATTGCATTAAGATACGGTACTTCTAGACCAAGGAGTTCTTCATTATCATTTCAAGGTTGAAATATATCTTTCTTCACATCTAGTGAACTAACTTGCATTAGGATGTTCAATAGATGTGCCTTAACTATATAAAATCTTTTAAAAAAATTTCTTTTATAAGCTGATTGAATAAATATCTCATCTACTAAATGCTTAATTTACAAATCAAGTTAAAAGTTTGTTTTTCTGAGATCTTTCATCTTGAATACTTTCTTACGATGCTATATTGCCTTTGAAAGCTTTTTAAGAGTTTCAATTATATTTAAATCATCAACGTATACAGGTATATTAACAAACTCTGACTATAACTTCTTTATAAAAACGCATGGACATATTGGATTATTTTGATATCCTTCCAACAAATATTCACTTAGGTCATTCTACCGCATTCATCTTGATTGTTTCAATCCATATAATGATCTCTATAATCTTATTGAACATAGTTCTTGAGAACTTGATTTATATGTTTCGGGTATCTTAAATCCTTCTAGGAATTTCATGTAACTATCATTATCAAAAGATCCACACATATATGTTGTGACTACATCTATAAGATGCATGTCCAGATTGTCATACACATTTAGGCCAATTAAAAATCTTAATCTGATTCCATTCACCACCAGAGAATGTCTCTTCATAATCAATACTAGGTCCTGGCGAAAAACCTTGTGCAGCTAATCTTACTTTATATCTTGTGATCTTATTGTCTTCATTTCTTTTTCTCACAAATACCCATTTATATCCCACAGGTTGGACACCTTCGGGTGTTTGGACTACTGGTCCAAAAACTTGTCATTTGAAAGTGAATTTAATTCCACCTCAATTGTTTCTTTCCACAAAAACCAATATTTTCTCTATCGACATTCTTAAATAGATTTTGGTTCAAGATCTTCATTTTTCTGATATAATATCAAGAACAACATTATATGCAAAAATTTTGTCAACAACTATATTAATTCGATTCCTTTTTGTTCTTGTCAGGACATAGTTTATTAAAATGTCATTATTATCCTTAGTTGTTTTATCTTCTTCAAGATTTTTGTCCGAAGTCAAATTTTGGATTTCTTCTTGACCATCCATATTCTTAATCGAGTTATTGACTCGATTTCTTTTTTGAGAATTTTTATCTGTGGACCTACTCATCTATCACGCTTCAGCGTGTCTCAGATTCATTAATGACAACATGATGTGCAAGGATATTAATCTTTGATGACATATTTGCAGCTACTATATGTGATTTAGTTACTTTCTTTACATCTACAAATGCATCTGGTAACTGATTTGCTATATTTTGCAAATGAATTATTTTCTGAACTTTAAGTTCACATTGATCTATACGAGGATCTAAATGAGAAAATAATGATACATTCCTTGTAATTTATTTTTCCAACTTCTTAATTTCTCCCCTTAATGTTGAAAAAATTGTCTCGTTAAAATGACAATCAACAAATCGTGAAGTAAACATATCACCCGTTAGGGGTTCAAAATATTTAATAATTGATGCAAAATCAAATCCAACATATATTCCTAGCCTCCTTTCAAGACCCATCTTAGTACGTTGTGGTGGAGCAATTGGAACATATCAGAATAAGAACTAGAGGTTCTCCCGACGCATACATACATCAGTGGAAATAACAAAAAGCATCGACAATGGCTATCCTAACGCAGTAAGCCACGTCAGGCAAAACGTCAAAAGTAATAGGTCGAAGTACGCAAAGTCGATGCACAAACGGATTGATGTCGTCAATTGATTTTGCTTGACGCACGCTATGTCGACTAATAGGAAACGTCAGGGAAAGAACGTTTTCGACATCGAGTCAACGTGCTGGCAATAGGTTACTATTGACGTCAATGGCTATGTTGACAATAGGGAATAATTGATGTCGCCTTGGAAGAAATTGGACCGACGCAACGTTAGCAAAAGAGGCCATTCGTGACGTACGAACAACGTTGGGAAAAAGTAATACTTTTTTAATTTATTATTATTTAATTTTTTTGCTTTTCGTTTTTGATTCGATTTAAATTCAATCAGATTACAAAAATAACTAACGTAAAAAATAATTAAAATACCAAATCGAGTTTATATTAAAATTAATTTGAATATTCAAAAAGTACACATCTATAGGTTGAAAAATTACATGAAAAGCTAAAACTAAAAACTAAAAACAAATTCTTTTAAGCACCACTGACGCTAGTTTCCCCAAGCCTCTCAACCTACAATGACATGAGATTAAATTTAGATATATATAACCAATAAGAAATTAAAGAACTTAAAAGTTGAAAAGTACATACCCTAATGGAATCTAGATCTGCTGTGTGCCCGAGTAAGTTCTTCAATCATCTTTCTCATTTCTTCCATTTGTCGGCCAGTTTCTTCATGTTTTCGGGCACTTTATGCCATTTTTCACTCATACAACTCTGATATTCTTCATTGTTCTTTAGTCAATTCTTGAGCGTTGTCAAGGTGAGCTTTTAGTTTGGTAACCTCCCTGACATGCATCTCTTGCTCATATGATGAAGACAAAGAACTGC
Source organism: Cucumis melo (assembly GCF_025177605.1). Classification (NCBI taxonomy): domain Eukaryota; kingdom Viridiplantae; phylum Streptophyta; class Magnoliopsida; order Cucurbitales; family Cucurbitaceae; genus Cucumis; species Cucumis melo. Next base: position 28,889,780 of record NC_066864.1, read on the forward strand.
CAGCAGCCTTTAAGGACTTTGGCCTAGGGCTCCAACCAAGACCTTTTGAGTAGCCCGGTCGTCTACCCGAAACTGCCTCGCATATCTCGTTTCTAGTAGGTGGTTGTGAACCCTCTAAGGTGGGTTGAGACTGAAGTTCTAACATTTGATTCTGTAAAAAAAAAAATTAATTAAGTCAAGCTCGTAAATTAAATGTACAAAATAAGACAAAATATTTTCATAAACTTACATGTGCATCTACGGTCGCTTGCAAAATGAACTGACCAACCTGAGCGTGTGTTTCTCTAAACAACACCACTGGATTGACTGGTTGACCTCGTTGTTCAATGAGCTCGTGTTGTCGTTGTATAAACGACTTAGATCCACTACTGTGGTTGTAGGTCTACTTTGCTCTAGTAGCCCTGTAGATCTTTGATTGCACCTACATGAAAACAATCAAAATGTTACATACAAACAACAAAAATGAATTACCATTGAGGAACATTAAAGAATGTAAATCACTTGAAACTGTCGAGTAATGTAGTGTTCGCCGAGGAAGTGTCAATCTTCCACACGATTTGTCAATCTAGGAAGTGGGTTGGCACATGCTTGTTCAGGATCACTAAACTGCTTAAAATGGTCGTGGTTGTCTCCCCTGAACTCCTTCCCAGTGTTGAGCATTTGATGCTGAACAAATCGAGTAAGTGTTGATCTACGAAATCAAGCACGAACCATTGCTACAAAAGAAAAGTACACACAAATTAGGTTTTTATATATATACGTAGGTATATATGTATGATAATTTAAAAACTTGCCCATAAACCATCCTTCATAAGCTCGATGTACTCCGAAGTAACATCAACCCACTTAAGGAAGCGGACTGGAAATGTAGAAGAATAAAAATAATTGATTCTACCTATTGTTCAACTTGATGAAAACAAGTATATGGAAAGAGATTTTGATGTGCATTACACGTATTGTATTACTAAGAAAAAGATAAGACCATCATATTTTAGGTTAGGTTAGGTTTTAAGAAGGATTTGACGCATAGTTTAGAAAAAAAAGTACTAAACTATCGTAAATATAATGATATTGTAAATGCAGATATCCATAACCTACATAGGTTACAATTTTCATATAACTCTCATATTCAATTCCATATTGTAACATCCATCCCATTGAATTCCATAATGTAACTTATACATAAGATGTCCTATAAATAGAGGAGTGTGATGCCTTTGTAAGACACACCACAAATGAGTTCAATTGTATTCTCTTCTCCCTCTCTTCTCTATTCTTCTCTTTGTTTGTGTCATTATCCTTTATTTTATAACACGTTATCAGCACGACACTCTACAATTTTGTTATTTACAAAAGGTAGGTTATAATAGTAGTTTTTTTTTTTTTTTTTTTTTGTATTTGTGAATATTGCATGAAACAATCCATGTATACATCATGCATAGTTTAAATGCTTGAGAATGTAATATTTCATACCTATTGCATGGTTTAATTTTACATATTACGTTTACATGGTTATTGTTTGTTAAAAAAAAATATTTTTAGTTCATGATAAGATTATGATTTAGTTCATCTTTAATTTCTTTATGATTTATATGATCGTTTATGTTTGGTTCTAATATCAATTATTTTAAGATCTATGTATAGTTTATGGATTCTTTATAATTTGTGTTTATAATTTAATTGTTTACTTTATATTAGTATAAGTTTTTGTAATTGTTTTTATGATCTAAATACTTTTATCAATTTACTTAAGTATGTAGTAAAATTAACATTTTTGGTGTGTATTGTTGTTAATTTTCCATAATATGTATATGTAATTTTTATTTGTAATTTTAATTATTGTACATTAACATGCATGTTTTGAATTATTATATATGGGTTCCATTGATTTTTGTATCATGTGCATAATATGATATTTATCTAAGTTGTCTTAGAATGCATGTTTGACATGTTTATTAAATTTCTAGTATAAGTTAGTTTATTTGTTCTTTGTTATAGTTTTACCATGTCAAGTCTTACCAAATTAGAATTTCTAGCTCTTGATATCAATGGTGATAATAATTTATCATGGGTACTTGATGCTGAAATTCATTTGGATGCCATGAATCTTGGAGAAACGATTAAAGAAGGAAACACGACTTCAAGTCAAGAAAAGGCAAAAGCCATGATTTTCCTTCGACATCATCTTCATGAGGGACTAAAGATTGAATATCTTACGATAAAAGATCCCTATGAACTATGACAAAGTTTAAAAGAAAGGTATGATCATCAAAAAAGTGTGATTCTTCCTAAAACTCAATATGATTGGATGCACTTAAGGTTGCAAGATTTTAAATCAGTAAGTGATTATAATTCCGTATTATTTAAAATTTGTACAAAATTATTATTATGCGGAGAAAAAGTTACTGATGAAGATATGTTAGAGAAAACCTTTTCAACATTTCATGTCTCGAATATGCTCCTGCAGCAGCAATATCGAGAAAGAGGTTTTAAAAAGTATTCCGTACTCATATCATGTCTTCTTGTGGCTGAACAAAATAATGAGTTATTAATGAAAAACCATGAATCTCGACCAACTAGAGCAACACCATTCCCTGAAGCGAATGTTGTATTATTAAATAATATTAATGGTCGAGGTCGAGGTCGTGGTCGTAATCGTGGCCGAGGTCGTGACCGTGGTAGAGGAAGAAGTAATTATACTTTATGTGGTAATAATCATTTAGATTTCCAGAAAACCACAAATGATGATCATAGAAGGAAGTGGTGAAAATCAATGTTTCCGTTGTGGTATGAATGGTCATTGGACTCGTACTTGTCGTACATCCAAGCATTTAGTCGACCTCTATCAAGCCTCATTGAAGGAAAACGAAAAGAATATGGAAGTAAACTTTGCCTATCCAAATGATGTATTTGACCCTTCCAACATGACCCATTTAGATGTGGCGGACTTCTTTGAGTCTCCTAAAGAGAAAAATGATGTTAATGAAGGAGTAGCAAATACTTCCTTTAATTATAATAATGTCCAAAACTAATATTTGCATTATGTTTTCTCTATTTAACATTTACCAGTTTATTTACATTATTTACATTTCAAGGTTTTTTTTTTTTTTTACCAAGAGACTTATTGTAATCGTTTTTTTTTAATGAAGAGTTATGGACATTTCTCATATTTTGGTTGATTCAAAGATGAATAATGAAGACTTATGTTTGGCAGATAGTGCAACTACGCACACAATACTTAAAAGTAAAAAATATTTTTCTACATTGACAATGCTTGAAGCAAATGTCAATACAATATCAGGTTCTACAAACTTGATTGAAGGTTTTGGTAGAGCAAACCTTATTTTGCCTAGAGGAACAAAATTCACAATTAGTAATGCTTTGTTCTCTAGTAAGTCAAAAAGAAACTTATTGAGTTTCAAAGATATACGTCAAAATGGTTATCATGTTGAAACTAACAATAAAAATAATATAGAATATCTTTATATTACATTTATTATTTCACATGAGAAGCGTATATTGGAAACATTGCCTGCCTTTTCTTCTGGATTATATTATACTCATATACGAGTAGTTGAAACATATGCCACCATGAACTCGAAGTTCATGAATTTAAATATGTTTACTGTTTGGCATGATCGATTGGGTCATCCTGGGTCAATAATGATGAGAAGAACTATTGAAAATTCTCATGGACATCCACTAAAGAACAAGAAGATTCTTCAATCCAAAGAATTATCATGTATTGTTTGCTCTCAAGGAAAATTAATTATTAGGCAATCACCAGCCAAAGTGAGAGTGGAGTCACCTACATTTTTAGAACAAATTCATGGTGACATATGTGGACCAATCAATCCACCAAGTGGACCATTTAGATATTTCATGGTTTTAATTGACGCATCAAGTAGATGGTCACATGTGTGTTTATTATCAAGTCGAAACCTTGCATTTGCACGATTACTTGCTCAAATAATCAAATTAGGAGCACAGTTTCCGGATTATATAATAAAAAACATTCGACTTGATAATGCTGGTGAGTTTACATCCCAAGCATTTAATAATTATTGTATGTTAACTGGGATAAATATTGAACATCCTGTAGCTCATGTTCATACACAAAATGGTTTGGCAGAATCATTTATCAAGCATTTACAATTGATTGCCAGACCATTACTTATGAGAGCAAAACTTCCATTATCTATATGGGGTCATGCTATTTTGCATGCAGCGTCGCTTATACGCATAAGACCGACATCTTATCATAAGTATTCCCCAACACAATTAGCTTATGGCCAGGAACCAAATATTTCTCATTTGCGAATTTTTGGTTGTGTAGTATATGTTCCAATTTCCCCACCACAACGTACTAAAATGGGACCTCAAAGAAGGTTAGGAATATATGTCGGATTTGAATCCCCATAAATTATTAGATATCTTGAACCCTTGACGGGAGATGTATTTATTGCACGATTCGCTGATTGTCATTTTAATGAGACAAATTTTCCAACATTAGGGAGAGGAATTAAGAAGTTGGAAAACGAAATTGCCTGGAATGTATCGTTATTGTCTCATTTAGATCCTCGTACAAAGCAATGTGAACTAGAAGTTCAAAAGATAATTCATTTACAAAGTGTAGCAAACCAAATGCCAGATGCATTTACAAATACTAAGAAAGTGACCAAGTCGTATATTCCAGCTACAAATGCTCCATCTAGAATTGAAATCCCAACTTAGCAAGTTGATACAATTAATGAATCAACGCTGCGCCAAAAGCGTGGTAGACCGATGGGTTCAAAAGATAAAAATTCTCGAAAAAGAAAAGTGACCAATAGTCGAAATGACTTAATTGACAATAGAAACATTCAAGAAAAAATCATGGACACGACTAATGGTAAAAATGTAGAAGAGACTCAAGTATATGAAGATAACAATGAGATCTCGATAAATTATACCATGAAAGGAACAAGGTGGAATTGAATTAATGTAGTTGTGGACAACATTTTTGCGTATAATGTTGCACATAATATCATTCATGAAAATGAGGATTATGAACATAAATCTGTTGACGAATGTCGTAATAGAAAGGATTGGCCGAAGTGGAAAGAAGCCATCCAAGCAAAACTAAACTCACTCACGAAACGTGAAGTTTTTGGACCTGTAGTTATACACCTAAAGGTGTAAAACTTGTGGGATTTAAATGGGTATTTGTGCGTAAACGAAATGAAAATAATGAGGTCACTAGATATAAAGCACGACTTGTTGCACAAGGATTCTCTCAAAGACCAGGCATTGATTATGAGGAAACATATTCTCCTGTGGTGGATGCTATTACATTAAGATATTTAATTAGTCTGGCTGTATGTGAAAATCTTGATATGCATCTTATGGATGTAGTTACAGCATACTTATATGGATCTTTGGAAAATGAAATCTATATGAAAATACCTAAAGGATTTAAGATACCTGAATCATATAATTCAAACTCTAGAATATTATGTTCAATAAAATTACAAAGATCATTATATGGATTGAAATAATCAGGACGAATGTGGTACAATCGCTTAAGTGAATATTTATTGAAAGAAGGTTATCAAAATAATCCAATTTGTCCATGTCTTATTAAGAAATCACAGTCAGGATTTGCGATTATAGCTGTATATGTTGATGATTTAAATATAATTGGAACTCCTGAAGAGCTTTCAAAGGCAATAGAATATCTCAAAAAGGAATTTGAAATGAAAGATCTTGGTAAGATAAAATTTTGCCTTGGCTTACAAATCGAGCATTTAGCCGATGGAATTTTTATTCATCAATCAACATATACAGAAAAGATTTTAAAAAGATTCTACATGGACAAAGCACACCCATTGAACATTCCAATGGTGGTTCGATCATTAGATGTAAAAAAGGATATCTTTCGACATCGAGAAGATAATGAAGAATTACTTGGTCCTGAAGCACCGTACCTTAGTGCAATAGGTGTACTATGTATCTTGCTAATAACACAAGACCATATATAGCATTTTCAGTAAATTTGTTAGCAAGATATAGTTCTTCTCCAACAAAAAGACATTGGAATGGAGTTAAGCATGTACTTCGTTATCTTCGAGGGACAATTGACATGGGTTTGTTTTATTCAAATAAATCAAACTTTGATCTAGTTGTTTATGCGGATGCTAGATATTTATTTGATCCACACAAAGCAAGATCCCAAACAGGTTATCTGTTTACATGTGGAGGAACTGCTATATCTTGGCGATCTGTAAAGCAAACCATGACGGCCACTTCATCGAATCATGCAGAAATTCTTGCAATTCATGAAGCTAGTAGAGAATGTGTATGGTTGAGGTCAATGACTCATCATATTCGAGAAACATTTGGTTTGTTTTTCAGTAAAAATTTACCAACAATATTATTTGAAGATAATACCGCATGTATAGCACAAATCAAAGGAGGGATATAAAAGGAGATAGAACAAAGCATATCTCACCAAAACTCTTCTATACGCATGACCTTGAAGAAAATGGTGACATCAGTATTCAACAAATTTCTTCAAAAGACAACTTGGCGGACTTATTCACAAAAGCATTACCCACATCAACATTTGAAAAGCTAGTGCATAACATTGGAATGCGACGACTCAGAGAACTTAAGTGATGTATCCATAAGGGGAGTAGAAATATTGTCCTTAAGGAATAGGAGTAATGCATTTTTTTTCCTTTGACTATGATTTTTCTCATTGAATTTTCCTAACAAGGTTTTTATGAGGTAGTTATTAATGTATAAAAATGATGTACTCTTTTTCCTTCACTAGGATTTTTTTTCCCATCGGGTTTTTTCCTAGTAAGGTTTTAACGAGACATTTATTTTTATATAATATGGATATCTAAGGGGGAGTATTGTAAATATAATGATATTATAAATGTAGATATCCATAACCTACATAGGTTACAATTTTCATATAACTCTCACATTCAATTCCATATTGTAACATCCATCCCATTGAATTTCCATAATGTAACTTATACATAAGATATCCTATAAATAGAGGAGTGTGGTGCCTTTGTAAGACACACCACAATTGAGTTCAATTGTATTCTCTTCTCCCTCTCTTCTCTATTCTTCTCTTTGTTTGTTTCATTATCCTTTATTTTATAACAAAACATCTTTATACACGTTGGTAAATATAGATGTTTGGATATGGATGATGAAAATAGTGATTTTAGAAAAAATAATGATGATTAAAGTACAACCAATAATTTCATATAACGTTATTTGATTTCAATCTTTCAAAACTAATTTTTGTTTATTATGCTTAGTTGGAAAAGTATTTTTAGAATTATTAAATTACTAATAAAAGAAGAGTATTTTCTATTTAAAAAATTATTTAACTAAAACGGATAAAAAAATAATTCTTACCTACAAGAGAAAATTCAATATTTGATTAATGAAATGAGAGATAATAGTTTTTGAGTGATTTTCCGTTCATCACTTCAGGAAAAATCATCTGTTAAATAATAATTAAAACACTTGCACAAATGACTCAAACTAAATAAATTTTGAACAATTGTAAAAATATTTTGAAGGTAAGGTACCAAAATCAGTCAAAAACACACCCTTACATTTTTCTCCAAGTAATTTTTTCATTATTGTTTTCTCTTTCAAGACAATAAAGTACTTTCAATCCATTAGAAATTAGTTAAAGTGATTATTGGGGTTTGTCCACTTGTGTAGTGGAAAATAAACTAGTTTTTCCTTTCTCCCTATTCAAAAACTTCTTATCCTCTAAATCATATCATATTAAAAATTCAAAATGTTTGAGCATGCATCCTCTCGAATTATCTACTTTATGATCCTAATGGAAATATCAAGGAGCTATCCAAGTTGCTAGACTAGAATTGATACAATGTTGTTATTCTTTCTCATAATATTCTTTGATTTTTGTCGTACTTTTGGAGTCACCAAAAATGGAATCCCCAATTTAGTCCAAGCAAGAAAGTTAGCGTGGAAGAAATGTCTCTTCTTTGTTGGCTTCGCCTTGATCAAATAATATATATATAAAATATAAAAGATGACTAGACAAAGCATGAAGAATGGTTATGCAAGTACTTAATGAATAGCCTACCAATCAAACTTCGCCATAACCCTTCTTTGACTTGAATTGGTCATTTTATTCTTTGAAATTAAATTTTGCATAGTAACTTTATGATTGCAACCTCAACATAGGCGAGCCTATTGTCATGTGTGTATTTGTCTTTATTAGTTATGTGGAATTTGGCATATTCTTATCTTTGATCTATAGGTACCTTAACCTAGGTCTCTTTTGTTTTGATTAACCCAATTCAAATAAATATAACATATTAATTAAATAGGTTTCATCCTTCTACATGTGTTTTTGTCCAAGTGGGTTTTGTGAGACAACCCTAAAACAATCCATTCAAATTTATTTGAAAAGTACTTGTGTGAAAAATGATTGGAGTGCTTGAAATTTATGAATTTTAATTTATTTCAAAATAAAATATTTTGGGAATATTTTGAAGTTTGTTCAATTTTAATTGGTGTAATTTTAATTGTCTAATTTTTAATTTTTATACTTCTAATACATCTTAAATCTATTCTCAATGCTAGTTTATTGTGTTGATTTTTTAATTGTTTATCTCTAAAATTTTTACAATAAAAATGAACCTTTAAAAGTATTAGGTTTAAAATTGGACAACTAAAAAGAATGGAGATTAATGGAGTAAATTATTTCAAAGTATAAACACCAAACGTATTGTTTAGAAAAATATCACTCAATTCATGTTGAAAAAAAGTGTGTAATTATTTCAACTATGAGTAACTCTTAACATTTGAATGAAGAATTTAGTCGAAAATAAAACAAAATGGTAAATTCTCGTGAGAGAGAGAGACAGACATATGTATATATATTTCCAAATATGAATTTATTTGTGATTATTTTGCAAATTTATACAAAGTACTCAAATTGGTTTTTTCTTGGGAAATTTCGACTAACAGATGAAAGAAAAAGCCAAAACAAACGATTGCAATTATATTTCATCATTTGAAATATATTGTTAGATTTGTTGCAAAAATGACGCAAAGTTGAGAAAATATAATATTAAAATATAATATATAATAAAGAAATTTTCATAGATACAACAAAATACAAAGTTATTTCCGGTTCGTATAACAAGTCCATTAAGGGTAATTATTTTTTCAGAATTTCATATTTGTCCTTACTGTTCTATAATAATTTTTCGAATCTGATACTTCTTCTTCACGATCATTTCCTAGTTATTCATCTCATCTTTAATATATCTTTCACTTGATCATTCTTTGTCTTGTATTCATAATCTTTGATAACATCATTTCTCTTCTTGTTATATTGGACAATCAAGATCATTTATATTACTCTGTCAATATCGTTTTAGTGATTTTAGTTTCAGTGGGTATTGTAAATATTGTTTTTGTCTGAACTCCTTAGTTGATTATAAAATTTTGTTTTGAATTATATATTTCCATATCAAGATAGAATGTTTAGAATATTTAGGTATTAGTGTAAGATATTCAGTATTTCGTAATGAAGATTGTTAGTTTGAAGATTTTGATTATCTTTTACATCGAACTAAGAATTTATATTTCAGTATGAATGTTGTTTTTGCTTTATGTTGTTTGTAAGAATTTTAAAGTTTTTTTTTGTTTCAAATGTTTAGAACTTTTGAAAATTGCTGTAAGAATTCTGTATTTCATAATGAAGATAGATAGTTTAAAGTTTTTCACGATAATTTTCATTAAATTACTTGATCGTTTATCTCTATCAACATGATTGTTTATCTATATAGACACTATTATTTTCCTATATGAACACGAAAGTTTATTTGTAAGAACACGATCATTTTCAATATTTAATATGACCAGCGTGTTTAAACGATCGTGTACCTAAGTCAGCATGATCGTTTAATTTATTTTATATGATTGTTTACTTTATTTTATATAATCGTTTATTATTGTCCAATGATCGTTTAATATTTATTATCTTTTTTGCACGATCGTCTATTTATTTTTGCATTCTGTTTATTTTTATCGTTTTGTACATTTTTTCTTTTATTATGTGATAGATATCTATCTATTTCTTTCTATCACCATTAAATACTTAATTAGATTTTCTTTTTTACACATTACAATGTCTATTCCTATTGTTGTCTTTTATGGAGGTCAATGGAATGGCTACAATATTTACGAGAATTACTCAGTGTCTGGAATTTTGGTAGATATTTGAGTCCGCTTTAATTCTTTGGTTGATTTGACATGTGAACAAATCGAATTGGATGAATTAGTAGAATTATCTGTTTTACTTGATTTTAGTAAAAGTAATGTTCAAACTGTGGTGCCAATAAAAAAAGACAATGATGTTACTTGGTATTTAAACTGTGGTGCTAAACATGTGTAACGCCCCGAATTTTCGAGGTAAACTTTTATCGTTTTATATAATTTTTCGGGAATTTTAAAATTTGGATTAATTTCTGAAATTCTGAAATTAATATTTGTAAATTTATATAATAATAATATAATAGTAATTATATTATTATTATTATTATTATTTATTATAACCTTTATATATAATTTAATATTAATATTATCTTTTATTATTATTATTATTAGTATTATTATTATTATTAATTAATTATTAAAAGTTAATATATATATATATATATATATATAATAATATTTTATATATTATTATTATTTATTATAATTATTAAAAGTTATATATATATATATAATAATAATAATAATATTTTTTAAATTAAACCCTAAAGCGCGCGCGAGACCCCCCCATCCATTTTTCGTTTCTTCTTCCTCGCGCGCCGCAGCCCATCTCTTTCCTTTCCGTTTCAGCGCCGCCGTCCACCATCTCTTTTCTGTGCACGCCGTCGCCTCCATCCCCATCTTCTCCGTCGCGTTCCGTCCCCGTTTCCATCTCCGGCGTCGGCAACGTCTTCGACTTCAGCATTTTCGTCCGCGGCGGCTCCCTACCATTTCGGATCTCCTCTCGGTTTCAAACACTCGGACGCCGTCGTGCGTCCTTCGTCCGACCGTGTCCGCCGTCAAGCCGTCGTCCTCCGCCGCGTGGAAGCAGAGCCAGTCGTCGGACTCCACCCAGCCGCGACACATCTCCGTCGTCGAACGCCCGAAGGTTGTCGTTGAGGTTGCCCGATTTCAAGCCGACCCGACCCGAAAATCCGAATCAAATCCGACCCGTGTTTCAAGCTGCGAGCCGCGAGCCGAGTGGGCCGAGCCGCGAGCCGAGCCGCGAATCGAGTGGAGCCGAGCCGCGAACCGAGTGGAGCCGAGCCGCGAGTCGAGTTGAGCCGAGTCGCAAGCCGAGCTGCGAGCCGAGGCCAAGCCGAGCCGAGCTGAGGGTGAGTCGAGCCGAGCTGTGAGCCGAGTTTAAGCCGAGGCGAGCCGAGAGTGAGCCAAGCCGAGCCGAGCCGAGCCGAGCCGAACACCTCCAAGCAAAGCCGAGCTCCCTGTTCACCGAGCCACCCAAGTCTTCCTTCCTCCACTTCGGGTCACGGTGAGTCTTCAGTAAGGATTATTTTGTTGAATTTCCTAATGTTGCTACATCCGATTCGAAATTGAATATTGGAATAAGATTTGGTCCTACCTTTCATCCCTTGAAGGTCTTAAGGAGTTGACGTTAAGTTCTCGGGTTCCGCGGCAGGCTTGGTTGGAGATAGCTTTCTTTTCCTTGGGTAAGTCAACAGTTGTTGCTTAGGGCCAAGTAAAATGACTTCTATTAGTATCATAGTTTCAAAACCCTTGTGTTTTCGTTCAGGTGGATCCGTTGAGCGTGGACTCGATCGAGGGGCATAACCAAGTTTCAGGTAAGGGTTTTTCCTACTACTGGACCTCGGAGCGAGGCTGGAAACGTAGTAGTCCACAGGGGATTACACATTAGTAACTGTACCGAATAAATATATGTGTTTGACTTTTAAGCATTTTTATTATATTCTTGTCTGATGTAAGAGTAACGCGACCGCTAGTTGTAACTTGTGCGCTATCGGGTATAAGGAGTTACTTGCTAATAGACCCCGATGCTGGATCCCCGGTATAGTGTGGTTATGTTAATGGGCTACGTGGTAGATTGGAATTGTATGTCGATGGACCTTGAAGTTACGGTTAGGTACGTGGTAGTCATTGGTCTGGACATGGATCATGGAGTTTGGACGGGGAAGGACAGTGAATCCGATTTTGATTAGTTGATTGGGTCTAGGGGTTACCATAATGGTGTGCGAATTGGAAACGCGTATGGCAACTGAGGGTGTAGTTGTTTAAACCTGTACTATCTGACTGGCAAAGCCTATGGCGAAATTGTAATATGAGTGTTGATGGGGTATGACTGTTGTAGACGGTTTAGTATGGACTGAGGGGTAACGGTTAGCTTCATCTATGGGGTAGTGTGCCTTACTGATATGTGCATCCTTCGGGAGCACTAGACTGATGTGTGCATCCTTCGGGAGCACTAGACTGATATGTGCGTTCTACGGAACCACTAGACTGTTATGTAGGGTACCCCTGAATAGGAAGTTAACTGTTGTTCCCTAACGGGCCCAGTAGTGGGTCCCTTACTGGGTATGTTTATACTCACCCTTTTCTCTTCTTAAACTTTTCAGGTAAGGGCACAACGAGGGGCAGACCGACGAGAGGCAGGAAGGACGCGTGAAGGCCATATGGACGCGTCTAGTTTTCTTATTGCTTCCTCTATGTATTTTTGTCAGAATATTTGGTTTGTGATTTTGAACTGACGACTCGAGTTTTTATTTAAAACTTTTGTGACTGATTTAAAATAGGGCCCGAAGCTGTTTTTTTTTTGTAATGTTTCTAACGTTTTTAATGAATCGTAACCGATCCGTTTTAAATTTTATGTTGTGTGGTCGAGTTTTGGTATTTAGTAGTGACCTCAGCTTAGTCTGGAAAGTTGGGTCGTTACAGTTGGTATCAGAGCACAAGTTTTAGATTCTGTAGACTGGCTTATAATGTGAGTCTGTGTTTTGTGTCCTTATGGCTAAAACGATCCTTGCCGCTCGTCAGGTACGCTCTCATGAAAGTATATGTATAACTCTATATGCATTACCTTACCTAAGTTAAACTGCAAAGTTAATTACCATTTATGACTAAAGGGATCATTGGTGGTTGTTAGGGAAATGCCGCCAAGGAGAAGTGCACGTAGGGGTGGTCGAGGAGGCCGAGGAAGGGGAGCAGGACGTGTTCAGCCTGAGGTGCAGCCTGTAGCCCAAACCACTGACCCGGCTGCGCCAGTTACTCATGCGGATCTAGCTGCCATGGAGTAGAGGTTTAGAGATTTGATTATGCAGATGCGGGAGTGGCAGCAGCCTGCCCCACCAGCTCCAGCACCAGCTCCTGCTCCAGCTTCGGCTCCAGCACCAGTTGCGCCCCAGGTTGTGCCGGATCAGTTGTCAGCAGAGGCTAAGCACCTGAGGGATTTCAGGAAGTATAATCCCACGACATTCGATGGGTCTTTGGAGGACCCCACCAGGGCTCAGCTGTGGTTATCGTCTTTGGAGACTATATTCCGATACATGAAATGCCCTGAGGATCAGAAAGTTCAGTGTGTTGCTTTTATGTTGACTGACAGAGGTATTGCATGGTGGGAGACTACAGAGAGAATGCTAGGTGGTGATGTGAGCCAGATCACGTGGCAACAGTTCAAGGAGAGTTTCTATGCGAAATTCTTCTCTGCTAGTTTGAGAGATGCCAAGCGGCAGGAGTTCCTGAACTTAGAGCAGGGTGACATGACAGTGGAGCAGTATGATGCGGAGTTTGACATGTTATCCCGTATCGCTCCCGAGATGATAGCGACCGAGGCGGCCAGAGCTGATAAGTTTGTTAGAGGCCTCCGACTGGACATTCAGGGTTTGGTCTGAGCTTTCCGACCCGCTACTCATGCCGATGCACTGCGCCTGGCAATGGATCTCAGTTTACAGGAGAGGGCTAACTCGTCTAAGTCCGCTGGTAGAGGTGCAACATCGGGACAGAAGAGGAAGGCTGAGCAACAGCCTGTTCCAGTGCTACAGCGGAACTTCAGATCAGGTGGTGAGTTTCGCCGCTTCCAGCAGAGACCTTTTGAGGCAGGGGAAGCTGCCAGAGGGAAGCCGTTGTGTACCACTTGTGGAAAGCACCATCTGGGTCGTTGCTTATTCGGGACCAGGACTTGCTTTAAGTGTAGGCAAGAGGGTCATACAGCTGATAGATGCCCGTTGAGACTTACGGGGAACGCGCAGAATCAGGGAGCAGGTGCTCCACATCAGGGTAGGGTCTTTGCTACCAACAAGACTGAGGCTGAGAGGGCAGGCACGGTGGTGACAGGTACGCTTCCAGTATTGGGGCATTACGCCTTAGTTTTGTTTGATTCGGGATCGTCACATTCTTTTATCTCTTCCGCATTTGTGTTGCATGCCCGTTTAGAGGTAGAGCCCTTACACCATGTTCTATCAGTATCTACTCCTTCCGGGGAGTGTATGTTGTCGAAGGAAAAGGTGAAAGCATGCCAGATTGAGATAGCAGGCCATGTGATTGAAGTAACGCTGTTAGTCCTGGATATGCTCGACTTTGATGTAATCCTGGGTATGGATTGGTTGGCCGCTAACCACGCCAGCATAGATTGTTCCCGTAAGGAGGTAACGTTTAACCCTCCCTCGATGGCCAGTTTTAAATTTAAGGGAGGAGGGTCAAGGTCGTGGCCTCAGGTAATCTCAGCCATCAGGGCCAGTAAACTGCTCAGTCAGGGTACTTGGGGTATCTTAGCGAGGGTGGTGGATACTAGAGAGGTCGAAGTATCCCTGTCATCAGAACCGGTGGTGAGGGACTATCCGGATGTCTTTCCTGAAGAACTTCCAGGGTTACCTCCGCACAGAGAGGTTGAGTTTGCCATAGAGTTGGAGCCGGGCACGGTTCCTATATCCAGAGCCCCTTACAGGATTGCCCCCGCAGAGCTGAAAGAATTAAAGGTGCAGTTACAAGAATTGCTTGATAAGGGATTCATTCGACCGAGCGTGTCCCCTTGGGGTGTGCCAATTTATTTGTTAAGAAGAAGGATGGATCGATGCGTCTATGCATTGACTATAGGGAGTTGAATAAGGTAACCGTTAAGAACAGATATCCTTTGCCCAGGATCGACGATCTATTTGACCAGTTGCAGGGAGCCACGGTGTTCTCTAAGATTGATCTTCGGTCGGGATACCATCAGCTGAGGATTAAGGATGGTGATGTACCAAAGACAACATTTCGTTCCAGGTATGGACACTACGAGTTTATTGTGATGTCTTTTGGTTTGACGAATGCTCCGGCAGTGTTTATGGACTTGATGAACAGAGTGTTTAGGGAGTTCCTAGATACTTTTGTGATCGTGTTTATCGACGATATCTTGATATACTCCAAGACGGAGGCCGAACATGAGGAGCATTTACGTATAGTTTTGCAAACACTTCGGGATAATAAGTTGTATGCAAAGTTCTCGAAATGCGAGTTTTGGCTGAAGCAGGTGTCCTTTCTGGGCCACGTGGTTTCTAAGGCTGGAGTCTCTGTGGATCCAGCTAAGATAGAGGCAGTCACCGGTTGGACCCGACCTTCCACAGTCAGTGAGGTTCGTAGCTTTCTGGGTTTAGCAGGTTATTATCGACGGTTTGTGGAGAACTTTTCTCGTATAGCTACTCCTCTTACTTAGTTGACCAGGAAGGGAGCTCCTTTTGTTTGGAGCAAGGCATGTGAGGACAGTTTCCAGAACCTTAAACAGAAGCTAGTTACCGCACCAGTTCTTACTGTACCTGATGGTCCTGGCAGTTTTGTGATTTATAGTGATGCTTCCAAGAAGGGTTTGGGTTGTGTTTTGATGCAACAGGGTAAGGTGGTCGCTTATGCGTCTCGTCAGTTGAAGAGTCATGAGCAGAACTACCCTACACATGATTTAGAGTTGGCAGCGGTGGTTTTTGCTTTGAAAATATGGAGGCATTACTTATATGATGAAAAGATACAGATATTCACGGATCATAAGAGCTTGAAATACTTCTTTACTCAGAAAGAATTGAATATGAGACAGCGAAGATGGCTTGAGTTAGTGAAGGATTACGATTGTGAGATACTGTATCATCCAGACAAGGCAAATGTGGTAGCTGATGCTCTTAGTAGAAAGGTATCACATTCAGCAGCACTTATTACCCGACAGGCCCCATTGCATCGGGATCTCGAGCGGGATGAGATTGCAGTGTCAGTGGGGGCAGTCACTATGCAGTTAGCCCAGTTGACGGTACAGCCGACTTTGAGGCAAAGGATCATTGATGCTCAGAGTAACGATCCTTATTTGGTTGAGAAACGTGGCCTAGCAGAGGTAGGGCAAGCGGCTGAGTTCTCCATATCCTCTGATGGTGGACTTTTGTTTGAGAGACGCCTCTGTGTGCCGTCAGATAGTGCGGTTAAGACAGAATTATTATCTGAGGCTCACAGTTCCCCATTTTCCATGCACCCAGGTAGTACGAAGATGTATCAGGACCTGAAGCGGGTTTATTGGTGGCGTAACATGAAGAGGGAGGTAGCAGAATTTGTTAGTAGATGCTTGGTGTGTCAGCAGGTTAAGGCACCAAGGCAGAAACCAGCGGGTTTATTACAACCCTTGAACATACCGGAATGGAAGTGGGAAAACGTGTCCATGGATTTCATTACAGGACTGCCGAGAACTCTGAGAGGTTTTACAGTGATTTGGGTTGTGGTGGACAAACTTACCAAATCAGCGCACTTCGTCCCGGGTAAATCCACCTATACTGCTAGTAAGTGGGCACAGCTGTACATATCTGAGATAGTGAGATTACACGGAGTGCCAGTGTCGATTGTTTCTGATAGAGATGCCTGTTTCACTTCCAAATTCTGGAAGGGTTTGCAGACGGCTATGGGCACGAGGTTAGACTTTAGTACAGCTTTCCATCCACAGACTGACGGTCAGACTGAGCGTCTGAACCAAGTTTTAGAGGATATGTTGCGAGCGTGTGCATTGGAATTTCCAGGTAGCTGGGACTCCCACTTACATTTGATGGAATTTGCTTATAATAACAGTTATCAGGCTACTATTGGCATGACACCATTTGAGGCCTTGTACGGCAAATGTTGTAGATCCCCGGTTTGCTGGGGTGAGGTGGGTGAGCAGAGATTGATGGGTCCTGAGTTAGTTCAGTCTACTAACGAAGCGATACAGAAGATTAGATCACGCATGCATACCGCTCAGAGTAGGCAGAAGAGTTATGCAGATGTGAGGCCGAGTCCAAGCCGAGCCGAGCCGAGAGTGAGCCAAGCCGAGCCGAGAGTGAGCCGAGCCGAGCCGAACACCTCCAAGCCAAGCCGAGCTCCCTGTTCACCGAGCCACCCTAGTCTTCCTTCCTCCACTTCGGGTCACGGTGAGTCTTCAGTAAGGATTATTTTGTTGAATTTCCTAATGTTGCTACATCCGATTCGAAATTGAATATTGGAATAAGATTTGGTCCTACCTTTCATCCCTTGAAGGTATTAAGGAGTTGACGTTAAGTTCTCGGGTTCCGCGGCAGGCTTGATTGGAGATAGCTTTCTTTTCCTTGGGTAAGTCAACGGTTGTTGCTTAGGGCCAAGTAAAATGACTTCTACTAGTATCATAGTTTGAAAACCCTTGTGTTTTCGTTCAGGTGGATCCGTTGAGCGTAGACTCGATCGAGGGGCATAACCAAGTTTCATGTAAGGGTTTTTCCTACTACTAGACCTCGGAGCGAGGCTGGAAACGTAGTAGTCCACAGGGGATTACACATTAGTAACTGTATCGAATAAATATATGTGTTTGACTTTTAAGCATTTTTATTATATTCTTGTCTGATGTAAGAGTAACGCGACCGCTAGTTGTAACTTGTGCCCTATCGGGTATAAGGAGTTACTTGCTAATAGACCTCGATGCTGGATGCCCGGTATAGTGTGGTTATGTTAATGGGCTACGTGGTAGATTGGAATTGTATGTCGATGGACCTTGAAGTTACGGTTAGGTACGTGGTAGTCATTGGTCTGGACATTGATCATGGAGTTTGGACGGGGAAGGACAGTGAATCCAATTTTGATTAGTTGATTGGGTCTAGGGGTTACCATAATGGTGTGCGAATTGGAAACGCGTATGGCAACTGAGGGTGTAGTTGTTTAAACCTGTACTATCTGACTGGCAAAGCCTATGGCGAAATTGTAATATGAGTGTTGATGGGGTATGACTGTTGTAGACGGTTTAGTATGGACTGAGGGGTAACGGTTAGGTTCATCTATGGGGTAGTGTGCCTTACTGATATGTGCATCCTTCGGGAGCACTAGACTGATATGTGCATCCTTCGGGAGCACTAGACTGATGTGTGCATCCTTCGGGAGCACTAGACTGATGTGTGCATCCTTCGGGAGCACTAGACTGATATGTGCATCCTTCGGGAGCACTAGACTGATCTGTGCATCCTTCGGGAGCACTAGACTGATATGTGCGTTCTACGGAACCACTAGACTGTTATGTAGGGTACCCCTGAATAGGAAGTTAACTGTTGTTCCCTAACGGGCCCAGTAGTGGGTCCCTTACTGGGTATGTTTATACTCACCCTTTTCTCTTCTTAAACTTTTCAGGTAAGGGCAGAGCGAGGGGCAGACCGACGAGAGGCAGGAAGGACGCGTGAAGGCCATATGGACGCGTCTAGTTTTCTTATTGCTTCCGCTATGTATTTTTGTCAGAATATTTGGTTTGTGATTTTGAACTGACGACTCGAGTTTTTATTTCAAACTTTTGTGACTGATTTAAAATAGGGCCCGAAGCTGTTTTTTTTTTTTGTAATGTTTCTAACGTTTTTAATGAATCGTAACCGGTCCGTTTTAAATTTTATGTTGTGTGGTCGAGTTTTGGTATTTAGTAGTGACCTCAGCTTAGTCCGGAAAGTTGGGTCGTTACAACATGCAACTAGTAGACATCCATTAGTTGCCCATGTAAGTGTTAATTATTTGGAAATGTCTTCTTCTTCTAGTAGTGTACGGGAGAATATTGATATGTCACTGAATATAGGTTCTTCTTCTGTTTCCAATGATGAAGTTATAAGAGACATCTCTTATTATTTTGTTTTTAAGAAAAAAAAGTTTATTTGAAAGTAAAGAATTGCTTTCAAAGTGTTTTTGCATTATAACAATGAATAACAACTTTCAATTTAGAACTACAGTATCAAATTTGAGGTCTCTTAAATTTAGATGTCTGCAAGAAGACTGCAAATGGCATGTTAGGGCATCTCGTTATAAGAAGAATGATTTGTGGATGCTACAAAAATACATTTCTGACCATGATTGTTCGTTGAGTATGGCGAAAGTTCTCACATGCAAGCTTCTTCAACCGTAATTGGCAGTCGTTTGATAGATGATTTTAGGTTCATGTCTACTAATCATTTCATTCCAAAAGAGATTGTGCATAAGGCACGTTCAAATCTTGGAGTTAATATCAGTTACCAAAAAGCTTGAGGGTGAAAGAACATATGGTAAAAATATTAAAAGGTAGCATAGTTGAATCGTATGCATTGATTCGAAGCTTCTTTGATAAATTGGTTGAATCTAACCCACGTATGATCAGTTTTGTATACCAAATATAAATTCATTTGCAGATAGATGTGGATAGACTAATATTACAGTCTATCTAGATAGACAAATATCACAATTTATCTAGATAGACAAACATTAGCATCTATCACATTCTTTCTGTTCTTTTTTGTTTGTGTTAATAGAAATGTTTTGAAATTATTATAGGTACATGCACTGCTTTAGAAATGGATGATAGTGGTCATTTCAAGTTTTGCTTTATGGCTTTTGGTGCATCAATTGAGGGGTGGAAATATTGTAGACCTATTATTTTTGTTGATGGGACATTTTTTTTAAGTGTAAGTTTGGTGGTATCCTATTAACAACCTCATCACAAAATGATAACAATCAAATATTCTCTCTTTCTTTTGCCATTGTAGATTCTGAAAATGATGTATCATGGAAATGGTTTTTTTAGAAGATACGAGGTAGTTTTTCAGAGCGAGCTAATTGAGTCATTGTTTTTTATAGGCATCTTAGCATTCCTAAAGGAGTTTTAAGAGTGTTTCCCGATACTGAGTATTGTGTGTGCACAAAACATCTTTTAAGTAACTTAAAACTCCATTTTAAGAATCCACTACTTGATAAATATTTCTTTAGTTGTGCTTATGGCTACACCGTCGATGAATTTGAGTACCACATGAGATGTATGGAGTTTGTTTGTCCAATTATCAGAGATTATCTTAGTAGTGTTGGTTTTGAGAAGTGGTCTTGGACATATTCACGTAGACGAATGTACAGAATGATGACATCCAATTGTGCAGAAAGTGTAAATTCAGTGTTTAAAGATCTTAGAGAACTACAGAACTACATGTAGCTATGATGCTTAGTTCAATTAGGGATATATTGCAAATCTAGTTTTATGAATGAAGTAAAGTTGCTTCTACAATGAAGAGTCGTTTGACTTCTTGGCCTGAGAATGTGTTGTGTTTAGAACATGAAAAGACAAGAAGATTATTGATAAGATTTTTTTTTTATGCTTATATCTCGGACAGTTAGAGATAGACTGCTATCTTTATCTATCCGATAGAGAAAAATATCAATTTATCTGTTTCTGTCTTAGATAGACATCGTTAGATTTCTATCTATATATATCTGATGTATGCGGAGATTGAAATCTATTTGTACATGTTTATTCTTTTCTTAATTTTCCGTTATTTGTCTTATGTATTAGGTGTTGGGGTTGATGCCCTAAATCTCGTGGTCTTGTAGTTTGTAATTGTATATATAATACAAACTTTTTATTTATCTAATAAAATAAAGTGTTTTATTTTATTTGATATTTAGTTGCATTAACTCATAAAACCAATAAACTAACATCCAAGGTTATCTTCTGTAACCTAAACATGTATGTGGAGACATACAAGTGGATCATGTTTAAGTGATAACCTAAATGGTCTGTAGTAAATGGATAAGGCTGGATACCTTATCCTGGTGACACTACGAATACGGTCTGCTTTGTAGTTGTTACAATTGTTCTAAAGTGCTACAAATGATTTGATCCTAATCATTTATGTCGAGACATTAGAGCGGAGGTATTCTATACAAAGAGTTTGTATAAGACCGGACCATGAAATGAATAGTCTCTCTTATTAACACCGTTACTAGTTGAGACTACATTTCACCAGGATGACTATAGGTGACTTGACCTGAATCTTGAGTGAGTTGTGAACTCCTGCCTATGTAGGCGATCCTTTGATTTGTATGGGTGAGAGTGGCCTATGTAGCCGACTCAATATGCCTACAATTTTTGGGATTCGTCTGATTGGGGAGCTGGGAGCGCAGCTACACAAGAAGGAATTCACTCCTTCTCTATAGATAGAGTAAGTAGAGAATTTGCTTTCTTAAGGGTTGATTTCAGGGCTTGAACAATGTGGCGCCACACCCTCTCTTGGCCTGAGAGGAGTTCAGTTATAGTAGGACTATAATTATTGTTCATTAGAGGAATCAATGGTACTTAAGGAGTTAGATGTAACTACAGGGGCAAAACGGTAATTTTTGGCCTAGCTGTACTTACGAGCAATTTGTGAAGGATCATTGCACTGTTGATTGGCTATATCTAATGGACACAAAAATATATCTACAGTTAGAAGAGTGCAACTATTAGTCTTTAGTGGAATGACTAATAGTTAATGAATAGATATTAAATATAATTAAAGAGTTTAATTAATTAATCTCATTTCATTAGAGCTTCAATCTATAGGTCCATAAGGTCCCCTTGTTAGCTCAATAAGGATAAATGAGAATCAAATTTATTTTGGTTTAATTTGAATTGTTCAAATTGATTAAAGGGAATAAATTGTATATGATACAATTAATATAATGTATTTGATACATTATAATGTAAAGTTTTTTATGAGAGAAGTTAATATTTGAATATGATTCAAATAATAATAATAATAATATGAATGAGATTCATAAATAAACTATAGGTTAAAATTGAATTCGATTCATATTAGAACTATAGATTATATGAGAGATCTAAATCATTGGTTATATTATATATGATATAATATAAAGTTTATATTATATGAGATATAATATATTTGTAATTAAATTTATATTATATGAGATATAATATATATTAATTAAATTTATATTGATTTTATTTAATTTAATTAATATATATATTAATTATTTGAGTTATTCTACGTGGGAAGGATGGGGAAGTTATTTCTCCATTGTTGAGATTTGTTTTAAAAGAAAAAAAAAGAAAGTTTTTCTTTAGAACAACACAACACAATCTTACGAACTCTCTCTGTATCCCAACAAAACAAAATTCTCTCAAAAGCTTCTTCCCTCACCAAAATTACAGAAGCCCACAACTCTCTGTGATTCTTTACTTGGAGAATAACGAGGAAGATTTTGTGGTGCCACGAAGCTTGGAAGAAGAATTGGTTCTACAAAGGTCAGTTTATTTTCACCTTTTCCATGAAAAGCATGTTTATTATTTTTCTTTGAATTTATTGGTTTCATAAATTGAATTTCACTCGCACGGGCGTTCATAAGCTTTCGCTTTAGGAATTCCATTCCTTCATTAGGTTGATCCTGTCACACCCCCTCCCAGACCACCTGCTGTCTTAGCCCGAAAGACGGCGTGAAGCCAACAACATCCTCTTCTCTAACGATCCCTGTTGACCCTACTGAAACGTTAAACCTAATAAACATACCAATCTTACATATAGAATATTCAACATGGAACACCACACAGCGGAATCCACGAAAACTTTCCCAACATACACGAGATGCAGTCCTGACTTCACTTTGTTTGTAAAATAACCTGATATAAATATCACGACCAAAACCTGTACAACTAGAGTTTTACGACCACGACCTCTAGAACGATATTATACAAACCTTACAAAACATTTCAACATGAACAGACTCAAAATACAACTTCAATCACATACTGGAGTTTGATTCGGAACTTTCAGCAGACGTTGGCAGTGTATCAGGCACCGAGAGCTCGATCTCTACCTGAAAAGTGGGAAAAATTTTGAAAAGAATGAGCTACGAGGCCCAGTGAGTGACTAAATTTAACTCTAAATACGGACGTCAAAACATGTGATAAACCTTTAGACATATAAATATGCTCAATCAAAGCATTTAACATAAACGTGTAATAAATAAGGCTTTCTAAAATATCTTCCAAGTTCGTCATAAAAAAAATCTAGCAAGGCATACCAAGTACATCAAACGTTTTAACTAACATGACCGATCTACGTGGTGTAGGGCACGCCCAGTACAACCAACGTTTACTAGTCCTACGATGTAGTGGGGCCCGCCCGGTACTCCCATCGTCTTTGTCGTAGTGGGGCTCGCCCAGCACTCACGACAGCATCGTTGTCACGGAGTACACTCAACGCCGACAACGGAAATATAACCTGTGTGCACACGGTACCAGATAGCCTCAGACCAAATATCTCAGTCACGTAGTCAATGGAAATCTCCACGAAGTCACACGAAAACATTTAAACATGTCTGTTTATCGTTATCTTTTGTAAACTCAAGTTTATTCAGCCTGCTCGTGAAAAACTTTAAATCATTATACAATATTTGCTAACACATGCTTTACTTTAAAAGATATCGTTTCAACTGCTTTTCATAAAGCCATTAGCCACGTGCTCGAATATAACCCTCATTAGAAAATCTAAGCTCAAAACTCATGTTTGAAACTGTTCACAAAAAACCATGTATTATTCATAGAAAAACATGTAAAACATATAATTATGAACAACTATTTAATAATATTTTAGAGATTTGTTTTGTCACTCACAGTCTTATCTATTCTCCGGTTTGTAGACTCGGCCTATTTCCTCTTGGCCTATCAACAACCAAAACCGAGCATTAGAACCATAGATAGCTTTATCTTTCCATGCTCATGAATCTCTAAACAATTAGATTAAGAATCACATTACATCCCACTTTCCAGATTTTTCAGATTCGATATCCTAACTTCCAACATCCATAACTTCCTCAAATCTGAACTAAACTTAATGAAATACACAGAAAACTCTTCATTTTCGAATGCTCTATAACTTACCTGAAGAAATAAAAATGAGATTCTCAACCAATTCGTCCAGAATTGCCCCGAACACAGACAATATAGAATTCGAGGTTCTCTATCACTCTTTATCTATCTCCTGCTATTAACCCCACTTAAAGTCATTTTTGGCTCACAAAATCTTCATGAAAGTTGTAAGATGTTGAATAAGCTTTCCAACCATACCAAATAGAGTTCTGATTCGACTTGTGCACTTCCAGAATACTCAAAGCATCAGAGAACATCAGAAATCCTCCTAGTTTGCTCTAAAATCCTATGCTCTGTATTCCATTTCAAAAACCATTAACTTCTCATACTGTTCAGCTCAAGCTTCCTGCATGAAATTTGTTTGAAAATGAACTAACTTTCAAGAAAATCAAACCTTACCTCTTAGTTTCTTCTGGATAGCTCAAACCGAATAAAACAAACCAGAGGTTGACAGTTGCACCCAGATTCTGCAATGGCTGGCTTTGCATGAACTTTTTGCTATCTTCTTCAACCTCAAACCACAAAATTCTTCTTCTTCTTCCTTCACTCTCTCCTCAAAGTGCTCTGAAAGTTAGGATGGAAAATGAAGGAGGAATGAAATGAAATTGGGCTAAAAAATGAGCTTGTTGGTGGTGGGCTTTGTGCTGTCCAATTCTACTTTCTTCTTTTAACTTAGTAATCCCAACAATAGATGACAAGAGAAAATGATCCTAGAGAAATCTCGAGTTTACAGATCCAATTAGTACGACTGAATACAAAGTAACGGATGAAAATCAATAGTTCATTGTGAAGTTAAACATGGGATGTTGTAGCTGCCAAGTATGGGATGTTGAAGAAATTCCTTGTGCGTATGCTCTTTCTTTTCTACGAATGCTTAATTTAGATACCTATTCTTATGTATCTGAGTTTTATTATAGAGAAACGCTATAAGAAATATACGGTCGTTGTATTCAACTTGTTGGAACTCATTTGGATTGGAGAGTTGAAGATTCTGTCATGAAAACATTAACTCCAATCTTTAAACGCCAAGCTGGAAGACCAAGAAAACAAACAATTCCATCTGTTAGAGAATTTAATAGTTCAACCAGATATTCTAATTGTAATCGTAAATGGCATAATAGTAAGAGGATGGAGATTTGAAAGTTGAAAGATGATGGAACTTGTAAGCAAGGTTTGAACAATTAATAAAAAATGTGTGATCTTTTTCTTCCATTCAATACATAATAGTATGTATAAATGTATAACATTAAAGTTGGTGAATAACTACAAAGATGATGGAGATTTAATAACATGATCCTTTAGATTTAGTCAAGAGATCGTTTACTTGCACCACACGATTGTTTTGATCTGATAATTGTACATTTAAATTGTAACGACCCAACTTTCCGGACTAAGCTGAGGTCACTACTCAGTACTAAGACTCGACCACAAAACACAAAAACTCATAAAGGACCGGTTACGATTCATTTAAAAACGTTAGAAATATTACAAAAGCAGTTTCGGGCCCTAGTTTAAATCACAGTCACGAGGGTTTCAAATACAATACTGAAGTCATCAAACTCAAAATCACAAAACCAAATATTCTAACAAAATATATCAGCGGAAGCATAAAGAAAACCAGACGTGTCCATATGGCCTTCACGCATCCTTCCTGCCTCTCGTCGGTCTGCCCCTCGCTGTACCCTTACCTGAAAAGTTAAAGAAGAGAAAGGGTGAGTATAAATATACCCAGTAAGGGACCCGCTACTGCGCCCGTTAGGGAACAGCAGTTAACTTCCTATTCAGGGGTACCCTACATAACAGTCTAGTGGTTTCGTAGAACGCACATATCAGTCTCGTGATCCCGAAGGATGCACGTATCAGTCTAGTGATCCCGAGGGATGCACATATCAGTCTAGTGCTCCCGAAGGATGCACCTATCAGTCTAGTGCTCCCGAAGGATACACCTATCCGTAAGGTACACTACCTCATAGATGAAGCTAACCGTTACCCCTCAGTCGATACTAAACCGTCTACAACAGTCATACCCCAACAACATTCATATTACAATTTCGCCATAGGCTTCGCCAGTCAGATAGTATAGGTTTAAACAACTACATCCTCCGTTCTATATGCGTTTCCAATTCACACACCATTGTGATATCCCTAGATCCAGTCAACTAGTCAATCTAAATCGGACTCACCGTCCTTCCTCGACCAAACTCCATGATCAATGTCCAGACAAAACACTACCACGTACCTAACCGTAAAACTTTAAGGTCCACCGACATACAATTCCAATTCACAACGTAGCATATTAACATAACTACTATATACCGAACATCCGGCATCGGTGTCTATCCGTAAACAACTCCTTACACCCGATGGCACACAAGCTACAACTAGCGGTCACGTTACCTTTACATCAGACAAGAGCATAGCAACGATACTTAAAAGTCAAACATACATACATTTATTCAGTACAGTTACTAACGTGTAATCTCTTGTGGATTACTACGTTTCCAGGCTCGATCCGAGGTCCAGTAGTAGGAAAACCCTTACCTGATACTTGGTTATGCCCCTCGATCGAGTCCACGCTCAACAGATCCACCTAAACGAAAACACAAGGGTTTAAACGATGACACCAGTAAAAGTCACTTTTTTTTTTAAATAATTCGAAACAACAACGTCGGCTAACCCGAGTAAAGGGAGCTATTCCCAAATGAACTTGTCGTGGGACCGTGAACTTGAGCGTCAAACCCCTATTACCTTCAAGGAACGAAAGATAGGACCCAGTCTTACTCCAATATTCAAACTCGAAACGGTTATAGCAACATTGGGTAAATTACCAAAATGATCCTTACCGAAGACTCACCGTGACCCGAAGTGGAGGGAGAAAAATATGGCTTAGGTTGCTCGGCTCGGCTTGGCTCACCCTCGGCTCGGCTTGGCTCACCCTCGGCTCGGCTCGGCTCACCCTCGGCTCGGCGCGGCTCACCCTCGGCTTGGCTCGGCTCGCAGCTCAACTCGGCTCGCGGCTCAACTCGGCTCGCGACTCAACTCGGCTTGACTTGACTCGCGGCTCGACTCGCGGCTCAACTCGCGGCTCGGCTCGGTCTTCGGCTTAATTCGGCTCGTGGCGCGGCTCGTGGCGCGGCTTGTGGCGTGGCTCGGCTCGATCTCCGGTTCGGGTCAGCTTGGATTCGCAATTCGGGTCGGGTCGGCTTGAAACCGGAGCAACCACGAGCGACGGATTTCGGCGTTCGACGACCGGGATGATTCGCAGCTTGGAGGCGTTCAACGACCAGCCCTGCTTCAACGCGGCAGACGACCGAAGGAGGGGCGCACGCCGGTTGCTGGCGTCGTGAGCCCGAGAGGCGATCAGAAAAGGTCGGGGGCCGCGGCAGACGAAACGTTGAAGCTGACAAACCTCGACGACGGAGACGGAGACGCGACGGAGGAGAAGAGGCGAAGACGGCCGGCAGCTGTCGTCGGGTGAAGGACGGAGAGGGAGAAAGCACTGGAAATGGCAGTGGCGGCGCGAGGAAGAAGAAGACGAAGTGGATGAAGGGGGGGAAGAATGCGCGCTCGGCTAGGTTTTTTTTTAAAAAATAATCTTATTATATATATATATATATTAAAAATTATTCATAATAATAATATTAATATTAAATAATGATAATAATAATAATAATAATATAAAATAATATTAATATTAAATAATAATAATAAAATTAATATTAGATAATAATAATGTTATTAATTTATAATAATAATATTACTATTAAATTATAATAATAATACTAATTTTAAATAATTATAATAATATTAATATTAAATTATAATAATAAGAATAAATAATAATAATAAATAATAATAATAATAATATAATTAATATTATATTATTATTATATCAATTTACCCAAATATTAAATTTAAGGAAAATCATATCCCTAAATTTCTTTTTCTACCCTCTTCGAAGGAAACCGAGAATTTACACCAAAATTTTAAATTTCTGAAAAATTTACACAAAACGAAAAAGTTTACCTCGAAATTTTGGGGCGTTACATAAATATAGTTAGGAGATCGTTTTGACTTAAGTACATGGTGGTCTATGATCGATGTATTACACGATCATTTAGATTTGTCGCAAAATACGCAATCGTTTAGAATTTATTGTGGTATATATACACGATTGCTTAAAATTATATACACGATCTTTTATATTTTTGTACACAATCGTTTTTATATATTTATACAATTATTTTCTGAAAACTATTTAAAAAAATACAAACATTCGAAAAAGGTGATTAAAATTAAAAAGTAAAAATTTACTTGTACATCGACCTAAACAAACATTTTATTTACCAATAGAATCTATTTGTCCAAAATTCTATTACATACTGTTGTCTAAAGAGTTTCATGTTTTGCATAATTAGACAATTATGGTTTGCATTTGTTACAAGGCATTCAACAAATTTGGCACAAAAAATCCCGCCACATTTCTAAACTTTCATGGGCCGTTTGAGGCGCAACATGGATTATTATAGTATATGGTTATTATAGTCGGTGGGTTATAATGGATTGTGTATTATTATAGTTTGTCTTTGGGATGTAAGGTATTATAGTCTATGTTATTATGATATATGTTTGGGATGCAGAGTATTATAGTTCGTTTTTTCATGTTCTGTGTTTTTATGGTTTGTGTTTGAAGTGTAGAGTATTATAGTCTAATTTATAGCAATCCGTAAAATAAATACTAGTTATCTTATATTATTTTAGAAGAAGAAGAAGAACAAGTGTCGGTTCCTTCGCGAATTTGTCATCCGACCCAAAAAGGGTAAGTCCAAGCCACTCCTTCATCCACGAGCCGTAATCCTTCATTTCAAGCCACACCGATAAATGCCAAGCCAATATTGAGCCGCGTGTCCAAGCCATCTTCTTTAGCAAGGCCCGAGCCTCTATATCCTAGCCAATCCCTCATATCAAGCCATTTGCTTTTGAGCCATCTTTGAGACTTTTCTTTTGTGAGTTGTGATTAGATTTTGGGTATGCCTATCAATTATTGATTTTTGGTTTAAGAAAATTAATATTTTGGATTAAATTGAATTATGTTAAAGTTGGAATATTTTTGCGTGAAGGTTCATTTAGCTAATTTTCATTGGAAGATTTGTGTTGTAGAATTTTCTCAATCAAGGTTGACTTGGAATTCAACCTCAACTTTGGGTAAGTTGATTTGAGATCATTTGTTAAAGCTTTAGCCAACTGTTAAATTATTGAATTTAGTTATTTTTCTCCTTTACTGTTTAGGACCTATTCATTGGGAAGCTTGACCGTGACTGTTAGGAAAGATTTATTAGCTAATCTCAAGGTAAGAAATTCTCTTACCAGACCTTGGAACTGAAGTTAAGAGCTTGCATGTAATCTTTCCATTATGCATTGATATAGCTAAGATGCATAATGTGTTGATGTTGATGACTTATGTTGATGATTGTTATTTATGACTGATATTATGTTGATGATGATGATGATTGATGTTACGTTGACAATGATGCATGATATATTAATCACATGAATAAAGACGTTATGATTAATATTCATGCCATGTTTATGATGTTTATGATATGCTATACGCTATGGATGAGTATTTTGTTAACTTTGTCTATTAGGATCGTACCTATATGGGTGTCCCTCGGGATCACCACTTTTTTATGATCGTGGGATTCGACGAGACCATCAGTCTGTCATGATATGTAACTTTATGAGTGATCCGACGGGGTCACTTACACTCTGATTCTCTTAGATGTTCCTTCGGGTTCGTTGAAGACCAGTTTCTCTTAGGTGTTTCTTTGGTTCACCGAAGATCAGTTTCTCCTAGGTGTTCTTTCAAGTTCACCGAAGACTAGATGTGTTCTTTTGGGATCACTAGATTGTGTGTGTTTGGGAGCACACCAGTTTTGGGGTACTTCCTTACAGAAACCTAATGGAAAGTTAACAGACACCTAGCGAGACTAGTAGTGGGCTCCTTACTGAGTATATTATTATACTTACTCTTTTTATATTTAATTTTTCAGGCAGAGGTAGAGGTAGAGGTAGAAGAAAGCTGGCGAATGACAAGAAGTGACTACGACTTGCCATAGGGAAACTTTTTGTTGCTTCCACTTTTACTTTTACAGTTTTGATTTTTAGTATTTTGTATTATTGCATTTATCAAACTCATGAGTTATTTTTATGATTATTTTTCTTTAAAAATTAGTTAGATCTTGAACTAGGATTTTATTTTCTAGTTTTTATTTCTACATACTTTTATTTATGATTTATAAATGAGTGTGCGAAGTTTTGAATGAAAGTTTAGCGTTCTCTTCCATTCTGATAAGAAAATCTTTATTTATTTTAGTAGTAATGACTTCAGCTTAGTATAAAGAGTTGGGTTGTTATAATTTTTTTTTGTCATACATATATTTAAGTATGTGAAATATCATTTTTGGAAACATAGTTCAAACTATTACTTCCACCAATTTATACAAATTAGTTTATTACTACTTAGGATGCATGTGTTATAAATTTTTTTATTATAACATCTTTTATAAAAGTTGATATATGATTTTAAATCTTGTTAATTAGGTTGTTCATTTAATAAATTTAATTATAATCTCTACATATGACTATTAAATTATTTTACAAGTAGATAAAATCATTTTCGCATTTGTTCTAATATTTTAAAAGTGTACAAATGTGGCTAACCAAATTTAAATATATAATGCTAAAAACAAAAATTAGAGAACAAGTTAACAAAATTTAAATCAAAATCAAACCATAACAAATATGTAGAGAAAAAGAAAGTAATATCGATTAGTATCGAAAAATAGTCTAAATCACGGGTTTGTCAAACATTATCTTTCAGGAGGATGTTCCAATACTCCAATTTCTGGTCCATTAGAATGAACAAGAGTCCCTCTATATCGTCCACACTGTGGAATATTATTCAGATAAGCTTTACTCTCTGTCGGCTATGCAATTAAGGGATATCTCGCAGTTGGTTCACAACTTCTACACACAGTTTGACCTATGTTGCACGCTTTTCTTTTGGGTCATTCTGCAATTGCCTTTAACTGGTCATTTGCAAATTCCATTGCATTCCTGAACACCTCCATCGTTTTAGAATGGTGTTCACCTTGTTTTCCCTTGGTTCCACTCAAAGCACTACTTCTTTAAGTGGTTTGACCTGTACGTGTTCCTAGCATCTCATCTGGTGACATGTCCACTCCTTGACTAGAAATCATAGAGACGTTTACATCATGTGAATCACCGAGGATAACACTTTCATTAAAGTGCTTTGGTACATTAGACTCGATGTCAACAAAGGTCTCCAAACGTGCTCTCGTAGCTTGATCTTTATTGAAGACATAGGCCAGATCATCATACTATGGGTTGTTGAAGCTCTCTTCTTGCATAAAAAAATTACCTTTACCTAGGCATCAAATATCTCTCATTCTATGGTGGTGCATTGAAACTCTTTGTCCTAGCCAAATCCACTGCATGATGGTCCTCTCATTTATGCAATAGCTTGGTATGTTTTTTTTTCTTCAGGGATTTCACTCGACAATATATAGTTAGTGATCCTTGGATATTACAACTGGATAACTTCTCCATCATCATACAATATTAAACATAATTAAATTATGATGTAGATGTTCAAAATATAGCGAACAAAATGATAAA
The DNA here is from genome assembly GCF_025177605.1 of Cucumis melo. NCBI lineage: Eukaryota > Viridiplantae > Streptophyta > Magnoliopsida > Cucurbitales > Cucurbitaceae > Cucumis > Cucumis melo. The sequence goes on from NC_066864.1 coordinate 28,921,683, forward strand.
AAGATATAAAAGAAGTATTACAAAGGAAGGCATTTTTTACGACATATGATAAATTAAATATGTGTTATTCCAAATGATTAAATAAGCAAGAAGGCACTACTAGTTAGGTAATTCCTGTTTAGTAAACATCTTATTTGTCAATTCATCCCTCCATTGACTTCATTAATTTGAACTCTCAATGTAATGAATCTTGTCCCCCCAATTGGCGTAGCTTGAATCATCCTCATCCATATCGTTGATCATTTCATTGTTCTTCATCTCACTATTGATAAGATTGTGTAGAAGACAACATGCCATGATGGTTAGACATTGGATTTGCATTAGGTAGTATAACTTTTCTATTGCCTAACATTTACACATCGAGGAAGGTAGAAGATTTAAATAATAGTTTCATTTTCCCTGATGCAATGTATAAAAACGTCGAGACTAGCTTTAATAGTTCGACGTCTATTTATATGGCATCAAGAAAAATGAAATTATTATTTAATTGCCTCACCTTCCTCGACGACATGCACGAGGACATCGCCAAAATGGAATTCGATCGTGGCGTGATCCTCCATAACGTTGGAAGAAAGGAAGCAATTAAATAATATATCCTGTTTTCTCTTATGTTTGTTGCATAACATCGGGAATATGAACTAGTAGTCCCGACGTCATTAGTAATACGTCAGCCATAGGGGGTTTTATTCCTGACACATTATTAATGACGGCGGAAACATGGATTTTGCTCGACGTTTTCGTGATGCGTCGGAAGTTCCCCTATAAAACACCGTTTTAGATTTGTAAATCACAAAACTGAAAGAGATCAAGAAAGAAATTAGAGAGATTGAGGGAAACCGAGAAGAAAAGAAGAGAAGTTTACCACTCATCGTTATAAGAATTAATTATAGATTGAAATTGAGATTGTGATTGAATTTGAAATTGTTATATTAATTGAATTGGGGGTGGATTGAATTAGAAAATTGAGGAGGGTTGTATGTACAATTAAAGGGGAAGGGGGTTGTATTGAAAATTAGGGGAGGGGGGGAGGTATTGTATTGAATTTGAGGAAAGAGGTCGATCATCGCGCGACGCTTATGACCGCCCGTCTCCATGATCGTGCTGGTTCTCTGTTGTGCGTCATTTGTCTTCTGTCGCATCGACTCATGTAGCAGCCGTCGACGAAGCCTCGTCGTTCACAGATCGTTGGTTTCGCAAGCGCTTGAGTTGAGTTCATCCAAGCCGTCTTCAACCACGAATTTTGAGCCATGTGTGCCTTAGCCGAGCTGCTAACCTTCACAAGCAGCGAACTCCGAGCCGTCTCACGCTAGCCGATCATCTGCGTCAAGTCGAGCCGTTCCAAGCAGCCCGTCTGAGCCATCCTCAGCGCTCGAGCCATATGCGAGCCGCCCTATCTTCTAAGTCGAGCCGCCTAGCCGATTCCCCTTCTAACCAAGCCATTTTGAGCCGCCAAGCTTCTTTTTTGCTCTTTTTCACCTATTTTTGATAAGTTTGATTAGGTTTTGGTTAATGCCCAACAAAGATTAATTTTTTTTTTAATTTTGGATTATTTTGGTTAGATTTTAACTAGAAGCTTGAGTTGTGAAATTTTTCCAACTAAGGGTAATTTGGAGTCAACCTCAACTTTGGGTAAGTTGAATTAAATGGATTTTTGGTCTTTAAGCAACCATTAAATTTATTATCTTAGTATTTTATGCTTACTATTTAGGATTTTTCTTGGGAAACATGGTTATTACTATTAGAACTTGATTAAGCTAATCTCCAGGTAAGAGATTCTACTACTAGACCTTCGAACTGAAGTTAAGAGCTTGCATGTAATTTTCCATTATGCATTGATGTAGCTAAGATGCATAATGTGTTGATGTTGATGATTGATGAAGATAACTGATATTATGTTTATGACTGGTAGTATGTTAATGATGATATTTGATGTTGATATTTATGCATGAAATATTAATCTCACGATTAAGAATTCTATGATTAATATTCATACCATGCATATGATGTTCTGTTATGCTACATGCTATAGATAGGATGTACTGTTAGCTTTATTTATTAGAGTTGTAGCCACATGGTTGTCCCTCGGGAATCAACACCTTTTTATGGTTGTGTAGCTCAACGGTATCACCAGTCTAATATGAGATGATATGTATAAGAGTGATCTAACGGGATCACTCACAACTCGATTGTCTTAGTGTTTCTTTCGAGTTAACTAAAGACCAGTTTTGTCCTAGGTGTTCCTTGTGTTCACCGAAGACCAGTTTTGCCCTAGGTGTTCCTTTGGGTTCATCGAAGACCAAAGATGTTTTTACGAGATCAAAGATTGTGCATGTTTGGGAACATGCCAGTTTAGGGGTACTACTTTACAGGACTCTAATAGGAAGTTAAGAGATATCTAGCGGGACTAGTAGTAGGTCCTTTACTGAGTATATTTTATACTCACTCTTTAATGTTTAATTTTTTCAGGCAAGGGTAGGGGTAAGGGTAGAGGAAAACTAGTGAATGACAAGAAATAAACATGGTATGCCATAGGGAAACATTTTACTTCCGCCTTTATGTTATTAGTTTTGATTTCAGTATTTATGCATTTTCATTTTCTCTTTTAAAACTAGATAAGACTCAAGCTAGGATTTTACTTTTGAGATTTATTTGTACTTACATTTGTTTATTTATGATTTTAATAAGTATTTGAGGTTTTGATTATGAGCTTTTGTTTTATTTTCCATTTTGATTTAAGAAGTTTTATTTTTCTTTAAGTAGTACTGATCTCAGCTTAGTATAAAGAGTTGAGTCGTTACACTTGGTATCAGAGCCTAAGTTTTTAGGTTTTGCAGACTGACTTACGATGTAGTTTTTGTTTTTGTTTACCCCTATGGCTAATACGATCCTTTATAATGCGCTAGGTATGTTTTTTGATTTATGATGATGTTATGTTTATAACCTTGTCTGAATTAAACTAGATAAAGTATGAATATTATGTTTATATTGTGAAAAGCTTCTGCTGGTGGAATTTAGGAAAAATGCCGCCACATAAAGGTGCACGTAGAGGTGGTAGGGGAGGCAGAGGAGCTGGACGTACCTAGAGTGAAGAACAACCTGCTGCACAAGCCGCCAACCCTACAACATTTGTCACTCAAGTAGACTTCGCTGCTATGGAGCATACGTACCAAGATATGCAAAGAGATGCATTGGTACCATTTCATGTGGCCCAACAGACCCAGCCAGCACCTGCTCAGACCTTTGTGGAACCCCAGAACGTGCCAGACCACCTGTCAGTAGAGGCTAAACATTTGAGAGGCTGTAGGAAGTACAATCTTAAGACATTTGATGGGTCCATAGATGATCCCACCAAGTCCTAGATGTGGTTGGCTTCTATAGAGACCATATTTCGATAGATGAAGTGTCCTAATGACTAGAAATTTTAATGTGCAGTGTTCTTTTTGACAAATAGAGGCACCGCCTGGTGGAAGACTGCTGAGAGAATGTTAGGTGGTGATGTCAACCAGATAACTTGGGAGCAGTTCAAGGAGAGCTTTTATGCAAAATTCTTCTCTGCCAGCTTAACGTATGCTAAGCAGCAAGAGTTTTTGAACCTGGAGCAAGGCGATATAATTGTGGAGCAGTACGATACAAAGTTTGATATGTTGTCCTTCTTTGCTCCAAATGTAGTGAGGAATGACGTTGCTAGGACCGACAAGTTTGTTAGCAATCTCCAACTAGATCTCCAGGGTTTCGTTTGAGCTTTCAGGTCAACCACCCATGCTGATGCACTGCACCTAGCAGTGGATATGGGTCTACACGAGAGAGTTGATCCATCGAAAGCTGCGAGAAGAGGGTCAACCCCAGGTCGGAAGAGGAAGGCTGAGTTGCAGCCTACTATAGTGCCATAAAGGAATCTGAGGTCAGGTGGTGTTTTTCAGAGACATTGTCAGGAGATTGCTGCAGCAGGAAAGACCTTGAGAGAACTTCCTGCCTGTCATAGTTGTGGGAGATCCTATGAAGGATGTACTTAGTAGGAAGTGGAGTTTGTTATAAGTGTGAGCAACCGGGGCATACAGCTAACTTCTATCATCATAAACTATTTGAGACTACCTCAAACCAGACATCCACTTCCCAATAGGGGAGAGTATTTGCCACTACTGGTCAGGAGGTTGAGCAAACTGGTACTGTGGTGACAAGTACACTTCCAATCTTGGGGCACTTCGCATTTGTGTTGTTTGACTCTAGGTCTTCTCATTCTTTTATATCCTCAGTATTTGTCCAGCATATGTGTTTAAATGTAGAACCATTGGGTAGTATACTATATGTTTCTACTCCATCTGGAGAAGTTATGTTGTTCAAAGAAAAGATAAAAGTATGTCAAGTAGAGATAGCAAACCATTTGTTAGATGTAATTTTGCTAGTTTTAGACATGCGAGATTTTGATGTAATTCTAAGCATGGATTGGCTATCTGCTAACCATGCAAGTATAGACAGTTCCCGCAACAAGGTAGTTTTTAACCCTCATTCAGTGGCTAGTTTTAAGTTTAAGGGGGTAGGGACTGCGGTCCTACCCAAAGTTATCTCAACTATGAAAGCCAGTAAGCTACTCAACCAGGGTACTTGGAGTATTTTGGCTAGTGTAGTATACACTAGGGAGCCTGAAATTTCCTTGTCATCGAAACCTGTGGTGAGAGAATATCTCGACACTTTCCCTGATGAGCTTTCAGGACTTCTACCTCTTAGGAAAATTGATTTTGCTATTAAGCTAGAGCCGGGCACTATCCTATATTTAGAGTTCCTTATAGAATGGCCCGAACAAAGCTGAAAGAGCTGAAGGTCCAGTTGCACGAGTTGTTAGACAAGGGTTTTATTCGACTTAGTGTGTCACCTTGGGGGCACCAATACTGTTTGTGAAGAAGAAAGATGGATCGATGCACATTTTCATTAATTACAGAGAGCTGAATAAGGTGACAGTCAAGAACTGCTATCCATTACCCAGAATTGATGATTTATTTGATCAGTTACAAGAAGCCATTGTTTTTTCTAAGATTGATTTACGTTAAGGCTATCACCAGTTGAGAATTAGAGACAGTGATATTTCTAAGACTGCTTTTCGTTTCAGATATGGGCATTACGAATTCATAGTAATGTCCTTTGGCTTGACCAATGCTCATGCTGTATTTATTGATCTGATGAATAGGGTGTTTAAGGATTTCTTAGACACTTTTATTATAGTTTTTATTGATGACATCTTGGTTTATTTCAAGACAGAGGCTGAGCATGAGGAGTATTTGCATCAGGTTTTGAAGTCTCTTCGAGCCAATAAGCTATATGCTAAGTTTTTTAAATGTGAGTTCTAGCTTAAGAAGGTGTCTTTTCTTGGCCATGTAGAATTTAGTGAGGGGGTCTCTATAGACCTAGCAAAGATTTAAGCTGTTATCAGTTGGCCTCGACATTCTATAGTCAGTCAATTTCGTAGTTTTCAGGATTTACCAGGTTATTACAGAAGGTTCGTAAAATATTTCTCTTGTATAGCTAGTCCTCTGACTCAGTTGACCAGGAAGAGGTCTCATTTTGTTTGAAGCCCAACATGTGAGAGTAGTTTCGAGGAGCTTAAGTAGAAGCTTGTAACTACACTAGTCCTTATAGTGCCAGATGGATCTAGAAGTTTTGTAATCTACAATGATACCTTTAAGAAAGGACTGAGTTGTGTTTTGATGCAACAAGGTAAGGTGGTTGCTTATGCCTCTCGTCAGTTGAAGAGTCTTGAGTAGAACTACTCTACTCATGATTTAGAGTTGGCAACGATGGTTTTTACAATGAAGATATGTAGATATTACTTGTATGGTTAGAAGATACAAATCTTTACTAATCATAAGAGCCTGAAATACTTCTTCACACAGAAGTAGTTAAACATGAGACAGAGAAAATGGCTTGAGTTAGTAAAGTACTATGACTACGAGATTCTATATCACCCAGGTAAGGCGAATGTGGTAGCAGCTGCTGCGCTTAGTAGGAAGGTGTCACATTTAGCAGCACTTATTACTAAGTAGGCCAATTGCTTAGAGACTTTGAGAGAGCTAAGATTTTAGTTTCAGTAGAGGAAGTTACCTCATAGTTGGCTCAATTGTCAGTGCAGTCGACTTTGAGATAGAGGATTATTGTTGCGCAGCTAAATGATCCATATTTGGTTGAGAAGCGGCGCCTAGCAGAAGCAGGACAAGATGAGGAATTCTCCATATCCCTTGATGATGGACTTATGTTTAAGAGGTGTTTGTGCATGTTAGTAGATAGTGCAGTTAAGACAGAGCTTGTGACTGAGGCTCATAGTTCTCCATTTTCTATGCATCCTAGCAGTATAAAGATGTACCAGGACTTGAAGCATGTTTGTTAGTGGAGAAATATGAAAAGAGAAGTAGCAGACTTCGTCAGTAGATGTTTGGTGTGCCAGTATGTAAAGGCACAAAGATAAAGGCCAGTAGGTTTGTTACAACCCTTGAGTGTGCCAGGGTAGAAATGGATGTGTCTATGGACTTCATTACAGGACTGCCTAGACCCCTGAAGGGTTATACGATATTTAGGTAGTTCTTGACAAGCTTACGAAGTCAGCTTATTTCATTACAGGGAAATTCACTTATACTACTAGTAAGTAGGGACAATTATATATGATGGAGATAGTAAGACTACATGGAGTGCCTGTATCTATCATTTTTGATAGAGACGCTCGTTTCACTTCAAAGTTCTAGAAGGGACTTCAGATTGCCGTGGGCACGAGGCTAGATTTTAACACAACCTTTCACACTCAGTCCAATAGTCAAACAGAACGTTTGAACCAGATTTTGGAAGATATGCTACGAGCCTGTGTGCTGGAGTTTTCAGGGAGTTGGGATTCTTGTTTGCACTTGATGGAGTTCGCTTATAATAACAGTTATCAAGCTACCATTGGCGTGGCATCGTTTGAAGCTCTTTATGGTAGGTGTTGTAGGTCTTCTGTATGTTGAGGTGAGGTTGGTGAGCAGAGAATGTTAGGCCTTGAGTTAGTTCAGACCACCAATGCAGCCATACAGAAGATTAGAGCTCTTAAGTTGACAGCGCAGAGTAGATAGAAGAGTTACGCTGATGAACGACGTAAGGATCTCGAGTTTGAGGTGGGAGACATGGTTTTTCTGAAGGTAGCACCTGTGAAGAGTGTTTTGAGCTTCGAGAAGAAGGTCAAGCTAAGTCCACGTTTTGTAGGGCCATTTGAGATACTTGAACGAATTGGCCTCGTAGCTATCGTTTATCGTTGCCTCCATCGTTTTTTACAGTCCATGATGTATTCTATGTCTCTATGTTGAGGAAGTTTGTAACAGATCCGATGCATGTAGTTGACTTTGAACCATTGCAAATTAATGAGAACTCGAGCTATGAGGAGCAACCGATTGAGATTTTGGCAAGAGAGGTCAAGATGCATCGCAATAAAGGAATTGCATCGGTCAAAGTTCTTTGGCGAAACCATGAAGCTGAAGAGGCCACATGGGAGAGAGAAGTTGACATGAGAGCCCAGTACCTCGAGCTATTCGAGGATTAGAACTTTCAGGAATGAAAGTTTCTCAAAGGAGGGAAGATTGTAACGCCCCAAATTAAGATAATCTTCTTCTTAATTATCTTACGTTTAATTTTGACAATTGTTGAAATTAGTTCAGGTGTTATTTGATTTAACTGTTGAAATCGTTGATTTGTAGAAATTAGAATTTATTAGATATTTTGGGAAAATATCTAATTAATTGAAATTTGGAATTTATGATTGAAATTTGTTGTTTTAAGTAGTTTGTGCTTGGGGGAAATTGTGTCAACAAATTATGATTAATTGTATATGTGATTATATAATTAATAGAATTTGAAGTTAAAATAATTATATTATGAATATAGTATAATTATTGAAGGATATATATTGTTTTGAAAAGATAAAAAGAAGATTTAGTGGGAGGAGTTATTGAAGAGAAAGAAAATTTGCGTTAAAATAGGAATTTTATGGGTTTTAAATGAAAAGAGAGGATATGAGATTTTATTGGAGATTAGAATAAAGAGGAATAAAAGAAAAGGTAATAATAATTATATTATTATTTTTCTTTAAAGAGAGTCTGGGGATGTGCATGGGAACTATTCATCTTCCCCTTCCGAGAAACTCTAAGTTCACCTCCAACAAAACCCTAGTTGTTGTCGCCGTTCACCTCTGCCACACGCCGTCCATTTTCGCCTTCTATATCTTTGTCCAAACCATCCAATCGAGTCTTCTCTGTCGACCGCCGCATGTTAGCTATTCGTTCGTCAATCGTCTCGTCATACTTCCGTTTCCTCGTTAGTAGTCGTTTTTCGTCGTTTCTCGTCGTCGACCTCCACAAGCCACAGGTCGATCGTTGCGCGACGCTCACGACCGCCTGTCCCCATTTTCATTTCGTCTGCTCCATTGTCTATTGATCGTGTCGGTTCTCCGTTGTGCATCATTCGTCTTTAGTCGCGTCGTCCTGTCCAGCAGCCGTTGACGAAGTCTCATCGGTCGCCGATCGTCGGTTTCGCAAACGCCCAAGTCGAGTTCACCTGAGCCATCATCAGCTACAAATTTCTAGTCGCATGTGCCTTAGCCGAGCGACCCGAGCCACGAACTTTGAGCCGTCTCACGCTAGTAAACCGTCTGCATCAAGCCGAGCCACTCCTTCCAAGCCGCACGTCCAAGTCGTCCTCAGCACCCGAGCCATATGCGAGCCGTCCTGTTTTCCAAGTCGAGCCGACTAGCCGATTCCCCCTCTAGCCAAGCAATTTTGAGCCACCAAGCTTTTTTTTGGCCATTTTTCACCTATTTTTGGTAAGTTTGATTGGGTTTTGGTTAATGTCCAACAAAAATTAATTTTGACCCTAAATAATTTAATTTTGGATTATTTTGGTTAGATTTTCACTGGAAGTTTGAGCTGTGGAATTTTTCAACCAAGGGTAATTTGAATTCGACCTCAACTTTGGATAAGTTGAACTAAATGGATTTTGGGTCTTTAAGTAACCTTTAAATTTATCATCTTAGTATTTTACCCTTACTGTTTAGGATTTTTCTTGAGAAGCTTGGTTATTGCTGTTAGAACTTGGTTAAGCTAATCTCCAGGTAAGAGATTCTACTACAAGACCTTCAAACCGAAATTAAGAGCTTGCATGTAATTTTCAATTATGCATAGATGTAGCTAAGATGCATAATATGTTGATGTTGATGATTGATGATTGATGATGATGACTGATATTATGTTTATGTCGTGTAGTATATTGATGATGATATTTTATGATGATGATATTTATGCATGAAATATTAATTTCATGATTAAGAATGCTATTATTGATATTCATGCCATGCATATGATGTTATGTTATGCTACATGCTATGCATAGGGTGTACTGTTAGCTTTATCTATTAGAGTCGTATCCACATGGATGTCCCTCGGGATCACCACCTTTTTATGATTGTGTAGCTTAACGGGATCACAAGTCCAATATGAGATGATATGTATATGAGTGATCCACAGGATCACTCACAGTCCGATCGTCTTAGTATTTCTTTTGAGTTCATTAATGACCAGTTTTGTCCTAGATGTTCTTTGGGGTTCACCGAAGACCAGAGATGTTCCTAGAGGATCATAGATTGCATGTGTTCGGGAACATGCCAATTTAGGGGTACTACTTTACTGGACTCTAATAGGAAGTTAACAAACACCTAGCGGGACTAGTAGTAGGTCCCTTACTGAGTATATTTTATACTCACTCTTTAATGTTTAATTTTTTCAGGTAGGGGTAGAGGTAGGGATCGAGGAAAGTTGGCGAATGACAAGAAGTGACCATGACGTGCCATAGGGAAACATTTTGCTTTCGCCTTTATGTTATTAGTTTTGATTTCAGTATTTATGCATTTTCATTTTTACTCTTTTAAAACTAGATAGGACCCGAGCTAGGATTTTATTTTTTAGATTTATTTCTACTTACATTTGTTTATTTATGATTTTAATGAGTATTTGAGGTTTTGATTATGAGCATTTGTTTTGTTTTCCATTTTGATTTAAGAAGTTTTATTTTCGTTTAAGTAGTAATGATCTTAGCTTAGTATAAAAAAATGGGTTGTTGCATAATAATTTCAATATTGGAGGGCTAAGGGCTGTAATTGTTTTAAAATTTCTGTAATTTGTGGTTGAAATTTATTTTGGCTATCTTGCAGTTATCGTAGCCTTTAGTTGAAACTTAATTGTTGTTTATTTCTTAGTAGTTTCGTTGTTGGAACTATTATGTAGCTTGTAAAGATTGAAGTAATTTGTGGTTGATTTTTTATGGCTATCTTGCAGTTATGGTAGCCTCTTTATTGCAAAATTAGTTTTGAACTTATTAGTAATTTTGGGGGTTCGAAGTGTTACGTAGCTTGTAAAGTATGTTGGAAGGGGTAGGTAGGTTGTAAAGATTGAAGTTATTTGTGGTTAGTTCGTTCTGGCTATCCTGCAGCTATGGTAGCTTATGTAGTTTAAACTTAGCTCTAGTGAAAAATTTGGGAGATTGGGCATAGCTTATTCATGAGAGTAAGTTTAATGTTTGAGAGGAGGAATATATGACTAACCAAACCTATTTATTTTTTAGGTCTTTAACGATGGAAAAGAGTTGGATGAAACTTAAGAATAAGTTCTCGGTTGAGTATAGAGAGGGAGTGACCCAATTTTTAGAGGTTGCCAAGTTTCACGTCAATGATTACAGACGAATAAGGTGTCCATGCAAGAGATGTACGAACTCAAATTGGGACTTATTAGAGGGTGTGGAGCGACATCTATTAACAATTAGAATATCCCCTCGTATATATAATGGGTGTCATGGAGAGCCAATGAACTTGCATAAAGGTATAAAAAGCTTTGATGAAGGAACTAGTAGTAACCATTTTAATGAAGGAACTAGTAATAACCATTTTCATGAAGAAGATGAAATGTTTGGTATGCTGAATGATTTACAAGCTCTGGTTGAACACGAGGAGGAAATGGAGGAAGGTTTGGAGAATGAGATGTCGTTTAATATTAGGGTAGATATAGAACAAGAGACAACAAACATATTTCAGGACTTAATGAATGAAGCACGTAATGAGCTATACCTCAGTTGTGCATAATTTTCCTTCCGGAATTTTTTGGTTAAGTTGATCCATGTCAAGGTTCTCAACGATTGGAGTAACAAGTCTTTCAACATGTTATTAGAATTGCTAAGAGCAACCTTTCCAATAGTACTACTATCCCTAGTTCATTCTACAAAGCCAAACAAAAACTGCGTGACTCTGGCTTGAGATACAAGACTATTCATGCATGTAAGTACGACTATGTATTGTAATGGAAGGAGTTTGGCAAGTTGCAACATTGTCCTACTTTTGGTGAATCTTGGTACAACGTTAGTCCTAACAGAGGAAAAAAATCTACATAAGGTATTGCATCACTTTCCATTGGTATCAAGATTGCACTGCTTGTTTGTATCGCAAGAATGGTCCATTTATATAAGATGACATAGGGATAAACATGTTAAAATAGAGGATGTATTCAGACATCTAGCTGATGTAGAGGGATGAAAGAATTTTGTTCATGAATTCTCCGATTTTGATTTAGATTCATGGAATGTTCATTTGGGGTTGACTTCAGATGGATTTAATCCGTTTGGTCATATGAGTACCTTGTGCAGTATGTGGCCTGTGGTGTTAATTCCTTACAATTTGCCACCTTGGAAATGCAAGAAAGAGTCAAACTTCTTCATGTCATTGCTCATACCCGATCTTAGATCTCCTGGTAGGGAAATTGATATTTACCTCCAACCATTGATTGAGGAACTGAAAGAGTTATGGAATTTTGGTGTGCATACATATGATTCTCCTATCGGTCAATTCTTTCAGTTTTTTCAGTTGTATGCAACCATGTTGAAGAAGCTAAACGCATGAGTGAAGAACAGAGAAGGACATCAGAGCTGCATACATAACAAATGGAAGAATGAAGAAGATGATAGAAGAAATGAGTCGGGCACAAAAGGGACCATGAGCACTTGTGGTACGTATTTTTTAACTTTTAAGTTGTTTACTTTGTATTATTCGATGATATATATATATATATATATATATATATCTAAATTTACTTGTTTGAGAAAAAGCAAGATAAATCCAATATTGGGAAAAATAGTCTAGTTTATTTACATCTTAAATTATTACAAAGTTCTGGCTAAACATTAATATATCCCAAATCTTCCAATTTCCTTTCAAAAAATTTACTTGTTTGTCATTGCAGGTGACAACTTGTTATAATATAGTGTCCGCGACCATTAGGAGATAAATGTACTTTTTCTCTTCTATGTTATTTATTAGAAACATTCTTAAACAATGTAACATGTAATTATAATATATTTATTTTTTATTTGGTATTTTATATAATTATTTAATAATTTGTTGCTTATTTTTGTAACATTTTATTCAATTTAAATCGATTTGGAACCGAAAAGAATATTGCATAATTGAATAAAGAAAAATTTATTAAATAAAAACTGTATATTTAAACTATCCTTCAACGTGTTATAGAAAACATTGGGGGCAATTTTCTTGACGTCACGTCAAGAGAAGCCTTTTTCTACTCCTAAAGGGGACATCGGTAGTGGCCTACTATCGAAGTATAGACGTTACATCGGGGGTGAGGTTGTGCCGACGTTTTATCATCGTCTAGAGAAGGTTTTTCTCGATGCGATGCTAGTTGCACATCGAGAATGGGTCCCCTGCTGCATTTCTCTCGACATTCTTCCTGATGTGAGGTTTTACGTCGAAATAGCCTTCTCCGACATTATTTCTAACTCATAACACCTCTTTTTCGCAAATGCATAGAAATTACATATTAATCTTTATATCTTCTTTGCCTAAAATATGATTCATCCCCTTCTTGTCTTGACTACTGGGATTCATCCCCTTTTTGTCTTGACTATTGGGATTTACTCTCAACAGTGTCTTGCATTACTCTACTGCGATGTTTACTTTGTTTGCAGTATCCGAGAATTTTCCTTGATTCTTTTCTAGCTGCACCAGACGCTCATGTGACATCCTCATATGTTATGTGCATACCACAGACTCGGAAGGAACGCACTCAAAACATAATTTCCATTTACAAAATATTCCTCTTACTTAGAAAGGTCATTTACTAAAATACTTGGTTACCCTCCTTTTATGACACCTAGCGTCTGCTCATTCTCCACGCATCATGTTCTTGTGGAGTGAGCCTTTCCACCCATTGTTGGCTTGATATCAATCCGTGACCTGTGGGTTATAGATCCACCCATTTTCACGCCTCTTAAATTTTTTATCCTCGCTACTCTCTTTCCCTTGTCTATCGTGGAGCCTTCGTTGGCATTAATTTTGGTAATGTCCAACTTTACCAAACTTAAGCAAATAATCGTGTGTTTACAGACTCTTGTGTGTCTCTTTCCACACTTAACACATTTTGATCTATGATCGCCAGACCATTGAGATCCTTGGCGAAGGTAAGACTTTTCCCGCTCACCTACTTCTTTTCTTCAAACTCTTTCCTCTTTCCTCTTTCCTCTTTCCTCTTTCATCTTTCCTTGGCCAAACACTCTCAACTAACATGGTTGTCTAGACCAACTTAGAAGAAAAATTTGACACATCCGTACTCGCTCTTACCAGAGTCTGAATTTTTGTCCTTAATCCCCTTTCCAAAATGCCTACTCTTGCGTTCTTCGTCCCTTTATGAAGGCTAGAATTCCTTCTGATAGTCACATTGCCTTGTTCCAGACACAGGAGTTTCTCTTAATAATCGAATATAAAGCTTCTCCCGAAATCCTTTCCTGAATCCTTAACAGATTTATTCCTCCTTATCCTGACGCATATAAGACCCACCAATGCTCAGCATTACCTTGCAACAAGAATCTTGTCAATCTCACTTTTCTATCTTTAGGGCAATCCGTTACCCCGAAGCACTTTTCAAACAAACTTAGTCACTTCTCCATATCAGCTAAATTTGTAATTCCTTATAAAATCATGGCTCTCATGCCTTCACTTTCTCAATACCAACTTTCTTCCCTGATTTTCTTATATTTTTGTAACTCATCCAAGCAACACCTCTTTCCTTTCTCTCATCATGCCGAGCATGATATCGACTACTTTCTACAAAAACATCTTAAAATTTAGCTTAACTTTTCCCCACCATAACACCTTACAACTTACTTTCATGCCCAAACAAATGTCAACTTTAGTTTTCCTTGAAACTAATGCTTTAATAGCACCTGTCCCACCCCACCACAAAGTCACTTCTCCAAACTAAGTGGAGGCGTGTTTCCTAGACATTCAACATTTACCATGTCATGTAGTAAACACCGAACACCTATTAAGCGAAACAACTTCTCTTTTTAACCTCGACGCAGGGCCTAAACGTCAAGCTTTCTTAACACAACAGCAAAATGCGACTTAAATTCATTAATCATAGCCTTATCACTAATCCTTTAAATCTTATCTTAACAAAGTCTTTCTACTAGTCATGCGGAAGGCATAAGATAACACAATGGAATGAATACAAAAGTTTTCTTTATTAACTTAAGAATTTTACAACGTTCAAATATAACTAACACTTTTCCTTACAACAAGACTTAAAACATAATCTTACGGCTTCCCTTTGCCTAGCAACACTTTTTCAACTTCGTGTCTTGTTTACTCGACTCATCGTGTAGTAATGCACCTTGTTCTCACCTTGCCGCCAAGGTGCAACTCTTCTCGTTAGAGTCTTCAGGAATCCGAAATCCCTTTCTTCAACCCCTTCCCCTTGAGTCATTGATGTCCTAAGTCGAGGGCAACTCTCAATAACCCTTTTCTCTATCCGTTGCCTAACACTGCTTGTTGCGGCAGGTACCTAAAGGTGTAAAGGCATAATTTATTCCTTTCCTTTGATTGCTAACCACCTCTCTTAGTAGACCATGTTTAGGACTGTTCCTCTCTTGGCTCAACATTATAGCCCTCTGGCTTCCCTTGTGTGGCCTCACTAGTCGGGGTATTGGTCTCGCCTTCCTACTGAGCGGGACCATTTATGCTAAGGAGTAATGTGCTTGCCCATAAGCTTCCTTTTAGCGTGAGATAAGATGACACGACTATTATGGCACATAAGGTTACAGAGTAACTCTGCCTTCCCTTCTTAACTAGGCTACGATGCCTAAAATCCATCCTTCGCTTGGCTTGATTAGATTGTGGACAAATAATTCTCATAACATCAAACCACAACCACAATTTCCATAGGCATAAAGGAATTCCACGCATTCGAAACCATAAAACTATCATCATAAGTACAATTGATTTCCACTCATTCAAGCCATCACGTGTTCGTATCAACCACAACAATTGTCAACATAAGCATAATTGATTTTCTTGCATTCAAGCCATCACGTATTCAAACTCATCATCGGGGCCTGAGATTCTCTCCTCGCCTGGATCTGGGATTCACATTCAATCATCATGATGCAAGTTACCTGGGATTCCTACAATGCCTTGTCATATTCATCCTTTTTCATTCAACTAGCATCTCACTGCGACTTACTTAGACTTGGGATTCTCCCCTCGCATAGACTTGGGATTCTCCCCTCGCATGGACCTGGGATTCACACTTAATCAGTGTCACTTGAGCTACCTAAGATTTCCATTATCGTTTAGCGGTAGATCGCATCTTCCTTTGATAAAAAACCATTATAAAATAGTACACAGAAAGGTTGGCACACTTACTTACATTGTATTTTAGTAGCTACCCGAATCACACAATAAAAATCATCGTTAGGGTATTCTCATCAACAGAAGACACTTCTCATGTATCACTTTTACAATCACGTCACGAACTAGTTATAGAAGAAATTCGCAAACATTTCTTCCATTGATGAAAGATTCATAAATACTAACTATATATGGAAGACATTTGTAAACATCTCTTCCCTTGGCTAGTACTCTCATATATTCTACTTATGATAGCTACTCAAAACAACAATGTTTACACAGATACTCACTTGGATTTGGAAGAATCACCTATGAACATTTACGTAACTCATATATAAACAAAGAAAAGATCTAGACATAAACGAAAAATTTTAGAAATCACATTGGAATCTTGTTTATCATTCACTAATATAGCCTCGACTCTTTCCTTCTCTGCATTTGGATGCCTCTTCTCGCTTAGTGATTCCCTCGACCATCCGTTTATCATTTGAGGTCTCCATTCTTCACCTTCATCCCCGTCAGCTTATCCTTATCGTATAGCTTACCTTCTTCGATGGTACTTAGGCATTTCTTTTTGAGTCACCTTCTTACCCTTTGCATGTTCCTTGGCAGGATGTCCTATACTCCTATTCAAAATTACTTTCCAATAAGGATTCTCTCCACCCGAACTTCTTTTCTTCGAGTCAGGGCCTCAAGCATACTCCTTTCATGGAATATATTTTACGATAAAGAATTTCTTTGCAGTATCCTTGTAGTAGGGTTTATATAGTGTCGATTGTACGCGATCAAGGACTCATATCTAGTCCCTCCTTTTTGGAATTTTATCCTCAAAATTGTACTTCATTGCCCTCCTTTGCTCGTCTCCGTGAGACTTGCTTGCGAAGCTGGGCCAACAGAGCGAGAAATACTCTTGTTTGCTTGGGTACTTTACCAACCTTGGTCCCTTTTCTCGATATATGGTATAACGTATAGAGAACCCTCTCTTTTATTCTTACTATAAATTTCATCGCGTTATGTGCTAGCACATTGCACGTAACAACTCATAGCATCTTCTCCTCCAGATTTTTTTTGTTTGACGTTTGAAGTATAAGATTTGATCGTTTAAAACCTCTATTTCATCTTCATCATCTTTGGTAAAGAATTCTAAATTGTTTAGAAGATTAGTAAAAAACATTAACAAAGAACAATATACCATTGCATTTATAAACAATTATGTACCAGAATCTAAATGATCGTGTATATTTTATTATACAATCATTAGATTTGATGTTTTTACAATCATTTACATTAGACTATAAGACCGTTTACCATAACAAGCACGATCACTTACCATAATTAACACAATCGTTACCATAGTCAACACGATCGTTTAAAGTATATTATTTCACTACCCAATCATCTATCCTTGCATTGTGATTAGATTATATTGTACGATCGTTTATGTTTGAAGCTTTCTCACCATCGTTTAGAGTTTATTATTCGATCGTTTAAATCTAAAGCCTTTTTTCCAATCGTTTAAAATGAACTACGCGATCATATATCATGATCTAAATCATCGTTTAAACTGTAGTGCATGATCGTTTAGAAGAAGATTACGCGCACGTGTGGCCGATTAATCGCGTATTGACTAGGGTATATATTTTTTGTATTTCACATGTGGGCTTGTGCGCTTTTTTGTTTTCTAAAATTGTTCTATACAGTGTAAATATTTTACCAGTTTGTTATATATTTTTTTAAAAATAAATGTCATCTTATATTTAATTTAACCTAAATTTGAATCATATTCATGTATAAATTTCTCTCATAACCTATAATTTCATTATTTATCATAATACGCATTAAATTTTAACCTAAACTTTTAATATGAATCTTATTCATATTAAATTAATAATTTAACTCATTCGAAAATATTATTCTCTCATAAATTAATTTTGAATCATATCCAAAAATAAATTTATATAATAAAGTTTAATTAAAATATAAGCTTTATATTATAATATATCACCATACATTAAATTAATTTCCAATATAATTTGAACATTTAAAATTACAATCAATATATATTAACCTCATTACTCTTTACGAGCTATGAAGACGACATAATGGACCTCAGGATCGGAAGCTACAATGCTATGAGATTAATTAACTAAACTCATTAATTATATTAATCAATATTCGTTAACTGTGTTTACACTTCTAATTTATGATTATATTATTATGAGTGTTAGATTAATTTGACTTGGAAGTTAAAAGAATTCATTTGGTGTTAGATTAATTGGATTTAGAAGTCAAGGAATTTATTTGGTGTAATTTGTTGGATTAATTAAATATATATACGGGGTCTTTTAAAAAAATATAACAAAGTGACAAAATATTTACATTGTATAGAACAATTTTGAAAATGGAAAATGCTCATAGACCTACAATGAAAATAGCAAAAACGTCTCGTCAACCATGCCATCAATAACACACGTAATATATTTGGTACACGATCGTTTAGATTTGACTATCGTTTGGTACACGATCATTTAGATTTGGCTATTGTTTGGTACACGATCATTTAGATTTCGATAGTCAAATCTAAACGATTTGTTTTCAATATTTTTTTGTACACGATCGTTTATTTTGGTTACACAATCATTTAGATTTGATCGTTTAGATTTAGGTAGCCAAATATAAACGATTTTTTTCAAGATTCTTTGTACACGATCGTTTAATTTGGTTATACGATAGTTTAGATTTTATCGTTTAGATTTGGATAGCCAAATCTAAACAATTTTTTTTCAAGTTTCTTTGGAAGATAATCATTTAGATTTATATTTGGCTAAATGATTGTTTTCAAGATTCTTTTGATACACGATCGTTTAAATTTGGCTACCCAATTCCAAACGTTTTTTTAAGATTATTTCGTATACGATCATTTAGATTTGGTTATTTTTTGTACACGATCACTTAGATTTGGCTATACAAATCTAAACGGCGTTTTTTTCAAGATCTTTTACATTTAGTACATGAACTTGAACAACCAAATAACAGTTTTAAAATTTTTTTTAAAAATAGATATTTGATATTTGATACACAATCTTAAACCAAGTAACAGTTTGAAAAAAAAAGAAAAGGAAGAGAAGAAAGACGATGGAAAGAAAAAAATCACACAGGAAGAGGAGAAGAAAGACGACAAAAGGGAAGGACAAACTTGGTATGTTAAAAAACAAATGGTCAACTTCATGGAGTATTGGAACTAAAATTGGATTATTGAGTTAAATAATTCACATTGGAATTTATTACATTTGAAAATAATTGATTTATCGGAGAAGATTTGATTAATTAACAAATTGAGGATTTGAGTTGATTTGGGAGGGAAAAGTTGGTTTTTGTGAAATTAGAATTAATTGAGTATGTATGTATGTATGAGATGAGAAAAGATAACAAATTTAATTAACAAAGAAGAATTATTATTATTATTAATGGTTATAAATGACTAAGATTTTGTGTATTTAAGAAATTGGTTGAGGAAAGAGAGTGAGAATAAAATATGTGTGTATATATATATGCGTGTGTGTATGTTATGTATATGTATTATATAAGGAAAAGGAAATAATAATGATAAATATTATTATTATTATTTGGATTTATAAATAACATTGTAATGCATAAATTGAGAAAAAAAGTAAAAAGAAAATGTTCTTCATCCTCTTTCCTAAGATAACCCTAGTCGTCGCTGTCCTCTATCGCTGCCAGTAATCGGTCTTGGTTTGGTGGGTTTAGGTGATTTTTGGATCTTTATTGTGAGATTTTAATACTCATTCAAGATTAGTTAAAGATTTTAATACCCATTAAAGATTAAAAATTAAGTTTATTATTGAAATTTATTTTGGTTGCATGCCTTTGGAAGGTCCGTTTGGCAAAGCTTGAAAATTTAAGTGGTGAATTTTTCCATCAAAGTTCAGAGGACTTTTCAACCTCAATTTCAGTAAATTTGGAAGCTAAGGTAATTAAGTTAATAATTTGTTCACAAAAATTGTTAATTTAATTTTTGTTATGTATATGTGGAAGGTTTCGTTTGTAGCAAGGAACTTAGCATAACGTAAGTTAAGGTGATAATGGTGGATTAATGGGTGATAATGGTGTACAACTATATGCATATGCCTGTAATATGCTTGTGATGGTGAATTATCTAAGGTTACTACTAAATTGTGAAGGATGGTCATTGGATTAGGCTAAGGTGTAAATGATAATTATTTGCATATGCTTACTGTGATAAAGATTGTTTGCATGTCTATCATGGATTACTGTTTGGACATAATTGATAATTTTATTAAGTAAAATTATTAATTATTTTCCTTATGTTTAGGTTAATTTGTGGCTTTTGGATATACCCATCAAATTTTAATGATTGGTTCGAAAATAAATTTATTTTAGAATCTAATTAGAGTTTTTCTGGAAGGATTTGTTGGCGAATTTTCGAAGAGTTAATTTGTGTAATTTTTCAACCAAAGGTTGAATTAGTTTCAACTTCAATTTTGGTAAGTTAATTTGGGAAGATATTGAAATTTCCCTCTTTGATTAGAAATCGAATTAATTGAGGAATTTTAATTTTACTGTTAGCTAGAGAGTATTTTTGGCTAATCTCTCCAGCAAGAGATTGTACTATTAGACAATTGAACTAAATTTAAGAGCATGCATGTATTTTGTGATTATGCACTGATAGTTGCTAAAAATGCATATGAGCTATTGTAGTTGATGGCTAATGTATTATGGTAAATATGCATGTTTTATGGATTAAATGACTAGGATTATTATGATTGATGTTTTATGCATGTTAATGATGATTGTTACTTCCTTTTGGACTATGGTGTCTGTTAACTTTGGCTATTAGGCACTCGTACGACTAGGGATGTTTCTATGGGATAACTTGCACGATTAGGGATGTACCTACAGATCACATGCACGAATAGGGGTCACTTGCACTGTGTTCATACGGGATCACTAGCATGACTAGAGGTGTTCCTACAGGATAACTCGCACGAATAGGAGTGTACCTATGAATCACACACAAGATTATGGGTGTACCTACGGATCACTTGTACGACTAAGGGAGTTCCTATGGGATCACTTGCACGATTAGGGTGTTCCTATGATATCACTCACTTAGGTTTGCTCCATTTTACACATGATATCATTATTATTACTTTATGCTATCCCTAAGGGGAAGTTAACAGATCATCTAGCGGGACAAGTAGTGGGTCCCTTACTGGATATATTTTTATAATCACCCTTTTCCTATGTTTAATATTTCATGCAAAGGTAGAGGTGATGAAAAGCGAGTGAGCAACAGAAATGGCTTGTGAGACGCCATATGGGAACTATTTAGTTTTGCTTCCGCTTTTCATTTCATGTTTTTAGGATTTGTTTTTAAAATTTTATTTGAACCTTTAACTATTTCTTGTTGTTTTTTTAAAAAGTTGATAAGACCCAAGCTAGGAGCATGTTTTTCATGGTATTTTATGGATTTCGCTAAATTTTGTTTTGTAAATAGTTGTTTGAAAGTTATTTTAATAAAGATTTTAGTTTTTCTCTTTTTAAGAAAGTGTTAGATTGTTATTTATCATTTAGGTAATGACCTCAACCTAGTATAAAAATTTGGGTCGTTACAACACTCCAATAAAGATTCATAACTGAACTCTTCTAACTATAGGTATATTTTTGTGTCCATGGATGCAAACCAATTTAGTCCTTCACAAGTGTTCGTAAGACCAGTTGAATCAAATTACTATTTAACCCCTAGGTTAATTCTAGTCTTTAATACTAGTGCTCCTTTAATGAACAACCTGTTTATGGTCCAACCAATAAACAAAAGCCTCTTTCATGCCATAGAGAGGGTATGGCCCTTTGCTCATGTCACGCCCTGCCCTAAAAGTTACTCTATGCGATCGAGTGGAGACATGACTACCTAGACACTGTAGACGATTCTCTTCGTTAGATAACACACAAAACGCCTAGTAAGCGGATTAAGTACAACAAAAAAACTTTCCCTCCTTGAATCAGAACGCATCCTGGACCTTGGTGGGACATGTCGTAAAAGACTTTAAATTCTTTTCCCACTGTAGGTAATGCGAGAATGGGTGCAGTAGTAAGTCTGCGTTTCAACTTTTGAAAACTTTTTTCACATTCATGCATCCACTCAAATCTCACCACATTCTTTGTGAATGTTGTCAAAGGTAGGGCTAGCTTGAAAAATCCTTCGATAAAATGCCTATACTAACCCCCCAAACTGAGAAAGCTTCAAACTTCGGACACTGTTTTTTGACGTTCCTAACTCTCAATTGCCTTAACTTTTTGCGAATTAACCTTTAATTCATATGAGGATATAATGTGTCAAGGAATACTACTTGTTTCTACTGAAACTCACACTTCTAAACTTTGTGAAAAAAAATTTTCTCGTAGAGTTTGTAACACGATCTTTAAGTGTTCTACATGTTTGGCGGCGTCTGTTGAGTAAATCAAAATGTAATCAATGAAGACAATGAAAAATTGGTCCAAGTAGCAATAAAACACCATGTTCATCAAGTCTATGAAAGCAGGTGGGACATTGATCAAACCAAAAGGCACACTAAGAATTCATATGTCTGATTCCTTAATCTTTAGTTGATGGTAGCCTGAGTGCAAGTCTATTTTGGAGAATATCAAGGCTCCTTTTAATTGATCCAATAGGTTATCTATTCACGATAAAGGATACTTGTTCTTAATTTTTACTTTGTAATATTGCTAGTATTCAATACATAGTCTTATTGATCCACCTTTCCTTCTTCACAAACAAGACAGGGGCTCCCCAATTGGTCTTTCAATTCCTTAAACTCGCTTGGTGTCATGCAATAAGGGGTTTGAATAATAGATGTTGTTCCAGACACAACTTCAATCGTAAACTCAATCTCTCTCTTCAAGGATAATTCACAAATTATATGTACACTTTTTTGGTCATTCTTTACCACTTGGGTGTTTCCACGTGAGCAAGATAGGCGGTATGCGTTTTCCTCGTCAATTTCCTCGCCTTAAGCATAGATATGATGCTTGCTAATTCCACTTTCTTATTGCTTACAAATTTGACTTTAAGTTTTTCTGGCTCCGTCAATACTGCCTCTTTATTGGAACAATCGAGCACCATATGATACTTGGCGAGGAAATTCATTCCCAAGATCATAGACACTCTTTTAACTCCAAAAAAATTAAGTTAATCTTCATCCCGATGTTCTCAACCTTTCTTTCGCAATCTCTACACATGAACTCTACCATAAACACCTCGCTTGAAGTTTTGCTAATCAACATTCCAATTTCTAAGGGCTCTATTTTATGTTTCAATGACTTAGCATGCGATAGAGAAATAAAATAATGCGTAGCTCTAGAATCAAATAACACAAGAGTAGGAGAATTACAAATCATTAAGGAACCTGTAATCACATGAGGGCTATTTTCGCCCTCACTCTAAGTCAACACACAAATCTTTCCTTGGGACTTGGGTCTTCCAGGTCCCTTGACTCTACTAGGTTGTGTTTCAGCTTTATTTGATCGGTAAGGTTGGTTGGCTAATTGTATATGATCCCTTGGGTACGTGGAATTCCAAAGTTAGGACAATATTTAGCAAATTACCTTGACTGACCGCAATTGAAGCAAACCTTTGGAAAATTAGTTCTTCTTTCAAAACTTGAACTCGGTCTAGCTACCTACCTTATTTAAGAAGCATCTTTTATCCATACTGAAGCATTTGCTTGACCCTTGCTGTATCTCTAAAAACATTCTTTATAATTCATTCTGGAACAGGATGGAACATGAGAATGGGTTTTTAAATTTTATTCTTTACTGAACGCCTGGCGTAAAATGACTATTCTCATTGCATCACTCACCAACTTGCATGGCATTAGTACACTATAATAAGTAGGGGGTTTTCGAGGCAAAGATGTGTCAGTAGAAGTCAAGGTTACTTCGGGAGAGGTTACGCCGGTGTAGAAAAGGACATCGGTAAGGCTGTCATGAGTGACGCGTCGTGAAAGGCATTGCTGATGCACGAATGGGATGACATCGACAAAGGATTACTGTTGATGCACTGTTTGTCGACATGGTCAACACATTGGCTATGGAAAACTGTCGATGTTTGGTAATGATGTCTCAAATAGGGTACTACTGACATTGTCAAGTACATCAGCGTACGTACATGAACCACTGACGCAACATTGACAGACCTTCTAACGATACCGCATCGGTAGAGTAACCATTTGCGACGCTTAAGGTTTGTTGCGAAATCTTAATATAATATTTTTTAAATGTTTTTAATTTAATTTTGATTTTTTTTGCAAATCATGAAATTCGATTTAAATTCACTCAAATTCTAAAAACAACTAACGCAAATTAAATAAAATATCAAATAAAATTTATATTAAAATTAATTCAAATATACAAAAAATACACGTTCGTAGTTTAGAAATAACATGAATAATGGAAACTAAAAGCTTATAGCTAAAAACAGAAAACTAAACACATGATCTAAGTGTCAGTCAAAAAGTTTCCCATGGCTTCAAACCTACAATGACACGAAATTAAGTTTAAATATATATTACCAATAATATGCAATTAAATCACGTAAAAGTTGAAAATTACGTACCTTAATAAAATCATGGTCCTCTTTAAGCCTGAGAGTTCTTCAATCATTTTCCTCATTTCTTCCATCTGTTGAGTCTGTGCTTCCA
Organism: Cucumis melo; assembly: GCF_025177605.1. Classification (NCBI taxonomy): domain Eukaryota; kingdom Viridiplantae; phylum Streptophyta; class Magnoliopsida; order Cucurbitales; family Cucurbitaceae; genus Cucumis; species Cucumis melo. The sequence goes on from NC_066864.1 coordinate 28,946,169, forward strand.
TATGTCTAATCTGTGCTTTTATCAAGCGAGCACTTTCTTCATGCTTTCTGTTATTCTCTTCTTCTACCGCCTTAAGACGAAGTTTTAGCTTTTTAACCTCTCTAGCCTGCATCAGTTCTCTCTCGATAATTTTTTATCTGTCAACAAGTCAAACCGCAACGCCAAAGGGTTGGAGGATTATTGTAACGACCCAACTTTTCGGACTAAGCTGAGGTCACTACTCAGTACTAAGACTCGACCACAAAACACAAAATTTATAACGGACCGGTTACAATTTCTTAAAACGTTAGAAATATTACAAAAACAGTTTCGGGCCCTATTTTAAATCATAGTCACAAAAGTTTCAAATAAAAACTCAGGTCATCAGTTCAAAATCACAAACCAAATATTCTAACAAAATACATCAGCGGAAGCAATAAAGAAAACCAGACGCGTCCATATGGCCTTCACGCATCCTTCCTGCCTCTCGTCGGTCTGCCCCTCGCTGTGCCCTTACCTGAAAAGTTTAAGAAGAGAAAAGGGTGAGTATAAACATACACAGTAAGGGACCCACTACTGGGCCCGTTAGGGAACAACAGTTAACTTCCTATTCAAGGGTACCCTACATAACAGTCTAGTGGTTCCGTAGAACGCACATATCAGTCTAGTGCTCCCGAAGGATGCACATATCAGTCTAGTGCTCCCGAAGGATGCACATATCAGTCTAGTGCTCCCGGAGGATGCACATATCAGTCTAGTGCTCCCGCAGGATGCACATATCTGTAAGGTACACTACCCCATAGATGAAGCTAACCGTTACCCCTCAGTCCATACTAAACCGTCTACCACAGTCATACCCCATCAACACTCATATTACAATTTCGCCATAGGCTTTGCCGGTCAGATAGTATAGGTTTAAACAACTACACCCTCAGTTGCTATACGCGTTTCCAATTCGCACACCATTATGGTAACCCTTAGACCCAATCAACTAATCAATCAAAATCGGACTCACCGTCCTTCCCCGACCAACTCCATGATCAATGTCCAGACCAATGACTACCACGTACCTAACCGTAAACTTCAAGGTCCATCGACATACAATTCCAATTTACAACGTAGCCTATTAACATAACCACACTATACCGAACATCCAGCATCGGGGTCTATCCGCAAGCAACTCCTTACACCCGATAGCACACAAGCTACAACTAGCGGTCGCGTTACCTTTACATCAGACAAGAGTATAGCAACAAAACTTAAAAGTCAAACACACATACATTTATTCGGTACAGTTACTAACGTGTAATCCCCTGTGGATTACTACGTTTCCAGCCTCGATCCGATGTCTAGTAGTAGGAAAACCCTTACCTGATACTCGGTTATGCCCCTCGATCGAGTCCACGCTCAACGGATCCACCTAAACGAAAACACGAAGGTTTTAATCGATGATACTAGTAGAAGTCATTTTATATGGTCCTAAGCAACATTCGTTGACTTACCCAAGGAAAAGAAAGCTATCTCCAAACAAGCCTGCCGCGGAACCCGAGAACTTAACGTCAACCCCTTAATACCTTCAAGGGAGAAAAGGTGAGACCAAATCTTATTCCAATATTCAAATTCGAATCGGACGTAGCAACATTAGGAAGTTCATCAAAATAATCCTTACCGAAGACTCATCGTGACCCGAAGTGAAGGGAGGAAGGCTTAGGTGGCTTGGTGAACAGGGAGCTCGGCTTGGCTTGGAGGTGTTCGGCTCGGCTCGGCTCGACTCGTGGCTTGGGTTGGCCAGCTCGCGGCTTGGCTCGGCTTGGATCAGTTTACGGCTTGGCTCGGCTCGGCTCGGTCCTCGGCTCGGCTCGGCTCGATCCTCGGCTCGGCTCAGCTCGGCTCGGCTTGGCTCGGTCCTCGGCTCGGTTTTCGGCTCGGCTCGGTCCTCGGCTCGGCTCACGGCTCGGCTCGCGGCTCGGCTCAACTCGGATTCGTGGCTCGGGTTGGCTTCACTTCGTGGCTCGGTGTATTCCTTCCTCCTTCCGGCCACGACGGCGCTCCCCTCGGTGTTCTATCTGCGTCGGAAACACGAGATGAGAAGGAAGAGGCTGCTGGCGGTGGCAAAAACGAAGAGAGGGGGAGACGTCGGCTGTAGATGGACGACAGACGGCGCAACGCGCGGATGGTGGCTGCGGCGAACGACCGGTGAAGCTAAGAACGCTGACGGAGATGGAGACGGGAACAGAGGACGGAGACGGAGAGGATGGGGACGCGCGCGAACGGAAGGAAAAAGAAAAGAAACAGCGGCGGCGGACGATGAAGGAAGAAGAAGAAGAAGGAGAAATCGAAAGAGAAGGGAGGGGGGCGGCGGCGCAAGGAAGAGAAAAAGAAAATGGATGAAAAAGGGGGGGTGTCTCGCGCGCGCCTTAGGGTTTATTTCAAAAAAAAATTATTATTATATATATATATATTAACTTATAATAATTATAAAGAATAAGAATAATAATAATACTAATAATAATAATAATAATAACTAATATTAATATTAAATTATATATAAAGATTAAAATAAATAATAATAATAATAATATAATTACTATTATATTATTATTATATAAATTTACAAATATTAATTTAGGAATTTCAGAAATTACTCAAAAATTTAAAACTTCCGAAAAATTTATGCAAAACGATAAAAGTTTACCTCGAAAATTTGGGGCGTTACATTCTTCCCTCCTTAGGGAACTTTCGTCCTCGAAAGTTTTATTCCTCAAACAGTTCGGGATAACGGGACCTCATGTCATCTTCTCGCTCCCATGTAGCCTCTTCCACCCGGTGATTCCGCCATAAGACTTTAACTAAAGGGATTTCTTTATTCCTCAACGTTTTCACCTCTCTAGCCAGCACCTCAACGGGTTGTTCAGTATAGCTCAAGTTTTCATCAATCTCCAGTGGCTCGTAATCCACTACATGGGATGGATCTGACACGTACTTCCTCAACATAAAAACATGAAACACATCATGAACTGTCGAGAGTGATGGTGGCAACGCCAAGCGATAAGCTACAGGGCCAATCCGCTTCAGAATTTCAAACGGCCCAACAAAACGGGGACTCAGCTTTCCCTTCCTTTCAAATCGTAAGACACCTCTCGTAGGTGCTACCTTTAAGAACACCTTGTCCCCTACCTCAAACTCAAGATCCTTCCACCTCACATCTGCATAACTCTTCTGCCTACTCTGAGCGGTATGCATGCGTGATCTAATCTTCTGTATCGCTTCGTTAGTAGACTGAACTAACTCAGGACCCATCAATCTCTACTCACCCACCTCACCCCAGCAAATCGGGGATCTACAACATTTGCCGTACAAGGCCTCAAATAGTGCCATGCCAATAGTAGCCTGATAACTGTTGTTATAAGCAAATTCCATCAAATGCAAGTGGGAGTCCCAGCTACCTGGAAATTCCAATGCACACGCTCGCAACATATCCTCTAAGACTTGGTTCAGACGCTCAGTCTGACCGTCAGTCTGTGGATGGAAAGCTGTACTAAAGTCTAACCTCGTGCCCATAGCAGTCTGCAAACCCCTCCAGAATTTGGAAGTGAAACGGGCATCTCTATCAGAAACAATCGACACTGGCACCCCATGTAATCTCACTATCTCAGACATGTACAACTGTGCCCACTTACTAGCAGTATAGGTGGATTTACCCGGAACGAAGTGTGCTGATTTGGTAAGTCTGTCCACCACAACCCAAATCACTGTAAAACCCCTCAGAGTTCTCGGCAGTCCTGTAATGAAATCCATGGACACATTTTCCCACTTCCATTCCGGTATGCTCAAGGGTTGTAATAAACCCGCTGGTTTCTGCCTTGGTGCCTTAACCTGCTGACACACCAAGCATCTACTAACAAATTCTGCTACCTCCCTCTTCATGTTACGCCACCAATAAACCCGCTTCAGGTCCTGATACATCTTCGTACTACCTGGGTGCATGGAAAATGGGGAACTGTGAGCCTCAGATAATAATTCTGTCTTAACTGCACTATCTGACGGCACACAGAGGCGTCTCTCAAACAAAAGTCCACCATCAGAGGATATGGAGAACTCAACTGCTTGCCCTGCCTCTGCTAGGCCACGTTTCTCAGCCAAATAAGGATCGTTACCCTGAGCATCAATGATCCTTTGCCTCAAAGTCGGCTGTACCGTCAACTGGGCTAACTGCATAGTGACTGCCCCCACTGACACTGCAATCTCAGCCCGCTCGAGATCCTGATGCAATGGGGCCTGTCGGGTAATAAGTGCTGCTGAATGTGATACCTTTCTACTAAGAGCATCAGCTACCACATTTGCCTTGCCTGGATGATACAGTATCTCACAATCGTAATCCTTCACTAACTCAAGCCATCTTCGCTGTCTCATATTCAATTCCTTCTGAGTAAAGAAGTATTTCAAGCTCTTATGATCCGTGAAGATCTGTATCTTTTCACCATATAAGTAATGCCTCTATATTTTCAAAGCAAAAACCATTGCTGCCAACTCTAAATCATGTGTAGGGTAGTTCTGCTCATGACTCTTCAACTGACGAGAAGCATAAGCAACCACCTTACCTTGTTGCATCAAAACACAACCCAAACCCTTCTTGGAAGCATCACTATAAATCACAAAACTACCAGAACCATCAGGTACAGTAAGAACCGGTGCGGTAACTAGCTTCTGTTTAAGGTTCTGGAAATTGTCCTCACATGCCTTGCTCCAAACAAAAGGAGCTCCCTTCCTGGTCAACTGAGTAAGAGGAGTAGCTATACGAGAAAAGTTCTCCAAAAACCGTCGATAATAACCTGCTAAACCCAGAAAGCTACGAACCTCACTGACTGTGGAAGGTCGGGTCCAACCGGTGACTGCCTCTATCTTAGCTGGATCCACAGAGACTCCAGCCTTAGAAACCACGTGGCCCAGAAAGGACACCTGCTTCAGCCAAAACTCGCATTTCGAGAACTTTGCATACAACTTATTATCCCGAAGTGTTTGCAAAACTATACGTAAATGCTCCTCATGTTCGGCCTCCGTCTTGGAGTATATCAAGATATCATCAATAAACACGATCACAAAAGTATCTAGGAACTCCCTAAACACTCTGTTCATCAAGTCCATAAACACTGCCGGAGCATTCGTCAAACCAAAAGACATCACAATAAACTCGTAGTGTCCATATCTGGAACGAAATGCTGTCTTCGGTACATCACCATTTTTAATCCTCAGCTGATGGTATCCCGACCGAAGATCAATTTTAGAGAACACTGTGGCTCCCGTAACTGGTCAAATAGATCGTCGATCCTGGGCAAGGGATATCTGTTCTTTACGGTTACCTTGTTGAACTCCCTATAGTCAATGCATAGATGCATCGATCCATCCTTCTTCTTAACAAATAAAACTGGCGCACCCCAAGGTGACACGCTCGGTCGAATGAATCCCTTATCAAGCAATTCTTGCAACTGCACCTTCAGTTCTTTCAGCTCTGCGGGGGCCATCCTGTAAGGGGCTCTGGATATAGGAACCGTGCCCGGCTCCAACTCTATGGCAAACTCAACCTCTCTGTGAGAAGGTAACCCTGGAAGTTCTTCAGGAAAGACGTCCGGATAGTCCCTCACCACCGGTTCTGATGACAGGGATACATCGACCTCTCTAGTATCCACCACGCTCGCTAAGATACCCCAAGTACCCTGACTGAGCAGTTTACTGGCCCTGATGGTTGAGATTACCTGAGGCAACGACCTTGACCCTTCTCCCTTAAACTTAAAACTGGCCATCGAGGGAGGGTTAAACGTTACCTCCTTACGGGAACAATCTATGCTGGCGTGGTTAGCGGCCAACCAATCCATACCCAGGATTACATCAAAGTCGAGCATATCCAGGACTAACAGCGTTACTTCAATCACATGGCCTGCTATCTCAATCTGGCATGCTTTCACCTTTTCCTTAGACAACATACACTCCCCGGAAGGAGTAGATACTGATAGAACAGGGTGTAAGGGCTCTACCTCTAAGCGGGCATGCAACACAAATGCGGAAGAGATAAAGGAATGTGACGATCCCGAATCAAACAAAACTAAGGCATAATGCCCCAATACTGGAAGCGTACCTGTCACCACTGTGCCTGCCCTCTCAGCCTCAATCTTGTTGGTAGCAAAGACTCTACCCTGATGTGGAGCACCTGCTCCCTGATTCTACGCGTTCCCCGTAAGTCTCAACGGGCATCTATCAGCTGTATGACCCTCTTCCTACACTTAAAGCAAGTCCTGGTCCCGAATAAACAACGGTCCAGATGGTGCTTTCCACAAGTGGTACACAACGGCTTCCCTCTGGCAGCTTCCCTTGCCTCAAAAGGTTTCTGCTGGAAGTGGCGAAACTCACCACCTGATCTGTAGTTCCGCTGTGGCACTGGAACAGGCTGCTGCTCAGCCTTCCTCTTCTGTCCCACTGTTGAACCTCTACCAGCGGCCTTAGACGAGTTAGCCCTCTCCTGTAAACTGAGATCCACTGCCAGACGCAGTGCATTGGCATGAGTAGCAGGTCGGAAGGCTCGAACCAAACCCTGAATGTCCAGTCGGAGGCCTCTAACAAACTTATCAACTCTGGCCGCCTCGGTCGCTATCATCTCGGGAGCGAAGCGGGATAGCATGTCAAACTCCGCATCATACTGCTCCACTGTCATGTCACCCTGCTCTAAGTTCAGGAACTCCTGCCGCTTGGCATCCTTCAAACTAGCAGAGAAGAATTTCGCATAGAAACTCTCCTTGAACTGTTGCCACGTGATCTGACTCACATCACCACCTAGCATCCTCTCTGTAGTCTCCCACCATGCAGTACCTCTGTCAGTCAACATGAAAACAGCACACTGAACTTTCTGATCGTCAGGGCACTTCATGTATCGGAATATGGTCTCCAAAGACGATAACCACAGCTGAGCCCTGGTGGGGTCCTCCAAAGACCCATCGAATGTCGTGGGATTATACTTCCTGAAATCCCTCAGATGCTTAGCCTCTGCTGACAACTGATCCGGTACAACCTGGGGCGCAACTGGTACTGGAGCCGGAGCTGGAGCAGGAGCTGGTGCTGGAGCTGGCGCTGGAGCTGGCGGGACAGGCTGCTGCTGCTCCCGCATCTGCATAATCAAATCCCTAAACCTCTGCTCCATGGCAGCTAGATCCGCATGAGTAACTGGCGCAGCCGGGTCAGTGGCTTGGGCTACAGGCTGCACCTCAGGTTGAACACGTCCTGCTCCCCTTCCTCGGCCTCCTCGACCACCCCTACGTGCACCTCTCCTTGGCGGCATTTCCTTAACAACCACCAATGATCCCTTTAGTCATAAATGGTAATTAACTTCGCAGTTTAACTTAGGTAAGGTAATGCATATAGAGTTATACATATAATTTCATGAGAGCGTACCTGACGAGTGGCAAGGATCGTTTTAGCCATAAGGACACAAAACACAGACTCACATTATAAGTCAGTCTACAGAACCTAAAACTTAGGCTCTGATACCAACTGTAACGACCCAACTTTTCGGACTAAGCTGAGGTCACTACTCAGTACTAAGACTCGACCACACAACACAAAATTTATAACGGACCGTTTACGATTTCTTAAAACGTTAGAAATATTACAAAAACAGTTTCGGGCCCTATTTTAAATCACAGTCACAAAAGTTTGAAATAAAAACTCAGGTCATCAGTTCAAAATCACAAACCAAATATTCTAACAAAATACATCAGCGGAAGCAATAAAGAAAACCAGACGCGTCCATATGGCCTTCACGCATCCTTCCTGCCTCTCGTCGGTCTGCCCCTTGCTGTGCCCTTACCTGAAAAGTTTAAGAAGAGAAAAGGGTGAGTATAAACATACCCAGTAAGGGACCCACTACTGGGCCCGTTAGGGAACAACAGTTAACTTCCTATTCAGGGGTACCCTACATAACAGTCTAGTGGTTCCGTAGAACGCACATATCAATCTAGTGCTCCCGAAGGATGCACATATCAGTCTAGTGCTCCCGAAGGATGCACATATCAGTCTAGTGCTCCCGAAGGATGCACATATCAGTCTAGTGCTCCCGAAGGATGCACATATCAGTCTAGTGCTCCCGAAGGATGCACATATCAGTCTAGTGCTCCCGTAGGATGCACATATCCGTAAGGTACACTACCCCATAGATGAAGCTAACCGTTACCCCTCAGTCCATACTAAACCGTCTACCACAGTCATACCCCATCAACACTCATATTACAATTTCGCCATAGGCTTTGCCGGTCAGATAGTATAGGTTTAAACAACTACACCCTCAGTTGCTATACACGTTTCCAATTCGCACACCATTATGGTAACCTCTAGACCCAATCAACTAATCAATCAAAATTGGACTCACCGTCCTTCCCCGACCAACTCCATGATCAATGTCCAGACCAATGACTACCACGTACCTAACCGTAAACTTCAAGGTCCATCGACATACAATTCCAATTTATAACGTAGCCTATTAACATAACCACACTATACCAAACATCCAGCATCGGGGTCTATCTGCAAGCAACTCCTTACACCCGATAGCACACAAGCTACAACTAGCGGTCGCGTTACCTTTACATCAGACAAGAGTATAGCAACAATACTTAAAACTCAAACACACATACATTTATTCGGTACAGTTACTAACGTGTAATCCCCTGTGGATTACTACGTTTCCAGCCTCGATCCGAGGTCCAGTAGTAGGAAAACCCTTACCTGATACTCGGTTATGCCCTTCGATCGAGTCCACGCTCAACGGATCCACCTAAACGAAAACACGAAGGTTTTAATCGATGATACTAGTAGAAATCATTTTAAATGGTCCTAAGCAACATCCGTTGACTTACCCAAGGAAAAGAAAGCTATCTCCAAACAAGCCTGCCGCGGAACCCGAGAACTTAACGTCAACCCCTTAATACCTTCAAGGGAGAAAAGGTGGGACCAAATCTTATTCCAATATTCAAATTCGAATCGGACGTAGCAACATTAGGAAGTTCATCAAAATAATCCTTGCCGAAGACTCACCGTGACCCGAAGTGAAGGGAGGAAGGCTTAGGTGGCTCGGTGAACAGGGAGCTCGACTTGGCTTGGAGGTGTTCAGCTCGGCTCGGCTCGGCTCGTGGCTTGGGTTGGCCAGCTCGCGGCTTGGCTCGGCTTGGATCAGTTTACGGCTTGGCTCGGCTCGGCTCGGTCCTCGGCTCGGCTCGGTCCTCGGCTCGGCTCGCGGCTCGGCTCAACTCGGATTCGTGGCTCGGGTCGGCTTCACTTCGCGGCTCGGTGTATTCCTTCCTCCTTCCGGCCACGACGGCGCTCCCCTCGGTGTTCTATCTGCGTCGGGAACACGAGATGAGAAGGGAGAGGCCGCCGGCGGTGGTAGAAACGAAAAGAGAGGGAGACGTCGGCTGTAGATGGACGGCAGACGGTGCAACGCGCGGATGGTGGCTGCGGCGAACGACCGGTGAAGCTAAGAACGCCGACGAAGATGGAGACGGGGACAGAGGACGGAGACGAAGAGGATGGGGACGCGCGCGAACGGAAGGAAAAAGAAAAGAAAACAGCGGCGGCGGACGATGAAGGAAGAAGAAGAAGAAGGAGAAATCGAAAGAGAAGGGAGGGGGGCGGCGGCGCAAGGAAGAGAAAACGAAAATGGATGAAAAAGGGGGGGTGTCTCGCGCGCGCCATAGGGTTTATTTTAAAAAAAATTATTATTATATATATATATATTAACTTATAATAATTATAAATAATAATAATAATAATAATAATACTAATAATAATAATAATAATAACTAATATTAATATTAAATTATATATAAAGATTAAAATAAATAAGAATAATAATAATAATATAATTAATATTATATTATTATTATATAAATTTACAAATATTAATTTAGGAATTTCAGAAATTACTCAAAAATTTAAAATTTCCGAAAAATTTACGCAAAACGATAAAAGTTTACCTCGAAAATTCGGGGCGTTACAATTATTGTCCTTTGCCTAATCGAGAATGGAAAGGGAGCATATCACTATGGAATTCTTGTTTGAATTGCCTAAAATGCCTAGATGGAATGATGGAATATGGGTAATTGTGGACCGTTTTACCAAGGCGATGCGATTTATCCCCATCGAGAAAACTTTTCATTGGACAAATTGGATAAGTTATATGTGGATAAGATTGTAAGCCAATATGAAACTCCAGTGTCCATAATTTCAAACAGAGATTCACGTTTTACTTCTAAATATTTGCCAAAGTTGCAAGAGAAGTATTAGGGACCAAGTTGCGATTTAGCACTTGGAAAAATTGGCTAAGTTATATGTGAGTAAGATCATAAGCCAATATAGAACTCCAGTGTCCATATTTTCAAACAAAGATTCATGTTTTACTCCCAAATTTTTGCCAAAGTTGCAAGAAGTGTTAGGGACCAATTGCAATTTAGCACTGTGTTCCATCCTTAAATAGATGGTCAATCTAAAAGAACTATTTAGACATTGGAAGACATGTTAAGAGCTTGCGTTTTATAATTTAAAGTAATTTAGGATGAATGCTTACCCTTGATTGAATTCGCCTATAATAATAGTTACCATTCTAGCATTAAAATGGCTAGCTCCTAATGAGGCATTGTATGAGAGGTGTTGTAGAATGCCAGTTTGCAAGGAAGAAGTAGAGACGAGAGGAAATTGTATGTGCCAGAACTAGTCCAGGTGACGATAAATAGCATCAAGGCTATTAGAGAAAGTTTGAAAATTACCTACGAGAAGCAAAAGGGTTATGTGGATCATCGTCCTAAATCGTTGGATGTCGAAGTTGAAGATAAAGTTTTTCTTAAATTGTAACCATGGAAAGGTGTAATTAGATTTGAAAGAAAAGGAAAGCTAAGTCCAAGATACATAAGACCTTATGAGATTCTAGTGCGTGGGACTGGTGGCTTATAAATTAAGGTTGCCCATGGTGTTGTCAAGAATTCAAATGTCTTTCATGTTTCTATGCTGAGGAAGTATGTTCCAGACTATTCGCACATACTTCAAGAGCATCCCATAGTGGTAAAAGAAGACTTAACTTATGAAGAGAAATCTTCGCATATGTTAGACATAAAAGAACAAGTGTTGAGAAAAAAGGTTATTTCCATAGTTAAGAGAATAATCATGGTGTGGATGAGGCTACTTGGAAAAGTGAAGAGCTAATGAAAACTAAGTACCCACAACTCTTTACATAAGTTAGTGAATTTCGAAGATGAAATTATAATAAGGAGGTAGTAGTTGTGAGGCCTTAATCGTGTTCTACACTACGCGTTAAGACTACACGGGTAACAATGGGTATGGGATGAGACTGTGTGCAATGGAAGCTGGCAATTGAAAATCTTCAAAGTACTTTGCCTATTGCGTTTTGGCTAGGTGATGTGAAGGAGCTATGTGTTGAACTAGTATGTGATTTGAGTTTCCTTCACTTTGGAAGTAGCTGATGTCATCCTTGTGTAAGAAGGCCATTGAACTAATTTGACATTGCCGCACAAATGGATTCAAGATAAGAAGGTAATAGTAACACGTGACATTTTGTTATTGGCTGAGTCTCACCGTCGAGTAGATATAGTCATTCCGACATGGAAAACTTCACTAGAGAAGTCTATAGAAAGGAGAAGTTTCACCCGTTTTTGGAAGTATTTTTACCTTGTGTTTACTTGAATTTTTCAATTGCAAGAACAACAAATGAGATCAGCCCAACCCAAATTTGCTAAAGGGCTTGAAGTAAGAAGTCAAAAATACCTTTTATTTCCTAAAACAGTTTGATTGTTATGTGATTGCAATTTGATTACCTTCTACGTTTTTCTTTTTTAACTTTTGTTAGTCTTGTAAGATAGTCATTTGATCATCTTCTGATTGTCATTCGATTATCTTCTATTGTTTTTATTTTTAATTTTAGTTAGCCTTCTAAGACAATCATTTGATTACCTTTTAATTGTCATCTGATTACCTTCTAATTGTTATTTGATTACCTTCTATTGTTTTTTTCTTCAAGTTTAGTTAACTTTGTGAGATAGTCATTTGATTATCATTTGATTATCTTTAAATTGTCATCTTATTACCTTCCATTGTTTTTTTTTTCAATTTTAATTAGCCCTCTAAGATAGTCATTTGATTACCTTCTAATTGTTATCTGATTACATTCTATTGTTTTTACTTTCAATTTTAGTTAGTCGTTTGAGATGGTTATTTGAGTAACTTCTAGTTATCATTTAATTACTTTTTTTTATCATACTAATTTTTTTTATATTGATTGATTGTCATCTAATTAGTTTATATTTTTTAGCATGTCTAATTGTTATTTGTTGTTGATTGTCATCTAAAATTAGTTTATACTATCTAATTGTTGTTTAATTACTACTTTATATTCATTATTGTTTAATTGCCAATAATGGTTGTAAAACTACTTTAATTATGATATTATTATTCTCGTTGCTATGTATGTATGCCAGTTTGCTAATATAAGAAAGATAAGTATATCATACCAATGATGCCATAAAAAATCATCATAAAAGCTAAAAAAAAAATCAATATAACAAGACACACTACTAGAAAAGAGGTATTTTTCGATGCACAAAATCATCGGAAAAGGATTTTTCGATGCATAAACGCGCGTCGGGATCGGAGTTGGGCAAAAAATTAGTCGGGAGTGGATTTCCCGACGCACAAGATTACGAGGTCGAGAGATGTGTGTAGGATCTCCCAATGAACAAGATTAAGTGTTAGGATTGAAGATCCTATATATTTTTTTAAAAAAATACCTTCCATTATTAAATGGAAGGTATTATGTATTCACAAAGAACCTTTCCAACAAAAAATATTCAAAATTAGTATTACTTTCAAATTCATTCAAAGTTAAAAATGCAAAAAGTGAACTCCATCCTTACAAAGAAAATACAAAGTATAGGCCTTACCATTTTTACCCTATAAGCTGAAGCATAATAGAACAAATCGAAGTTGAAAATTTAACATCCTGACTAATAGAAATAAAAATGCAAAATCCTCATAAAATCATAAAATAATGAACAAAGTCTACATAACTAAATGGAAAATAACCAAACAAATAAATCTACCCACGTGGTTTAGCCATCGCACACGATGGGCCACGATCAATGACCACTACAACATCTTCTTCTTTATTTATTTCTTTCTTCTCTATGTTGTACCATCATCCCTAACGTCAAACCCTAAACTGTAATGATAGCATGCAGTGTCCTCTTCTCCTTCTTCTTAGATACGTGAAGAAAGACAAATCAAAAGAAGAAAACAAGGGTAAAAAGGGGAAGGAGAAGGAATAAGAGAAGAAAATAAGAAAAGAGAAGGGAGACAGACGTCAAAATGAGGAGAAAAGGAAGAAAAGAAAGAAAGGAGAGAGATTTAACGGTCTTGGGGTTTTAAAGGAACTCCTAGTGCCGCTCAAAATAGCGTCTGGAGTTATCCAAACCACTGTCAACACATTAATAAAGCGTTGGCAGTTCCCCTCTATCTCCCGACACATTAAGTAATGTGTCGGGAGTTCTCTCACATCTCCCAATGCCCTCAATTGTTAAGGCGTTGAGAGATAATGCATCTACCGACGCACCAATTTGTGCGTCAGTAGATACCTTATCTCCTGACTTTGTAAATTGATGTCGGAAGATCCAGAGTTTCTTGTAGTGATATTTGAATTCCAATAATTTCAAAATAATTAGATGTCACTCAAATAGCAATCAAATGATACTCAAAGCTATTTGACATGATTATTATTTAATTATTAATTACATTAATTGTGTTCTGACTAATGTCTCATTGCGTTATAATTAATATCAGATTTTTATATATGATGGTTATCTAAAACAAAACAACAAAAACATAAAATTAGAATAAAATGAAGGTGTTGTGAAAAATTCCATCGCAATGCACTAAAGTAGTTTTTTCAAATATTTGTTGTTATTCAGGGTCAAGCCTTACAACCCTAAAATCAAAGTCGAACCTAATTTCTTAGCTAGGGGTAGATTTATTAAGGGGCCAGCGTGGGCACGTGTCCCCCTCATATTATCGATTTTTGTATTTTAATATGAATTTTGAAGTGCCAAACTACAATATATATTAAAAAAATGCTTTTCTTTTTCAAAACTTTAGTTCTGATGTAGTGGTTGTGCCCTTATTTGGTTTGAATCTTGCGAATTGCAATCATTTTTATAAATTAATTTTTATTCTAAATATCAATATTTTTGTTTCCCAAATATCAAATTTATTCCTAAATTGCACAAAATATATTTTATTCCAAACATCATTAAATTTCTTTTCCCAAATATCAAATATCCTTCCAAAGTTCAATAGTTTTATTTCCCAAATATCAAGTTTTTTCCTAAATTGTCACAAAATATATTTTATTCCAAACATCATTAATTTTCTTTCCCCAAATATCAAATATCTTTCCAATTCTCAATAATTTTATTTCTCCAAATGTCAATATTAATAGGAGGAATAAAACCTAACTAAGATAAAACCATAACTTATTTTCTAGCCGCTGTCATTTGTTATCTAACAAATATTTAGAAAAAAAAATACAACAAAGTCGGTGATCTAAACTTTTTCTCTCTCAACAATATTCCATGAAAAGGGTATTATTCTTTTTTTTTTTCTTTTTTTGATGTAATTTTTAAATTCACATTTAAATTACTTATGTATATATTTATTTTATTTTATTTCAGAATTAAAGGTTAAAAGATAATTTTTTTCCGTTCATCGTTAGAATATACGTACCATATCAATTTGCCGGTAAGTTCAAATTCTTCTTAATATTTTTAGTTTGAATACTTTTTCGACCTATGTGATAAATCATAATACTTATATTGTTTAATACTAATTTTGTAGAGTTAGCATATCAATATGGAGAGATAGTTTAAAAGAAAAACAACAATAGAAACTATAAAGTCATCACCCTAAAAAAAGATACATATTCTTGATTTTGATAGATCTTATAAAGAAATCAATTTAGAAGAACTACCTGCATATCCTAGCCTAAGAGCTAGAATTTCTGAATATAATTATAATATTCAAGATCAAGTTCGTAGAGCATATCTACAAAAAGGTCTTTGTCAACCTCAAAATCATACTTTCTATTCAAGAAGTTTGGGACAAAGTCAAGATGATTTAATCCAGCTCGGTTTAAAAAATATCCCAATTGGTTAGAATATAGTATTTCTAAGGATGCTGTATTTTGTTTATGTTGCTACTTGTTCAAACCATAAGTAAGTGAGGAATCAGGAGAAGAATGTTTTATTAGTAAAGGATTTTCCAATTGGAAGGAAAAAGTGAGATTGGAAACTCATGTTGGTGGTCCTAATAGTGCACACAATCAAGCTTGGGAAAAATGTGAGGCTCTTTTAAAACAAAAGAAACATATTAAGACTTTTTTAAATAGGACGTCTGACCAAGTACGAGCTGAGTATCGAACTCGATTAGGCGCATCAATTGATTGTACTCGAATTTTATTATGGTAAGGTCTTGCATTTCGTGGACATTATGAGACTGATGATTCAAAGAATCAAGGTAACTTTCTTGAACTATTGCGATGGTTGTGCAACCATAACAAGAAATCTCCTCTTTTTGACAAAAAGGGGAGTTTGTTGGGATTTTGTTAAAAAGAATTTTTTGAGATAAAGATCCTCCTATATTTTAGGAATCTTATATTATTATTTTTTTGAAATTATCCTTGTGAAAATATATATATACACTACGGAACTTATGAGTTCTGATACGACTAATAAACGAAGAATGATTTTTGGAGCTGTTAGTCGAATTTGTATTGCAATAACTATGAGCGAAATAAGGTAGTGTGATTATCTATCTGTGGTCTCGACGAGTTGATCTAAGATGATTGTGATGATGAGTAAGAAAAACGACGAAGCGTGATTCAAGTGGTCACGGTAAACTCCAGTAGAGGATGAAGACATCGTCGAAGAGATTTATCCATGCATTTAGGGGGAGCCTGAAGTCAGACATCATTGAGAAGGATTACTCATGTATTTAGACAGAGCCTGAAGTTTGAAGCTAATGAGCATGTTAATTAGTCGTATAGTTGAACATAAATCATATGTCGTATCGATGTATATTGACTAAGGTTGTGCGCAGCTCCCCAGACGTAGGCATCATTGGCTGAACTGGGTTACCAAAGTTTCTTGTATTATTCTCTTCTACCGTTTCTCTAGCTATTACAACAGTTATGCACTTTTGAAATAACTAAAGGTTTATTTGATTATCTCACACCATTTTTTCAATTGGTATCAGAGCAGGTTGACGCTAGTTCATTGAATCTTTAATGGCGTCGATCAGGGAATGTAGGTCAACAATTGAGATAATCAAGAAAGGTCCTTCCAGTACAACTCGTCTTTCAATTTTAGATGACACAAATTATGGCTCCAATAGCAAATATTAGAGCAACTTTAGAAGAAAGCATTTTGATAAACCTAATGTCAAAATAGACAGATCTTTAAAGTGCATAGAATGTGAAGGGTATGGTCATTATTAAGTTGAATGCCCTAATTTTATGAGAAGACAGAAGAAAAGTTTTAGTGCTACATTATCTGATGATGATACAGACGAAAGTGATGAAGAAGGTAAATGTACTAAAGTCTTTATTAGTATTTTATCTAAAGATGAATTTGAAGATTCTGAAGAAGAAAGTGAAGACAACATGTCTTTTGAAGAATTGAAGATTAAATTAAAAGAATATTGAGAAGCTAGAGCAGTGTAGAAAGAAAAAATACAAAATCTTACGGAAGAAAATGGGTAGCTATTATCAGTTATATTTTTCTTAAAACAAAATTTGAAGAAGATCCAGACAGAGTATGATCAGGCTATGAAGTCAGTCAAAATGTTAAATTTAGGAACTGAAAATCTAGATTAAATACTAAATTCAGGACAGTCTCGTTCCAACCGTTGTGGTCTTGGCTTCAACTCATCAGTAAAAGAGCACTAGTCAAGCAAATAGGATAAATTTTGTTCCTGCTACTGTGAGCATCAAGTTTGATCAACCAGTTGAAACAAAAGTTGTTAGCTCTTTCACAAAAACAAATAATTGGGTGTGTCATTACTGTGGTAAAAAAGGTCATATTTGTCCTTATTGTTATGCTTTACAAAGGTATAAATTCTAATATAAGAAAGCTACTTATCACTCACAGAAGCAGAAACTAAACTTATTTACTCCAAGAGGCAAGAGAAGTTATAAGGAATGAAGAGTTGAGAATTCGTGTAAATGTAATATTGTCTTTACAACAGTTCAATCTTCAATTGATGCTTAGTATTTTGATAGTGGTTGTTCCAGTCACATGACTGGAAATAGGTCATTCTTTTCTGAACTAAAAGAGTGTACATCTAGACATGTTACGTTTAGAGATGGTGAAAAAGAAAGAATCCTTGCAAAAGGAAATATTGAGAAATATGATCTACCATGTCTAAATGATGTATGATATATTTAAGGGCTCAAGGCAAACCTAATTAGTGTCAGTCAATTATGTGATCAAGGTTATACTGTTAATTTTACCAAAGAATAATGCATTGTGATTGATATTAATAAAAATGTTCTTATGTATGAGTGGCACCAGACAGATTAATAATTGCTATCATTGGGTGTCTAATAATAATCATTCATTTATCTAAAAAGGATCAGACGCATTGCTGATGAAGTGAATGTATCAGATGAACATCACTCATGTTTGAGTATCATGGATTTTTGGGAATCGCTATGGTGGCAAGCCCTCAATCTTTGCACCTATCTAATGATGAATTGCCTTCTGTCTTATCCCGAGGAACATTGTCAGCTTTGTCGGTGAATGAGATTTATGCTATATCACTTAGTGTTAAATATGTCTTACTCCAGAAGATTGACATTACAATCTGGTTTCCTTCATCGCATGCTTCCAGTGCAACTGATCAGTCTCAAGAGTAGTGTGCAAAAAGTTGTTTTTTATGGGTCACCTGAAGGAGAAGCTGAAGTTATGTTGTTTTTGTTTTTGTTTTTTGTTTTTTTAATGGAGCTTATCTGATTATTATTAATGTTGATTGAAGAGTTTTGTGCACATTTTGTTTTGATGGATTAAGAAGTTTGTAGTAGATGTGCTTATTCTGCTTTGGATCAAAAGAGCAGTATATTTTGTCTCTGTGATGTGCCCTACGTTTTGACGCTTCTACAAATGGCTTCAGTTTTGACTATTGTCAGTTTGATGGTCTTTGTTGAGTTCTTGTTGATATATGCTTCTGGAAATCTCTGCATCTCAAGATGATTTTATATATATTACTTTGGCTTCCTATTGATGATATTTTATTATGGGGCATCTGGTTGAACATAAAAGTAATTCTTCTCTTTTTGACAAAAAGGAGGAGTTTATTGATATTTTTGTCAAAACGAATTAATGATATTCTTTTTATTATTTAAAGATTATTTAAAAAAATGTAAAAGGATATTTGTTTTAAAAGATAAAAGATAAAAAATAAAAAAGTTTCCTCATAAATAGGAAGCTTTTATCTATATCTTTTAAAGAAGATCTCGAAGATTTAATAGAGTGGTTATGTATTGAAGTGTTATGCTTTGAATGGTGTGGGTATTATTGAACATTCAATTTGAAAGTATTATCCTTCTGCCTCGTTTCTTCTCAAGTCTTTTGGTTCATCTGAACGCTAATATCCTAACTTCAAATGATGATTGTGTTGTTGAATGTTGAATGTTGATATCCTGAAGTTGTTTATATTGCAGTTTCTGCTGAAGCTGTGCAACTCGTATGTTGTTTTGAATATTGACTACAAGGTAGAGAAATGAAATGATGACTGTGTTGATCTGTTGTGTTGATATGAGGTTGAATATAGATGTTTGCTGACTGTTGCTTTATGAGAAGTCTTTGAGATGCATCGACTTGACTTGAAAGGAAATCTCCTCTTTTTAATAAAAGGGGGAGTTTGTTGGGATTTTGTCAAAAAGATTTTATGAGATTATCTTTTATTAATGAGTTATTTAATTCCAAAAAGATAAAAGATCCTAATTTATTTTAGGAATCTTATATTATTATCTTTTTTAGATTATCCTTGAGAAAATATATATATACACTACGGAACTTGTGGGTTCTAGTACGATTGACGAATGAAGAAAGCTTTTTGGAGCTGTTAGTCGAATTTGTATTGCAATAACTATGAGCAGAAGAAGGTAGTGTGATTATCTATCTGTAGTCTAGACGCGTTGATCTAAGATGATTGTGATGATGAGTAAGGAAAATAACGAATCGTGATTCAAGTGGTCATGGTAAACTCTAGTAGAGGATGAAGACATCGTCGAAGAGATTTACCCATGCATTCAGGGGGAGCCTAAAGTCAGACATCATTGAGAATGATTACTCATATATTCAGCGGGAGCCTGAAGTCTGAAACTAATGAGCCTGTTAATTAGTCATATACTTGAACATAAATCATATGTCGTATCGATGTATATTGACTAAGTGTGAATCATAACAATATTACTCAACAGGGTTGTGCACTACTCCCTAGATGTAGGCATCATTGGCTAAAATGGGTTACCAAAGTTTCTTTGTTATTCTCTTCTACTGTTTTCTCTAGCTATTACAACAGTTATGTACTTTAGAAATAACTAAAGATTTATTTGATTATCTCACACCGTTTTTTCAATCTAATGCAATTTCTCATTTACAAAAGTATAAAAATCGATCTAGAGAGTACTAAAACCCATCCCACTAAAGTAAGATCATATCATACCTTACTCTAATGGTGAAACTCATGATAGCAACACATTAAACAACATCGTTTCCTTGCGGTTATGGATCCAAAAATAACTTCGCCACTGGGAATTCCTCATCCTCACTGCCACTATGACAGTCAATTTGTTAATTGCAACGTGTCACTAACTAATTTGGCTTTGTAAATATTTTCCATCTCCACCAATCACAAACGAAACAAAAATCATCATACTCCAACATTCTAAGTAGGAATCACAAAACTAGCTCTCCACTCACCAAACCTCACCAAATTGCATCCTCAACCACCATCGTCAATTGATGCCTCAAGTTTGGCCTCTCCAAACTTCTCAACCAATCTGCTCCGGCCGTCTTCCTCTTCCCACCTACACCTATATCTACACCTCACTCTGTGTTGTTGATTAACATCTCGAGTGTCAACGTAATTGACGATCTAGTTCTAATTGCTATTTTACACCCTAGTAGGAAAAATTAGGAAATAAGCATCAATTTTTTTAAAAAGGCCAAATTTGGAATATACATTTATTAAAAAAATCAAATTTAGATACTTTGCTATATTTGCCAATTTCTAAACAATGAAGACACACTCCTAATTACATATTTTGGATTTGCCACCCATTATAAATTCTCTAAACCTAAACCCATCTTCTCTTTTCCTAATTAATTCTCCTATCACATCAACTTTTCTTTTCTTCTAAAATAAATATATTTTCACCTACAATATAATTATCTTTTTTCTTAAATAATTATATTATTACCAATATAATTATTTTACTTCCAAAAATTAATTATATATTTGTATATAATTAACCATAATTCCTTAAAATTCACCCATTTCTAAATAAAACCAACAAAATACAACTTAAATTATTTTTCAATAACACCAAAAATCCAATTCTACTAATTAATGAAATATTCATCCAAAAAATATTTAATTAATTCTAATTCCACGAAACAGTAAACAATTCTCAATCAAATATTTCAAAATAACATCCAATAAATTGAACATAATTAAATAAAAACTAAGATAACTAAATTCAAAATTATCTTAATTTTTGGGGTGTTACATGAAGTACCATACTTTAATGCAATATGTGCACTAATGTCTCTTGCTAATTACATGAGACGAGATATGGCATTTTTAGTAAATTTATTAGCAAATATAGTTCTTCTTCAATGAAAAGACATTGGGATGGAGTTAACCAAGTATTTCGTTATCTTTGAGGGACGATCGATATGGGTTTGTTTTATTCAAACAAATTAAACAGATCAAACTTTGATCTAGTTGATTATGTAGATGTTGGATATTTATCTGACCCACACAAAGCAAGATCTCAAACAAGTTATCTGTCTACATGTGGAGGAATTGCTATGTCTTGGCGATCTGTAAAACAAACCATTACGGCCACTTCATCGAATCATGTAGAAATTCTTGCAATTCATAAAGATAGTAGAGAATGTGTATGGTTGAGGTCAATGACTCATCATATTCGAGAAACATGTAGATTGCCTTTCAGTAAAAATTTACAAACAATATTAGTTAAAGACAATACTACATGTATATCACGAATCAAATGAGGATATATAAAGGGAAATAGAGAACAAAACATATCTCACCAAAACTCTTCTATATACATGACCTTGAAGAAAATAGTGACATTAGTGTTCAATTTTTTTTTTAAAGACAACTTGACAGACTTATTCACAAATGCATTACCCACATCAATAATTGAAAAGCTCGTGCACAACATTGGAATGTGATTACTCAAAGAACTCAAGTGATATACTCATAAGGGGAGTAGAAATATTGCACTCTTTTTTCTTACATAGTATTTTTGTTTTTCCATAATTGGGTTCTTTTAGCAAGGTTCTTTTTAATGATTTTGTTATTAAATTATACAAAATAATGTACTTTTTTTCCTTCACTAGGATTTTTTCCTAGTAAGGTTTCATAAATATATATTGTCAATATATCCATAACCTAACCAGGTTATCAATTGTTATAATAACTACCATTCAATTCCAAGTTGTAACATCCAAACCTTAAATTTTATATTGTAACATATATCATCATATGTTCTATAAATAAAAGTGTATGGTGTATTTGTAATACATACTACAATTGAGTTCAGTTGTCTTCTCTATTTTCTCTCTTTTCTATTCTTCTTGTCGTGTTGTTTCTTTGTTTCATAAATAATATATAAATTATTGGATAAGTTCACTTATTTTTGGACAAATGAACTTCATTCCACCTTAAGAGTCATAAAACCTATTATCATAATTCATAGTAAAGTACATAACTATATTTAACCACTACAAGAAATTTGACCTTTAATGTCGGTTTAAAACCGACATTAAAGGGCTTTAATGTCACTTGACAACCGACATCTTTGCGAGCGTTATTAAAGGCCTTTAATGTCGGTTGGAATTTAATGTCGGTTTAAAAACGACATTAAAGGCCTCTTTAATGTCGGTTTAAAAACGACATTAAAGGCCTTTAATGTCGGTTTTCAACCGACATCTTTGATAGTGTTATTGAAGCCCTTTAATGTCGGTTTGGCTTTAATGTCGGTTTTAAACCGACATCTTTGATAGTGTTATTGAAGCCCTTTAATGTCGATTGGGCTATGATGTCGTTTTAAAACTGACATTAAAGAGGCCAATAATGTCAGTTTAAAACCGACATCAAAGGCTTGTTTTTGTCCATTTTTAGAAATTTATATTTATTTAATTGTTGTATTATTGTCCATTTTTTATAAACCAACATTGAATCCATATAGATAAATATTTTTTTCTCGCTCCAACAAATGAATATTATTTTAGAAACTACAATATTTATCTTTTACAAATACACAAAATGAAAACTTAATATTGTGTTTGTATACACATTCTACAATAGTACATGAAACAAGATCCTAATACAAATAAGAAATCCTAAACGTCTTCTCAGTCTTCAACCTTCAACGATCGCCTAGCTATCTAAACAATCGCTTAGCTTTCAATCTGATGACTTCAATCATTCTACAAGCAATATCAAAATAAACCATTTAATCTGATATCATCTCCATTATTGCAAACAAACATGTCAAGCATAGTAATAAGCAGTTCTATACCCTGTGGGGACTCATAAGAGAAAGAAAGTGTCCCCTGAAAAGGGAGGAATTAACAGACAAAATCATTGACTTTCATTTACACCACATATAATACACACAGAAAGTTCAAAGGGTCTCCCAATCAGGTTCAAAACACAATGTCATTTATAATACAACTAGTTATGTCCACAAGTTCTTCACTATTTAACTAACCATCAGCATATGTTGCAAAAACTGTAGGTCTATAATACAACCAGCCAAAGTCAAATGTTCCATTGTTGAGTTTGGTCTATAATCCAAACTGTAGGTTTCATTTGAGGACAATCTAAACTATAGGTTGTCTAAACCATGATTTAATCATAATAAGTCAAAAACCATTAAGATGTAAAAGCAAAAGACAAAAGGTTTAGTGACAAACCTGAGCCACTGAGACCTGTGAACCTTGTTACAATATGCATTTGCCGAGGAAGTGAGGTCTTGAGCACCATTTATGCCAACAAAAATTGATTACATAAAGGAGAAGAAGAAGAAAGTTAAAAGGCCTTCAAGTACTCATTTGTAGTGAAAATGTATCATTCATCATCACTAGACCAATTTCCCCTTCTATCACACTATTTCAAATTAATATACATTTGGTACTAAATAGGGGAACCTAAATAAGCTTGTAAAACTCAATGCAACTTGAAAGCAAACAAGGATGAACAAGATTATATTCCGGAATTATGTTTCTTTTTTTACATTCTTGATGCAGAAAAAGGGAACTATACCAAGGCAAGACCACAAAATACATAAGTGAGAAATCAGAGCCCTTGATGCGGAAAAAGTAAATGTCCAAGTCCAAAGAGATGTAAAAAACACATCAAATAGAAATACAAATAAGAAGCAGAATGGTAGCATCTTGAAATCAAATCCAACAGACTTAAATTTACATTGAGATTCTGCACAAAATAAAATGCCCACACCTTGTAGTTCTTATTAGCACCAACAATAGAACTGATGTAATAGTTCTTTTTCCACTGTTCCATTATCCATCCATTCCTACTTATTTTATATCAAATTTAACAAACACTTCAGAGAATACTACAAAGAATTGAAAACTTGAGTGATTGAAAGTTTACTTCACACTTCAAAGAATGAAAATGACCATATGCAAGAAATACGGAGAGAGCTCAATATTGGAAGATATGAAATATAGAAAAATTATTAGACAAAAATGCATTTGAAGTAAACGAATCTATTAATTTATAACTATACGTTAAAAAATCTTATCATCAAATTAAAACCCATCAATAAATGATATCATACTTTTAAAGACTAAGAAACCCATGCCAGTTGCAACTCCACAACTGATCAGTGGATGTGATGCAGCAACAAGAATACCATCTGCAGAAAAAATTCAAAATAGTTTTCAGTTATTTAAATATTCAATGGTTAAAAAAAAGAAAAGAAAAGAACGAAGGAAGGTAAAATCAATTTTCCATCGCAACACTAGCCTATAATATAAAAGGGTGATTACCACAATGATATATAGCTGGATAAGGTACTGGAGTGCATTTGTGCACTTCCGTTGGCAGGTGCACATAATGATGTGAAAAACAAATGCAACCCTAAACAGAAGAAAACAAACTTTTACCTGTCTTGTGCAGCTCTAGATTCAACAGAAAGTGCAACTTGCCAATGTTTATCAAGATGTCCTGAGTTACTGTCAATGTTTATCAAGATGTCCTAGAACCGTCAAAGAAAATGCTAATATAAACCCCATTAAGTGCAATTTCTTTCTACATATCATAACTTCATAACTATATGAGCACAAATGAGAAGGAAGAATCTATACATTTCCATTTTGTCATTGCTTTTTTACTAAATTCATTTTCTTCACTTCACTAATGGAAACTTGAGAAGAAGTTAGTATGCAAAGTGTTTTTTAGTCCAGTAAATCATTGTCAATACAAATATGGTCCTTTTCAAGTTATCAAGATGCAAGTGATACCATAAATTAGAACACTCAAACCATTATAAATAATGAAGATTAAAAAGTTTTGTTCTTCGTAAAGGAGCTACGGAACCATGTCATAATGAAGCTTTGAAAAAATCAAGAACTTATTTTAGACAATGAAGAGTAACTGTTATATATCCTTATACTTAATTATGCATAGTATCCTATTATGTTACAAATATTGGTTCAGTGATTGAAAATCTTTAGTTTACAATTAGTACAAATCGTGTATAAAAAGAAAGAAATCAAAATTCTTGTTCCTATTTTATAAATGGGGTTATGGAAAAGAATGTTTTCCTATTTTGCTCTTAAAATTTTCAAAATTTTCATAATTTTCATAACCTATAAATTTTACGTCCATCTCGCATGTTATGAACTAGTTTAAATAAATAGAACATCAACAGAGAGGTAACCATCTAGTTTACCTTACTCAGGTCTTTCCTCCAAATTGCAACTATCTCTGATACCTTGCTTGGAAGATAAGATCGAGCCATCAAAGCAGCTTCTGGAATCTGATTACTGTCAAAAAATTAAAAAGGGGAGTTGTTTCTTTCAGGATCTAAAGTTTCATTTTCAGCAACTTAATCTTTAAGATCCAGCAAATGTAGTCATTACAAATCTCAAGCAATATAAGTAAATAAAATTACCGTCCAGTTTGTTTAAGCATGTCAAGCATATTGGTCTGGAATACATGATCAACAGCTTCGACGCTGACACCCGTACCACTTTGCGGCATAGCAAATACATCGACCATGCGCACGGTGTACTCGTCAACAAATTCCCCCAACATCAGACCCATCACCTCCATGGGAACCCCAGCTCATCCTATAAAGCACATTGAAGTGAAAATTACATAAACGGGAAGTTTATTTAAAGCTTCACAATCTTAATTACCCTAAACCACATCCAACATGCTAAACCTAAAACCGAGCAAAACCATTCAAATTCGTTGGTAATATAAAAGTGGAGAGTCGAAAAAACCTCTAAACATTAAATCAGTAAAAGATTGTGAACACATTCGAAAGAATACGAGTGGAAGAAATAAGAAAAGTGGCAACTTCAATTCGAACATTATCGTGCTTAAGCATCTTCAGAAGCGCGAGCGAGGAGATGTAGACCTGCTCCGACGAATCAAGAGTGGGGGAGTCCGGCGGCGGGTGCCCCAATGAACCTCCGGTGCCGACGAACATTCTCTGTAGCCGCTCCATTCGTAAAGTTTTCCCTCAGCAAGTGGTAGAGCCGGTCGGAAAGTGATGAGATTGAGCAGCTGTCGAAGAAGAGAGGTAAGAAAGTATCGAGATTGAGAAGGGTGAAAGAAATTTGAGAAAGATGAAAAATAGTGTGGGGGAGGGTTTGAGAAAAGAGTAAAGTAAGAGAGAGAAAGTTGAATTTTTACAAAATTAAAAAATAAAAATAAAAATAAAAATGGGCTTTAATGTCAGTTCTAAAAAAGCAGGGTGTTTAATGTCGGTTTTAAACCGACATTAAAGCTCTATCTTTAATGTCGGTTTAAAACCGACATTAAACATCCGCCTTTTGAAAAACAACATTAAAGCCCATTTTTTCATTTTTTTCACCCGACATTAAAGACTAGATTTCTTCTAGTGAACTTTAATAATAGGTGGTTGGTGGTATAGTTTAAAATTATTTCAACGGACTATTAATCACTTGAAATGACTTTTTGAAAAAGGAAAATGCTTTCAAGTAGGTTCCTTTAGCTAAAGTCAGTTGAAAGCTCTAGAGAAGTTTTTAAAATATTTTTATAATGTTTTAAACTCGATTTTCTTATCTAATCAAATTCTACACTTATATTTCTAGAACAAAAGAAAAAGGGATTTAAAGACGTCAAGACAAACACGTCAGGAAGGTGGTGTATCAATCACAAGTGATGTTATAATAGCGTCGGAAAATGTTGTTTCAAATTTTTCCTGACGCCTACATTTTGGCTACTCGAAAGTAGTTTAGTTCAATACTGTGTTAGAATAGCATTTGCAAATCCTTTTTCAATTTCTTTTTAAAGGAAAATAAATAAAGGTTGAGAAAGGTCTTTTTGGCAAAAAAGTTTTTCTGTTTTGGTATTGGAGACGTAGTCTTTCTAGACGCTACTTTAGCATCGCTTCCGGAAATCTCTATTCAATTTTATTTTCCAAAATAAGGGCCGAAAAAGAAATTAACTATTGAAGAGAAAAAAACTGTTTCAAAAATTTTCATTTTGGCATCAGGATAAATGGTGTTGGGAAAGAGCTTGAAATTGTTTTCTTTTAATGGAAGACTTATCATGATGTCAAATGTCAAATAAATCCAATATGGATAAAGTAGCTTTTCAAATGTTAAAAAATGGAGTCGGAAGTGGCTACATCTCCCGACCATCAAAGCATCGTCAAAGGGTGTGGTGCTTTTTCCAACGCAATTTTTGAGGTAGTCAATGGAGGGTGGTTGATCCAACTGATTATTTTTGCATTGTTATTAACTTATTATGATGATTTCTTGTTACGTGGAGTTTTGTTTCTGTGAATTTTTTTAATAAAGTTTTGGGCACCGTCTTCTTGTTTTTAACGTTTAGACGGGTGTTTCTTTTCATAATCAAAATTTATTCTCTCTGTGTTTATGTCATTAGTAGTTACATCAAATAATAGGACAACTTCCTATCATGACCATGGGCAACAGTTAGCTTGTTTGGAATTCTTCTAACTCACAGTATCTCAATTCAAACAAATACATATCCTGTTTGGATCTTCTAGTCATCTTTGTTAAATTGAAAACTTGCATCCGTGTAACCATTTACAACTAGCTTTTTTTCAAGTCCTCCATATACCAAGAATGCATCCTTCATTCTTTTCAAGTACTTAAGAATAATTTTCACTGATGTCCAGTGTGCTTTACCTGGACCTAACTGATATCTACTACTCAAACTCAACGTGCATGATACATCTGGTTGAGTGCGTAGCATGACATACATGATAGAACCTATAGTTGAAGGCATACAAAATTTTCTGCATTCTTTTCCACTCATTGTGTGTCTTTGGACACTGATTCTTGCAGAGACTTATGCCGCCATCTACCATTGGCTAGAATCCTCTCTTGAGTCTTTCATACTAAACCTCTTTAATATTTTTTCAATATAAGCACTCTAACTTAGGTCCAAGAGTCTTTTAGATCTATCTCTATAGATCTTAATGCCTAAAATATAAGCAGCATCACTTAAGTTATTCATTGAAAAACATTTATCTAAGCAAGACTTCATATTCTGCAAGGTAGGTATATCATTTCCAATGAGCAATATATCATCGATGTAAAGCACGAGGAAAACAATTGTGCTCCTACTAACTTTCTTGTAAACACAACACTTATCTTCATTTTTTATAAACCCAAAACTTTTTTACTATTTCATAAAAATAAAGATTTTTTATAATAATGAGTTTGTGTAACAACAATAGATAAGAAATACTTAAAATAGTCAGTGAAGTCGAAGGTTAGAAATGCGTACTTCACTATTCCATCTACATTATTGAGGATGTACCAATATGCGAGACATTTCTCTTCCTATGATACGATTTGTACACTTAATGCCCCTAATATTCATACTTTCTGCATGAATACTTCGAACTCACCATTACCTCGTCATCTGAAATGCTATCATCATTTTGTTCATCTTTAATGAATTGAGTCTCAATACCACTAAGATACCTCGAACAAAAAGTTCCTAATTCATTCATCACATGCATATGTTTCTACAATAGACCCCTCGAGACGTACTTTGTTCTGTACAAACTTTTTTATCGTGCATAGACTTCTTTAAATGGGATACATCCAACTGTAAGAGATCGGACCAGCAACTTTGGTTTCATATGATAGGTGAATGGCAAGGTGTACCATTACGTTGAAGAAGGCAGGTGGGAACATTTTTTCTAACTTGCAAAGTATGATTATGATATCTGATCGCAGTCAGTTCATATCATTTATTCTTATCATTCTTGTATACAAGTCACGAAAAAAACTACATAATTCAGTAATAGTAGTGTACACATTTTTTAGTAAATTGCTCGATTACCAATGGGGAGAAGTTTATGTAGCAAAACATGACAGTCATGTGTTTTGAGACCTGATATTTTCCCATCTCTGTCATTCACACATTGTGAAATATTAGAAACAAATCCATCGAAAAACTTAACTGATTTAAGGTACTTGCAAAATGTAACTCGCTCACTGTTAGTCAACATGTGACTTGCATATGGCTTCACAAATTTGTTACTAACTTCTATCAAGTGTAAATCCTTTCTTACTTTCAAATTTTGTAGGTCCACCGAGCATTCGTAGTATCTTTAGTTTTTTCTTCAATATTCAACAACGTACCAGCCAAGTTGTCACATATATTCTTTTCAATATGTTAATCAAGTTTATGACGTAATAGTGGTCTCAACTAGTAAAGAAATTCGAAAAAGATACTTCTCTTAATCCAATTAAGAGCTCTCTTTCTTTTCTTATCTTTTAGTGAGGGATGTTTAATCATAACTGGAAACTCCAACAAATCTAGTTGTCCCAAGATTTCATGCCCATTCATTATCACTAAAGGAGCCATACGCTCTACCTTTCCATCCTGCTGCAACTTACTTCTATGTCAAACATGGTTCTCTGAAAGATAGAGTCGATGTCCTGTGAAAGATAGTTTTCCTTTTATCTCTAATGATGGTCTATCTTCCATGCACATGGGATATGCCTGATACCCTTTTGTACTCCACCATGATAAGTTACCATACGTCGGAAAGTTATTAATTGTCCATAACAAGGTTGCATACAATTGAAAGAACTGATCTAAAAGAGAATATCATATGTACGTACACCAAAAGTCTATAACACTTTCAGTTCCTCAATCAATGGTTGGAGGTAAACATCAATTTCCCTACCAGGAGATCTTGGACCGGGTATGAAGAATGACATAAAGAAGTTTGACTCTTTCATGCATTTACAAAGTGGCAAATTGTTAAGGAATTAACACCACTAGCCACATACTATACGAAGTACTTAGATTCCTAAACGGATTATACTTATTTGAAGCTAATCCCAAACGAACGTTTCTTGAATTAGTTTTTAGTTGGCAAAATTTTGTTAATTTAATTTTGGTTATGTATAGGTGGAATTGTGGTTTCATTTGCAGTAAAGACTTAGCATAACATAAGGCAAGGGTTCTACTACTGGATCTCCAATTGAGGGTTTGGATTACAATATGATAATGGTGATACAACTATATGCATAACTTGTGATATGTTTATGATGGTGAATTATCAGTATAGCCTAGGGTTACAGTTAAATTGTGGAAGGTAGCCATTGAATTAGGCTAAGCAGTGGTGTATCCAAAAATTTTGTATAGGGGGACACTATATAATAAACACACTAAAAAATGTAAAAAAAATAATAATAATAGCTTCAAAGATTTAAGTAATTTAATACGTATTACAATTGTCCTCTACGAGCTTTCATGTTTTGAAATCGATCCAATGTAAATTTATTATCTAACGTATCCAATAAATCTTTCTCAATATAAGCTATAAGACAATCATTCATCCATTGATCTCCTATTCAATTGCGTAGTGGAGTCTTCACAATATTCATAGCAGAAAATGTTCTTTCTACACTAGCCGTTGCAACTGACCGTAAAATTAACGCCAATGTGACCAACCGATAAACTAATGGGTAGACCTTATCTGTTTCCTTAATGACCATTTTTACTGCAAGATCATCAATGCTTTTTAGTTCAACAAACTCTGAACGAATATCAATAATGTAATTTTGAAGTTGATCCTCAAGCATCGAGAGTTTAATAATTGAAAAGTCTCATGGATAAAACTGAGCAAGTCGACTAAGTTTTTGTCTACCAAAAGCAGTAAATGAATTACTCGGATTCAAACAAGCCATACAGAGAAGCAATTCAGTACTTAATTCAGTAAAACGATTATTCAGGTAGTTCTTCTAAATTGATTTCTTTATAAGATCTATCAGAATCAAGTATATGTATCTTTTTTTAGGATGATGACTCTATAGTTCCTATTGTTGTTTTTCTTTTAAAATATCTAATGATGAACGGAAAAAAATTACTTTCTAGCCTTTAATTCTGAAATTAAATAAAATAAATATATACATAAGTTATGTAAATTAATGTGAATTTAAAAATTACATCAAAAAAATAAAAGAAAAAAGAAAGAATAATATTACATTTTTCATGGAATTTTGTTGAGAGGGTGAAAGTTTAGATCACCTACTTTGTTGTATTTTTTTCTAAATATTTGTTAGATAACAAATGATGGCGGCTAGAAAATAAGTTATGGTTTTATCTTAGTTAGGTTTTTGTTCATCTTATTAATATTGATATTTGGAGAAATAAAATTATTGAGAATTGGAAAGATATTTGGGAAAAGAAAATTAACGATGTTTGGAATAAAATATATTTTGTGCAATTTATGAACAAATTTGGGAAACAAAAATATTGATATTTGGAATAAAAATTAATTTATAAAAATGATTGTAGTTCGCAGGATTCAAAACCCCTAACTTACTTGTTACAAAATAGGGGCACAACCACCACACCAGTGCAAAATGACTAAGATGTAAAGGAATATTATTTACATATGCTTACTATAGAAATTGTCTATACTTTTTGTGAATTATGATGATTGTTTACATGCCTATTATAGATTATTGATATGGTATGTTGTGAATTAGACTGTGATGGTTTGCCGTGAATCCATTACTGATGAATTATTTGCTTAGCTTATAAGTTACTGTGATAATTCTTGTAGGAAGTTATTTGCATGGCATATGGGTTATTGTAGTAACTGTGATGGCTAACTATTGGCTTAGTTATGAGTTACTAATAATTTATGAAGGGTAGCGATTAGTTTAATCTAAGGCTACTGTGGAATGTGTCTGGTAATGATTTGCATAACCTATGGTTGCTTATTGTGAAAAGTATGATGATTATTTGCATGCTTATCATGGATTATTGCTTGGACATAATTGATATATTTTTTTTAAAGTAAATTCTATTGGAATTTATGTCTTAAAACTCGTAGTTTGTAATTACACTCAATAATGTGATTATTGAATTTTTTATTAGTGAAATAAAATACTATAATCTTAAATCCAATAAACTAAGGTCCCAAGGCTATTTAGTATAGACTTGAACTTTATGTAGAGACATAAACGTGAATCAAGTTCGAATATATAGCCCAAACGGTCTATAGTGTATGAATAAGGTTGGGCGCCTTATTCTGGGAACACTATGATGCAACCTGCTTTGTAGTTAGTACAAACAATATAATCCTGAATTATTCATGTAGAGACATGGAAGTGGGGGAATCCTATGTAAAGAGCTTGTATAAGACCATGCCATTAAATAGTTACTTTTATGTTATAACATCATTGGCATTTTAAAACTAACTATTTCTTTTAATTTGATGACCTAAGTAACTTAATCTTAATCCTAAGTTAACTATGAACTTCTGTTTATACGGGAGGAGTTCAAACGGGACTATCCTTAGATCTGCATAGGTGAGGGTAGCTCACCATTCTTGTCCAATATGACTCTCATTTCAAAGGTAAGATCGGGTGGATAGCTGGCGACATAGGGTGCAAGATGGGAATTCACTCCTAACCTCTATAGAGTCAGTAGATAGATTGTTCCCTTATGCACTAAATCCAGGTCTTGAAAAAGGGTCCTCCTCTTATTGGCCCAAGAAGGCTTCGATTTATATGTTGAACCTTAAACCAATTGTTTCATTAATGGATCAGTGAGAATAAAAAGTAATCTCAAGGGTAAAATAGTAAATTGATCCATGTGAAGGCTTAACTTACTGATCATGGTTATATCAGATGGACATACGAGAGTTTAGTTTAACTACGAGACTTTAGTGGAATGACTTGTTAATTAACGAATGTTGATTAGCTTGGTCTAAAAGTATTTAACCAGTTAATCTTGAATCGTTGGAGCCCATGATCTATTGGTCCACTGGTCCCTCTACTAGCTCATTATGTAATAAAATTTAGAATATGATGATCGAAAATTCAAATAGTTTGAATTATTTGTAACGAGTTTTTTAAGAAACAAGTGATATTTAAATAAAAGTTTAAATATCAAAAAATTCGAATAGAGACTCGAATTAATTCAGTTGGATTGATAGAGATTTGATTTATTATTATGATTCTTATTAGTATTATTGTTGTTGTTGTTACTATTAATTAATTAGATTAGATTAGATTAGATTAATGGGGTTTTTTAAAAAGTATAACAAAACAGCAATACACTCTATAGAACAATTTCGAAAATAGAAAGAGTCATCCGATCCATAATGAAAAATACCAAAAATATCTCAATCAACATGCGATTAATTGACCACTCGTGCGTGTAATATATTTGGTACAAGGATCTTGTATCAAGATCGTTTATAATTAGCTACACGATCGTTTAAATTTGGCTATAAAATTATTTAGGTAGTCAAATCCAAAAGATTTTTTTTTAAGATTCTTTTCGTACATGCACGATCGTTTAGATTTGGCTACATTAATTTAAATGATTTTTTTTCAAGAGTTTTTGATACACGATCGTTTAGATTTTGCTACCCAAGTATAAACGATTGTATACCAATATCTTAACAATTTTTTTCAAGATCTTTTATATTTTTTAGGTTTGGTACAGCAAATCTAAACCAATAATCCAATAATTTACGTTCAGATCGTGTACCCATTTGTATTTGGTACATGATCTTGAACCAAATAACACTTCGAAAAAGAAATACAGGATTTATGATTGATTGAAAACAAAAATCATTATTTCAAAAAAATATAAAAGAAAGAAATATTGTAGAAGAAGAGACGAAAGAGGATGGAAAAGAAAAAGAAAAATTGAAGGAGAGAAGAAAGAATATGGAAATGAAGGGCAAACTTGGAATATTTAATAAAATGGTCGGCTTCATAGGTCTTTTGATTGTGTTACACGGGTCGTAAATATTTTGGTATTTTGTTAGATTTATAAAAATTAACCTTAATGAATATTAAATAATCAAATAACTTAAAATTTGAAATTAAATTTGAATTTGAATTTGTTTTCTCCAAAGGTGATATTTTTCACCTCTTCACCTCTTCTACCAAATCCAAGCAAATAGTTATTATGTCGTTGATAACTTGATTTGCTTATAAATAGTCATCAATTTGCTTAATTGATGTACGTTTTAGGTGAAGAATTTGATGAGAAATTTGAAGGTTTTTGGAAAATTTTCATATTCACATTTTCTTTCAAAACTCATAGAATCGATGACCAATTTGATCCCACAATTATGTTTTAAAGTCAGAGAAAAGTAGAGAAGACTCTTGTGATCGTCTACGGCCTGGAATCAATAGTAAATCATTTAGATTGGAGTAGCCAAATGTAAACGATTGTGTAAAAAAAATAAAAGATTGTGTATAAAGAATCTTGAAAAAAAATCATTTAGATTGGAGTAGTCAAATGTAAACGATCGTTTAAAAAAGTAAACGATCGTGTAAAAAAATAAAAGATAGTGTATAAAATATCTTGGAAAAAATATTGAAAAAAAATCATTTAGATTGGAGTAGACAAATGTAAACGATGGTGTAAAAAAAGTAAACAATCATGTAAATAAATCTAAACGATCGTGTACCAAATGAATTAAAAAAATCGTGTATCAAATTTTTTTTTAAAAAATCATTTAGATTTGGGTCCCCAAATCTAAAAGATCGTGTAACAAAATTAAACGATGAAATTGAAAAGATAAATTGTAGTCATATCTAAACGATCGCGTATAAGTTGTTGCCGTATCGAAATGATCGCGTATAAATTATAATCATATCTAAACGATCGCCTTGTAGCCATATCTAAACGATCGCGTATAAATTATAGCCGTATCTAAATGATCGCACATATATTGAATCATATCTAAACGATCGCATACATATTAAACTATATCTAAACGATCGCCTTGTAGCCATATCTAAACGATCGCGTATAAATCATAGTCATATCTAAACGATCGCGTATAT
This sequence comes from Cucumis melo, assembly GCF_025177605.1. Classification (NCBI taxonomy): domain Eukaryota; kingdom Viridiplantae; phylum Streptophyta; class Magnoliopsida; order Cucurbitales; family Cucurbitaceae; genus Cucumis; species Cucumis melo. The sequence continues at coordinate 28,981,103 of NC_066864.1, forward strand.
ATTGAACTATATCTAAACGATTGCGTATATATTGAATCATATATAAACGATCGCGTATAAATCGCAAATATATTACACACGCGTTATTGACGGCATGGTTCACGGCGCATTTATGGTATTTTACATGATGGGCCTTTGGGCTGTTTCCATTTTTGGAATTGTTCTATAGAGTGTAAATATTTTGTCGCTTTTTTATATATTTGAAAAGACCCCTTAATAAAATAGTAATGAAGATAATTAAAACAAAAAAGGAATAAAAAACATAACAACAATAAATAAATTAAGGAAAGAAAGAAGAAAGGAAAAAAATAAATGAATTAATAAATAAATAAATAAAAAGAGAGAAAGAAAAAAGAAAGAAAAAGAAAAAAGAAAAGAAAACAGTGGTGGCAGCAAAGTTGCCGCTACCCATAAATAAATAAAAAAATAAGTATGATAATAATAAATTTAAAAAAGAAGAAAAACAGTAGTTGTAATCATAATAATAATAATAATAATAATAATAATAATAATAATAATAATAATAATAATAATAATAATAATAATAATAATAATAATAATAATAATTTTTACCTATATCACATATACTTGCCAGTTTCTCTCTCTTTACCCAATTCGAATAATTTGAATTCTTCTAACATGTTGTTCTAAGTTAATTCCATATGAGCTAGGGGAACCTAATGGACCTATAGATCATGAGCTCTAACGATCCAAGATTAACTGGCTAAATCCTTTTAGACCAAGCTAATCAACCTTCGTTAACTAACGCGTCATTCCACTAAAGTCCCGTAGTCATTGCACTCCACTCACTATAGACATACTTCTGTCCATCTGATATAACCATGATCAATATGTTAATCTTTTCCAGGTTGTTCGTAATTTCGGCTGGGTCAAAATATCATTTTACTCCCAAGACTACATCTTGTTCCTTAAGTCTCACTGATCCACTATTAAATAATTGGTTTAAGATTCAACCTATGAACCGAATCTCTCTCCAGCCAATAAGAGGGTGGGCCCCTTGTTCAAGACTTAGATTTAGTTCTTAACCGTTTGGTAACATTCTCGTTCCCTGTTTTCTGTTTCTGTTTTTATATTTTTAAGAAACGGAGCTGTTTGGTAACATTCTTGTTTCTCGTCCTAAAGAAAATATAGAAACGTTTCCCATTTTATAAGAAATTATAGAGAACAGAAAAAAGTGGTTTCTTTCGTTTCATTTTTCAATTATTTCTATTGGTTTCCTTTTTTTTTTCTCAATTTATTTCTATTTGTTTCTTTCTCATTTTCTCAATTATTTTTACAGGTTTCCTTTTCCTTTTTCTCAATTATTTTTATTGGTTTTCATTTTCTTTTTCTCAATTATTTTTCTATTAATTTCCTTTTCCTTTTTCTCGATTATTTTTATTGGTTTCCATTTTCTTTTTCTCAATTATTTTTCTATTGGTTTCCTTTTCCTTTTTCTCAATTATTTTTCTATTGGTTTCCTTTTCCTTTTCCTCAATTATTTTTCTATTGGTTTCCTTTTCCTTTTCCATTTTGCTCTCCACGTAATTTTCTTTTTATTCCTTTTATCTCCATTGTCTTCTCCAAATAATCATCCTCTTCCTCATTCACTCATTGTCTTCCTCTACACGTTGTCTTCCTTGTCGTCTTTCATCGTCTTCCTCTATAAGTCGGACTCTTTCCCTTTACCGGATCCAACGTTTTTGCCTGACTCTTCTTCTTCGTCGGATCCATAGTTTTCGTCTTTCTCTTTGCGTGGATCTGGATTTTCGTTGTGGGTTTTTCTCTAAAGTATCATAGGTAGTAGAGTTAAAGGTTAACTTTTGTTTTGTTTCTTTCAATTTTGAATAATGAGGACATAATAACTTATTTTAAAATTCATATTACATTGTAGATGTCACAAAATATCGATAAGGTTGTTGAAATTGATGGATTAAGAAGTGAGTCGACATCATCTTAGAGAAATGACCCAAGTAAGAGATGATATTGCCAATCAAATTTGGACAACATTTGAAGGGTAGATACAAATTTATGTTTATGTTATTATTTTTATTTGTTCACTGGTACTTCTTTGTATTAAATGAATAAACTTTTGATAATTTTATTTTTTATGTTTAATGGAGGACATATATTTTTGTTTAATGTTTAATTGAATTAGATATGAATAAAAATAACATAAATAAAATAAAAAATAATGTAAAAAAAATCAGGAAACAAGAAACAGTTATCAAACACATACTCTGTTTCTTTTTTTATCAAACATATTCTTGTTTCTTGTTTTAAAAAAAGAAGAAACAGGAAACAGAAAACAAGAAACAGGGAACTGAAGCATTACCAAACGGGATCTAAGGGTAGGAGTGAATTTCATCTTACACCCTATGTCGCTAGCCATCCACCTGGTCTTACCCTTGAAATGGGAGGCTTCTTGGGTCAGTTCCGTTGAGCTGTCCTTACACATGTAGATCTAACACTACTAGTAAACTGGTAATACTTGACGCTTTTATAATTGATATTCTTGACTGTTTTAATAAAAACTGTCAAGTAACATGAAAAAACATCAAGAATAAGAAAGAGTGAAAAAAACCTATAATTTTTTTTTTGTTTTAAATACTTGACAAGTTAAAAGCGTCAAGATTAATTTTAATTACTTGACATTTTTTAAATGTCAAATAATATATATTTTTTACTCTTTCAATTAAAATATTTCCCTCTTTTAATTTAACTTTCCCAAATTTTTCCTTTTCACCCAAATTTTGTAAAAACCCTAACTTCCCCCCATATTTTCTCTTCAATGAAGAAAGCACTTCCACACCGTGTTTGCCCTTTCCAGTGGAACTCTTCTTCCGCTCGTAGTATTTCCAGTGGATCTCTTTCTCTACTCACAATGTTTCTAGTTGATCTCCTCAAGCCACCGTAGTCTCTTCGTCTACTTGTAGCGTCCGCAACCAGTTGCATCTGCAGCCAATCTACACGTTTTCAGTCCAGATCAATCTATCTGCTCAAGACGTCGCCACCTGTTAACTTTCCCAGTTGCGTCCGCCATTGTTTCGGCTCGTTTCATCCGCCACCACCAGTTTGTCTGATGCTGTCTATTCGTCTGTCTGTTGCGTCCGCTAGTTCGTATGCTCGTCTACTCGTTGCGTCCACTGCCATCACCAGGTTCTGAGTTTTCTACTTGAATTGAATCTTTGTACGTTATTTTGAATTTTAAACTTGTATTATGATGATAATTCCTTGACTGTACTTTAGCTATTAAAAAGCTTTCTTGTTTTATAAATTTGTATTGCATTTCAACTAAATTGTAGGTTCGAACTTGATCCAACAAAGATACAAGCTCTTTTATTTGAGAATTAGTTGATAAAGCCACTCTTTTAGGTTTTTCATTTGCTTTGGCTTATGTTCTCTTAAACAAGCTATTGATTTTGTTTAAAACAAAGTCTTTTTTTTTTTCATATAAGAGGCATCTAACTACTATGACATGCCATGTGTTCTCTCTTATTCTTTTGATAGCTATGTGAGCAACCATCTACTAATTCTTATAGTATGTTTGTAAGCATCCAATACTTCATAGGGATCTTACATTTTGTTTCTATTTGAAGGATAGAATTCTAAGTTCTTAGATATGAAAGTTAGAGTTCTTAGTTTTAATGTTGTTCTTTTTATTTGTAGATTTCAAGGAGTTGATGATAACAATTTGTGAGACTTTGAGTTTGGAGTTATCTAAGAGTCTGGTCCTTGGAGGAGGGTGATGTCTCTGTTTCTTATTATTACATGTACATTGTATTTTATGATTAAGAATAATGATGATCATAGCTCGTTTTGTAATATGAATATGAACGATGGTCATATGTTGTAAGTATGTAATAACCAACTATATGTATATTCAAGGATATATATGCAATTTGTTAGTTCTTTGATTGAAAGTTTGGGTTAAGTCAATTGTTCAATTAATGTGTGGTTTAGCACATTTGTGTAACTCTCTCACTTTAGTATGTAATAACCAACTATATGTATATTCAAGGATATATATGCAATTTGTTAGTTCTTTGATTGAAAGTTTGGGTTAAGTCAATTGTTCAATTAATGTGTGGTTTAGCACATTTGTGTAACTCTCTCACTTTACTTATGTTCATTATTGTTCGACTTCAAAACAAGTGCAGAATAAATTTTATGGATATTTTAAAATATATAATTTTTCATTTGAAAATTAGAAAGAACCTTGACATGCAAAGCGTGTCAAGAATAAATAAATTCTTGACGTGTAGAAAATGTAAAAAAAATCCCTTATTCTTGACATCGGATTACTTGATGCGTAAAAAATGTCAAGTAATCCCATATACTTGACAGTTATAAATTGTCAAGTATAATTTTACTTGACGCTTAAAAATTGTCAAGTAAACCTCATTTATTCTTGACACTGGATTACTTGACGCATTGTTGCGTCAAGTAAACCCTTCTTTGTAGTAGTGTAAGGATAATGTCGTTTGAATATAAGTTTATAGTTAGCTCAGGGTTAAGATTACACTACTACAGAAACTGACTCTCATTATGGTTTTAAACTATCAAGAATGATTACTCTTGACGGTTTTAAAACAATCGTTGAATCCAATGTCAAGAATGGTATTTTTCTTGGCAGTTGTAAAAAATGTCAAGAATTGTGAACGTTGACAATTTATAACCGTCAAGTATTCAATTTTTCATGACAGTTTAGAACCGTCAAGAGTTAACTTTTAATGATAGTTTAGAACTGTCAAGAATGCGAGGATGAATGACAAAAAGCGTCAACAATACGAATATTCATGACATTTTAAAACCATCAGGAGTGCATTTTTCATGACATTTCTTAACCGTCAAGAAAGTGATTGACATTTTGTTCCCGTCAAGAGTATTCTTTTTCATGACATTTGGGAATCGTCAAGAGTATGTTTTTTAATGACATTTTGAAATCGTCAAGAATTTCGTTGTTTATGACATTTGCAAACCGTCAAGAAATTTATTGTTCATGACATTTCAGAACCGTCAAGCAATTTTCCATTTTTTCATTGTAATTTATTTATATTATTGTTCCTATATTATGCTCCCATTGGTCCAAGAATTCAACAACATATAAACCACAAATATACATCAAATGGCAACTCAACATCATCCATTCATATCATTTCCAAAACTTTGCATCATATTCATATATCATTTACAAAACCAATATATATATAAACAATTTCAGCAGATTTTCAAGAATTGAACTAAACATCATCTAACCTAGCCCAAAAGTATATCATCCCGATACATAAAATTTCATAATGGCAACCCCCTACATATGAACAGTTCACCTGTCAACAATTCACATAAACCCTAAACCTCAATAAAGTCTCAAAAGTATATCAATCAACCCCCCCCCCCCCTCCCATATGAACATTTCAAAAAATCAACCACAAAAAATAAAGTTTCCTGTAAGTCCTAGATCATATGTACGAACCCAAAAACTCAGCCAACTCAACTCGCACCTCATCTAACTCGCCCTATGAGTATGGTTTTCGTGTATCAATCTGTAGACATGCAAAATAAATGAATTAGAATTCATGAAAATTATTATACCCACAAAAGAAATGAAGATCACGATACACATACCGATTTAAAACTTGACTTGGATTTGATGATTTTTCCTTAACTTGTTTCTTTGCAATATTGGTGACCACTTCAAATACTGTTGGCAAATCATTTATAACATGGAAAGACATTTAATAGCAAGATCAACCATCATGGTTATTGAAATAACTCCTACATGAACTAAAGTCAAAATCAAAATACTTATCATATTTATCAAATCCTTAAATAATCTTTTACCGCTTTTACATTTTTCCTTTTCTGCTTTTTTTTCCTACTTTTTATAGTGTTTATTAGAAGTGCTATATATAAACCAAAACCAAATTACTTAAGTTCGGATAAGGAACCAAAAACCATAAGCGAAATATTAAAACAGCAACAAGAACAAAAAAGCATTAAAAACATTAATGGGCTAAGATTCATAAAGAACTTAAATGCATTGAGCAGAAAATTAGAGCAAAAAACCAGAAACTTAATAACCAAATCCAATTTACTTAGGTTCAGATAAAAAACAGATACTCCTAATAAAAACAAAAACCAACATTAAAACAAGAACAATAAGAACAAAAAAGTAATCAAAACTTAGGGGCCTAAGACATCAATCTTTTTTACTAATTTTTTTCTATGAGACAACCACACCATATTCAATGCAAGAACTAGAAGTAAATAAAGAAGTCCTTATTGGTTTCTATGGAGACTCCACAACATAAAAACTTAATTCTCAATAAAAAGTTGGTCTCTACCATGACTTACGACTGACTGAAAAATGCCTAATCACTTACACATATCAAAAACCTTAGAATAAAATAGTAAAACTATAGTAACCCAAGGAGTTAAATGACCAACAATAACCATCCACCATTCTCAATGCTTTGTACATCTTGTTTCCACTCATACTTCTACTATCTAAAGAACAAATTAAACTAGATCGATCTCAATTCTTCAACTCAATCGAATACCAAACTAGAATCACATGACCAGAGTAAAAACGAAGACGGATTAAAACGATAAAGATTAAGATAATTATGCTAAAGATTAAGATAATTATGGAAAAATCTATCATTGATTGCATCAATCTCATCGTCACACCATTCATCCAATGTTATTGACAAAACCTAAACCAAAACCAATAATGTCCTTAGAACTAACAACAAAAAGGATTAACACAAGCAACTATTGAAAACAAAAACAAAAGAATGCTATGAGAATATGAAACTTAATCTAAGAAGCTCCATCTCTAAAACTTAACAAGAAGGAAACTGGCAATGGGATACAGTATTCAGGATGAACATAAAAGCTCCATCTATTTTTATTACTTGAAAACTAATACAATTTGTCCAAATTATAGCTAACAGTACAAAACCAATTACACAGAAACAGAAAGAAGTAAATAAGTAGACATGTCTTTCTTTTTTCTTAGTTAAATATGATTTCTCGTTCCGCTGTAGCAATAAAATGTCGGATCAGTATCCTTGCATAGATTTGAAGTCCAATTTTTGGACTATAATAATTATTTAGAAAAAAAAAACTATAATTAAAAATAAAAAGTACCTATCTTTGACACTAGAGCAAGGCTCCATCATCTCCAACTTGGCAACTACCCAAGCTACGCAGCCATCAACAACATAATTAAGATATACAAGTGGTGTATTCCCAATTAGCTGGAAATTTTAATATATGAAAAATGAATGTAATAAATTCAAAAGTTCTTAATAATAAGCTAAGTCAATCCTTGAAATTCAATTGAGGAAAAAGAGAGGGAGGAAGGTCAGTGGCTCACTTCAGTAACATCTTTAGCTATTGTAGACTTTGTATCAACCATTTTGGGCAACAACTATGCAGCTGGAAAAAAAATAACTAGAAGTCAGAAAATCAAAGAAATACACTTCAAACAACATTTTTCTACCTAATGTAAAGTTATAGACTCAAACTTCACAGAAATAAACTTCCCGCTATTCTAAATTGTTGAATAACTAAGATTCGAAAACGTAAAATAAACACGATTAGAACCATTTCCTTTTCACGTTTATCGTCAATGGAGGATCACACATATCATATTTGATTCTAAGTTAAGACAGAGATTAAGAGCCGAAAAAACAAATCAGGAAGATATACAAACAGGAATCCAGAGGTCTTATTTTACTGCTAATTCGTTTCTCATAAGAGAAAACATATAAATCAATCCAACAGGCCAGAGCACTTGCAAGTATATATATACAACAACCATCTGTATGATATATTCCAATCAGATCAATCAAAATTTACTCCAATACATTTAAAGCAACTTTTGTCTTAAAGCCATAAAATGAACAAAAAGATAAAACCAAATTCCAAAACAAATATATATTCTTTTCATCCAGCCATTCTATTCTCAACTTCATATGAAAAAACAGGTTTTCGGAAAAGATAAAGATGTAAAACGAAGCAATCCAATACATTCGACACAGAAACAAAAGATATCCTACAAAAAAAACGTATAGAATTAAACCAAAAAACAAATAAACCCATGAGAAACAAAACCAACCCAGAAAGAAATTTCGCGATAAACAGTCGAAATGTTGATGATTTTCACAGCAAACTAGATTTTGCCATATTGTAATAAGAAAACAGCAAAGAAAAAAAACATTGTTGGGCTCCTTCACACACATAAGGAGGTTATTGGTTATTGTTGTTGCTTTAGGTCATTACTTACTGGTGGTTGGTGCCCACCTCAGAAGAAGAAAATCAAAAGGTGGGTGTAGATGTTTCACGCACAAAAGGGACAGAAAATGTAAAAGGAAAAATCTTCCTTAAAAGAAGAAAATCGTGTTTCATGCACAAGCTAGCTATTCAGACTGAAAAGAGTATATTAAAAAACCAAAAAGATTGAAGAACCAGAAGGTGCAGTTAAAGAACAAAAAGGAGTAGATAAAACCTACTAAAAAGTGAAAGGAAGAGAAAAGGAAGAAAAGAAAGGTAAAGTCAGAAGAAGAGAAGCGTAAAGAAGCTTACCCGTATGGAGTGACAAGCTGGCGACTAGTTCGAAGAGTAGGGAACCGATCGATGAGGATTGCGGCAAGTCGGTCACGATGTTCGAATGGTAACGACGTCGGTGTAGAGGGGTCTGAGAAGAGGGAAATCGTGGGAGGGGTGTGTTAGAAGAGGGAAATCGTCAAGGGGGGAAGGGTTGTGAGGGAGAAATGGAGGAAAGCGTAATGTGAAAAAGAAAAAAGAATTTCACGCTTTTAGTATTTTCATTTCCCCCCTTTTTTCCTCCTATTTTTTATATATATTTTTTTTATTTTTTCAATTAATTTAGTAATTCTTGACGTTTTTGAAACGTCAAGGAAAATTCTCTTACTTGACGTTTTTAAAATGTCAAGAAATTTTAAAATTTCTCAGTCTCCGCCTTTTCATTAAAATTCTTGATGTTTTAAAACGTCAAGAATTTAATCGATATTTCTTGACATTTATAAAACATCAAGAATGTAATCGATATTTCTTGATGTTTTTAAAACGTCAAGTATAATTACATATTATTTGACGTTTGAAAAACGTCAAGAATGTCGATTTTATAATAAATCTTGACGTTTTACAAAGGTCAAGAATTTAGAAGATAATCCTTGATAGTTTATAACAGTCAAGAAAAACGTTCATATTGCTTAACGGTTTAAAACCATCAAGAATGCTGAAAATTGTCTCCCCTCCACATTTTCATCAAAATTCTTGACGGTTTTCCTATTAAACCACCCATATCTTGACGGTTTTACCAAAAACCGTCAAGAAAAGAAAAAACCAACCGTCAAGAAAGGGTCTTTTTCTAGTAGTGTTAAGCTACCTAGATCATCATAATCAAAATAGTCAGTTTATATAGTCAACGGTGTTATAACTTAAAAATGACTATTTCATGGTTCCAGTCTTATGCAAACTCTTTACATAGGATGCCCCCACTCATATGTTTCTACATCAATGATTCAGGATCACGTCATTTGTACTAACTACAGAGCGGGCCGTATCCATAGTGTTTTCGGAATAAGGTGTCCAACCTTATTCATACACTATAGACCGTTTGGGCTATAAACTCAAACTTGATCTACCTTTATATCTTTACATAAAGTTCAAGTCTGTATTAGATAGCCTCGGGATCTTAGTTTATTGGATTCAAGATTATAATATTCTATTTTCACTAATAAGTCCTCAATAACCACTTTATTGAATAGAATATAATTTCAAACTACAAACTACAAGTTTTAAGACATAAGTTCCAACATTCTCATCATCGTTTTCTTTTAATCACAAGTCACGGGACGACCGTATTTCTCATTATCATTTTCTCTTTTAACCATGTACATTTATTTTTTTATATATTTCTTTGTTACAGTTAGATGTTTTGTACATGTACATAGGGGAATTAAATGTACATACTTATAGTATGGGCAAGAAATTGAATGGTAGGGTTTTAATTCCAAAAGAAAAAAAAAAAGTTAGTCTCCTACCTAATGTTGTGTTGCATAATATAAATTTTCCTCTTCAATTAGGAAATGATGTCAATGCATTAATTAGAAATCTGTTATCAAGTTATTAACTGTCCAAGTATTTGAATTCAGAGAATATTTGATTAACATTTGTATGTTAATATGATTGTCCATGGACAGAAAGTAAATGACTTCGCCTTCAATTGTGTGAAACGCATGCATGAACATAATACAATCAACATAAACTTCCCCCATTAAGTTTAAAGGATGTAAAGGAAAAAAAATAAAAAACAACTCCATCAAATGACTCTGCTTTGGTGAGACTATTTTAAATAACAAAATTGTTAAAAATATTTATAAATATAACAAAATTTCATATTATATCAGTGATATACATTTATTAGTGTCTATCAACATACATGAGAAATGATAGTAGTCTATCTATCTCTATTAATAATATCTTGTTATATTTGTAAATATTTTAGTTCAATTTTTCTATATATTTGAAAACGAACTCCTAACTTATGTTCAATAAGAGAAAACTTAAATCAATTCCTTATTTTTATTAATTTTTAGCGTAACCTTAAGTAAGTTTAAATTAAGGTTAACTTACGTAAATACAACAAAACCAACAAAAATATTTACGGCCAATATAACAAAAAAATTAAAGTCCATGAAGCCACCATTGTTTTTTCATAAATTCCATATTTGGTTTTTGTTGTTTTAAATATTGCGGGACATTCACTTCACATCTTTTTCATCTTCATTGTAATTTATTCTTCTCCTCTACATATTATTACTTCTTGTTCATGTTCCTATTTCTTCTGGTTTGTGATTTCTTCATTTCCTCTTCATCTCTCATCTCTTTTTTTTCTTCTTGGTACAAGATCTAAAGATATTGATAAATGATCTAAATGATCGTGTATAAATATCTAAACAATCAATTGTCTATCCCAGATAAATAAAGATAGACCACTATCAATAATAGGTTATTTAGATTTGGTATAAGATTGTTTAGACTTGCCGGTACAAAGTCATTTTTAATCATTTTTTCACGTGTGTATGATCGAATTGTATTTTTTTTATTTCACACTGTAGGCTTATGGCTTTTTCTTGCCCAAAATTATTCTATACAATGTAAATATTTTAGAGTTTTATTCAATTTTTGAAAAAAAAAACCCTCAAATTAAACCAATTTTAATTCCCCTGAACTTTAGTTAAATTTTTTTGAACAAATTCCAATTCTAAGTTTAAGTTTATTCTTATGTTTAAGCTTAAACTTAGTGGAATTTTTCCTAAGGAGTTGTTTAAGTTTTGAGGTTTTTTAAAAAATAGAACAATAAAGCGTGAAATTATTTACACTGTATAAAATAATTTTGAAAAAGGAAAAAGCTCACAATGTGAAATAACAAAAATACCCCACGATTAATCTGTCACACATGTGTGAAAAACGATTTTGTATCGAGTCTAAATGATATTCTACCAAGTCTAAACGATCTTGTACCAAGTCTAAACGATCTTATACCAAATCAAAATGATCTTGTATCATAGTACCTATCTAAACGATCTTGTACCAAATCTAAATGATTTTGTACCCAGTCTAGTCTAAACGATCTTGTATCAAACAAGAAGTGGAAATATGAAGAAAAAAATAATAATATGAAAAGAAGAATAAATCGCAAAGAATAAAAACAAAGAACCGAAAAATTGTCCCACGATAATCAATATTCAATAAGAACAAGTATGAAATTTATGAAAAAATAATTAGCTCCATGAACTTTTCTTAAATTGTTATAGGGGCCATAAATATTTAGCATTTTGTTATAATATTTATGTAAATTTACCTTCAAGTTTTTTATATTTTATATTTACTTTTTTGAGTTTTGAGTTGCAAGAAACACTTTTTCCCGATTTATATTTCTTCCGAAAAGTTTCACGTAAGAATATTTTTTTCCGGACAATGTTCAACCCTTACGGAAAATTCCAACAAACCTTTTTTTCTAATTTATTTTCATTTATAAACAAGGTTAAATTATATAAAAAATGTCCAAAACTCTTTTTGTTTGTCTAAAAAATATTTCTAAAATTTCAAAAGTTCCAAATAATACCTTTAGACATTGTAAAATGGTTCAAAAATACTTTTACCGTTGTTTTTCGATGAAAATCATTAAAATTTTGTTTCAAAAATATCCCTAAACTATTGAAAAGTTTCATAAATATCCTTAAACTTATAAAAAATTCAAAATATTTCCATTAATCAAAATTTTCCACTAAATTTCTTAGCCCTCAAAATAAAAACCTAAATTTTAAGTTGAAACTATAGTCTTCAATTTCCTTTCCTATGTGGATATTTGATATTTTCACATTTTCATGGGATCGATATTGATAGAAGGGGTAAATTGATATTTCCATTACATCGAAGAAAAACCCACGAATCATAAAAATAAACATGAAAATGACATTAACATAAATATAATATAAATAATATAAATAATAGACATGTTTACTTATTTGAAAATAATAAAATATTTATTTACTAATTTAAAATTATTTTTTGAATTTTTTACTTTAATAATTTTCCAAAAATAACCATCAAAATCAAAATTTTTTGGAAAACGAAAACTTCGATATGTCAATCAACATTGATACTTTAAACCTTAGTTAAAACATAAAATTCCAAAAAATCTCGCAAAGTTTCAAAATAAATTATCCTTAAAAACATACTAAAACAATAACTTGTCAAATAAAAAACAATCTCACACCGATAAATATTCTATCATACTATCACTGAATGTTAATAGTCAAATACATATTTTTATTTGAAAATTAATTGTATGTTAATTACAACAATGACTATTGGAATTGGTTGTGTTTTTTATCTATCATTGTGTGTTAGTAGTCATGTAAATTTAAAACAATGTTCTTAACATAAAAATTTGATTTTGATTTTAGTTGGTGAAAAATTGGTGTAAAATTTGAATTAAAGAGAGTATATTTCTTAACATTTTTTAAGCTCAATGATATTCCTGAAACTTTTCAATAGTTCAGGGGTATTATTGAAACAGAGTTTAATGGTTTCTATCTAAAACTAATGGTAAAAGTCTTTTTTAATCATTTTTTTTTTAAATTCAAGGATATGTTTTAAACTTTTAATGGTTTAGATATTTTTTATTCAAACATCAAAGTTCATATTATGTAATTTAGCCTATAAATAGATAAACTTACCACTTTTGAAATGGTTCCCAAAACATGGACAACCAAAATAGAAAACTAAAGTTTAAGTTTTAAAATTGAAGTTGGGTAAGCTAAGTAAAGTTAAAATCTAAGAGTGCACTTTAATACATGTAAAATAGAACGAATTTTCGTGACGTGTGATGTATGATGTTTCTCCTCTTACAGAAAAAAAATTAGTTCTTTTAATTTGTAATGTCATAAATTTGAGAGAGAACATGAATGAATCAATATCATATCCAATTAAGAAATCCTAAAGACGAGAAGATATGTTTAAGAAAAAACATAAAAAAAAATTAAAAGTTAATATATATACTAACAAGGTACCCTGTACTTTATTTTTCGATTGCTAAATCATAGAAGCATCATAGTTAAGCACGCGTGCTTAGCTTATATAATTTCTATGTTTGGTGACATCTTGAAAAAAAAAATGACTAGACTCAAACTATTAATGAGAATTATGTCTAAATATATAGTGAGACTTTCTTTCATTCATTCGTTTGTTTTTTTTTTTTTTTTTTATAACATAAAGTACAAGTAAAGTTATAGATAAATTAGAATTCAAAAAACATAAACGGAAACTTTTGATCAATATAGACGTTTATACCATTGCCTAATAACTTGAAGGTAAACAAAACACAAAAAAAATTAAAGGCACGTTAATGTGTATTATTTATTAGAAATTAGAATTTTAATAATTTTGGTAATCTCACAAAGCACTCAAACAATTTTGTTCCACTCATGTATACGTTCATCCACATTATCAAGATTGTTTCTTAAGTAAACTGCATCATCTTTAGCAATCCAAATGCAATCATTATGAAAGCACCTAGAATTGAGCCAAGGGTGAGATTTTTCAACCCAAAAAGATTCGAAGGAGACGCTGAAATTTGGCTTTTGCAGATAACACCAAAACAACGTTGTTCCAAAAAAGTTGACCTTAAAAGTCCATTGAAATTCCTCTCCTTTGCTAACCAAGTTGTGAATTCCCAAATCATCATCTTTAGACTTACAATGCACCAATAGGGTTTCATTGTTCAAGCCATTTACCACATGAATACGCCACTTTGGGAGAGGTAGTGGAACCGCCGTGCACGGCTGAACCACAGCCACAGCCACCAACACAAGTAAGATAACCACTACCAAATTCATTTTTTCTTCGTACATTATTGTTCCCATTTTTCTTTGAGTTTTTTGATTTTTTTTACTTTTTTCTTTTTTTGAGCTTGTTTGATCTACACAACATGCTCACCCATATTTAAAGGAAATAATAATCATAAATAATATATAACCTCCCATATTTAAAGTTATTGGAAGACGATAGAAGGAAAGTAAATAATTAAATGTCCTACTCTGCACCCTAGGGTTGTGAAGGTATGGTGTTAATTATATATCATTTGCACCTTTATGTAAGCGAAATTCCCCAATTTTAAACCCATTTGTACTGTAATAACTTCTTTCATTTAGTTTTCTGAATCTTGTTTCACTTTTTTTTCCTAGTGAAAAGAGAATTCTATCTTCGGAGCGTAAGAACTGACATTTACACTAGAAGAAATTTGACCTTTAATGTCATGTGAAAAAAATGAAAAATGAGCTTTAATGTCAGTTTTCAAAAGGCGAATGTTTAATGTCGGTTTAAAACCAACATTAAACATCCTGCTTTTTGAGAATTCACATTAAAAGCTCTTTTTTATTTTTTTAATTTTGTAAAAAATTGAAGCTCTCTCTCTTACTTTACTCTTTTCTCGAATCCACGATTTTTCTATCTTTCTCAAATTTCTTTCATTCTCTTCTCAATTCTAAAATTTTCAAATCTCAAATTTTCCTTCATTCTCTTTTCAAATCTCAAATTTCTTTCGCTCTTCTATCTTTTTATTTTCAAATTTATTAAAATTTATTTCACTCTTTTTATCTCCCTCTTTCTCTCTACGAAAACTCTTCAATTTGCGTATCCCCACCCTTCATCCGAGTCTGGCTTTTCGTCGACTTCTGTAGTCTCCCATCCGCATTTAGGATGGTGATGGCGACCCACGGCGATTTGGTTATGTAAATCAAAATATCATATTTTCCAAACCATTTCTTCTTTGGAACTTCCACATCCTCTGGGTACACTCTTCATCTTCCTTCAATTCTTTTATTTCTTGGTCTGAAATTTTTCTAGGGCTTCAACTTCAAAATTTCGTGTTTGCAAATTGAAGGGGTTATGTTGAAGATGGAAGGGGAAAGGGTAATTGAGATGTTTTTTTTTCTCATATTCCATGTTAAACCCATTTCTAATTTCTTATTTTGATAGAAACTCAGTTCTTCGATTTGCCTAAAAAAGTTTTCATGGAATTTGCAGGAAAAAATAAGAACAATGACACCGGAGATGTGGTTGACAATCCTTACCACCCATGGTACTCTCTATTTCTGTAACATTTTGATGAAAAATAAAAAGGGAAGAGTTTTAAAGGTGATTTTTGGTGTTTGATTTTAGAAGGAAGATATTGAACTGATGGGTTCTATGGGGATGAATGTTTATCGGCTGTCCATTTCTTGGACCCGAATTTTGTCCAGTAAATTCTCCCTCTCTACATTTTATTTTTCTTCCTTAAAACTCAATTATATATATATATATATATATATAATTTAGAAGGTGTTTTACTCAAACAAAAAACTAATAAATAATTTTTTTTGGAAGTCATATCCTCGTCACGAGTCTAATCCTTCTGTGGACTTTATAGGGATTGAGAATCTTATAAAAGAATTGAAGTGTATAGGCGCACCAACATTTCTAAATGTTGACTTTCTCCTTTCATTATGTTTCAGTATGTTACTTAAGGTTTGTTTATAAAATCATCTCCTCTCCATTTTTTTCATTAATTTGATTCATTGTTAGTAGTATAACAATTTGTTTTACTTAATTTTGTTATCATCTTCTTGTTAATATATAGAGTGATAATATAATGAAGATTTGAAGGTTGCACAAATATGAGAAAAATGTCACTGCTCATTAAATTTCTCGACATTGTATTTTTGCTTGTCCGATTCTTACTGAGTTTTTTTATTTATTTGTTTGAAAAATTTGATGAGATATGAGATTAGTTTGTTCTTGATTGTTCTATGATTATGGTTTTGATCTGAACTATCTTTTTCTTTCTCTTTGGTTCTTTGTGTTGCTTTTGATTCTATATGTTCTTAATTTTAATGTTTTGTATTTTTGTCAGTGATGGAGATTAGAGATGGTTGTGTTATGAAGAAGATAATGGAAGAATTTTTGATTTGGATTATGTGAGATTGTTTTGAGTTTCATTTGCATTTGTTGGAATGAAAAGAAAAATTACTCTATTGTCCATGCTTTTAATATAATAAAACAAATATGGATCATGTTCTATTTTATGGTTTTATGAATTGTGAATCAAAAGATTTGAGGAAAATATGGTTTCCTCTTGTTCATCAGTCAACCGTTCCTTCTTCTTCCACCATTAGGAATCTTTGCCCCGAGTCCTCATTTCCTTCTGTCACTTATCTTCTTTTTCTCCATCAATCTTTGAATTTTTGTAATGGGTTCTTGCATAAACTATTGTTTTGTGTTGCTTTGTTTTGCTTCTCATTAAATTTCTTGACATTGTATGTTTGCTTTGTCTGATTCTTACTGGGTTTTCTTTTATTTAATTTTTTGAAAATTTTGATGAGATATGAGATTAGTTTGTTCTTGATTGTTCTATGATTATGTTTTTGATCTTAACTATCTTTTTCTTTCTCTTTAGTTTTTTATGTTGCTTTTGGTTTTATATGTTCTTAATTTAATGTTTTGTGTCTTTGTCGATGGTGGAGATTAGAGATGTTTGTGTTTTATGAAGAAGATAATGTAATAAAGAAAAATATGGATCATGTTCTATTTTATGGTTTTATGAATTGTGAATCAAAAGATTTGAGGAAAATATGAGATGTCTAACAAATGATGAATGGATGTATGTAGTTTTTCAAATTGTGAAATTTCTTTTTGACTGTTGATCTAAAGGACACTGGATTTGACCTTTAATTTACAGATGATATTTAGAAATTTTCATCAGAATATTTAGAATCTCAAGCCTGGTGACTCCTCAACTTTCATTGGCAAGATTCATTTTCACTTACTTAAATCTTCCCATTTAATCACACCGATGAATCATTCGACTGCTTTTATAGTTAGAAGGTTGGTTGGCTCCTAAGTAAGTTTGGTATGGAGCTTATTGAAGGTTTGTCAATTTTTTTCGAACTTAAATTAGTTGTTTTTTTTTTTAAGTTTGTGGATGTGTTTTTTAGAGGTTGTGATAATTGGTAGCAGGAGGTGGCTGCATCTGTTGCGGATAAACTGAAGAAGGTTTGTTATAAATAGTGGTGAGGATGAAGTGAGGAGATTTGCACTTAAAGAAGCAAAACAATCAAAGGATGGAGGGACAATGAAATTGAATCCTTCGAATATAAAGTTAAGGTTATATTCATTGCAGCCTTATGATGTCCAGAATATTAAATATATTTATCTTTTATAGATTTAAAGTAATGTTATCTCTTATTTCTAACTTGAATTAGAAAGCAAAAGAAGAGACTACGAGTGTTGTTCAACACCTTCATGGAGTTGAACATGATGTGGAACCCTTCGATCTATGATGCAAGGAATGATTTTGACTAAAAAAGAAATGGTTCGTACCTGCTTTACTTAAACTAAAAGTAGCTGGTTATGTTAGTTTGCATTTAGAGAGGAATAATTCATCATTTCTTATTTCAGGAAGAAGTTGTTCTTAAAAGATGTTGGCTTGCTTGCTACTGGGGCCTAGCTGCAAAATATGGTAAATCAGATGGCATGCCTTTTTCTTTTGTTACTTTGAATTCTACATAGTTTTCTCTTTCTCATTTGATAATGTTTTGTTACTTTGAATTCTACGTAGTTTTCTCTTTCTCATTTGCTAATGTTTTGTTACTTTGAATTCTACGTAGTTTTCTCTTTCTCATTTGCTAATGTTCTTCTTTGAATCTAGCAGAAATAAGATATTGTTTGTAGAATGATTGAAGTCATATCGGGTTGAAAGTTAAGCGATTGTGTAGATAGCCAGACGATCGGGTAGAAAGATAAGCGATCGTTGAACACTACCAGAGACGGGGGTATTTCCGACGCCAAAAAACATCGGTGAAAATAAAAAGTACGTCGGGAAAGGATATCCCGACGTACCAGACGGCGTCGGAAAGAACGTCGGGATAAAAGCATCGGAAATACCTCATTCTCGACGCAGCCTATGCCGACGCGTATTTCGGCGTCGGGAAAACCTCTTTTCTGACGTTTTTTCCCGACGTTTCTTTACGTCGAGAATTCCTTTTTATAATATATTTTTTAAATATTTTATTTCTACTTTTTTCCTTATAATATTTTGCTCAAACATTCACAATAATGTTCTGATTGCTCAAAAAATTTTCTCGACGTTTTGGATTAAATTAAAACAAATTAAATATAAATTAAAATAAATTAAGATATATACAAACACAAATTAGAAAAATAGAATTAAAATGAATAATATGAATAAGTTTACTACAACGAAATATAGTTCTCAAAATAGAAAAAATATAAACATTAAGAAAAAGTCTACCAACGAGGTGCATATACGCTTATTCTACACATTCGGTCCTAAAAATGGTATAAAAATAACTAAGTTTAGTACATAATCATATATTGCAAAAACTTAAGAATAATAGAGAGATATACGTACCGCAGAGCTAGGGATCATGTAGTGGTCCCTGTTATGCACGAGTCAGTTCTTCTTTCATCTTTTTCTTACTTTCCACTTGTGAAGCTAAATGCTTGGTGATTTCTATCTTGTACTTGAATCCGTTCCAAAGCTTCATGAAGTTTAGCTTGTAATTCAATCTCTTTTTTTGTGGATTGCGAACAAGATATCGACGAACTGCTTGCACTCGCCGTTCTGCGGGCCTTCGGCTTGGGTCCCTAACCAAGGCCTTTTGAGTAGCCTGGTCGTCTACCCAACACCTGATCGCATATCTCATCCTCAGAGAGTGGTTGACTACCCTCTGGGGTAGGCTGGGATTGGAGTTCCAGCATTTGATTCTGCAACAAATTTAAAAACTATGTTAGGTAACGCGCAAAAATATATAATGAAAGTGGATAATTAATAAAGGCATAACTTACATTCGCATCCTCGGCGACCTGCGACACGAATGTCCCAGCTCGAACGTGTGTTTCTCGGAACAATTCCACACGATCGACCGGCTCCCCTTTTCTTTTAGCGAGCTCATATTGTCGTTGTAGAAACGACTTGGACCCGCTACTATGATTGTAAGGTTGCTTCTTTTTAGCAGCCTTGTTCGTCTGTGATTGCTCCTACATTAAAACAATTATATTGTTTATTTCTTATACATATTAAAATTTGTTATCATAATTAATCATGACAAATACCTGGAATGCACGACTGATATAATGGTCGCAGAGGAAGTACCAATCTCCATCACGTCCAACCAATGCGTTTGGTGGGTTGGCACGAGCCTCTTCCGGGTCGCTGTACTTTTTGAAATGTCTATGACAGTCGGCCTGGAACTCTTTAAAGGTCGTGAGCATCTAATGCTCAACAAACATGTTCATTGCTTGATCATTGAAATCAAGCACAAACAATCGCTACACATTACAAACATAACACATTAGATTGGTTAATGTTAGATATGTTTCAAATGAAATCATATATAAATGTGTAGTGCATTTAATTACCTGGAGGTCGCCCTTGACGACCTCAATGTATTCTCTCCCAACGTCTGCCTACTTAAGACAGCGGACGGGAAATGTCTTTCGCACGCACATGCCTATCGCCTGGCTGAAGCGAACGGCGTGTGGAGAAATAGGCTTCTCCGCTCCAGGGGCGATCGTCATCGAAATGCACCCATTTATTGCAACGTGGCGCTCTAACTCCAAGAGTCGAGACTGCGCACGTCTCCTAGGAGTCGGTGTCGTTTGTTGAGAAGAAGACCCTGCTTAATAAATCGATAATAACATATAAAGTTAGAAAAAAGAACATGAAATATTTGTAAGTTAAAATGAAGAAAATTCTTAGACTCACCCGTATTGTCGCCCACAGATGACGACCCTCCCGCAATGTTATCTAAATCATCCTCAAACTGGAGGAACATATCGTCCGTCTCCATAAAATTTGATCGTCGATATAACATAATGGCTATGGACATAGAAAACAAACATTCAATAACCAAATACGAACACATAACTAGAATCAAAATATATAAACTAGATATAAATATGTGGGTACGTGGTTTAATTTGTCACTATAATTCGTCATCGCTTGCATGTGACAAGTGTTCATCCACATCGTCGATGAAGTCGTCAGTGACATGACGCACAACCGAAGGAGCCTTACGCTCTACCTTTCATGCCCACATCATGCCCATTCATCACCATTGGAGGATCCTTATGCTCTACCTTTCCATCGTGTAGCCTACTTCTACGCCACACGTGATTATGTGGAAGATAGCGTCAATGTTCCATGAAAGATATTTTACCTCGTATTTCGAAGGACGATCTATCACCCATGCATATATGACATGCCTGATACCCCTTCGTACTCTACCCTGATAGGTCACCATATGCCGGGAAGTCATTAATTATCCACAACAAGGCTGCGTATAGTTGAAAGAACTGACCTGTAAGAGAGTCATACGTATGCACCCCAAAAATCCATAACTCTTTCAATTCCTCAATCAATGGTTGGAGATACAAACCAATTTTCCTACCAGGAGATTTAGGACCGGGTATGAGCAGTGACATAAAGAAATTTGTCTCTTTCATGCATTTCCATGGTGGCAAATTGTAAGGAAGTAACACAACAGGTCATATACTGTACGAGGTACTCATTTGACCAAATGGGTTAAACTCATCTGAAGCCAAGCCCAAACGCACGTTTCGTGGATCAGAAGCAAAATCAGAAAATTCAGAATCAAAGTGCTTCCACCCCTCTGCATCAGCTGGATGTCTCAAGACATCATCTGTCTCAACAGGTTTGTCCCTATGCCATCTCATGTCAGCAGACCCTTCCTACGATACAAACAAGCGTTGTAATCTAGGTACCAAAGGAAAGTGGCGCAATACCTTATGCGGAAATTTTTTCCCTCTATTATGATTAACCTTGTACCTAGCCTTGCCACATGTAGGACAATGTTGCAAATCAGCAAACTCTTTCCAATACAATACACAGACATACTTGCACGCGTGAATAGTCTCGTATCCCAAGCCCAAGTCACGAAGTTTTCGTTTTGCTTCATAAAGTGAACTAGGAATAATACTATTACACATTGTAAAACGCTGCTCTTAAGAGTTCTAACAACATGTCGAACGACTTGTTACTCCAACCATTTAGAACTTTCACATGCATCAACTTAACCAAAAAATTCAACGACGAAAATTCAGAACAACCGGGGTACAACTCATTACGTGCTTGATTCAATAAGTCATGAAATATATTATTTGTTGCGTCTTCATCTATATTTACCCCAACATTCATCAGCATTTCATCTTCCAAAGGAAATTTCTCTATTTCCTCTTCATGTTCAATAAGGGTTTGTAAATCATTTAGCATACCAAAGATATCACCTTCTTCATTAAATTGTCTACTACTAGTTCCTTCATTAAAAGGATTACTACTAGTTCCTTCCTCAAAGTTTTCTGTACCTCTATAGCTTAATGACTCTCTATGATACACCCATTCTGTGTAGTAGGGGGATATTCCAATAGTCAGCAGATGTCGTTCCACACCCTCTAATGAGCTCCAATTTAAATTCAAACATCTCTTGCATGGACACCTTAATCGTTCGTAAACATCAACGTGAAATTTGACAAATTCTAAAAATTGGGTCATTCCATGTCTATACTCAAGGGATAACTTATTTCTAAGTTTCATCCAACCCTTATCCATCGTTTAAGTCCCTAAAACATAAATAGATTTGATTAGAAAAATATCTCTCTCTCTCACATCCATAACTTACTCCCCTGAATTTTCACTATTTTTCAATAACTAACTTCAAACTATAGAGCTATCATAACTGCAGGATAGCCAACACAACCTAATTATTAACAACAAAATACTTCAAAATATCTCCGCATCCTACAAACCCCTCCAAACTGTAGAGGCTACCATAACTGCAGGATAACCAACACAACCTAATTATTAACAACAAAATACTTCAAAATCTTCGCATCCTACAAATCCCTCCAAACTACAGAGGCTACCATAACTGCAAGATAGCCAACACAACCTAATTATTAACAACAAAATACTTCAAGCTATCCTACTACCACCCCTTGAAACCAGCAAATTCAAAACAAAAAAGGCTACCATAACTGCAGGATAGCCATCCCAAACATAAACAAATTCAAAACAAAAAAGTTACTATAACTGCAGGATAGCCATCTCAAATCAATAATAAAATATTCAACACAAACAGGCTACCATAACTGTAGGATAGCCAAAACAAATCTTAACACACAAATTACATTCAAGACATAAACTATAAATCTCCCCCCTCCCCTCCCCTCCAATTTCAATTTTCAATTCAATTATAAATCCCCGCCCCCCCTATTTCAATTTTCAATTTAACTTAAATTCCCCTCCCCCCAATTCAATTTTCAATTTAACTATAAATCTCCCCCCCCTCCCCCCCTCCCCCAATTCAATTTAACTATTAACCCCCCCTCCCCTCCAATTTCAATTTTCAATTCAAATATAAACCCCCCTCCCAATTCAATTTTGAATTTAACAATAAACCCCCTCCCCCAATTCAACCCCCATTCAATTTTCATTTAACTATAAACTCCCCCCCTCAATTCAATTTTCTAAATAACCCTAAACCCTAAACCATTCAAATTTCAATTCAACCACAAATTACACACATTCTATACAAAAATACATTTAACAAACAAAAATCTATTCCAAAAGAAAATCCTAAAATAATTTTCCTAAAAAAAACCCTAAAACATAAATTTAAACTAAATAAATTTTAATTTTCCACTTACCTAAAGAGGCAGACGACGGTGAGGAACAGCGGCGAGGGACGGCGACAGAACAGTCGCGGAAGGGCGACGGAAACGGCGACGAATCTCCTCTTCTCCTTTCTTTTCCCCTCTCAATTTTGGTTCTGTAAAATACATAACTGAAACGATTAAAAAGAGGATTTCCTGACGCAGTTCCGCGGCGTTGGGAAATCCCTTATTCCCAATGTTCTTTATGCCGACGTCCTTTTCGACGTCGGGAATGCTCCATTTTCTTGTAGTGGAAGGTTGAAGACTGTGAAGGTATTTATGATTTCTTTTTAAGTCTTGTATTAGGATCTTGTTTCATGTACTATTGTAGAATGTATATATAAACACAATATTATGATTTCATTTTGCATATACATATGTACAAGAGAAATATTGTAGTTTATAAAAGAATATTACTTTTATTTATTTGTTGGCGTAAGAAAAAATATTTATTCACATGACCCATAATGTCAGTTTTTATTATTTCGCGTCATGAAAAGATGGACAATTTAATAAAAATAAATTTGTAAAAACAGA
The DNA here is from genome assembly GCF_025177605.1 of Cucumis melo. Classification (NCBI taxonomy): domain Eukaryota; kingdom Viridiplantae; phylum Streptophyta; class Magnoliopsida; order Cucurbitales; family Cucurbitaceae; genus Cucumis; species Cucumis melo. Next base: position 29,004,974 of record NC_066864.1, read on the forward strand.
CCCAAAAAGTATTTTAGGCTGCACTGACAACTGAGCCAACTGTGAGGTAACTTCCCCTACTAAGACTACAATCTCAGCTCTCTCAAAATCTCTGAGCAAAGGAGCTTGCTTGGTGATAAGCGCTGCTGAATGTGCAACCTTCCTACTTAGCGCATCAGCTACCACATTCGCCTTACCTGGGTGATACAAGATTTCACAGTCATAATCCTTCACTAACTCGAGTCATCTCCTCTGTCTCATATTCAACTCATTTTGGGTGAAGAAGTATTTTAGGCTCTTATGGTCAGTGAAAATCTGTATCTTCTCACCGTACAGGTAGTGTCTCCATATCTTCAGTGCAAAAACCACTGTTGTCAACTCTAGGTCATGGGTAGGATAGTTCTGCTCATGACTCTTCAACTAACGAGAGACATAAACTACCTTACCTTGCTGTATCAAAATGCAACCCAGTCCTTTCTTTAAGGCGTCACTGTAGATCACAAGACTTCCAGATCCATCTGGCACTGTAAGAACTGGCGCAGTCACAAGCTTCTTCTTAAGCTCCTTGAAACTACTCTCACATGTTGGGCTCCAAACAAAAGGAGTCCCCTTCCTGGTCAACTGAGTCAAGGGACTGGCTATACGAGAGAAGTCTTCCAAAAACCTCCTGTAATAACTTGCTAGACCTAGAAAACTATGAATCTCGCTGACTGTAGCCACTCGAGGCCAACTAGTAACAACTTCAATCTTTGCTGGGTCTATATAAACTCCCTCACTTGACACCACATGTTCAAGAAAGGATACCTTCTTCAGCCAGAACTCACACTTGGAAAACTTGGCATACAACTTATTAGCTCGAAGAGTCCCCAAAACTTGATGCAAATGTTCCTCATGCTCGGCCTCTGTCTTGGAGTAAACCAAGATATCTCAATAAAAACTATAACAAACGAATCTAAGAAATCCTTAAACACCATGTTCATCAAGTTCATGAATACGGTAGGAGCATTTGTCAAACCAAAGGACATCACAATGAACTCGTAATGCCCGTATCTGGAACGGAATGCAGCCTTAGGAATATCACTATCTCTGATCCTCAGCTGGTGGTATCCTGAACGTAAATCGATCTTAGAGAAGACGGTGGCTCCTTACAACTGATCAAACAAGTCGTCAATCCTGGGCAAAGGATAACGGTTCTTGACCGTCACCTTGTTCAGCTCTCTGTAGTCAATGCAAAGGCGCATCGACCCATCTTTCTTCTTTACAAACAACACTGGTGCTCCCCAAGGTGACACGCTAGGTCGTATGAAACTCTTATCCAGTAATTCCTACAACTGGACCTTCAGCTCCTTCAGTTCAGCTAGGGCCATTCTATAAGGAGCTCTAAATATGGGAGCAGTGCCTGGCTCTAGCTCAAAGGCAAAATCAATCTCCCTAGGAGGTGGGAGTCCTGAAAGCTCATAAGAGAAAACGTCGGGGTACTCTCTCACCACCGGCTCAGATGACAAGGAAACTTCAAGCTCTCTAGTGTCCACCACGCTGGCCAAGATACTCCAAGTACCCTGGTTGAGTAATTTATTGGCTTTCAAAGCTGAAATGACTTTGGGTAGGACTACAGTTCCTGCCCCCTTAAACTTGAAATTAGTCGCTGAAGGAGGGTTAAAAACTACCTCTTTGCAGAAACAGTCTATGCTTGCATGGTTGGCAGACAACCAATCCATGCCTAAAATCACATTAAAATCTCACATGTCCAACACTAGCAAGGTCACATCTAACACATGGTTCGCTACCTCTACTTGACATGCCTTTATCTTATCTTTAGACAACATGACTTCTCCCGATGGGGTAGAAACAGATAGTACACTACCCAACGATTCTACTTCTAAACCCATTTACCAAACAAAAACTAAAGATATGAAAAAAATGGGATGACCCAGAATCAAACAATACAAATGTGAAGTGTCCCAAGATTGGGAGCGTATCTGTCACTACGGTACCAGCTTGCTCGACCTCCTAACGAGTAGTGGTAAAAACTCTTCCCTACTGGGGAGTGGGAGTTTGGTTCGATGTAGTCTCAAGCAATTTATGAGGACAAAAGTCAACTGTATGCCTTGGTTGCTTGCGCCTGAAGCAAACTCCACTTCCTGCTAAGCAACAACCTCCATGAACTCTTCCACAGCTACAACAAACAGGTAGCTCTCTCAAGGTTCTCCAAGCTGCTGCAAGCTCCTGACGGTGCCGCTGGAAGACACCTCCTGACCTCAAGTTTCGCTACGATGCCAAGGCAGGCTATGACTCAGCCTTCCTCTTCTAACCAAGGGTTGACCTTCTGCCTACAGGCTTGGACGGATCAGCTCTCTCATGCAGACTCAAGTTTAGTGCCAGACATAATGCATCAGCATGGGTGGTTGGCCTAGTGGCTCGAACGATACCTGGAGGTCTAGTCTGAGACCTCTAACGAACTTCTCAGTCTTGGCCTCCTCATCCTTCACTACCTCAAGGGGAAAGCGGGATAGCATATCGAACTCAGCGTCATACTGTTCCACAGTCATGTCGCCTTGCTCCAAGTTCAGGAACTCCTTCTACTTATCGTACTTCACGTTGGTAGAGAAGAATTTGGCATAGAAGCTCTCCTTCAACTGCTCCCAAGTTATCTTGCTAACATCTCCACCTAGCATCCTTTCAGTAGTCTCCCACCAGGCGGTACCCCTATCTTCCAGGAAGAAAACTACGCAATGCACCTTCTGGTCATCAGGGCACTTCATATACCAAAAAATGGTCTCTATAGAGGTCAACCACATCTAGGCCTTGGTGGGGTTATCCATGGACCCGTCAAACGTCTTAGGATTGTACTTCATGAAATCTCTCAAATGTTTGGCCTTTGCTGACAGTTGGTTTGGCACGGGCTGAGGTTCCACTAGGGCTGAAGAAGGGGCTGGAGGAGGGGTGATCGTGGTCTGCTAGGATGAACGGCGCTAAAACCTCCATCAATATGCATTCAGGAATTCCATTATGGAGGCATGCTTTCACCAACCTTTCAAACCTGCTCCATGCATCATACAGGTTCCCTTTATCCTTCTGATAGAAGGTCATAATGTCCCTCTGTCGCCTGGCATTCTCATGGGATGAGAAGAACTTTTTCATGAATTCCTCTGTGAGTTTCTCCCAAGTTCTTACCTCCCCAGTTTCTAAGAAATTCACCCATATCTTTGCCTCATCCCTCAGTGTTAACTAGAAAAGGGAAAGGTCAGCTCCTCTTGCAAAATGCTAGACATATGAAATGATGCACAGATAGAGTAGAAGCTTCGTATGTGCTCGAGTGGATCTTCACCTTGATAATGGTCAAATTCGTCGGCGTTTTGACTCATTTGAAGCTTAACAGGTTTTATCTTGAAACGCATGTTTTCGCCAAATACAAGGTAGGCGATTTTGGGATTGAAGTTGTACAGGTTCAGTAAAGCATAAGAACAAATTGGCATGTCTAAATATGAGCTATCATGGTAAGATTTTCGTGTTCTTGGGAGGCATTGTGTAGAGGTATTCTGTTATTATTGATGTTGTTGATCATTCTCTCAACTGCTTGTCTCCTCTATCTTCTTCTTCTGTTTCGAAGAAAGGTCGTTCGATTTCAAATTAGTTAGAGAGAGAGAAATCGAAAAATATATGTGATATAGCCATCGGTTATCATTTAGAGATAGAGCTTTATGTTTAAATGTGATTTAAATATTAAAAATATGAATGCAGATTCATATTCGGAAGCTCCAAAATGATGGAAATAGCCAAAGTTGAAAAAGTCAAAATGTTGACTTTTGACTTTGAAAAAACAAACTTTGTTCGACTTTATGTTCAAATGTGATTTAAATTTCGGAAAAATGAATGCGGGTTCATGCTCGAGAGGTTGAAATTAGTCAAGACGAATAAAATGGTAAAAAAGTCAAAGTTTGACTTTGACTTGAATGGTCAAATGACTTGAAAATCTAAAATTTTATTGGATAATCCCACTAAAATTTTATTGGATAATCCCACTAACATTTAGTGGGGTTTGTTGTTTCCTCTTTAAAAAAACACTTCTGAGATATGTGGCTATGTGGGATGTAAATACCTAGCCCACTAAATTCTACTAATGATTAGTGGAATATTAGGTATTGAGATTTGGTGAATTAATTATATGCATTTTTTTTTGTATGTAATTAAGTTATTTAAAGTCAACTCTTTAAATTAATAAAGACTTTTGGTAATTTTTATAAGTTTGACTTATAAAAAAAATCAAAACCAATTTTCTCTCTCAAATCTCATCCCTAAGTCACACCTCTAATTTCCATATCCCTCTCTCTCAATTCTTTCACTTATCGGGTCCCACAACCTGATTCTAAGTCTAGAGAATAGCGGGTCAACACTAGTAATGGTGGTCCGAAGTTCGAGTTCATGAGGACATTACAAGGATCTGAAAGCTATGAAGGTATGTTTTTCTTTTAACCCTAATTTCACTTAAATAAAGTAGTGATGCATGTTAATATCTAAATAGTTTAAATGCAATTAAAGTAAAATTGATCCTAATTTTTCTATGCTTGTCTACGTGTTTCATCACCTTCGTTTTGAGTCGAGTTTGTTGTGCTCTATTGTTCGCATCCTTGTATGTGTGCTAAGCTTCCACTCGAGAGTCGATCTCTCCATTCGAGGTGATTAGGCCGATCTACATTGAAGTTCGAGTCACACATCCTTTCTCTTCCAATTGTGCTCTATTCCAAGCCCAACCGACCCAAGTTGCTTTTTTGCCTTTTTTTCAGCAATTTTTGGTGAGTTTTGTATGGGTTTTGATGGGTTTTGGATATAGCCATTAATTGATCATTTTAGGCTAAAAAATAATTTGAATTTGGTTCTAATTGGTGGTTTTTCCTTCAAGGTTTTTTTGGCTAATTTTGGAGATTTAATATGTGAAATGTTTTCAATCAAGGTTGAATTGATTTCAACCTCACTTTTGAGTAAGTTGATTTTGGAAAACTTTTGGATGCTAGCCATTAGTACTTTTATTGATTAAAGTTATTGAAATTTTACTTATTGTTTAGGAACTGTTTAATTGGGAAAATTTGCTATCAGCTAGGGAATAATTTTTGTAGTTAATCTCTCAGATAAGAGATTCTTCTACTGAACATTCGAACATGAAATTAAGAATCTTCATGTATTTACTGATTATGCATTGATGGTCGCTGAAATGCATAACAAGGTGTTATAGTTGTTGGCTAATGTAATATGATGATTATGCATGTTTTATGGATTACATGATTATGTATTATTATGATTGTTGCTTCATGTCATGTTTATGATGATTGCTACATGCTTTTGAACTGTGGTGTCTATTAACTTTGGTTGTTAGGATGTGTACCTACATGTACGGCATCCCCCGGAATCACCACCTTATTCAGCTCTATGAATGTGTGCATTAGACAGAACCACCAGTCTATCAGTTTTCATGAGTGGTCCAATGGGATCACTTCACAACTCGATCTGTTGCTTGCTCCATCGGGATCACCAGATAGAGGAGTGTTTGTACGAGATAACTAGATCATGTGTGTTCCATCGTGCACACAATATTTTTATGGTACCTCCTAACTAGAAGTTAACAAATCACTTAATGGGACCCTTACAGGTATATATTTATACTCACCCCTTGTCATACCTCGTTCTAGGTATTCCCTTCTAACCTAGATCATGGCATGAAAACACTTTTCAAAAACAAGCTTTTTCAACTTAAACTTCAGTAGAACAAACATTATAAATTTCTACAAAAATTTCGACAGCATCTCCCCTAAAATATGGGTTAGACAAACATGAAAAGGAAAGGAATTTTCACTATTATATATATATATATATATATATATATATATATACACAATCTTAAGACTCAACATCAAAACAAGTGTATCTCACCACACGCTTATCCAGACTTCCAGAGTTTCAAGCACATTTTTAATCCAAACTAGATATTACTTACAAAATAATTACAATCCAATAAAGGATCTCTCAAAACACAAGTCCTTAACATCACTCTCGCTACATCTAACCACCCTACGATGCAATAGAAGTGTTAAGTATATCCATACAAAAATGAAAATCTACAAATGGTGATGGGGAGCTCAACCAATGTTTGTTCCTTGACCTCTACCTAGGGGGATAAAAATTGAAAATGTGAGCTAAAAAAGTTGGTGAGTGGCAAGTTTTTATAAGTAAAAATTTGTAAAACATGCTCTCAAGTATGTTTATATATGCATCGATAATGAAATAATAATTAAAACGTTATCATTAAGTATTACTATGAATCACAAGTATCGCCAACAAACCTATTCCATATAAGGGCCTACCATAGGAAAGCGCCTAAATATACGGTCAAGAATAACTCGTACATGATCAAGGAATCATGCGGCCAAACAAAGCTCATGCATATTTAGTACTCGCTACAATGACAACCTCCATCCAATCTAGCCATGGTAAAATACTAAATACATGATTGAGAATAACTCACATGTGATCCATATCCATAAAGAAACACACGGCCAGATTGAGCTCATGCATATTTAGTACCTACCGTAGTAGCAACCTCTATCAAATCCAACCATGGTAGAATACTAAATACACGATCGAGAATAGCTTACAAGTGCTCTATATCCACAAGGAAACACGTGACCAAACTGAACTCATGTATACTTAGTACCTACCACAGTAGCAACCTCCATATCCATGCTTCTATGTTTACATAGAGCCACCCACCATGGGTTAAAACTAGGCTCGGATCCAAAATCCATCCTCCATCCATGTCCTCATCTAGGCTCAAGTTCTGAAATCTCTGATCACGACCTCTTTTAGCCCCAGAAGCCCTTAACAACCATAGGTGGCGCTGCAAAAACATTCACGTACCCTTAGGGTGTGTTTGGGCCTCGATTTTAGGAGAAAAAGGATAAAGAATTTGGGCCAAACTGTGTTTAGATGTAAGAGCTCAAACTCAAACTTTGGACAAGACTTATCATTATAATAATGGGCTATATAATGAGCTTAGCTTCTTTCAAATTCTATTGTCTTTTTTTCTCATTTTGGCATTTGTTTCTTTTTTCTTTTTTTTAGAGGGTAAAGATTTGTGGCTTTTAGGCACATGGCTCCTCATTTATTCTTCTTCAACATAAAAGATTTAGATGCCTAGTTATGGGCCCTTTTCTGTCATCCCGAAATTATTTCAACTTCTATCCTTTCTGTGATCATCTATTTCGTCTTTGCTTATGCTATAATATATACATGGGCTTTCATTTCATAACATGCAATAATGACATTTTTAATAAGTAAAGTTTTTTATAATCATTAAAAACTTTAGTTCCATACTTAGACCATCATACCCCCTTTTGACATGGCATTATGTATTATTTGAAATTTTTCATGTATGCTCAACATTAATTTCAGTTACCACTCTTTCCTGTGGAAGTATGTAGAACTTAAGTATGCCTGAGGATATGTAGAACTAAATTTGCTTCTAATAGATATATCTTTTGTTATTATTTTTTGTCTTTTCATTTTACATGATTATAGTTCGAAACCTGATTGGAATACAGAGAATAAGGTTTAGGGTTATATAGAACTTGTTAGTTTTTGGAATATGGATTCAGTTTAACTTTACTTAATTTCGTTGTTTTGTTGATTTTTTTTTAGATTAAACTGCATCTTATATAATATGGAGAAGTCGTGGATGCAAAAGAATAGAACGTCATCTGAGTATGCTTATGGGATTGAGATGTTTATTAAAAATGGGTTGAAGCATTCAAAGACGTCAAATGTTATGGCCTGTCCTTGTTTAAAGTGTGTGAATGCAAAAACTTTAGATGTGAATACAATTAGAGATCACTTGTTTTTTAACGGCATCGATCAGAGTTATCAAGAATGGATTTTTCATGGTGAATCACTACCAATAAAGAGAAACAATGAAAGTGTCTTTAGTAGTGTAAAAGAAGAAATTGACGAGGATGATGTTGATGACACAATTGGAATGTTTGAGGCTGCACATAATTATTTTAATGACAAGTTAGAAAATTTTGAGGAAGTAGTAGATGATGCCAAGAAACCATTATATCCTAATTGTAAGAATTTTACCAAAATATCTACGTTGATAAAGTTATATAATTTGAAAGCTAAATTTGGATGGAGTGATAAGAGTTTCACTGAGTTATTACAATTAATTTCTGACATCTTACCTACCCCCAAAGAATGCCCTACTTCTACTTATGAAGCAAAAAAAAATTTGTGTACTCTTGGAATGAAGTACGAGAAGATTCATGCCTGTAGGAATGATTGTTGCTTGTTTAGGAAAGAACTGTCTGATGCAAATGTATGCCCCTCTTGTGGTATGTCAAGATGGAAGATTCCTAAAAATTCAAAGAAGGAGGTTAAGAATGTTCCGGTGAAAGTCATGTGGTATTTCTCTCCAATTCCAAGATTTGAAAGAATGTTTCGAAGCAAAGAAACATCAAAATTATTGACGTGGCATGGGAGAAAAAGAGAAGTGAATGATCTATTACAACATCCAAAAGATGCATTATCATGGAAAAAAATAGACAATTTATGGCCAGAGTTTGGGTCAGAACCTAGAAATCTACGTCTTGCTCTTTCCACAGATGGGGTAAATCCGCATGGAGATCTTAGCAGTAGATATAGTTGTTGGCCAGTTATGTTAGTGACATACAACTTACCTCCATGGTTGTGTATGAAGCGAAAATTTTTGATGTTGACCGCACTAATATCTGGTCCCAAACAACCAGGAAATGAAATAGATGTTTATTTAGCTCTGTTAGTTGATGATTTGAAAATACTTTGGCATGATGGGGTGGAATGTTACGATGCATATCAAGATCAATGTTTCAGGCTAAAGGCTATTTTATTATGGACCATTAATGATTTTCCTGCGTATGGTAACTTGTGTGGTTGTACAGTCAAAGGATATCATGCATATCCAATTTGTGGGGAGAAAACTTCATCAATTTATTTGCCAAAAGGAAAGAAGATGGCATATATTGGGCATCGCAAGTTTCTACCACGCCATCATCCATATAGGAAACAAAAGAAAGTTTTCAATGGTGCACAAGAATTAGAATTGGCTCCAGAACCATTGAGTGGGGAAGAAATTTTCATACAAACAAGTAAGTACAAACACTCATTTGGTAAGAGAACTATGAACGAAAAGAACAGTGAAATGAGTTCTTCAGGAACTTATTGGAAGAAAAAATCTATTTTTTTTGAATTAGAATATTGGAAGTTTCTTGATGTGCGACATTGTTTAGACGTGATGCACATTGAAAAGAATGTCTATGCAAATCTCATTGGCACATTGCTTGATATTCCCGGTAAAACCAAAGATGGAGTAAAAAGTCGATTAGATTTGGTTGAATTGAACATTAGATCAGAGCTAGCCCCTCAAGTAGGGGAGAAAAAGATCTTTTTACCCCCGGCATGTTATACATTATCTCGAGCAGAGAAGTTGAGTTTTTGTAAGACACTATCTGAATTGAAAGTACCAGAAGGCTATTCATCGAACATTCAAAGTTTAGTGTCACTCACAGATTTGAAACTGTATGGACTTAAGTCGCATGACCATCACGTTCTTATGCAACAATTGCTACCTGTGGCAATTCGTGGTATTCTACCGAAACATGTAAGACTTGCAATTATTCGGTTATGCTTCTTCTTTAATGCTATATGTAAGAAGACAATTGATACATCACAATTGAAAGGAATGCAAGAAGATGTAGTTGTCACTTTATGTCTATTGGAGAAGTATTTTCCACCATCATTTTTCACTATAATGGTACACCTTGTAGTGCATCTCGTAAGAGAAATTGAGTTTTGTGGACCTGTTCATCTAAGGTGGATGTATCCTTTTGAACAATATATGAAAGTCCTAAAAACTTACGTGCGAAATAGAAATCGACCAGAAGGATGTATGGTAGAAAATTATATTGTTGAATAGGCTATAGAATTCTGTTCTGAATTTATTGCTGGAGTTAGTTCTATTGGACTTAACTCATCTGTAATAAAAAAGAATTCAAACATGGATAGAGCATTATCAGCTTCTTCTTTTATCAGACCGAGTAAGGAGCAGTTAGATCAAGCTCATCTTTATGTCATTCAGAATGTAAATGATGTTCTACCATACGTCGAGTACGTGCTAAATCCTATCTATTCTCATTCTATATAAGTTGTTTATGTAATTACTTAATAACTTGTTATTTACGACAGACAACATATGGAGAGTTTGCGTAAGCTTAACTCTGGTAAAGCTCGAAGTAAAAAGTGGATTCAAGAAGAGCATAATCGCTCATTCAGTCGATGGCTGTCCACACGGGTAATCACTACAATCATACTCTTTTATGTTTGTTTTGGATCTAACTAAATCCAATATATTGTGTAGGTTGCACTTGCTCTCGAAGTACCTAAAAATTCTATCACGCCTTCTTTAAGATGGATAGCTCACGGACCTTCTCCAGATGTGGCCACTTATTCTGGTTACATAATTAATGGATATCACTATCAGACAAAAAGGCGTGATGATATTAGGAGAGTTCAAAATAGTGGAGTTAGTATAACCGCTACTACGATGCAAGTCTCTAGTTCTAAGGACAAAAACCCTGTCATGTCAGATATGACATTTTATGGTGTAATACGAGAGATATGGGAGATTGATTACCATCAATTATCTTTTATTTTATTTAAGTGTGATTGGGTTGACAATAGAAGTGGAGTCAAAGTGGACGAGCTTGGGTTTCCCATCGTTGATCTCAAACGTATTGGACATAAATCAGACTCATTTATTTTAGCCACTCAAGCAAAACAAGTATTCTATGTCCAAGATTCTGCAAATCCTGAATGGTCGGTGGTTTTAACATCTCCACAAAGAACTATTGAAGAAGATTTCTTTGAAGATGAAATAGGAGATATGCTTCAAGAGTGTGGTTACGAAACCATTAAAAGGATGCCCAATGTTGATACACCTAATGAGACTGATGATACAAATTCAACTTATATTAGACATGATTGTGAGGGTAGATGGGTAGAGAAGGGTATGTCATTACTTTGCTTTATAATGTATTTAATTTTAGAGTTCATAATATAATTGATATGCTTATGGTATCTTTATAATGTATTTATGTTTAAAGTTCGTAATATAACTGCTATATTTATGGTATGTCATTACTTTGCTTTATAATGTATTTATGTTTAAGTTCGTAACATAATTGTTATGCTTATGTATGTTGACTTTGCTTATTAATGTATTTCCATTTTTTGTAGATTCATAGATGGAGGATAGCAGTGAGGATGAAAGAGAAATGCTTCCAGAAGTAAGAAAGAAATCATTCGTTCCACGTGGGCCAACTACTATGTCTGAGTTGGCCTTAGTGAGAAATTCTGGGCAAAAGTTGCCCATTCAATTTAATGAACACGGAAAACCTGTTGGAGCCACGTCTAAGAAAATGCAAAGTTACATTGGTGTGTGCGTTCGACAACAGATTCCTATCACATACAACTCTTGGAAAGAAGTTCCGAATGAGCTAAAAGATAAAATATATGATTGTATATCGGTATGAGTTCTATTGTTATGTTTTTCATATAATGTAGTTTGCTTTACACTCTAAGTTTAACTAAGCTTTTCTTTTTTTTTGTGTAGATGTCGTTCGATTTACAACCCAATGCTAAACATTCTATACTTATGTCTGCATCAAGAAAGTTTCGAACGTTCAAGACCACGTTAACTCAGAAGTATATACTTCCGTCTAAGGATCAACCATCACTCTTGCAGTTTCCTCCCAAAATCTATTCTCATATAAATCAAGAAGATTGGGAATCGTTTGTGGATGCTAGACTAAGTGAAGAATGGGAGGTAAATAAGTTTAAATTTTCAATGGAATTAGAATTGTTTTGATATCTACCTACAAACTAATACGTTGTACAGGATTATAGTTGTATTCAAAGGGAAAGAAGGTCGAAATGCGTATACAATCACCACATGTCACGTAAGGGATATGCTAATCTTGCCGATGAACTAGTGAGTATTTCTAATTAAATTGAAGAATTTATCTTAATATGTTGTTGTTAATTAAATATCTATCTTTTGTTGTAGAAAATAACGCATGATGTTTCCTATCGTTCAACTCTTTGGAAAGAAGCACGGAAAGGAAAAAATAATGATTATTTTGATGATTCTACTCGAGATTGTGCCTCTCGGATTGTAAGTATACTTATGATTACAATATATAATCTTTTGTTAACCTAACTGATGATGAATTGTTTTATACTTGTATTGTTTTATAGGATGAATTAGTTGCAACAAATAAAAATGAGGACATCTTGACTGACGCATTGGGTTCCAAGGAGCACGGTGGACGTGTAAGAGGCGTGGGTGCTTTCGTCTCTCAATCACAATATTTCAACACAATAAAAGGGAAGGAGAAAATGTGTCATAAAGAAGAGGATGACTCGAGATGCAAAAGTGACAAGAAGAGAAGTAATCACTCGAGGTCATCCATTGGAAGTATTAATATAGATCTTGATGCCGATGAGGACACACCTACCAACAAAGGAGTGGAGGTAATTGACTTTGTTGTCACTTTTAGTTTTTTAACTATATAGGATCAATTGTTCTTAACTATGCTTTTAATATTTGTAAAGGGAACACCATGCAAATTGTCTATAGGATCCATTAATAATATTGTTGCAGTAGCCACGATAGTTGAGGATAACATTGGATGTCCCAATGTTAAAGTTCTAGTAGACGTGGTTACGAGAGAAAAATTGACTAAACCCAATCCAGTGAAGGGAAAGATAGAGACTTTAAATCAAGCATTGGGTAACATTATAGAATGGCCTCGTCGGCTTGTTTCTACGATCAATGACAAACAAGTGTGTATCTTTTTTTACTATTTAAGTTTTGATTTTATTTGTATATGTATTTTGAATTTAGAACCTTGGTTGTGATAGGAGCATTCAACTAGGAAGGATGTCGTATACCCTTCAAATTATACTGACGTTAACGGGATTATTAAGCTTTTAAATAGACATGCCATGAACAACATGGAGGATGTAGACATGATTCGCATCCCAATGAACGAGCTAATATTTGGAAGTGACAAATTTGTTTATTTAGCTCGTGAAGATTTGTTGCATTACTGCGGCATGGTTGAAATCGGCTATATGTGTATACTAGCGTATATTACGTAAGTAGACAACTTATACTCATCTTTATCTCCAATACCACTGTTGTAGTTAGTTTGTTGATATTTTAACTATGGTTGCTTTTACTTAGATGTCTTTGGGATAAATGTGACTGTGCAAAGAATTTTTTTGTCATTGACCAATCAAAAATATCGTCACATATCAAAGATCGTGATCTTCGATCCAGAAATTTAGCCAACCAGCTAGAAGCAGTTAACTTGGAACAGAAAGTGCTAATTCCATATAATACCGGGTAAATAAAGAAGAGAAACACATTAATATATTTCCATTGAGCTTAAATGTGTACTCACATTGAAGATGTTGTTTATTGTAGTTTTCATTGGATGTTGCATGTTATCGATCTTCGTGAAAATTGCGTTTATGTTTTGGACTCTCTTCGGAGTAAAGTCAATGAAGACATTCATGGAATCATAAATGTGTAAGTGTATTTACTTTATTACTTCTTATTTAACTTTCTTTTCTTCTAATGTTTCAAAATATTTAGAGGGTTGAAGACATGGCAAGCGAAACACGATCTACAACGCTATCGATCAACTCCAAAATGGAGACCTGTAAAGGTAATTTGCATTTACAGGTAATTATTTTTTATGAAACATAAGATTAATTTGTATTCAATTTATATACATGCAGTGCCCTCGTCAATTGGATTCTGTAGGGTGCGGGTACTACGTGCAAAAGTACATACATGAGATAGTGCATAATTCTAGTACTTCTATTACTAACCTTGTAAGTTTCTACTTTAACTTTTTACATATTACAATTTATGATCCAAACTCATACTTTCCATATCTTTCTCTTTGTGTGTAGTTCAATACCAAAAATGCATATAGGCAAGAGGAGACTGATGAGATTCGAACTGAATAGGCAGCTTTTGTTAGCAGATTTGTGTAAGTAGTTGCTTTTTGTAGTTAGGTTAGTAGTTGATTTTTGTAGTTAGGTTAGTAGTTGATTTTTGTAGTTAGGTTAGTAGTTGGTCGAGTTAAGTTTTTGTAGGGACGGGCAGTCCTATAGTTTTTTGAAGGGCAGGTGGTCCCGTACTAATTGTTGTTTGTTAGATAGTTTGTACCTATACTTTAGTTAGTGAAGGAACTTTCTATTGTGTTTATAAATCACGATCTTATATATTATCTTTATATTTTTGAGTTTTCACTTACAGTTGTTGGTTGTTTATTTAAATATGTGATTAGGAGTTAGATGATTTTATTTGTTGTAATACTATGTAGAAGGGTGGAAAGGTGTGCTGATATTTTAGGTGTTTGATGATCGTATTTGCTGTAGTACTATTATGGAAAAGTGTGCTTGTATTTTAGTGTTGGATCTTATGCATTGTAGGTGTTTATTATTGGTTTGCCATGGATGGTAGGATGTGTTGTTTGATATGTGTGATTATATATAAGTGGATATATTGGAGGATTTGGAGTAGTTGGACTTATAGTGTTGAATATAGTTGTGTTTATTGATATGTGATTATATGTAAGTGTTGGATGATGTGTATTTGTTGTAGTTCTATATGGAAGTGTATGCTGGAATTTTAGGTATTATTGTGTGCATTGCAGGTGAACTAGGTATTATTGTGTGCATTGCGGGTGAACTAGGTATTATTGTGTGCATTGCTGGAATTTTAGGTATTATTGTGTGCATTGAGTAGTAGGCATTATAGCTAGTGTGCAAGCCATTTTTTTATTTTTTACAATATACGATGACGAACATTTCCGGACGTAATTCGACTCAAATAATATCGATTTTGCCGTCATAAAAACTATTATAAATACGACATGAAATGTATATTTAACGTGGGTATAAAAACGACATTAAATGTGTCTTTAATGTCGGTGGAAAAACGACATTAAAGATGTGTCATAAGCGACATTAAAGACATCTTTAATGTCGGTTTAAAAACGACATTAAAGACAGCTTTAATGTTGGTTATAAACCGACATTAAAGACCTTCAATAACACCTTCAAAGACCGACATTAAAGACATCTTTAATGTCGGTTATAAACCGACATTAAATCCCAACCGACATTAAAGGCCTTTAATAACGCTTACAAAGATGTCGGTCGCCAAGTGACATTAAACCGACATTAAAGGCCAAATTTCTTGTAGTGAAAGTCCCAATTTAAACTCTTAATCCAATAAATATCTAGATTTGAGTAAAACTTAATGAATCCCTCATTTAAATAGTCCCTTAAACCCAATATTAATAAATTAAGAGAACTACAAGTCTTTGTCCCACATTGAAATATGGGGAATCCGTGGAAATGGCAAATATAAGAATGGAAATTAGAAAAATAGAAAACTGTTGTTTTTTTTTATGGCAAAACTAACTACCTGAAATAGTTTCCACTTTTTTGGTTCGAAATTACCTCTTAACGATGAGAACTGTCCATATTCAAGTACAGTATATTTAAGGAGATCGAAAAATCAAATAAAATATCACGTATCCGATTACAGTGTATTTGTGAACACACCCACCTATGATAATTATTAACTAAATAAAAAAATTATTATATTCTTTCAAAGATCCTTAAACATATTCAATTGGTTTCAATATCTCCTAATTATTCCGATTTTTACCTTCAATAATTATATATTCAAACTTTAGCTATTAATACAATGAATACGTCCTAAAATTTTAATGGAATGAATACTTCCTAAAATAATGATAAAGATGATGCAATAATTAACTATTAACAAAATAATTAAAAAAGTAACGGAAAATCATTTAAAAGATTCAAATTTCAAATCTCAAGTAAAATTCAAATTCAAATTTCAACCATTCCCTAAAATTATGGCAAATATAATGGAAATACTTAAGTTTAGAATCAAATCCCAACCCTCCCTAAAATCATGCCAAATAAAATGTGATCTATCTTTAATTTTGCCAACCAACTGGAATTAAGGAAAACGAAAATAGAAGATTTACCAAAAGACAATCAATCAGAATTAAGGAAAACGAAAATATGTACTAAAAGAAGAAGGTGGAAAGTGACAGTGCGGGTGGAAAACCATTTGAAAATTTGAAGAATGTTAGAAACCGGAGAAAATTTGAAGAAAATTTTGAGAACTCCGTATTTTTTACCGATACATGCAGAAAACAAAAAGGAAAAATCCAAAGGTTGAAGAAGGAACAGAAGCGTGAAACGAAACAACTCACCAATACTTTGGGTGGTGCAAACCGATTACAGTGTATTTGTGAACACACCCACTTACGATAATGATTAACTAAATAAAAAAATTATTATATTATTTCAAAGATCCCTAAACATATTCAATTGGTTTCAATATCCCCTAATTATTTCGATTTTTACCTTCAATAATTAAATATTCAAACTTTAACTATTAACGCAATGAATACGTCTTAAAATTTTAATGCAATGAATACTTCCTAAAATAATGATAAAGATGATGCGATAATTAACTATTAACAAAAACATTAAAAAAGTAACGGAAAACCATTTAAAAGATTCAAATTTCAAATCTCAAGTAAAATTCAAATTCAAATTTCAACCATTCCCTAAAATTATGGCAAATATAATGGAAATACTTAAGTTTAAAATCAAATCCTAACCCTCCCTAAAATCATGCCAAATAAAATGTGATCTATCTTTAATTTTGCCAACCAACCAAAATTAAGGGAAACGAAAATTTGTACAAAAGAAGAAGGTGGAAAGCGACTGTGCGGGTGGAAAACAAATATGGGTGAAAAGTCATTTGAAAATTTGAAGAATGTTAGAACCGGAGAAAATTTGAAGAAAATTTTGAGAACTCGGTATTTTTTACCGATACATGCAGAAAACAGAGGAAAAATCCAAAGGTTGAAGAAGAATCAAAAGCATGAAACGAAACAACTCACCCATACTTTAGGTAGTGCAAACTGATTAAAAAAGGAAGAGCGTGCAAACGATGAAAAAGCGACGGAAGAGAAACCGACGGTGGAAAAACGAAAGAGGAAGCTACGGTGGAAAAGCGACGGTGGAAATGCGTCGAAAAGCCTTTAAAAAACGAAAGAACAAATGCACCGGAAAGCCTTTACAGAATATGGTTTATTTTTTTGGGAGGGAAATTCAGAAAACTGATAGGAGTGCATAGTATGTATTAATTACAGAGTATTTGTGGTTTTTTCTTACTATTTTATTTAGGAGTCTATATTGTAAATTAGGTAGGGGCATTTAAGGTATAGTTATCCCATTTATTATGTGGAAATTAACTGTTTTGCTATTTTGACAATTTAAAAATAAATTTTCCTTTTATCCAAAGTAAACCTTAGATTTTGCTATTCTTCTTGTCGCCTCTTGAAATATTTAGAAAAGGGGAGAGGGTATAAATACTAAATAACTTTATGAGGAATACAAAGTATGTTAGTGGTGATTGCATAACTTGTACAAAAAAAAAGTAATTTTTGTTGAATAATTATCTTGAATTATCAAGAAGTTTCTTGAAGACAAATTTTGGACTATTGGATCGCACACTTTCTCCAAGACTAATAGCCATTGGATCTTTCACGTCTCTCTAGAATATTTGGAGCCATTAGATCATACACATATATCAAGGGCAAATTAGAGTCATTGGATTTGCTTGATGGCCAAGTATCGAATTCTTCTATCCCTGCCCGTGGTTTTTACCCTAACTTATTTAAGGGTTTTCCATGTAAAATCTTTGTGTTCTATCCTCTCCCCTCTTTTTCAATTTCCTTTAGTTGCAATCTTACTCTACTCGATCATAGTCCGAATTCACAACAATTTTTATTGCATAAATTTCTTTACTTTTTTGGAAATTAATGCCCCAAAGTTGGCTTTGACCTCTTTGAACATCTGCATGGCAAGTCTACACATTTAGTGGTGGCTCGGGTCTCTCAGCACTTAAACACCAAACAAAAAGCTCTATTACTTGTCTCCTCTTAAGTCCATTTCTGATCTTTCCATTTCAATTTCAGTTTTGTATCGAGAGTTTTGGTTTTGTTTCTATTCCTTATTCTGACAAGTGTATTTTTAAGTAGGGGAGTTGTGTTAACCTTAGAGAGCAACCAGCAACATGATTGGCGTCTCGATCGGCCGTAATTACTTTTAGGGTAGTGGTTCGTCACAGCACAACAATATTCGCCATTCTTACCTTTTTTTTCCAACATTTTAATGTTGTTGAACAATTAGTCACTATTTGAATGTAAATTTGCTTAACGTCTTGCTTGAGAGATGGGACTTTAGGTTAGATTTAGCATGTTAAACTACTTTTCAGTTATGATGAAAGTGATAGGAGATTAATAGAGATTAGTAATTAAGAATTTTGATGTCGCTCCAATTAATTAATTATATGAAGATGAATTATCAGGTGATGTGTTAGAAATGGTTATGCTCGAAAAAGGATACCTGGAATCTGGATATAAAACTTCTAAGTCTATATAGTCAATATAAATTCAAACTAATTACGGTTTAAACAATTAATTGGTTAATCGATTAACAAAGTCATTATTCTAGAACAGGTTTCTGTTTAGTTTTGCCCCCATTTGTTATTGTTTGTTTGCTTTCCTATGTTTAGTTTCGATTACTTCTTATTAAAGTTCGGTCTCTTAGATAGATTACTTCTTATTAAAATTCGGTCAATAAAACTGTAGATATCTTAACCAAACTGTAGATATCTTTGAATAGCTGAAAAATTATTTCTTATCACGACTTGTTGCAATCTATCAATATTTTACTATGTTTACAAATTTTGCTAAGTTTGAATACATTTAAAAACAACTTTTGTTATAATAGTAACTATTTCAAAATTATTATTTATCATTTTTAGGAAAAGTTCCAAAATTGTTTACAAATGATGTGGCTTTTATACAACTTGTAGCCACCTAATTTTATCCTACATTTTTTTTTATTCTTTAAATTATTAATTGTAGCCGCGGTTAAGATATTTCATTAATTTATTTTGTTAAAAAAAGAAAAAGGTAAAATTTTTTTGTAATAATATGAAATCTTATGTTTTTTTCTTATCTTTTTATTAAAATGGAAAATAAAGTCATTAATGAGAATATCTATTATTTAAAAAAAATTCAAATCATTTTTTTTTACTTATCACTTTAGAAAAAAAAAACAAATTAATTTATTTATACAAAATCTCTTTTGATTTATTATATTAGGAAAAGCAAGATAATTTATTTTATACAAAAAATTTTAATACCATATTTGACTTATCTTTATCACTTTAGAAAAAAAGCAAAAAAATTATTTTGGACAAAATCTTTCAATATCATATTTTTACTAATTTAGAAAAAAGAAAATTAATAAAATTACATAATATCTAATTTGATTTTATACTTATTAAATTTTCCTAATTTGTGGCACACCCCGGGTCTATATATAGGGTTCTTTGTCATTTGGAAAAGAGAGGAGAAGAAATTGTTTTATAGAAATTATTGAGGAAAAAAAATTGTTTTAGAGAGAATTTGAAGAAACGTATTCCTCTTCAAAAAGGTGGGTCATTAGCTTTTTCGCTTTATTGTTTTTATTTTTATCTTCATATCGTCTTTTTTTTTTTTACCCTAATTCTAATCCCATAAGGAGAGAAAAACTTAGTTGGAGGTTGCATTAGGTAGGGTTTACTCCCAATGATCTGCACCTCATACAACAAGTAATTTTCTTCGGGATTGAATCCTTATTTTTGTTCTTCTCTTTTCAAATGTAGAGAGAAAGAAAAAAAATGTATAAGGAAAATTTCCTTTTTCATTTTTACTACCTTTTTATCATCATGCTAAAAAAAAGGTTTTTTTAACATTTTTCTTCTCTTTAAAACAATAGAGAAAAAGAAAAAGTTGTAAGCAATTTTTTTTATTATTATCCTTTTTATTATTATTATTATTATTATATTTTGTTTCTTTTAGGGTGGCGGCAAACCTTACCGTCACCCTCTGTTTCTTTTTTTTATTATTTATTTACTTATTTAAATTTAATTTTATTTGTAATTTTATTATTATTATTATTATTATATATATTTAAACTTGTGTTTGTTTTTATTTTTATTTTCTATATATAACTTTATTTATTTAGTTTTTTTATATTTATGATTTTTTTAAAACTTTTTGTTATTTTTATTCTTATACCATTATCATTATTTCCTTTCATAATTTTTTTTTATTTCTTTTAACTTACTATCATCCCTATGTCCTCTTTTCTTCACTTATTTATTTAATTTCTTTTTTACATATTCATTTGTTTATTATTTCATTTAGTTTTTTTTTTTCATTTTTTTCCTCTTATTTTCTTTAACGTTATTATGTATCTTTTCTTTTCCTTTTCTTTTAACTTATTTTTTATTATTATTGTTATATTTAGTATATGCATACATTGATATCCTAAATTATTTGCCTAATTTATTGTGTGGTATATTTGTTATTTCTATTTGACTTTCATTAAAAATTTCTTGAAAATTTTAAAATACTTTTAACCATAATTGTATTTAGTTTTGAAATCTTTTTTTTTTTAATTTTTTCTCTTTAAACCATTTAGAATCTTTTTCCTTTTTTTTTTTAAATTATTTATTTTAAAACTCAAAATTAAATAGATATTTCATAAGGTTTCCTAATCTACATTTTTATAATAACCACGCCGATTTCGATAAAAAATCCTACGATGGAATCTAGAAATTTCTGGGAGTCTGTTATTTCTAGATTCTTGAGATGAGGGATCAATATCTTAGGGAGTCCGAAATTTGATACCAAGAGAAAATATATTTAATCAATGTTTTATAAAAAACATTATTCGAAGACTAGCCTATGATAGAAGTTGAGAAATTGTAACAATTTCTCATTCTCTTAAGGTGAGGAATTTTCCCCCAATATAGTCTAATTAATGGGTGTATCCCACTTATTTTATGGGATCATTGCTCCAAATATTGGAGTGGTGAGCAATGAAATAAAACATAGTTTTTTTAAAAAATAAATAAATTTTATTCAAGACATTAAATTTGACCACCGTTTTTCTAAAACGGGTGTTATGGGGTGCTAACACCTTCCCTGTACACAAATGACTCCCGAGCTCAACTCTAATTTTTTCGTAGACCAGTTTTTATTTTATTTAAAATGATTCACTTTGTTTCGGTGTCCAATCACACCGTAAAAAAGATTGGTGGCGACTCCTTTTTTTTTCGTTTTTAAAATTAAACCCTTCTTAAGGATGTCGGCCGCTCCACGTCGTCTCGGGTACGTGGCGACAGCTTGGCGACTCCGCTGAGGACATGAGGTTCCACCTTGAGAGTTTGGCCTTTTCTTTGTCTTGATCTTGTACATTTTTTTTTGTTGTTTTATTTTCTTTTTAGTGTGTTGTTTATTGTTGTTTCACACACAATCACAAGCCTCCTGTCCGGG
This sequence comes from Cucumis melo, assembly GCF_025177605.1. Lineage (NCBI taxonomy): Eukaryota > Viridiplantae > Streptophyta > Magnoliopsida > Cucurbitales > Cucurbitaceae > Cucumis > Cucumis melo. The sequence continues at coordinate 29,026,564 of NC_066864.1, forward strand.
CTCTACCATATAGAATTAGAAACGAGGATGGAGTAGTGTCGACCTTCGAGGAGCTTATGCTTCCGTGCAGGCACACGAAAAATTCTCACTCAACTTAGTCATACAATCACATGTGACGGTTGTGATCAAATTGAGGACCTTTTATCTTTTAGGACTTATATTCAGCTTCACTCATTATGATTCTCATATCATGTTAATTCGTATATTTTAGAATTTTAATTTTTTTGTCTTATTAATTATATTATTCTCACACACTAGCACAAGCCCTCTATCCGGGTTGTACCTATAGGATTAGATTCGAGGATGTAGTAGTGTTTGACCTTCGAGGAGTTGTTGCTCCCGTGCAGGCACACGAAAAATTCTCACTCAATTTGGTTGTATGATCAAGTGTGACTATACACCATTTTGAGGGCCTGTGTTAGATAGGATACTAGCATTAACTTCACTAAGTTTGTTTGAGCCCTTGCATTATCTGATGGTTTTCTTTCTCACATTTAGCATTTACATCTAGACTCATCCTAACCGAATCATTATTCTCTTTTTAAAAAGATAAAAAGCCAAAACTTGCAAAATAGCTCTAAGTTCACCTCATCAACATCCATATTGGACAAGAAGAAAATAATGGATGACATATCCTACATCCTTTCTCGTGCAAAATCCTAAACACAACCACCCAATAGGCAGCCCAGGTCAGCGATCCCACATCTACTCCAATTACAAAAAGTGGTAAGAAAATTTCAGAAGAGTAGGGTAGTAGAAAAAGACTAGAATTTCTAGAAGAAAAATTACGCGCCATTGAAGGTGCAGACATGTACGGGAGTATCGACGCAGCACAACTATGTTTGATATCAGATGTGGTAATCCCTCCCAAATTCAAGATTCCAAATTTTGAGAAGTACAATGGAACCACGTGTCCAAAAAAGTCATCTAGTTATGTACTGTCGGAAAATGTCAGCTTACGCTCATGATGATAAATTGTTGATTCATTGCTTCCAAGACAGCTTGGTTGGCCCCGCTTCTCAATAGTACATGCAGTTGGATGGTTCACAAGAGCATAGGTGGAAGGATCTTGCCGATTCATTCTTAAAACAATATAAGTACAACATTGATATGGCACCCGATCATTTGGATCTTCAAAGGATGGAAAAAAGAATGTTGAAACTTTTAAGGAATATGCACAACGCCATGCGTCTGCCTCGAAGTCGAGTGTTCGAACTCCAAGCGCACCCCTATTTTTTCTTTCATTTTTTTTGCACGACCCGGAAGCATGATCCGGTAACCCGATCCACGAACCAATTCGCGACCTGCGCCTAGTCCGCCATGTGTTGAGCCCTCCTCCGGGCGCGCCTCTCCCCTGTCGGCAATTTCACTTGAAGAAATCAAAGAATTTCGCTTTGAAGCAAGCTTTTCCTCGGTACTTTCATACATTTCTTTTACATAAATATGCTTTGAGGACAATGCAAAGTTTTTAAGTTGGGGGTGGGTGCTAATTTTTTTTTCTTCGTTTAAGCATTTGCATGACCTGGGTAGATTAAAATTGACCATTTTTTTTTATTATTCTGAATGCAGGAATGAAATGAACGTTGTTTGCTTGAATGAATGCTTGCAAAAGAAAATGCATAGATGTTAATGTTTTTGCAAAGTTTCTTATGATGATTGCCTATGATACACCTCTCTCAGCAATTTTTGTTTGGATTTTAAATAGGATAAAGAACCATTTATGAAATTGAGGTTAATTTTTAAACTTTTCATCTCTTTGACTCATGAATTAGAAAAAAAAAACCCCTTTGTCGAGCCATGACGAACCTAGAAGTCTTTAGAAAAGGATAGAATGCTTAAATTCGCTTGTTGTAACCTCGAAAGAACGGTCAATCATAGAACCTAGTAGATTAAATCCAAGATTAGAATTAGTCAAGCCGGAGCTAAGCAAAAAGCTTGCTACCAAAAATAGAATCCCAATAAAAAAAAGTAGCAAAATGCATACTTTTAGCAAAATACTTTTATCAAAAAAAAAAAAAAGAAAAGAAAGAAAGAAAGAAAAAGTACGATTAAGTCGAACATTAGGATTTTTTCTGTGATCAGTTAGGATTACTCGATGTTAGTGAGGTACGAATCCCTACGGAAAAAGCCTATCCTTTGCCTTAGTAAAACCCATACAATTCTATCTTAGAATTTTCTAGCTAGTTTCAATGTTTTGACCGAGGGCCGAGTTTAAGGAGGGATCCTTCCCGCTTCAGAGTAGAGGGAAAACAAGCCTAGGGCATTTTTTAATTCTTTCGAAGCATGTCTAATGAGTTGAAATAGCAAGACTTAGATGTTTTATCTAAACATGATTTCAATAAATGAACTTTATTAAAAATCAACCTCAAATTGACTACTTGCTTCTCTTGAATATTTAATAAAAAATTACTTTGTTGAATTGTTAAGGCATGAGTAACATCCTTTGCATATTTGTTTGAAAACATCAACAAAATTTTTGCATGATTGTTTGAGTTTAATTCTTGCAAAATAATGTTGAATCCCTTGCATGATGAATGACTGAATGTTAGCACATTTTTAATTTTCTTGCTCGGGACGAACAAGTCTTAAGTTGGGGGTAACTGTTTTCCTTTGAAAGCTAAAGTGCAAAGTCTAGTCAAGGCCGGATGGTTGAAATTCAAGAAGAAAGAAGAAGATTACAACGTTAACAAGAACCCTTTACCAAATCATGAGGGTCCGGCCATAAATGTTGTTGACACATTTACGGAAAGATACAAGAATAAGGTGTGTGATGTGACTACTTCAATTTGTCACCAAGGTTTAGCAATGATGAGGGGGAGAAGTTTGGATGCATCAACGAGAAGCAATGTTTATTCCACCCCGAGATAGATGACCATTTCATTGAGGATTGTTGTGAGTTCAAGAATAAGGGGCACCAAAGTTGAAGGTGACATCGATGACGTTATTGATTTTGAGGTTTCAATCTATAATCTTAAGCAGAATATCGAAGAGGATGAATATGATATATCTCCTGAATTACTAAGATTGATAGAGCAAGAAAAAAAATACTATGTCATATCAAGAGACTTTGAAGGTTACCAATTTGGGAATACCAGAAGAAGTGAAAGAAGTGTGAATTGACACTTTAGCTCAAGAGCAGGATCAATCAGATCTGGTGATCCTGCTTCACGAGTTCAAAAATATTTTGCATGGTCCCATCGAAATATGCCTGGTTTTGATATAGAGATTGTAACACATTGATTACCACTTAAACTAGAATGTAAACCTATACGACAAAAGCTTCGCAAGTTGAGCTAAAGGTATCAAATGGCCATCGATTCATTTTGGTAGCCATAGATTATTTCACGAAATGGGTAGAGGCTGCTTCATACAAAAGTGTCACCAAGCATGCTGTTGTCAAGTTCATACGAAAGAACATTATATGTCGGTATGGTTTACCTGAGCGCATCATCACCGATAATAGAAAAAACCTGAATAATAAATTAATAGAGGAGTTATGGAGTCAGTTCAAGGTTAAACACTATAATTCCACTCCTTATTGCCCTAAGATGAATGAGGCATTGGAAGCAGCCAACAAAAATATCAAAAAGATTCTTCAGAAAATGTCGGTCACTTATAGAGATTGGCATGAAATGCTGCCTTTCGCATTGCATGAATATAGAATATCAGTTTGCACCTCAACAGGGGCAACCTTTTTTTTACTGGTGTATGGTTTCGAAGCAGTTTTACCTATTGAAGTTAAGGTGTCATCCCTTGGGGTAATCCAAGAGGTAGAACTAGATGAAGCAAAGTGGGTTCAAGTAAGGTACGGGCAATTGAATTTGATAGAAGAAAAGAGAGAGACTGCTTTATGTAGAAGACAGAGTTGTATAAAAATAAAATTGCACGAGTGTATGACAAGAAAGTTTGACACTGTCGTTTTCAAAAGGGAGTTTTAGTATTTAAAAGGATCCTACCTTTTCAAAAGGATCATAAAGGAAATAGAATCCTAATTACGAGGGACCGTATATAGTAAAAAGAGCTTTCTCAGGAGGAGCTTTCATATGGACGGAGAGGACTTGCCTAACCCCTTAAGCGTGGACTATGCATAGAGTGACGATTAACTTTTGATTCAGCATTATCTCATCAAGTCACTAATATTTCAAGGATATGGGCTTGTACTTGAGGTTTCAGTACACATGAACGTTATTGGGCTATTACGCATGTTTTGTTTTTTTTTCTTTCTTGAGAAAAGTAAACAATGATTCAATTTCTTTTATACACATAATTAACATGTTTATGCATACATTGCTTTTCACATTGTCTGCGTTGTCTGCATTTCCATAGGTGGCATGATATACATTACTGATATGATAATTTAATATATGACCTTTAGCTTGATTATTCATTCTTTTGTCATGAGGCGCTTGTTTTATCCCTGACCCTTGGCACCATGGCGCTGCGATGGCGCTTGTTTTATCCCTGGTCTCCAGCTTATTTATTCTTTTGTCATGAGGCGCTTGTTTTATCCCTGGCCCTTGACACCATGTCGCTGCGATGACGCTTGTTTTATCCCTGGCCTCCAGCTTATTTATTTCGTTGCCATGAGGCGCTTGTTTTATCTCTGGCCCTTGACACCATGTTACTGAGATGGCGCTTGTTTTATCCCTGGCCTCCAGTTTATTTATTCATTTGTCATGAGGCGCTTGTTTTATCCCTGGCCCTTGACACCATGTTACTGAGATGGCGCTTGTTTTATCCCTGACCTCCAGTTTATTTATTCATTTGTCATGAGGCGCTTGTTTTATCCCTGGCCCTCTACATCGTGTTACTGAGATAACGCTTGTTTTATCCCTGGCCCTTGACACCATGTTGCTGCGATGACGCTTGTTTTATCCCTGGCCTCTAGATTATTTATTCTTTTGTCATGAGGCGCTTGTTTTATCCCTGGCCCTTGACACCATGTCGCTGCGATGGTGCTTGTTTTATCTCTGGCCTCCAGCTTATTTATTCTTTTGTCATGAGACGCTTGTTTTATCCCTGGCCCTTGACACCATGTTAGTGAGATGGCGTTTGGTTTATCCCTGGCCTCCAGCTTATTCATTCTTTGGTATTGAGGCACTTGTTTTATCCCTGGCCCTTGACGCCGTTAATTTATTTAAAATATCTTAGTTTGATGAGTTAGTGGCTACACCTTCGTCCTCCTTCTAATTCTATAAGGATGCACGAAGGGGGGCATGCTGTAGCCACCTAATTTTATCCTACATTTTTTTTATTCTTTAAATTATTAATTGTAGCCGCGGTTAAGATATTTCATTAATTTATTTTGTTAAAAAAAGAAAAAGGTAAAATTTTTTTGTAATAATATGAAATCTTATGTTTTTTCTTATCTTTTTATTAAAATGGAAAATAAAGTCATTAATGAGAATATCTATTATTTAAAAAAAAATCAAATCATTTTTTTTACTTATCACTTTAGAAAAAAAAACAAATTAATTTATTTATACAAAATCTCTTTTGATTTATTATATTAGGAAAAGGAAGATAATTTATTTTATACAAAAAAATTTAATACCATATTTGACTTATCTTTATCACTTTAGAAAAAAAGAAAAAAAATTATTTTGGACAAAATCTTTCAATATCATATTTTTACTAATTTAGAAAAAAGAAAATTAATAAAATTACATAATATCTAATTTGATTTTATACTTATTAAATTTTCCTAATTTGTGGCACACCCCGGGTCTATAAATAGGGTCCTTTGTCATTTGGAAAAGAGAGGAGAAGAAATTGTTTTAGAGAAATTCTTGAGGAAAAAAAAATTGTTTTAGAGAGAATTTGAATAAATGTATTCCTCTGCAAAATGGTGAGTCATTAGCTTTTTCGCTTTATTGTTTTTATTTTTATCTTCATATCGTCTTTTTTTTTACCCTAATTCTAATCCCATAAGGAAAGAAAAACTTAGTTTGAGGTTGCATTAGGTAGGGTTTACTCCCAATGATCCGCACCTCATACAACAAGTAATTTTCTTCGGGATTGAATCCTTATTTTTGTTCTTCTCTTTTCAAATGTAGAGAGAAAGAAAAAAATGTATAAGGAAAATTTCCTTTTTCATTTTTACTACCTTTTTATCATCATGCTAAAAAAAAAAGTTTTTTTTAACATTTTTCTTCTCTTTAAAACAATAGAGAAAAAGAATATTGTTATTATTGTTATTATTGTTATTATTGTTATTATTGTTGTTGTTATTGTTATTGTTATTGTTATTGTTATTGTTATTGTTATTATTATTATTGTTGTTGTTGTTGTTGTTGTTGTTGTTGTTATTGTTATTATTATTGTTATTATTATTGTTATTATTCTTGTTATTATTGTTATTCTTATTGTTATTCTTATTGTTGTTGTTGTTGTTATTATTGTTGTTGTTGTTGTTGTTGTTGTTGTTGTTGTTGTTGTTGTTGTTGTTGTTGTTGTTGTTGTTGTTGTTGTTGTTGTTGTTGTTGTTGTTGTTGTTGTTGTTGTTGTTGTTGTTGTTGTTGTTGTTGTTGTTGTTGTTGTTGTTGTTGTTGTTGTTGTTGTTGTTGTTGTTGTTGTTGTTGTTGTTGTTGTTGTTGTTGTTGTTGTTGTTGTTGTTGTTGTTGTTGTTGTTGTTGTTGTTGTTGTTGTTGTTGTTGTTGTTGTTGTTGTTGTTGTTGTTGTTGTTGTTGTTGTTGTTGTTGTTGTTGTTGTTGTTGTTGTTGTTGTTGTTGTTGTTGTTGTTGTTGTTGTTGTTGTTGTTGTTATATTTTGTTTCTTTTAGGGTGGCGACAAACCTTACCGTCACCCTCTGTTTCTTTTTTTTATTTATTTATTTACTTATTTAAATTTAATTTTATTTGTAATTTTATTATTATTATTATATATATATTTAACATTGTGTTTGTTTTTTTTTATTTTCTATATATAACTTTATTTATTTATTTATTTAGTTTTTTTATATTTATGATTTTTTTAAAACTTTTTGTTATTTTTATTCTTATACCATTATCATTATTTCCTTTCATAATTTTTTTTTATTTCTTTTAACTTACTATCATCCCTATGTCCTCTTTTCTTCACTTATTTATTTAATTTCTTTTTTACATATTCATTTGTTTATTATTTCATTTAGTTTTTTTTTTGTTTTTTTTTCTCTTATTTTCTTTATCGTTATTATGTATCTTTTCTTTTCTTTTTCTTATAACTTATTTTTTATTATTATTGTTATATTTAGTATATGCATACATTGATATCCTACATTATTTGCCTAATTTATTGTGTGGTATATTTGTTATTTCTATTTGTAACGCCCCAAAAATTTAGATAATTTATTGGGCTTATTTTGAATCCATTTAATGAGAATTATTTGATTTATGTGGGAATTGAAATTAATTAAATATTTCTTGGATGAATATTTAATTAATTAGAGGTTTTAGCATGTGTTGTTTGTTGAGATTTTGATTAGATGGTAAGTTAAGAGAATTAAGTAAAGTTGTGGATTTTTAGTGTTGTTGAAGTTGAATTTAATTAAATAATTATGGATGTTATTTAATTAAATTGTCGGGTGGAAAGTTTGTTGGAGATTCAATAATTATATGTATATGTGGAAATATATATATATAATTATTATGTTAAAGGAAAAGATAATTATATTTGTTGAAATATAATTATTTAAGGAAAAGATAGTTGTATTTTGGGGAAAGGATATTTATTAAAGGAGAAAAAGTAAAATAATTATATTTTGGGAAAATATAATTATTTGTAAAAGGATAATTAATTACTTTGGAGAAAGATAAACAATAATTAATTATTGTGGAAGATAATTAATTACTTTGAAGAAAGATAAACAATAATTAATTATTGTGGAAGATAATTAATTACTTTGGAGAAAGATAAACAATAATTAATTATTGTGGAAGATAATTAATTACTTTGGAGAAAGATAAATAATAATTAATTATTGTGGAAGATAATTAATTATTTTGAAGAAAGATAAATAATAATTAGTTATTGTGGAAGATAATTAATTATTATGTAGAAAGATAAATATTGTTTATGGAGTGAAGTTGTTATGGTTGAGTTAAGATAATTCATGTTGGAAGTTATAAGTGATTTATTGGAAAAGATTTGATTGATTAAATTAATTGAGGACTTAAGTTAATTTGAGATTTTGGAGGGAAAAGTTAGTTTTGGTGGAATTGTAATTAATTGAGTATATATATATGGATATATATATTTAATTAATAATTTGGAAAAGTGTAGTTAATTATATTATGGAATATAATTATACTTATTTGAAAAAGAAAATAATCCATGAAGAGAGAGATGGTTGATTTTGATTGGACGAAAAAGATATATATTTATAAGAGAGAATAATGGTTTAAATAAATATATATTTATTGTAGATTTTGGTGAGAGAAAAATAATAATAATAAAGAAGTATTATTATTATTATTAATGGTTATAAATGCCTAAGATTAAGGCATTTATTTAGGAAAGATAATGGGAATAAAGATATATGTATATTTTTTTGGTATTATATATATATATATATATCCTAAAAGGAAAAGGAAAAGGAAATAATAATAATAATAATAATTATTGTTATTATTTGGGTCTATAAATAGCATTAGAATGCTTAAGATGGAAATAAAGGAAAAAGAAAAAGAAAAAGGTTCTTTATCTTCTTCTCTAAGATTGTCGCCACCTCAGTTGAAGTTAAGATTGGTCTCTTTGGAAGCTTGAGGATTTAAAGTGATGAATTTTTCATCAAGGATAAGAGGATTTTTCAACCTCCATCTGAGTAACCTTGGTAAGCCAATAAAATTAAATTAATATTTTATTAATTTAATTTTGGATCTATTTGTGTTTTCTGTAAAAGGTTCAATTGGCTAAACTTTTTAAGATCTAAATCTTGGATTTTTCTCAATCAAGGTTGAATTGGTTTCAACCCCAATTTTTAGAAAGTTAATTAATTTGGGAGGATTTTTGGATGTTAGCCAATTGCTAATTTCATTAATTAAGATACTAAGTGTTCCTTTTATGATTAGGATCAAGTTAATTGGAGAATTTTACTGTCAACTAGGGAGTACCTTTGTTTGGCTAAAATCTCCAGGTAAGAGATTCTCCTACTAGACCTTCGAACTGAATTCAAGAGACCGCATGTAATTATGATTATGCATTGATGGTAGCTAAAATGCATAATTTGATGATAATGATTATACTGAGATTATGATGATAGTTGATGTTGATGATGATGACTGAGATTATTATGTTGATAATTGATGATGATGACTGATGTTATGTTAATGACCGATAGTATGTTGTTGATGACTGTTGATGATTGTTAATGCATGATATATTAATCACATGATTAAGGACGTTAAGATTAATACTCATGTCATGTTATGATGTTATGTTATGCTACATGCTATGGATAGGGTGTTCTGTTAACTTTGTCTATTAGAGTCGTACCTGCATGGGTGTCCTTCGGGATCACCACCTATTTAGGACTGTGTGGTCCGACGGGACGCCAGTCTAGCATGGATATAGATATGATTCGAGTGATTCGACGGGGTCCTCGCATCCCGATTGTCTTAGTGTTACCCCCGGGTTCACTACAGACCAGCATGTCCTAGGTGCTCCCTCGGGACACCGAAGACCAGATTTTCGTTCCTACGGGAGCGCATGTTGCACGTGTTCGGGAACGTGCCAGAGATTGGATACCATTTTCAGGACTCTAATGGGAAGTTAACAGACACCTAGCGGGACTAGTAGTAGGTCTCTTACTGAGTATATGTTTATACTCATTCTTTCTATGTTTAATATTTTAGGCGAAGGTAAAGGTAGAGGAAAGCTGGCGAGCGACAGAGAAAGATCCGTGACATGCCATATGGGGACTCAGTTTTGCTTCCGCGTTTATGTTTCAGTGTTTTAATATTCCGTTTTTAGTGAAAATTTATTCTTCCCTCGTTTCAAAAAGTGTCTCTTGTCATTGTTCCTCTTTTAGTAACGACCTTAGTATAAAGAGTGGGTCGTTACACTATTTGACTTTCATTAAAAATTTCTTGAAAATTTTAAAATACTTTTAACCATAATTGTATTTAGTTTTGAAATTTTTTTTTTAATTTTTTCTCTTTAAACCATTTAGAATCTTTTTCTTTTTCTTTTTTTTTTGTTTTAAAATTATTTATTTTAAAACTCAAAATTAAATAGATATTTCATAAGGTTTCCTAATCTACATTTTTTATAATAACAACGCCGATTTCGATAAAAAATCCTATGATGGAATCTAGAAATTTCTGAGAGTCCGTTATTTCTAGATTCTTGAGGTGAGGGATCAATATCTTAGGGAGTCCGAGATTTGATACCAAGAGAAAATATATTTAATCAATGTTTTAAAAAAAACATTATTCGAAGACTAGCCTATGATAGAATTTGAGAAATTGTAACAATTTCTCATTCTCTTAAGGTGAGGAATTTTCCCCCAATATAGTCTAATTAATGGGTGTATCCCACTTATTTTATGGGATCATTGTTTCAAATATTGGAGTGGTGAGCAATGAAATAAGACATAGTTTTTTTAAAAAATAAATAAATTTTATTCAAGACATTAAATTTGGCCACCGTTTTTCTAACACGGGTGTTATGGGGTGCTAACACCTTCCCCGTACACAAATGACTTCCGAACTCAACTCTAATTTTTTCGTAGACCAGTTTTTATTTTATTTAAAATGATTCACTTTGTTCCGGTGTCCAATCACACCGTAAAAAAGATTGGTGGCAACTCCTTTTTTTTTTCGGTTTTAAAATTAAACCTTTCTTAAGGATGTCGGCCGCCCCGCGTTGTCTCGGGTACGTGGCGACACAACTCAACTATGCAAAGTTTGCACGATGATTTGACCTTTTTGTTTTCTAATTTTACTTTTCATGATTAGTTATTTAGCAATTTAACTAACCTTTTCGCAGGAATCAAATACATTAGAACATGCTTGGCTCGGACTTTAACCATTTAACCAACCATTTCACATGAATCAAATACATTAATTTGCTCACTTATGTTATATTTGACCTTTTGAAAATCTCACTCTTCATTAACAAAAGGAAAAGTTGATTAAATATAGCAAAATATTTTCCTTAAATTTGTTGAATTTCACATTTACTCATTATTCATTTAATTTGAAAACTCTAAATAATGATTTAAATTTTTTCCATGGACCATCATATTGTCGACCAAGACAACGAAAGTAATCTGACAGCCGTAAGGAAAATAACACAGCAAGAAAATTTCAGAAAGTTTCATGTGACCTCCATATAAATATAATATTGGAGATACCAACAATGTAAAGAACGAATATTTGATGTGAAACACAATAACGTATAAATAATTTTGCGACTTTCTACGCTAAAACCAAAAAATATTCTTTTCTCTCTCATATCAAAATACAATATGCTAGTCAGAACAGAAGACATTCTAGAACATCTGTTTTTCTTGTTTTCTATCAGGGGAAAAAATGGTTCTCCAAAAATAATTAAAAATCACTAAAGCTTTTCCTGAGTACATTTCAAACTTCTCGAAAAATCGTTGAACTCTTCCGTCGCACATACGCTTTCGATAGAATGTCGTATAAAGTATTACAACATGAAAAATGACAGCATGATTGTGAAAGGCTTCAAAGTGAAGATTGTGTTGTTGCATCATTTATACCATCCAGCAAGCAAATACCTCAGCAAGAAACAAAAGCAGCAGAAAACGCCCTACTCATGGAGATGGATATTAGAAGATTATATAGAACAAAACATAAAAATGGATATGACTTCCCAGAGATCAGTAATCATAGTCTTTGAGCTAGCGATTTAACCTTCTAATAGCATTATGTAAGCAGAAGTTGCTAGAACAGGTAAAAGGGGTCTATATGATTTGAATAAAGAAAAACCAATGCAAGCAAAACCGGTGCATAGGACAGTTTTATATTCTAACTTGAACTTTCTCTATATTGTTCTGATTCTAAAAGATTAAGGCCCTTCGGAACTATTCTATACTTAATTAATATTTTGGCTATTGAAAACTAAGATTCTAAACACTAGTTTCACCTCTAAATTTTAATGTTACGTTGTCTACATTTTAGATTCTGCCAATATTTTCAAAACCAAACCAAAATTTAAAAACTAAAAAAAAGTATTCAAACTTTGGTTTTTGTTTTTAGACATTAAATATGAATTCAAATGTTTCTTCAAAGAAAATAAAAACCATAGTGAAGAAATTGGAATCGAAGAAGTATAAATTTCAAAAACAGAAAACTAAAAACAAAATGGTTACCAAATGGACCTAAATATTTCGAAGTCAAACTTCTTTTATGTTTTTTCAATATAAAGATGAACTGAGTGGGAGCAATTCTTCCTTCTTTCTTTTTCCCTCTGACCTTGCATAGAAGAAAAACAGAAAAGCAAGAAAATCACCTGGAAAACAAGAAGATAGGTACAAAGTGATTTCTCTGTTTTTCTACCGAATATTCGCAAGAAAAAGTTCACAAGTGTTCCATCGTTTGTTCCAGTCAGTAATCCAGTCTGAGGATCAAATCTGAGGGCAAGGAGAGATGTAAGAAGACTAAACTATGGAGCAAGAATGTCTTTTTCCTTTTTTATTTTTCCAACAAAACAAAGGGTAATGGGACAGGATAATGAATACCTAGGCAGCCGATGACGTGGACATGCAATAAATCCAAATAACTGCAAGCACGCATCATACACGTTAAACAATGAATGCATACAGATAAGACTCACACAGAGACTAGAGGATCAAACCTGCGGGAGTGACAGAAGGAAGTTCAGAACTTGAGGGAAAAAGAAGATCAGAAGAGTTTCACTGCAGCAGGAAATAGAGTAGAAAGAAATTCATCAATATATAAATGGATGACAAAAGGTAACCAAAATCATAAATATATGACATGTCAAAGAACTAGTGGATGTCTTTCCATTGTTGACATGTCTTGAAATTGAAACAGTATCTTTAAACCAAAATGTCATTTGATTGTGTATGATATTTGGGTTCCATCGAGTGTATGATTTTTGGGTTCCATTGAGGAGACTTTAATCCACGGGAATATCATTGAAATCAGAAAATTGATAATGTATTGGATACTCAAAAGAAAATAATTCCAGAAACACTCACTTCCACTTCCTACAGACAAATCCTTGGAATCCTTTTTTTCTTTATTATTATTATTATTGTTAAGATAAGGAACCAAGTTTTTATTGAGAAAGATGGAAGGATATAAAATGGGGCCATTGCATACATAGAAATCTAACACAATCCAAGCCAAATTGCAAATCTGACACAGTTTTAACTTCTATTAGTACTTGTCACAAACTATTTGCAAATATGACACAATTGCATATACTAATTTTTGTCATAGCAAAAGTTAGTCATAAATTAATGGTATGGACTAATTAAAAATTTATTGAAACTATAGTATGTAGTAACTAAAATTGAACATATAAAACTATCAGGACTAAAATATAGCAAGTCTGAAAAAAATAGGAATCAATAGTATTTTAACTTCACTGTATCATTCCAATTTTATCGAATTTCCTCAAAGGGACCAATAGTACTTTAACTTGTTAACTAAAATTTAGTGTTAGAAACACTAAGGGTAGAATCTATATATATCATTAGGTTAATAAGGGTATAATGATCATTAACTAAGCATGTATTACTACTACTACTCTTAGTACTACTACTACTGTTACTGTTGTTATTATTCTTGTTATTATTCTTCTTGTTGTTACTATTGTTCTTGTTATTTTTATTATTCTTATTGTTATTCTTATTGTTGTTATTATTATTGTTGTTATTATTGTTATTACTTATTTATGGTGTTATCAACTTCTGTTTGGATATTGATATTATTTATTATTATTATTCTTATTATTTATTATTGTTGTTGTTATTTATTTATAGTGTTATCAACTTATGTTTGGATATTTTTAAGAGATCTAAAGTTCATTTTGAGTGCTCAAGAGCAGATGTTCATCTCCTCGGCGTTTTTTGTGTATTCCATCCACTAGACAATGAAATTCCAATGACTTTTAGAAGGTGAGAAAAAAAATAAATAAATAAAAAATAAAAGTGAACTCGAGCCAGAAGGTGGAATGCAAAATATTGTAACTAAGAACAAAGTACACACCTAAAATGACCTAAAATCCCAACCACGGCCATAGTCATCCCAGCAAAGTATGTATAAGTATCTCCAACAAAGACCGATGAAGGGTACCTAAATCAAGCAAGCCATCGGAAAATGGAGAGGAGTTACCTAAACATCAAGAAAAAACAGGTACAACCATGAATTAATGTAAAAAATGATAAATTACCAATTGTAAGCGAGCAAGCCTAAAGATGTGGCTAATAGTGGTTGAACAAGATAAATAGAAAATGCATGGGCCTGCTTGTACTCGGGATCCGTCGACGCTCCAATTTGCATGACGTTGTGGACCAAGATCTGCAAATTGCTAAGATATGTCATGCTCAAGAAAAGAAAACTCACCCCTTTACTACAGGAGGTTCAGTACTCACCGCAAATGCAATGACAACTGTTTGCCCAACTTCTAAACCGTTTAGACCAGCATGGATGTTAATGGAGTTTGTACAGAACACTGCCAATAGTCCCATATAAAGCTTATATATCCATCCTGTATATTATATACTAGTAGAAATTAGTACCTCCATCACAAAATTGTTGGAGAGCTAATCCAAGATAGGACTATAACAATCACTCATTCAAAATGCAAACCAAGAACATCCATTGACATCTCTACACCAATAGAAGTAATAACTTAAGTTACCAAAGAGTTAACTGACTGCCTAGGAAGCGGAGACTTGTGTTGTCACCAAACTTACAACTAACTTTAAAGTACAGATTTTTATCCTTAATAAAGTTCCTGACACCATGTACAGTACAACAATTTTCGAGGACTGCTTCCAGAAATGTACCCCAACAATTTCAGGAAATGGCTCAGCATTGGCAATGAGTTACAAGCAGTAGTAGTTCTCAAACAAACGCATCCTTGTAAACTAGCAGGTTACTGAGACAAAATGCACAATTTTATTTCATTTTCTAGAACCATATATATTTCAGGTATACATATGAGATCCCTATACCAATAGTGTAAAACCAAAATAAATAACAAAACTTCCTGAAGCAAGTATCTAGAACACTCACATAAACATACAAACCAAAAAGGACAATTATACTTTTTTCCTTGGTAGAATACATCTGTAGTGGGTCCATTAGGTTTAAAACTTAGTACTTCATTGAGAAAAAAGAGGAAAGTTCATTGAAAATTGAGAATTGTGAAAGTATACAAAAAGGCCTACAAATACTATTTCATGGGTTGTTCTCATTACAATCTCTTATATTGAGATATACATCCTTCACGCGGCCAGATCATACCTAAAACAAGGTAAACAAGATTCTCGAGCATCAACCACTTTCAATAGAATTATCCCGGTGAAAACGGTTTGAAACCAAGGAAGATTTAAGAAACGAAGTTAGAGGAATCCCACCATCCACCAATCACATAAGAAATTATCAAATCATCACTAAACCCAAGAACTTAAACGATAGATTACAGTAAATTTAAGTGTATCAAAACTTTGATACTCCCCACATTTTTTTGGTAAAATTAATACTCTTCCCACACTTGTGGTCTTGAAATTTCGTAGAAACTCCAACAAGTGAAAATGAATATTAATAAGGAAAAAATATTACAAAAGTTTGAACAAACCTCCTACTCCAATAGCATGTTAAACAACCACCAACTCCAAAAGTTTAAGCTAATTAGCTCGGTAAATTTAATTATATCAATACTTTATCAAGAGCACTCTCTTTGTCCAAGACTCCAAGGTTGACTAAATCTCACTTAGAAACCTCCTCTTTATCTTGAAAGGCCTCATCCCTCAGGGAAGAGAGATATCCTACTTATAGTTGACTCGCGGGAGAAATGGGCAATACTCAAGAGAAGGACTTGAGCAAAGGAGAATCAAACAAGCATAACTTAATTTTAGGATGCTCCAAGGCTTATGAAATTGGATCAATATTGAAGATTGAACAAATTTTTCAAGTGACAATACTCCTGCTCATGCATTCCATCTCCAACATAAAAATGTTGTTTGAAATCTTACCAAGATCTAAAACATCCATTCCAAGGTATGGAATCAAAGGCTTCGGGATTATAATAGTAGTGTGTCCAGCATAAGCCATCAACAAAGGAAGAGCAGCAAATGATGGGAGTAGCAGTTTCCTGATCTTTACAACAAATAAGAGACAGCGTGTTAGAATAAACTGAAGTCTTACATTAACAAAGCACCATGCTAGAGGACCATTCTTAGAAATGGAACAAACAATGGAGTGGGTAAACTTGAGTAGAAAATACTCACACTCTCCAGGGGACATCAAGAACATCATCTACAAATCCAAGCAACGTCATGAAGCAAATAGATGCCAAGGCTGCATTGTACTCAACAAGCCACTGCATATTGTTTACCAATTAAATTTTTGAAAAAGTTACAGATAAAGTTTGACAAAAATTATGCAAAGGATTGCTTGATAAAGTTAAGCATGAGATTAACTTAGGCTGCTATGATTAACATCTCCCCTCTCCCACAAAAAAATAAAGAACTAAAGAATTATTATAGCAAATAAATCAATAAAGAGATACAGAAAGAATAACTGCAATCTAGTCAATAGAAAAGAATAAACCGATCTCTGTAAACAAAAGAAGTGAACTGCCCAGCACTAATGGCATGAAATAGTCATTTTTTAATCTGCTAATCCAAATCCAAATGGATTTTTTTTATAAGCTTGGTGCTCACATTTGAGTCTGAAGTGAAGTTAAAATACTGAAACACAATTGCCAAGACCAAGAAGGAAATCCCCACAACAATTCCCAGCGACTCAGGCCTGCAAAACACATTGAAGTATTAGAAAGTGCATCGAAATGTATATGTGGCTTAAAATTAGCAAATATAGATATATAATAACAAAAGCTTAGGAACACATATCATCGGTTTAAAAGAAATCCTTTACAGAAAAGAAAGCATTTTTATTTGCCACCTCATTTATATATGACACCACAATTCAACCATCAAGTATATAATGTACTATTGATCAGATGAATTCAATAATTGCCTGCATATGTGTCCCTAAAAATATCATTCATAATATTTCTTTTAATGAATAACAAGTTTTGAAAATTACAAAAGTATTGCCTGCAAGCCCTAAACAGAGGATTTCTACGAGAATTTAAAATAAAGAATATGATCTAATACTTTAGTGCAAACCTGCTCCCCAACATCCTTCTATCCTATCCCTTTAAAATCCTCCTAAGCTTCCTAACTCCTCTTCCCTTAAGACTGCCTAAGAACTCATTTTCCATCACCGATACCTTTTCAAAACCAAACTAAGTGCAAGAATATCCAAAAATTGTCTAAAATATTGTTGGAAAAATAGCATTTAAGAATGTGATCCATAACCAAGCCCAAATACTTATTTATGAAGAGTAAATTATTTATGCCGAAGACCATAGACCAAAACCTCCAAAAATGATTCATGCTGTTAGTTGGTTCCTCATGTGCAACCAACCAATAGAAAAATAGATCTCAGAGATGTAAACTTTCTAAAACTTGGGGTGGAAAATGTGAGCCGAAGGAGGGGAAGAAACAGGCAATTGAGATAAAAACGGCAGAAAATGACCATAGACTCGAGATCAAATATGTATATGACTAGTGTTTCCAGCAAAGATCTCTCCTCTCCAGAAATTGGACGCCAATTTGTCCCATCAAGAATTGAACTTACCCCTCAACTTTAATACAACCTCCTCAAGAAGCCAACTATTCACACTTCCAACTCTTTATCTTTCACTTTACTTTCCCCACCATCCAATAATAATCCTAAAATGAGACCTTTCTTTTTCCTTCTCAATGCCAAATAATTAATGGGGAAAAACCTTCCATTGCCATCCCTGAAGACAAGATAACTCACTCATTTGCAGGTAATTCTTCCGTCACTTCACCATAATGCTAAGATTTCTGCTTCAATAATACTCTGGTAAAGATCTCCCTTTCTTCACCCAATCAAGAAATTATAATTTCTAAAATCTAACTTTCTTATATCGAACTTTCCTTCTTTTTTTCTCTTTTTTATATAAAAGACTACACTTCCATTCAGAAATATGATAGAATATACAAGGACATACACACAAACACACACACAAAAAGAAAAAAAAAAAAAAGAAAAAGAGAGAGAGAGAGAGAGAGAAGAACCCAACACATGGAGCTCAAAGAAACTACAAAAAAGGGCCTCAATCCAAAAGAACAAGACCTAATTGATAAATACAATATACCTTAACCACCAAGACCCAAACTCAGGTATTAAACCCAATGAATCTCCACAAATCTTACACAAAATACTCATTCCTTCAAAAACTCTATTATTTCTCTCATGCCAAATCCTTCTAACAACAACAAAGAAGCAAGCTTGCAACATAAAATTTCCTTCTTGTTTCTACTCCATTATTTCAAATTTTTCTTTAATTTTTCAATTTTTCCATAAGTCTGTATCTAGGTTTTAGCTAGCTACTACAATGCAAGCACGCCAAACATTCTTCAAATGATCCAACTCTTGTGGCCCTTGATACACTGGTTATCAAGAAAGAAACAAAAAATCCAACTCTTGTACCTAATATCCACAAACTGGAAAAGAGATCACCCTAACAAAAAAAAAGTTTCCCAATTTATACATCAAATAAGAATTATTAACCACTATCTTTGCTTGTCTTGAAACTCTCAACTCTTTGACCTTAGTTTATAATTATTTAAAGACAACAAGCCTTTCAAGCATTGAACCTTGAGCTTTTAACCTCTCTTGCCTCTATCATCCTAATGAAGATGATAAAGGTTCAGTTTAGTCATCAAGGACATCTACTCCTCTATTTTGTCAATTTTAGATTTCTTCTCAAGCCAAGATTCCACATCTAGATTAATTTCAAAAAGTTGTAGATCCAGAATCATATCCATATGAGACCCAAGTAGGCTTTCAAGCTAATACATACTGAAATTTCACTTAATCCATAATTCTTGAATTCCAAAAAGTTGTAGATCTAGAATTTCATTTATTGAGATTTCTTCTTGTAGCTTTTTATAGTTTTGTTAGTCATAAGAACCTCCAAAAGAATTTATCTCCCAGCCACAAAGGCTTCCATGATTCCTAAAACTGGTCTGAGATTACACCTTGACCTCGCACATTCTAACAACTTAAAGCTTTTGCAATGATTTTGTATGAAATTTTCATTATGTTAACAGCATAAAAAAGCTCACTCTAACAGCATTTTGCTATTCTGAATGTAGATTTTGTATGAAATTTTCATTATGTTAACAGCATAAAAAAGCTCACTCTAACAGCATTTTGCTATTCCAAATGTAGATTCTATTCATAGCTATATCATTTAATCACTCATAAAAACTCCTTGTTCTCGTTAACAAAGGGAAAAATAGAACTTTCACCTCTACTTAATTTAGCCGTTCCCATAAAAAATAAAAAATAAAAAATAAAAAACTGAAATTTGCCCTTTGTTTAAAAAATATCACTATTTTTTCAAAAGTTACAAAATTACCGATAACCTGTCAAAACTACTCTTGGAATAGAAAAGCTATTAGAATATTTGTTGAAAAAAACGTTCTTTCTACTCCAAAGGTAGTTAGGAAACATTTATGAAAGGTGAAGAGTAATATTTGCAACTTTCGTAAAACATAGGAGTACCATCGAAACAAAAGGCAAAGATAAAGCTTCAAGGTATTTCCTTTTTTTATAGTATAACCTTAAACTATCTTCCTCAAGAACTTAAAAAGTTTCATCCACCATATAGACAAAGAAAACCTAACTAATCCAATGGGCACAACCAAAAATTTAAGGTGAGACCATAAACAGCATAAATAATTCCAAAGCTAATTTAAACTAAAAATTTACGCCGGATTCACAGAATTGATGAAGATTCAAAACGAGAAGTCACACAGAAAGTTAAAGCAAACTAAACAAAATTTCTCGTAAGCAAAAAAAAAAAAGAAAAAAAAACCAAATCATGTTCACAAAATGACTAAATCTAATACGAGTTATCATTTCAAATAGAAATCACTTACACTTTAACAGCGCCTTGAGGAGTACCCCGTTTGTTGATATCATAGCCAAATAGATTACGCCTAATAACGTATCTAGAGGCAACAGGTATCATCCGCAGAGTCACAAAGAACCCAACGAGACTGAGTCCGGCATTGATGATGATTGACCTTCTAAGCTCTAAGTCGATCTTGTAGTGGTAGAAAATGAGGTAAAGGTATGGGATAGAGAAAAAGAGAATGAGCTTGAAGATAAAACCTGATTTCGGTGGCGCAATGGGCGGATCATCTGTTACTGGGGATTTGATTTGATGGGTTTTGTCAATTTCTTTGGGAGAAGGTTCTTTGACTGATTGGGGTGCAGAAGCTCTCTTGCGAGCAGCCATGGCGGACGGTGACAAACCTCTAAACTTCCCTATTCGAATGTAAAATGCTAATCTAAATTATTCTTTTTCTTATGGGTTTTCTCATTTCTCTCTCTGTTTTTTTTTTTTTTTTCAATTTGGATTAACATTTTTGAACAATTCTTTATGATTTTGTGTCATTGGACCAACCAAGTAGCACCAAATCAGCAAACCCGCCCTCTCAACTTATGCCACGTGGTAGGTGTACAAAGTTGTAGGGTCAACTTATATGGGCAGAAATCATACTAACGCATAATCACCGAGGTTTAAATGTTTAAAATGTCACGACAATGTCACTAAAATTATCTTTGTGTTATAAAAATAGGGTAAGTGTTGAAATCGAAAAATTTGATAAAATATTTAAAATATATAATAAAATTTCAAATTTTATCAATAATAGATATTGGTAGATACTGATATGCTCCTATCAATTATGTTAATAAACTAATAGACAATGATATGCTTCTAATAGACAATGATAGAAGTTGTATCATTATCTATCATTAATAGAATCTAAAATTTTGTTATATGTTGTAAGTATTTTAGTTTATCTTACTATATTTAAAAATCTCCCAAGTAATATATGATAAGTATAAGAGAAACGATAGTTATTTTCAAATATTGCAAAATGAACTGAAATCTACATTATCTCGATCATGGAAGAAAACCATTTAGTTTTACCTTTTTCTTCCTTCGACTATGGTTAAAAGGTTATCTAAATTTGACATTTATTAAATTGTTAAATAATTTTGTTTCTTAATTTTAAGGGATAATTTAAAAAATATAACAAAACGGCAAAATATATATATTATATAGAATAATTTCGAAAACATAAAAAGCCCACAAGGCCATAATGAAAAATACCAAAAACGACTTCTCAACTACGCCATCAACAAGCGCACAATATATTTGGTACACAATCATTTAGATTTGGCTATTATTTGATGCATAATCGTTTAGATTGGAATAGTCATATTTAAATGTTTTTTTTTCAACATTCTCCATACACGATCGTTTAATTTTGTTACATAATCGTTTAGATTTGGCTAAACGATTTTTTTCAAGATTCTTTTGGTACATGATCGTTTAGATTTGGTCGAATCTAAACGATCTTTTTTAAGATTTTTTGGTACACAATTGTTTATACTTGGGTAAATAAAAGACGTTTTCTTTTTCAATATCTTTTTAATATACGATCGTTCAGATTTGTTTACACAATAGTTTATTTTTTTCAAGATTCTTTGGTACACGATCATTTAGATTTAGCTAAACGATTTTTTTAATTATTTTTTTACACGATTGTTTAAATTTAGCTGCTCAAATCTAAACGATTTTTTCAAGATTCTTTATACACAATTTTATAGATTTGGTTACAACATAAAAAAGAAGAGGAAAAAAAGAAAGTTGATGGAAAGAAATCACAGGGGAAAAAACGATAAAAAGAAACCAGTAAAAAAAGAAAGAGGAAAATAAGAAAGATGATTGAAAGAAATCGTAGAGAAAAAAAGAAGGAGAAAGAAAGACGATAGAAAGAAATCGTAGCGAGAACGAAAGATGGAACGACAAACTTGAAATATTTAAAAAAGTGCTAACTTCATGAGTTTTGTTACAAAACTATAAATATTTTAGTAGTTTGTTATATTTATAGAAATTAACCTTAGGTTTATTGTTTATCAATTGACGTATTAAAATTTTATAGAGTTTTCATGATTAATTTTACAAATGAAATACATAAATCATTTATTCTCAAACATTTTAAATATAATTCTCATGCACAACCAAACACAGATCCTTAATTTCCAACAATCTTATTCGCATACTTGTTATTTTTAGATATCATTAATTTCCAGCAATTTTATTCTCATCCTAATTCCCTTAATCCAAAAGGCCCCTAAGATTAATTTTAGATATTTTTATAATGGAATATTTTTAAATTTGTGGAATATATATGCACCAATATTATCTTATGTCTCAATGCTTTTTATATATATGCACCAATATAACAAAGCGAAAATATTTACGACACGTGTAACAAAATCAAAATGACCATCTTCATGAAGATGGTCTTTTTTAAAAAAAATATTTCAGGTTTGTCATTTCTTTCCATTTTTTTCTTTTCTTTCTTCTGCAATTTCTTTTTCTTTCCATCATCATTTTCTCTTCTTCTACATTTTTTCTTTTATTTTTTTTTCAAATTGTTATTTGGTTTAAGATTGTATACCAAATATACAAGATCTATTTTCTATTTTT
Organism: Cucumis melo; assembly: GCF_025177605.1. Taxonomy (NCBI): domain Eukaryota; kingdom Viridiplantae; phylum Streptophyta; class Magnoliopsida; order Cucurbitales; family Cucurbitaceae; genus Cucumis; species Cucumis melo. Next base: position 29,049,385 of record NC_066864.1, read on the forward strand.
TTCAAACTGTTATTGTGTACAAATATAAAAAATCTTAGTACACGATCTTGAACAAAAATAGTTAGGATATTGGTACATGTTTATATTTGGCTCTAACAAATATAAAGGATCTTGAAAAAAATTGTTGGATTTTGAAAAAAAAAATCGTATTGGTACACAATCATTTAGATTTGGATAGTTAAATCTAAACGATCGTGTAGCTTAAAGATTGTGTACCAAATATATTATGCACGTCGTTGACTTACCTATTTTTCTATCTAGATTGTTTTATTTTTAACTATTTTTCTTATTAGATGAACCTTTTAACAACCATTTAAAGAGAATAATGATGAATATAACCCAATAACAACCAACATGGTCTTCCACCTTAGGGTTTAAAGGTTTCATTCCAGCATTCTCACAATTAAGAATAATTATGCAAGGACAAAGAAAGCTAAGATGAAATTAAAGTTCAAAATTGATGAAAATACAAGTATGGCCACAAAAGTAGAATTGAAAGAACACTCTAATTTCATCTAAATTAACATAAATTTATAAACAAACAAAGATATAAATTCAAGAACGCTTACTATTTATTGACTCTAATGAGATAAGGAGTAAATTTCATCTTGCACCTTATGTCCTCAGCTACCCATCTGGTCTTATCCCTGAAATGAGAGGCATATTAGGTTAGCACTGATGAGCTGCCCTCACATATGCAGATCTAAAAATAATCTCGTGTGAACAAGAGTTTATAGTTAGCTCAAGATTAAGGTTAAATTAACTTAGTCATCAAATTAAAAGAAATAGTCAATTTTAAAACGCTAACAGTGTTATAACATAAAAATTGACTATTTAATGACCTAGTCTTATGCAAACTCTTTAAGTTGGATACCTCTACTTTCATATCGTTTGTACTTAACTACAAAGTAGGCCGCATCCATAGTATTACCAGAATAAGATCGATGTCTAACCTTATTCATATACTATAGACCGTTTAGGCTATGAACTCCAACTTGATCCATATTTATGTCTCTACTTAAAGTTCATGTCTACAAGATAACCTTAGGACCTTAGTTTATTGGATTCAAGATTATAGTATTCAATTTCACTAATAAATAATCCAATAATTTGATTATTGATTATAACTTACAAACTACGAGTTTTAGGACATAAATTCCAACAAAAATGGCATGTAGCAATAGCATTATATGATGCGAGAGCATGAATACTCATAGAAAGATTAGAGTGAAAACAATGGATAAACTATTACTGGTATTAATTAAGAAGATACTCAAATAAGAGTAAAAGAAAATTTGTCACTATGTTCATCCCCAAGATTTTACTTTCTCATATTGTCACTTGTTGTACTAAAAAAAATTATTTAATTCTCGCTTGTTGTTCTAAAAGAACTATTTTTGTTGTATTTATTATTATTATTATTCAAAGTCTAATGTGTTCTTTTAATTTTAATAGTATATTGTACCATAGATAGAAAATCTTTTTAAAAAACATAAATATTATTAAATCACATAAGTTTAAGGTATTTTTTTTCAAAAATAGAAAAAATTGACAAACTATTTACATTTTATAGAACAAAACCATTTAAAGACAAATTTTATGACACTTGATCTTTTGATGAAGTGTACATATTTTGTCAAATGTTCTATTTTTGACAATTTCCCTAAACTTAATTAAAAATTAGACAAATGCTTCAACCTTTTATCTATTTAAAAAAAACAAACAATTTTCAATTTTTATTAAGAGATTTTTTCAAAAATAGAATAAAAAGGGAAAATAGTTATACAATATAGAACAATTTCGAAAAAGAAAAAAGCTAACAAGCCCACAAAGTGAAATACCAAAAATATCTCAGTCATGATTAATTGACCACACGCGCATGCAAATCGTCATCTTCTTGTTGGAATTTATGTCCTAAAACTCGTAGTATGTAGTTTAAAATTATATTCTATTCAATAAAGTTATTATTGAGAATTTATTAGTAAAAATTGAATGCTATAGTCTTGAAATAAACTAAGGTCGAGGCTATCTATTGTAGACTTCAACTTCATGTAGAGACATACACATGGTCAAGTTCGAGTATATAGCCCAAATTTTCTATAGTGTATGAATAAGGTTGAGCACTTTATTCTAGGAATATTATAGATGAGACCCGCTTTGTAGTTAGTACAAACGATGTGATCCTGAATCGTTCATGTATAAACATGAAAGTGGGGACATCTTTTGTAAAAAGTTTACATAAGACTGGAACCATGAAATAGTGATTTTTAAGTTATAACACTATCGACTATATAAAACTAACTATTTTGATTATTGATGATCTAGGTAACTTAATCTTAATTGTGAGCTAACAATGAACTTCTATTCAATGGAATTATCCTTAGATTTGCATAGATGAGGGTAGCTCAATGTGTTGGCCCATTAAGCCTTCCACTTTTTAGGGGTAAGACCGAATGGATGGCTAGGGACAAAGGGTGCAAGACGAAATTCATTCATACCCACTTTAGAGTTAGTAGGTAGGTTGTTCCTTTAAGGACCAAATCTAATTCTTGAACAAGGGCTCTGCCCTCTCATTGGTCCGAGAGGGATTCGATTTATAGTAAGGAGAGTGCAATACGGGACTTTAGTGAAATGACCCATTAGTTAGAATGTTGATTAGCTCGATCTAAAAGAGTTTAGTCAGTTAATCTAAAATCATTGGAGCCTATGATATATGTCCATTAGGTTTCTCTACTAGCTCATATGGAATTAACTTAGAACAATATGTTGAAATAATTTGAATCGTTCAAATTAGGTAAAGAGAGAGAATTAACAAATATATGTAATATAGCAGTTGATTATTAGTTTGAGATAGGGCTTTATGTTTAAATGTGATCTAAATATTAAAAAATATAGATTTATATTCGGAAGCTTGAAATTGATGAAATTGGTCAAAGTTGTAAAAAGTCAAAATGTTGACTTTTGACTTTGAAAAGTCAAACTTTGATTGGCTTTATATTCAAATGTAATTTGAATTTTAAAAAAGTTAATGCAGATTCATGCTCGGAAGGTCAAAATTAGTTAAGACGGATAAAATGGTAAAACGTCAAAATGTTGACTTTTGACTTTAAAAAGTCAAAGTTTGATTTTGACTTAAATGGTCAAATGACCATATTCCCCTTGGACTAAAGTTAGTGGGGAAAATCTAACATTTTGTTGGACAATCACACTTAACACTTAGTGGGATAAGTGACTACATGAGATATAGACACCTAACCAACTAAGTTCCACTAATAGTTAGTGGAATGTTAGGTGTTGAGATTTGGTGTACTAATGCATGTAATTAGGTTATTTAAAAGCCATTTTTCAAATATTTGAAGACTTTTGAAATTTTGGAAAATATTTTATTTTACAAAAATTATACCAATTTGATATTTATCTCCTAAATCTCAACCCTAAAATTCTACCTCCAATTTCCATTCCTCTCATTTTTCTTCACATATCCCACCACTTGGTTTTAAGTCCAGAGAATAGCGGGTCAACTCTAATGGTGGTCCCAACTTTAAGTTCATAAGGAGATATGAGGATCGGGAGGCTTCGAAGGTACAATTCGATAAACCCTAATTTTGTTTAATTAGGATAGTTTATGCATGTTAATCTCTTAATAGTTTAAATGCAATTAGCTAGAGTAGAATTGATTAGTTTTTTCCACTGCGCATGTCTCATTTTCCTTCACTTCTAAACAATCATATAATATAATCTAAGACATATAATATAATTTAAGATTATAATATTGGTACACAATCGTTTATATCTTGGCATGAATCATTTTGATCTATCACTTATCTATTTGGGATAGATGACTATCTGAGATAGACGACTAATCATTTAGATCTTCATACACGATAGACAAGATTTAAACAATTGTATAATATAATCTAATTGTTTGGAAATTGGTACACGATCGTTTAGATCTTGGTAAGCGATCATTTTAATATATCACTTATCTATCTGGGATAGACATTGATAGTGGTCTATCTCTTTCTATTTAGGATTATCAATGTCTACTTGGGATAGACGACTGATCGTTTAAATGTTGGTACACGATTGTTGTGTAGTGAAACTTAAACGATCGTATAATTTAATATAAACGATCGTTTAAATGTTGGTACACGATCTTTCAGATCTTGGTAAACAATCGTTTTGATTTGTCACTTATCTATCTTAGATAAATAGTGATAGTGGTATAGTTCTGTCTATTTAAGATAGACAACTGATCGCTTAGATCTCGGTATATGATCGTGTAGCAAAATTTAAATGATCGTGAAAAAGTTTCTTTCCTGATCTTTTGGACTTTGTTACACTATCAAATAATATAAGAAGAAAAAGAAGAACACAATACCTAATCTTGCGAAAGTTGAGGAAGACGAAAGATGACAATTGTAAGACCTGTGCCTAAATAGAAGGTCTTTTTAAAAAATATTTTTGTTAAACGATCATGTAAGAAGGATAGACAATCATGTAAAGAAATAAATGATCGTATAAGATGATTGAACAATCGTATAAGAAGTTAAACGATCATGTAGAAGGTTGGACGATCATATAGAAATCTAAAGGATTGTGTAGGAGGTTTAAAGAGTTTCTCGAGGTTATAATTATCAGATCAGTGATGTGGATTCCAAGTGTCGTAACATGCGAAGAATTAGAATTTAGTAAAGCAGCAGAAGCTGACAAGATTATAGGAGTTTAAGGAATGACTAACAACATAGGATTAGTATAAATAAAAGAAGATGACAAAAGGAAAGGATTATTATTTTGAGATTTTACAAAGAGAAAAGCTAGAGGTCGTTAAGTAAGAAGAAAATTGGAGAAGAGTTTCGAACAAAGAGAGAAACTTAGTACTATGAGTATTTTTCTAAATGATTATATTTTTCAAAAGCTTTACTTTCTAAGTCTCATGTTTCATGTGTCATGTAATGTATGTTTACATTTACAGAAAAACATGATTTGAAAGAAAGCTTTAATGTTATGTTTTAAAGTTAAAGATTGTTCTATTGATTGTATTGTAAACTTTGTTTGAGAGTAAACCATTATTTTTATTCCTATCAATGAACTAGCTGTTATGTGCATATAATGAGTAAAAAGCAACAATGTAGAGAAGGCCTACATGGTGGAATGAGGCGGGACAATGCAGAAAAGATGTGTATTGCGCCAGGAAGCCTGAGCAACAAGGAATGAACTGAGAAATTCTCAAAAATGTTGTTGATGAAAAGGCCATCACAATAGTCCATACATGAGAATGGTTCATATCTTGGTGAAATGAATAAGTGAAACTAATGTGTATTTATGAGATTTGAAATGTGTTATGGAATTTAGGCATTAAGTTTGTGTTTAAATGAAAATGATTTATGAATTGTATTCCTAAAAGGTTTTAAAAACATCACTCACTAAGTCTTTTGACTTATGTTTTAAGGTTTTTCCTCCCCAGGTTGTAAGAGGTAAGCGATCGTTTAGAAAGGTAAGCGATTGTTTAGGATGCTAAGTGATCGTGTTTAAAAGGGTAGGTGATTAGGACTAAGCGATCAGTCAAGGAGCTAAATAATCAAGTTGAAGAGCTAAACGATCATTGAGGGCTAAAGTTTATGAAGGCATTTGACATTTTTTTTGTTTAACTCTCGTTGTGAGAATTTGTATCTTGTGTTGTACTGTTATAGAAACTTTTGGGTTTGAGTTAATAAGAGATGTTTACTGATTTTATTTTCGTCGCATGGTATTTACTTCAGTATAAATTAAGGTGTGTTAAGTAAATTGGTACAAGACGTGACAAGAATGCCCCTAATGATTAGGAGAAGATGTGAAGAAATTTAAAAAAATTTCTGTGAAATTCAAAACCGACAAGGACAATCTTGGAATTTATCAAAAAACAATTGTGGGCTTCATTGGCTTTTTTTTATTATTATACGGGCTATAAATAGTTTTAGGTTTTATTATATATATGTAAATTTACCTTTTATTAAGAGAAATTTTCATAAATATAACAAAACACAAAAATATTTATGGTCTGTGTAACAAAATAAAAAAGCCCATGAAGTCGACCATTTTTTCTAAATATTCAAGTTTGCCCTTCCTTTCCATCTTCTTTCTTCTACAATTTTTTTTCTTTCCATCGTCTTTTTCTCTTCTTCTTCTACATTTTTTTTCAAACTGTTATTTGGTTTAATATCATGTACCAAATATAAAAAATCTATTTTTTTTAAAAAAATTTCAAACAGTTATTTGGTTGTTCAAGATTCTGTACCAAATATAAAAGATCTTGATAAAAAAACGTCATTTAGATTTGGGTAGACAAATCTAAACAACCATGTACCAAAAATAGCTAAATCTAAATGATTGTGTACCAAAGAATCTTAAAAAAGAATTGTTTAGATTTGGGTAGCAATCTAAACGATTATTTATCAAAAAATATTTAAACAAATTGTTTAGATTTGGCTACCGAAATTTAAATGATCAAATCTAAATAATTGTGTACCAAAGAATAGCCAAATCTAAACGATCGTGTAACAAAGAATCTTAAAAAAAATCATTTAAATTTAGGTAGCCAAATCTAAACGATTATGTAGCAAAGAATAGACAAATCTAAACAATTGTGTAACTAAATCTAAACGATCTTAGTACAAGATCATGTACCAAATATATTACGTGTGTGAGTGCCAATTAATCACGTGTTGGTAGAAGCATTTTTGGTATTTTTCATTGTGAGTCTTTGAGATTTTTTCCATTTTCGAAATTATTTTGTATAGAGTAAATATGTAACAACCCAACTCTTTATATTAAGTTGAGATCATTACTACTTAAATGAAAATAAAACTCTTTCAATTAAATTAGAAAATATCAATTTTTCGTAATTAAAAACTCAAATATTCATTAAAAAATATAAATAACTAAAGTAAGTAGAAATAAATCTAAAAGAAGTTCCTTGCTCGGGTCCTATCTAGTTTGAAAAGAGTAAAATAAATAAAAGTGCATAAATACTGAAATCAAGATCTAATAACATAAGGCGGAAGCAAAAGTAGTCCCCTATGACATGCCACGGTCACTTCTTGTCATTCTCCAGCTTTCCTATACTCTTATCTCTATCTCTGCCTGAAAAATTAAACATAAGAGAGTGAGTATAAAAACATACTCAATAAGGAACCCACTACTAGTCCCGCTAGGTAACTGTTAACTTTCTATTAGAGTTGTGTAAAGTGGTACCCCTAACTAACATATTCTCGAACATGTGCAATCTGTGATCCAATAGGAACATCTATGGTCTTCGGTAAACTTAAAGGAACACCTAGGACAAATTAGTCTTCAGTGAATCTCGAAGAAAACACTAAGATAATCGGGCTATGAGTGACCCCGTCGAGACATTCGTAACATATTATCTCATATTGAACTGATGATCCTATTGGACTACATAGTCATAAAAAGGTGGTGATCCCGAGAGACACGCATGTGGGTAAGACTCTAATAGGAAAAGCTAACAGTACACCCGTTCCATAGCATGTAGCATAACATAACATCATCATAAACATGGCATGATTATTAGTCGAAACATTCTTAATCATGAGATTAATACTTCATGCATAGGCATCAACATCATCAAATATCATCATCATATACAAAACTCAGTCGGATCTGTCAGTCATGATAACTTAGACTAGTCATGACTAGCAATCATCATAAACATAAACACATTATGCATACTAGCTACATTAGTGCATAATGGGAAAGTTACATGCAAGCTCTTACTTAAATTCATAGGTCTAGTAGGAGAATCTCTTACCTGGAGATTAGCTTAATTCACATAATACAATCTCGACAGCAAAGTCAAGCTTCCAAAGAAAAATCCTAAACAATAACGACAAATACTAAGATGACAACTCAATTTGCAGTTAATTTTAGGATCCAAAAATCTAGTTAATTCAGATTACCCAAAGTTGAGGTTGGGTCCAACCCAACCTTAATATAGGACAAGGTTCCACAGCTCATGAATTCCAGCTAAACTCTAACCAATTTAAATAAAAAATTTATTTAATTAGAACCCAAAATTAATATTTGTTAGGTATGCCAAAAACCCAATCAACTTACTAAGACTTACCGAAATAAAGGGAAAAAGGACAAAAAATAAGCTTGCGGCTCAAGATGGCTTGGATAGAGAGGAATTGGCTTGGGTAGGATGCAGAAACGGCTGGGTGCTATGGGTGACTTGGATCTGCGACTCGACTTGGGTGTGCAGATGCGGCTCGGGTATAACTTACGGGGACGAGGTTGAGGATTGCGCGCGACTTGGGTTCACGACTTCAAACGACTCAGGCGAAGGTATGGCTCGGGTTCACGTGATCTCCGATGCGATTGGATAGAGCTCCGATGATGGTGCATTCAACGATTGACGAAGACGACTCGTTGACGGCACTACTGCACGATGGATGACGACATGGAGCGAACGGTTGGCTGTGATGGAAAAGATGCAGCATGTAACAGTGTTTCGCGGTGGCTGTCTGACAGAGATGACCGGTGAGTAGAGCGACGGAGAACGGGGAAAACAAGTGGCGGCAGCAGCAGATTTAGTGATGTTAGGGTTTTCTCTTTGGGGTTTGTGAAGAAGGTGATGAATAGTGCCACATTTTCTAGGGAGCTTAATTTAAAGAAAATAATAATAATATAATTATCATTACTTTTCTTTTATCCTTTCCTTATTTTATTCCAATCAAAACAACTCTTCTCTCTCTTCATTTAATCCCATCAAATCTACTTTTTAAACTCAAATCTCCCTATCTTTCCAATCAAATCACTTTTATTTTTGCCAAAATAAATATCCTTACATAATTATATTATCTACATAATATAAGTATTTTAACTTCAAATTCAATTAATTATATAATCATATATATTATTAATCAAATTTCAAAATTAAAATAAATTACCTTACTTTAAGGTGTTACAATCTTCCCTAATTTGAGAAACTTTCGTCCTCGAATAGCTCAGGGTACTGGGCTCTCATGTCATCCTCTCTCTCCCATGTGGGCTCTTCAGCTATGTGGTTTCGTCAAAGAACTTTGACCAGTGCAATCCCTCTATTACGGAGCATCTTGATCTCTCTTGCCAAAATCTCAACGGGTTGCTCCTCATAGCTCAAGTTCTCATTGATATGAAATGGCTCAAAGTCAACTACATGTGTTGGGTCTGCCACATACTTCCTCAGCATAGAGACGTGGAACACATCATGTATTGCAGAAATGCTAGAGGCAACGCCAAACGATAAGCTACAGGACCAATCCGCTCAAGTATCTCAAATGGCCCTACAACACGTGGACTTAGCTTTCCCTTCTTCTCGAACCTCAAAACATCCTTCATAGATGCTACCTTCAGAAAAACCATGTCTCCCACATCAAACTCTAAATCCTTATGCCATTCATCAGCATAACTCTTCTGTCTGCTTTGCGCTGTCAACATACAAGCTCTAATCTTTTATATGGCTGCATTGGTGGTCTGAACCAACTCAAGGCCCAACATTCTCTACTCACCAACCTCACCCCAACAAACAAGAGGTCTACGACACCTGCCATACAAAGCCTCAAATGGTGCCATGTCAATTGTAGCCTGATAGCTGTTATTATAGGCGAACTCCATCAAGTGCAAATGGGAGTCCCAACTCCCTGAAAACTCCAGCACACAAGCTTACAACATATCTTCCAAAATCTAGTTCAGCCTCTTTGTTTGACCATCAGTGTGAGGATGAAAGGCCGTGCTGAAATCTAACCTCGTGTCCAATGCAATCTGAAGTCATTTCCAGAACTTTGATGTGAAACGAGCATCTCATTCAGAAACAATAGATACAGGCACTCAATGCAACCTTACTATCTCCATCAAATATAATTGTCCCCACTTACTGATAGTGTAAGTGGGTTTCCTTGGAATGAAATGAGCTGACTTCGGGAGCCTATCAACAACAACCCAAATTACCGTATAACCTGTCAGGGTTCTAGGCAGTCCTGTAATGAAGTCCACAAACACACTCTCCTACTTCCACCCTGGCACACTCAAGTGTTGCAACAAACCTGCTGGCCTCTGTCTTGGTGCTTTCACCTGCTGGCACATTAAGCATCTACTAACGAAGTCTGCCACTTCTCTCTTTATATTTCGCCACCAGTAATACTCGCTTCAAGTCTTGGTACATTTTTGTACTGCCAGGATGCATAAAAAATGGAGAGCTATGGGCCTCAGTTAAAAGCTCAGTCTTAACTGCATTGTCTGCTGGGATGCATAAATGCCTCTCAAACATAAGTTCATCATCAGAGGCTATGAAGAAGTCCTCGTCTTTCCTTGCTTCTGCCAGGCGACATTTCTCAACAAAAAATAGGTCATTTAGTTGAGGAACAATAATCCTCTATCTCAAGGTCGGCTGCATTGACAACTGAGCCAACTGTGAGGTAACTTCCCCTACTGAAACTACAATCTCAGCTCTCTCAATATTCCTAAGCAAAGGAGCCTGCTCAGTAATAAGTGCTGCTGAGTGTGACACTTTCCTACTAAGTGCATTAGCTACCACATTCGCCTTACCTGGGTGATACAGAATCTCGCAATCATAGTCCTTTACTAACTCCAACCATCTTCTCTGTCTCATTTTCAACTCCTTCTGGGTAAAGAAGTATTTCAGGCTCTTATGATCAGTAAAAATTTGTATCTTCTCACCATACAAGTAGTGTCTCCATATCTTCAATGCAAAAACCATTGTTGCCAACTCTAAATCATGGGTAGGGTAGGCTCATGACTCTTCAACTGACGAGAGACATAAGCAACCACCTTACCTTGCTGCATCAAAACACAACCCAATCCTTTCTTAGAGGTGTCACTGTAGATCACAAAACTTCCTGACCCGTCTCGCACTGTAAGGACTGGCGCAGTCACAAGCTTCTGCTTAAGCTCCTAGAAACTACTCTCACATGTTGGGCTCCAAACAAAAGGAGTCCTCTTCCTAGTCAATTGAGTCAAAGGATTGGCTATACGAGAGAAATCTTCCACGGACCTTATGTAATAAGCTGCTAAGCCCAAAAAACTAAACTTCATTGACTGTAGAGGGTCGAGGCCAACTGGTAACAGTTTCAATCTTCGTTGGGTCTATAGAGACTCCCTCACTAGATACTACATGGCCAAGAAAAGATCCCTTCTTTAGCCAAAACTCGCACTTAGAAAACTTAGCATATAACTTATTGGCTGGAAGAGTCTTCAAAACCTGATGCAAATGCTCCTCATGCTCAACCTTTTTCTTGAAATAAACGAAAAATGTCATCAATAAAAACTAGAACAAAAGTGTTCAAGAAATCCTTAAACACCATGTTCATCAAATCCAGAAATACAGAAGGAGCATTCGTCAAGCCAAAAGACATTACAATGAACTCGTAATGCCCATATTTGGAACGAAAAGCAGTCTTAGGAATATCACTGTCTCTAATCCTCAACTGGTGATAGCTTGAACGTAAATCAATCTTAGAAAAAATAGTGGCTCTTTGCAACTGATCAAACAAGTCATCAATTCTAGGCAAAGGATAGCAGTTCTTGACTGTCACCTTATTCAACTCTCTATAGTCAATGCAAAGACGCATCGAACCATCCTTCTTCTTCACAAATAGTACTGGTACACCCCAAGGTGACACACTAGATCGAATAAAACCTTTGTCTAGCAACTCCTGCAATTGAACCTTCAGCTCTTTCAGCTCAGCTGGGACCATTCTATAAGTAACTCTAGATATAGGAATAGTGCCTAATTCCAGCTCAATAGCAAAATCGATCTCCCTAGGAGGTGGAAGTCTTAGAAGCTCATTAGGGAAAACATTGAGATATTCTCTTACCACCGATTTGGATGACAGGAAACTTTAGGCTCTCTAGTATCTACTATGCTAGCCAAGATACTCCAAGTACCCTAGTTGAGTAGCTTACTGGCTTTCATAGCTAAGATAACTTTAGGTAGGACTATAGTCCCTGCCCCCTTAAACTTGAAACTAGTCGCTGAATGAGGGTTAAAAACTACCTCCTTGTAGGAACAGTCTATACTTGCATGGTTGGCAGATAGCCAATCCATGCCTAGAATTACATCAAAATCTCGCTTGTCCAAAACTAACAAAGTTACATCTAACACATGGTTTGCTATCTCTACATGACATGCTTTTATCTTTTCTCTAGACAACATAACTTCTTTCGATGGAGTAGAAATAGATAGTATACTACCCAAAGATTCTACCTCTAAACACATATGTTGAACAAAATTTGAAGATATGAAAGAATGCGACGACCTAGAGTCAAACAACACAAATGCGAAGTGCCCCAAGATTGGGAGCGTACTTGTCACCACAGTACCAACTTGCTCGGCCTCCTGACGAATAATGGCAAATACTCTTCTTTGTTGGAAAGTGGGAGAGTGATTCGAAGTAGTCTCAAGTAGTTTTCGAGGACAAAAGTTAGCTATATTTCCTGGTTTCTTACACTTGTAACAAACTCCACTTCCTGCTAAGAAACGTCCTCCATGAGATCTCCCACAACTATGACAGGTAGGTAGCTCTCTCAAAGTCTTTCTTACAGCAACAAGCTCCTGGCGATGCCGCTGGAAAACACCTCTTGACCTAAGATTCCTCTATGGCGCTATAATAGGCTACAACTCAGTCTTCCTCTTTCGACCTGAGGTTGACCCTCTTTCTACAGCCTTGGACGGATCAGCTCTCTCGTGTAGGCTCATATCCATTGCCAAGCGCTGTGCATCTGATGGAAAGAATACAATCGCAGTGGAAACAAGATCAAATTTTTAGTAATTAACATATATTATAAGAACCCTAATTAGGGATGAATGAAAATCTTACCTTTGTAGCTTTCCGATACTTTAAAACCTCCTCACAAACACGATCCTGGACCTCTACTACAGTTGACTCGTTAATCTTCAGATTTAGAACCGGATTGTGGGATCCGTTCAATGAAGGAAATATGAGAAAGAGATGAAATTTGGAGGGTTGAGATCTTTTAGGGTTGAGATAAAAAAAATATTTCTAAAATTTAAAAAAAAAACAAAAAGCCTTTTCTAATTTGAAAATAATCTATTTATAAGCAAATTACATGCAAAATTGCATGTAATTTCTTCATAAAATCTAAACACCTATTTTTCCACTAACCTTTAGTGGAACTACTCACTATTTAAATTTCTCTTAGTGGGTTTGGTGTCATCACCATGAGCTTTCACATAGCCCACTAAGAGTTAGCGGGATTATCCAACAAATGTTGGATTTTTCCACTAACTTTGGTCAAGGGGCAAAATGGTCATTTGACCATTATAGTCAAAGTCAAACTTTGACTTTTTTAATTCAAAAGTCAACAATTTGAATTTTTACCATTTTGTCCGTCTTGACTAATTCCAACCTCCTGAGCATGAATCTGCATTCATTTTTCTAAAATTCAAATCACATTTAATATAAAGTCCGTCAAAATTTGACTTCTCAAGGTCAAAAGTCAACATTTTGATTTTTTACAACTTTAACCACCTCCATTAATTTGGAGCTTCCAAATATGAATATCTATTCATATTTTAAATATTTAAGTCACATTTAAGCATAAAGCTCTTGCTTAAAGCTATAACTGATGATCATATCATATATACTTGTCGTTTTTTCGCTCATTACCTAATTCGAAAAATTCGAATTATTTCAACATGTTGTTCTAAATTAATTTCGTATGAGCTAGCAGGAGAACCTAGTGGAACTATAGATCATGAGCTCCAACAATTCGAGATTAACTGCCTAAAATATTTTAGACCAAGCTAATAAACGTTCATTAACTAATGAGTCATTCCACTAAAGTCCTGTAGTTGCACTCCCTTTACTATAGATATATTTCTGTCTATCTGATATAACCGTGATCAGTAAGTTAATCCTTTACAGGTTGTTCATAACCACAGTCGAGTCAAAATACCGTTTTACCCCTTAGGCTACATCTTGTTCCTTAAGTCCCATTAATCCACTATTGAACAATTGGTTGAAGATCCATTCTATAAACTGAATCCCTCTCGGGCCAATGAGAGGGTGGGGCCCCTTATTTAAGACTTGGATTCAGGTTTATAGGTTGGACCTTAAACCAATTGTTCAATAGTGGATCAGTGGGTCTTAAGGAGTAAGATGTAATCTCGGGGTAAAACGGTATTTTGACCCAACCAAGATTACGAACAACCTGTGAATAATCAATTTACTCATCATAGTTATATCAGGTGGACATAAATATATCCACAGTGAAGGGAGTGCAACTAAGTGTCTTTAGTGGAATGACTTTTTAGTTAACGAATGTTGATTAAGCTTGGTTTAAAAGAGTTTAGCCAGTTAATCTCGAATCGTTAGAGCCCATGATCTATAGGTCCATTAGGTTCCCCTACTAGCTCATATGGATTCAACTAAGAACAAGTATGTTGAAGTAACTCGAATTGTTCGAACTAAGAAAAGAGAGACAAACAGACAAATATATAAGATATAAGTCAGTAGAAATAAACTTTAAAGCTTTGTGTTTAAATATGATTTAAATAAATATGAATATAGATTCATATTTAAAAGCTTGGAAAGTTTTGAAACAGTCAAAGTTGTAAAAGTCAGAAACAAAACTTTGATCGGATTTATATTCAAATATGATTTGATTTTTAGAAAAATGAATGCAGATTCATACTCGGAAGGTTAGAATTAGTCAAGACGGGAAAAGTAGTAAAAAGTCAAAAAGTTGACTTTTGACTATAAAAAGTCAAAGTTTGACTTTGACTTAATTGGTCAAATAACCAAAATGCCCTTTGACTAATTACTTAATTAACTAAAAGTTAGTGGGCAATGTGGCAGCTGATTGTGAATTAGAAGTCACTAATTACATTAAAGAGTTAATGGATTAATTAGGTGTTGAGATTATATGAAATAATTTGCATGAAAATTTCATATAAAACATTTCTCATTACAGAATGAGAGAAGATGATGTTTTACTGGAAAAAAAACACCTAAACAATACACCTCCTTCCTTTGTCTCTAAGTTTTACTTCACAAAACCGAGTCCCACAACTCTGTTCTTGGTCCTGAGATTAGTAGGTCAACTTAGTGGTTGTCCTTGGTCGTGAATTTTAGGCAAAGAAGAAGCTTTGGATCGAGGAAGAAGTTCAGAACTATAAAAGGTAAGTCCATCGTTTACCTTTTGTGCTTTTCGTTTAGGTCCATCGCATAGCACATGCATGTCAACTTCTAAATCGTTTAGATGCATATAGAGTAAAACATGATCCTTTTTATTCCACTGCAGCATGTCTCTTGATGTTTTTTCCATCATGTGGTATTAGAGCATGCTTAGTTTTACTCATATGCATATGGTGGGTTCTTACAATTTATATGATAAATTGTTATGGTTGAACTAAAATGGATTAGTTTTGGATTTGGCTCTAAATTAAGTTGTTAATTTGCATTAATTATTGTAATTAGCCCTCTTGGTGGTTTAATTTAATTTTTGCAAAAAGTCTGTATTTTATTGGAGTCATTAGAGTTGAAATTAGGCTGTAATTTTTCTTTCGGGAAGAAGAAGGTGCTGTTTTGAAGCTCAGACTCGGGAAGGAGATGTATCAAGCCTATCGTTCACCCGCTCAACGATCGCGTATGGTACGTGCATCGTTTGTGCCAGTGAACGTCGCCCAATCAGCTAAGCGATCGCGTATGGTACGCATATCGTTTGAAGAAGACTCCATCATTTATTTGCGAAACGACCGCGTTAGGTACGTGTATCATTTGCATAAGAAACGATCGTATACCTGCTAAGCGATCGCGTAAGGTACGCGTAGTGCTAGCGCTTAAACAATCATTTAGTTTATAAACGATCAATCATTTGCTAAGCGATCGCGTAAGGTACGCGTAACACTAAGCGCTTAAACGATCGTTTACATGCTAAGCGATCGCGTATGGTACACGTGTCGCTGACACCTATAAACGATCGTTTACCGTTATAAACGATCGCTCACCTTTGTAAACGATCGCTCACCTAAAACCCTGGCGTTCAACGATCGTTTACATGCTCAGCGATCACGTATGGTTTGCTCAGCGATCGCATATGGTATGCGCATCACTTATTATCGTGAATACCATCTTCCTGCTCAACGATCGTGTAAAGGTTACAAGCGATTATTGTACTCCTTCAAATTATTATTGTAATAATTTAGTTTTAACTTAATTTAGAGAGCCAAAACCAGTCTATTTGAGGGTGTTTTTTTAATTAATCTTGCATATGATGTATGTTTTAATTATTTCTAAAATTATATGTGCATAATGTATGACGTATAGTTTTAAAATCCCACCATAAGTTAACATGTTCATGCACGTTGAAAAAATAATATGGAAATTAATTAATGGTTAAATTAATATGATTAGTTTAAAAAAAATAATAATTGAATTAATTTTATTAGATATGATTTAACAAAATCAATCAATTATTGAAATGTCATATTAATTTGTTTTTCTAGATGAATGATTATAGGGTTGTCTAAGAGTTTTATAATTATTATAAAATAAATTAGACTTTAAAATCTATAATAAAAATAAAATGCATGCTCACATAGGTTAATACCATATCTTCTAAAATTAGATTTAGGTCGATATCTTGTAAAACTAGGTTACAAGAGGCACACCTAATTCGATCTTGTGAACAAGTCAGGTAAGATGACTAAGGAGTGAAGGTTTTTAAGTTGATGGTTTACGGAACACCTCCTACCTGGAGATCGTAATCGGTTCTTGAGCCTAGTTATCCTAATTTTATGAGCATGCGTGAGAGATGTAAGGTAATAAAATTGGTTTATCACCTAGACATCGTAGGTTAAATCCATTATAAATGTTATGCTTGGATGTTTTACCTAGATTTAGGATTTGTTTAAGTTAGCCTAAATTAAATCCTGAATAATTTACCCAAAAATTTTAGAACACTTCAGCTGGAGAAAAGTATCGTACTTTTTAGCTCTAGCGTCCCCAAGAGTTCACACCGTGAGGTTCATGCAGGGCTTTGGGCCGTGCATAGGAGCGGACTCTATTCCGAGAGTGTTTGCATGAGCTATGAACAAGGTGAATGGGGGAAGTAGTTCATAGTAAGTGGGTGAGGGATATATGACAATACATCACACGATCTCTTCCATTGGATCACACCGTGAGATTCCTATAATGCGCCTGCTTGTCCACCCTGGAGTGACGTTCCCTTCGAAGGGTTGTATTTTAAGATTCGGAATACCGTGAACTCCATATTTTAGATAGAGTCTCGTAGATAAGTTTTCATATTGTCTTTCCACTTTCGGGAGCATAATGATTCTCATCTCTGAGGACTGAAAATGGAGGGTTACACTTACAAGAATTACTAAAATAGTTAGTATATTCTTGACCGAAGAAAACGGTAACTAAATGCTAAGTAAATATAAGATATTTGTGAGTTAGCATTTGGTCAAGATTGTCTTGATTCAAAGGACAAGTAATTGGCTACCCGTCGGTAGAGATTATTCTGAACCTTTGAATTATCGTTGCAAAACATAATAAAGGGTATATATTTAAAGTTTTGCTTAAAAGATTGGTTTATTTAGATTATAGTTTCTAAACAAAGTAAGTTTGTTTTTTAGCATTAATAGCTCGATAGTTCAATTGTTAACTTCCGAAAAACTTAACGACGATAGCTATGCGGTATGGAAATAAAATCTTAACACAATACTAGTGGTTGATGAGTTAAGATTTGTCTTAACTGAGGAATGTCCTCAAACCCCTGCCTCAAATGCAAACCAAGCTAGTCGGAAAACATATGATCGATGGATAAAAGAAAATGAGAAAGCCCGTGTCTACATCCTTGCTAGCATGTCAGATGTTTTAGTAAAGAAACATGAATCCTTAGCCACGACTAAAGAGATTATGGATTCATTAAAAGGAATGTTTGGGCAACCAAAATGGTCCCTAAGACACGGGCAATAAAATACATTTACACTAAGCGTATGAAGGAGGGGACCTCTGTTAGAGAACATGTCCTAGACATGGTGATGCACTTCAATATTGCTGAAGTAAATGGTGGTGCTATCGATGAGGCTAACCATGATAGCTTTATCTTAGAGTCTCTTTCGAAGAGCTTCATACCATTACAAACAAATGCGTCCCTGAACAAGATAGAGTTTAACCTGACAACCCTTCTGAATGATCTCCAACGTTTCCAAAATCTTACCAAAGGTAAAGGAAAAGAAGTAGAAGCAAATGCCGCTACTACAAAAAGAAAATTCAAAAGAGGATCGTCCTTTAAATCTAAAGCTGGACCCTCAAAACCCAATCGTAAGATAGAAAAGAAGGGAAAGGGGAAGACTCCTAAACAAAACAAGAGGAAAAGAAGACTAGTGGTGAAAATGGGCACTGGTTGAGAAACTTCCCAAAATACATTGCTTAGAAAAAAGTAGAGAAAGAAGCACAAGGTAAATATAATTTACTTGTTCTTGAAACATGTTTAGTGGAAAATGAAAATTCTACATGGATATTAGATTCAGGAGCCACTGATCATATTTGTTTCTCATTTCAGGAAAATAGTTCTTGGAAAAAGCTTTCTGAGGGCGAGATCACTCTCAAAGTTGGAATTGGAGAAATGGTCTCAGCTAAGGCAGTGGGAGACTTGAAGTTGTTTTTTAATGATAGATATATCATACTTAAGGATGTCTTGTATGCACCTCAAATAAAGAGAAATTTGATATCTCTCTTATATGTTAGAACATATGTACATAATATCTTTTAAAATTAATGAAGCGTTCATTTTCCGAAAAGGTATTCATATTTGTTCTGCAATACTCGAAAACAACTTATATAAGTTAAGACCAATACAAGCAAACTTTGTCTTAAATACTGAAATGTTTAGAACAGCTGAAACTCAGAATAAAAGACAAAAAGTTTCTTCCAATGCCTTTTTATGGCACTTAAGACTTGGTCACATAAATCTCAATAGAATTGGAAGATTGGTTAAGAATGAACTTCTAAGTCTGTTAGAAGATAACTCTTTACCTCCATCTGATTCCTGTCTTGAAGGAAAAATGACCAAAAGATCTTTTACTAGAAAAGGTCTTAGAGACAAAACACCTTTGGAGCTCGTACATTTGGACCTTTGTGGACCAATGAATGTCAAGGCTCGGGAAGGATACAAATATTTCATTAGTTTTATTGATGATAATTCGAGGTATGGTCATGTTTACCTAATTCAAAACAAGTCTGATTCTTTTGAAAAGTTCAAAGAATATAAGGCTGAAGGTGAAAATGAATCAGGTAAAATAATAAAGACATTTCGATCAGATCGAGGTGGAAAGTATATGGACTTGTGATTCTAAGACTATTTGATGGAACACGGAATCCAATCACAACTCTCTGCACCTAATACGCCTCAGCAGAACGGTGTATCAGAAAGAAGAAACCAAACTTTATTAGACATGGTTTGCTCTGTGATGAGTTTTGCTTAGTTGCCAGATTCTTTTTAGGGATATGCTTCAGAAACAACTATCTATATTTTAAACAACGTTCCCTCTAAAAGTGTTTCTGAAACACCTTATGAGCTATGGAAAGGGTGTAAAGGTAGTTTACGTCACTTTAGAATTTCGGGATGTCCAGCACACGTGTTGGTGCAAAATCCTAAAAAGTTGGAACGTCGTTCAAAACTATGCTTATTTGTAGGTTATCCAAAAGAATCAAAAGGTGGTTTATTTTATGATCTTTAAGAAAATAAAGTATTTGTATCAACAAATGCTACGTTCTTAGAGGAAGACCACATAAGAAATCATCAAACTCGCAGTAAACTAGTATTAGAAGAAATTTTCAAAAATACTACAGATAGACCTAGTTCATCTACTAAAGTAGTTGATAAAACTATGAAGATTGGTCAAACACATCCTTCTCAAAAGTTCGGAGAGCCTTGTCGTAGTGGGAGGATTGTACGACAACTTGATTGCTATTTGGGTTTAAGTGAAGCTCTAATCATCGTACCTGATGATGGGATAGAGGATCCATTGACCTATAAACAGGCAATGAATGATGTGGAATGTGACCAATGGATCAAAGCCATGGACCTCAAAATGGAATCTATGTATTCCAATTCTGTTTGGACTCTAGTAGATCAACCAAATAATGTAAAACCTATTGGTTGTAAATGGATCTACAAGAGAAAACGAGACTAAGCTGGTAAAGTACAGACTTTCAAAGCTCGACTAGTGGCAAAAGGTTATACACAAAAGGAGGGAATAGATTATGAAGAAACTTTCTCTCCTATTGCCATGATTAGAATACTCTTATCCATCGCTACTTTTTATGATTATGAAATTTGGCAGATGGATGTCAAGACAACCTTTTTGTATGGAAATCTTGAGGATAGTATCTATATGGTTCAACCAAAGGGGTTTATTCAAAAGGATCAAGACAAGAAGTTTGTAAGCTTCAAAAATCCTTTATGGATTAAAACAAGCATCTAGATCCTGGAATATAAGATTTGATACTGTGATCAAATCTTATGGTTTTGAACAAAATGTTGATGAACCTTGTGTTTACAAAAGGATCATCAATTCTACTATAGCATTCTTAGTTCTGTATGTAGATGACATTTTACTCATTGGGAATGACGTAGGTCATCTAGCTGATATTAAGAAATGGCTAGCTATGCAATTCCAAATGAAAGATTTGGGAAATGCACAATATGTTCTTGGTATCCAAATAGTTTAGAACCGAAAGAACAAAACACTAGCCATGTCTCTAACATCTACAAAATGTTGTCAAGATATAAGATGCAGATTCCAAAAAGGGTCTATTACCGTACATATATGGAATTCATTTATCAAAAGAACAATGTCCAAAGACACCTCAAGAAGTTGACGATATGAGTAACATTCCCTATGCTTCTTCTATTGGGGGTCTGATGGATGCTATGTTATGTACTAGACCTAACATTTGCTATTCAGTTGGGATAGTTAGTAGATATCAGTCCAATCCTAGACGTGATCATTGGACAGCCGTTAAGAATATTCTAAAATATCTTAGAAAAACAAAAGACTATTTGCTTGTGCATGGTTCTAAGGATCTGATCCTTACTTGATACACTTACTCCAATTTCCAAACTGATAAAGATGCTAGAAAGTTTACATCAGGATCAATTTTCACTTTGAATGGAGGAGCAGTAGTGTGGAGAAGCATAAAACAATCCTGTATTGCCGACTCCACTATGGAAGCTGAATATGTAACTGCTTGTGAAGCAACAAAGAAAGCAGTATGGCTTAAAAAGTTCTTAACAGATTTGGAAGTTGTTCCAAATATGCATCTGCCAATCACCTTAGACTGTGACAATAGTGGTGCAGTTGCAAATTCACGAGAACCTAGAAGTCATAAATGAGGAAAGCACATTGAATGAAAGTACCATATGATTAGGGAAATCGTACATCGAGGAGATGTTACAATTACAAAAATCTCCTCCAAGCAAAACATGGCTGATCCGTTTACAAAAGCTCTCACGGCTAAAGTGTTTGAGAGCCACCTACATGGTTTAGGTCTGCGTGATTTGTAAACTAGAACAAGTGGGAGACTTATTAGGATTATGCCCTAGTTTATATATGTTTATTGTACTCATATATATATATACTGTTCTCTCGTTATAAAATTCTAACTTACTTGGAGTTTTAGTACAAGTGAGAGTTTGTTGGAATTTGTGTCCTAAAACTCGTACTTTGTTATTTGATCAATAAATTCTATTATTGAATGCTATAATCTTAAAACCAATAAGTTAAGGTCTCGAGGCTATTTTACTGAGTTTGTCAAATACACTTAAACTTTATGTAGAGACATAAACGTGGATTAAGTTCAAGTTAATAGCGCAAATAGTCTATAGTGTATGAATAAGGTTGGGCACCTTATTCTGGATAAACACTATGGATGCTGCCCGCTCCGTAGTTAGTACAAAACGATGTAATCTTGAATCGTTCATGTAGAGACATGGGAGTGGGAGCATCCTATGTAAATGGTTTGCATAAGACTGGAACCACGAAATAGTCACTTTTTGTTATAACACCGTAAACTATAAACTGACTATTTCAATTATGATGACCTAGGTAACTTGATCTTAATCTTGAGCTAACTATGAATTTCTATTCATTCGGTAGTATCCTTAGATCTGCATAAGTGAGGGAAGCTCTTTATCCCTGGCCCAATAAGCCTCCCATTTCAGGGATAAGACCGAGTGGATAGCTAGGGACAAATGGTGCAAGACGAAATTCACTCGTACCCATTTTTGAGATACTAGATAGGTTGTTCCCTTAAGGACTGAATCCAAGTCTTGAACAAGGGGCCTCACCTTCTCATTGGCTCGAGAAGGATTTAGGTTTATAGGTTGGACCTTAAACCAATTGTTCAATAGTGGATCAGTGCGTCTTAAGGAAGAAGATATAATTTTAGGGGTAAAACGGTATTTTGACCCAGCCAAGATTACGAACAACCTGTGAAGGATCAACTTACTCATCATGGTTATATCAGGTGGACAGAAATATATCTATAGTGAGGGAAGTGCAACTAAGAGTCTTTAATGGAATGACTCTTTAGTTAACGAATGTTGATTAAGCGTGGTCTAAAAGAGTTTAGCCAGTTAATCTCGAATCATTGGAGCCCATGATCTATAGGTCCATTAGGTTTTCCTACTAGTTCATATGGATTCAACTAAGAACAAGTATGTTGAAGTAACTCGAATTGTTCGAACTAAGAAAAGAGAGACAAACCGACAAATATATAAGATATAAGTTGGTAGAAATAAACTTTAAAGCTTTGTGT
This sequence comes from Cucumis melo, assembly GCF_025177605.1. NCBI lineage: Eukaryota > Viridiplantae > Streptophyta > Magnoliopsida > Cucurbitales > Cucurbitaceae > Cucumis > Cucumis melo. Next base: position 29,072,235 of record NC_066864.1, read on the forward strand.
TTAAATATGATTTAAATAAATATGAATATAGATTCATATTTAAAAGCTTGGAAAGTTTTGAAACAGTCAAAGTTGTAAAAATCAACTTGTTGACTTTTAACTTTGAGAAACAAAACTTTGATTGGATTTATATTCAAATATGATTTGATTTTTAGAAAAATGAATGCTGATTCATACTCGGAAGGTTAGAATTAGTCAAGACGGGAAAAATAGTAAAATGTCAAAAAGTTGACTTTTGACTATAAAAAGTTAAAGTTTGACTTTGAATTAATTGGTCAAATGACAAAAATGCCCTTTGACTAATTACTTAATTAACTAAAAGTCAGTGGGCAATGTGGCAGTCGATTGTGAATTAGAAGCCACTAATTTCATTAAAGAGTTAATGAATTAATTAGGTGTTGAGATTATATGAAATAATTTGCATGCAATTTGCATGAAAATTTCTTATAAAACATTTCTCATTACAGAATGAGAGAAGATGATGTTTTACTGAAAAAAAACACCTAAGCGATACACCTCCTTCCTTTGTCTCTAAGTTTTACTTCACAAAACCGAGTTCCACAACTCTGTTCTTGGTCCTGAGATTAGTAGGTTGACCTAGTGGTTGTCCTTGCTCGTGAATTTCAGGCAAATAAGAAGCTTTGGATCGAGGAAGAAGTTCAGAACTATAAAAGGTAAGTCCATCGTTTACCTTTTATGCTCTTTGTTTAGGTCCATCGCATAGCACATGCATGTCAACTTCTAAATCGTGTAGATGCATATAGAGTAAAGCATGATCCTTTTTATTCCGTTGCAGCATGTCTCTTGATGTTTTTTCCATCACTAAACGATCGTGTACATCCGGCCTGACCTAAACGATCGTGTTCGACAGGCTTGCCCTAAACGATCGTGTTCGTCTGGCCTGGCCTAAACGATCGTGTTCGACAGGCTTGCCCTCAACGATCGTGTCTATCCGGTCTGTCCCTCAACGATCGTGTACACCCTACCTAAACAATCGTGTACTTTTGGCCTAAACGATCGTGTTCGACCGGCTTGCCCTCAACGATCGTGTCTATCCGGCCTGTCCCTCAACGATCGTGTACACCCTACCTAAACAATCGTGTACTTTTGGCTTAAACGATCGTGTTCGACCGACTTGCCTTCAACGATCGTGTCTGTTTGGCCTGCCCCACAACGATCGTGTACTTTCAGCCTACCCTAAACGATCGTGTCTGTCCAGCCTGCCCCTCAGCGATCATATACCTGGTTGGAGTAATTCGGAAGCGGTTTATGTACTCCACCAAATTATTATTGTAATAATTTAGTTTTAGCTTAATTAGGAGTCAAAAACCAGTTCATTTTAGGATGTTTTAATTAATTATGCACTTGATGTATGCTTTAATTAATGTTTAATTGTATGTGCATATAGTATGCCATATAGTTTTAAAATTCCATCATAGGTTAACATGTTCATGCATTGAAAGTATGTTATAATGGTTATAATGTATAATATGTATGTTAATTAACTAATTTTTTAAATTAATTAAGTTAATTTTGATTAAATGTGATTTAGTTAATTAATTAATTAATTAATAATTTATTTATTTTAATTAAATATGATTTAATTAAAAGTTAAATAAATTCAACATCCATATTAATTAATTTTGTTTATATAATGGTTATATATTGCTAGATATTTGTTATAGATTTGTCTAAGTTTTTATATATATATATAAGTGTTATAAAATGAATTAGACGTTTAAAATCTATAACAAATATAAGATGCATGCTCACCTAGGATTAACATATCTTCAAAATTTCTTAAGAATTAGGTCGATATCTTATAAAACTGGTTACAAGAGGCTCACCTGATTCAATCTTGTCAATAAGTCAGATAAGATGACTAAGGTTGGAGGTTCTTATGTTGATGGTTTACGAAACACCTCCTACCTGAAGATCGTAATCAGTTCTTGAGCTTAGTTAACCTAGTTTTATGAGCATGCTCAAGAGGTGTAAAAATGGTTTATTACCTAGACATTGTAGGTTAAAATCCAGTATAATAAGTTATACTCGGTTGTTCTAACTAGACTTAGGATTTATTAGCCTAAATATAATCCTAAAAATTTTGAAATACCCTTAAAAATCATCATAGTACACTTCAGCTAGAGAAAAGTAATGTACTTTTAATTCCAGCATCCCCAAGAGTTCACACCGTGAGATCCATGTAGGGCTTTGCGCCGTGTATAAGAGTGAACTCCCTTCGGAGAGTGTTTGCATGGATTAAGATCAAGGTGAATATGAGAAGTAGTTCAAAGTAAGTGGGTGAGGGATATGTGACAACACATCCCACGATCTTTTCCATTGGGTCACACCGTGAGATTCCTATAATACACCTGCTTGTCTGCCCTGGAGTGACGTTCCCTTCGGAGGGTTGTATTATAGGATTCAGAACACTGCAAACCCAAATATGGATAGGGTCTCTTAGATTAGTTTTCAAATATTCTTTCCACTTTTGGAAGCATAATGATTCTTATCTCTGAGATATGAAAATGGAAGGTTACACTTACAAGAATTACTAAGATGTTAGTATATTCTTGACTGAACTAGCGGTAACTAAGTACCAAAGCGAATATGAGATATTCAGAAATTAGCATATGGTCAAGATTGTCTTAGTTCAAAGGAAAAGTAATTGACTACCATTGGGTAGAAGTTATTTTGAACCTTTGAAATATCGTTTCAAAAATATAATAATGAAGGGGTACATTATTAATATTTGCCAAATTAGTTTGTATTAAAGGATTATAGTTTTTTTTTTCTAAAAAAAAGAATATGTTTGTTTTTTAGCATGAATAGCTCAATAGTTGAATTGTTAGCTTCCAAAAAACTTAAGGCGATAATTATGCGGCATGAAAATCAAATCTAAACACGATACTAATAGTTGATGATTTGAGATTTGTCTTAATAGAGGAATGTCCTCAAAACCCTGCTTCTAATGCTAACCGAACTAGTCGGAAAGCATATGATTGATGGGTAAAGGCTAATAAAAAAGCACGTGTCTACATTCTTGCCAGTATGACAGATGTTCTAGCAAAGAAACACGAATCCTTAGCTACAACTAAAGAGATTATAGATGCATTAAAGGCAATGTTTGGACAACCAGAATGGTCCCTAAAACACGGGGTAATCAAATACATTTACACTTAGCATATGAAGGAGGGGACCTCTGTTAGAGAACATGTCCCGGACATGATGATGCACTTCAACATTGTTGAAGTAAATGGTGGTGCCATCGATAAGGCTAATCATGTTAGTTTTATCTTAGAGTCTCTTTCGAAGAGCTTCATACCATTTCAAACAAATGCATCCCTGAACAAGATAGAATTTAATCTGACAATCCTTCTTAACGAGCTCCAGCGATTCCAGACCCTTACCATAGGTAAAGGAAAACAAGTGGAAGCAAATGTTGCTACCACAAAAGGAAAATTTTCAAGAGCATCGTCCTCTAAAAATAAAATTGGACCCTCAAAACCAAAACCTCAAATTAAAAAGAAGGAAAAGGGGAAGACTCCCAAACAAAACAAGGGAAAGAAAGCTGCAGAAAAAGGTAAATGTTACCACTGTAGCCAAAACGGGCATTGGTTAAGAAACTGCTCTAAGTACCTTGTAGAAAAAAGCAGAGAAGGAAGCACAAGGTAAATATGATTTACTAGTTATCGAAACATGTTTGGTGGAATATAAAAATTCAACCTGCATATTAGATTCAGGAGCCACTGATCATATTTGCTTCTCATTTTAGGAAAATAGTTCTTGGAAAAGGATTTCAGAAGGCGAGATCACTCTCAAGGTTGGAACAGAAGAGATGGTCTCAGTTGAAGCAGTGGGAGACTTAAAGTTGTTTTTTGGAAATAGATATATCATACTCAAGAATGTCTTGTATGTACCGCAAATGAAAAGAAATTTAATATCTATTTCCTGTATTTTAGAACATATGTATAAAATATTTTTTGAAATTAATAAAGCGTTCATTTTCTATAAAGGTATTTCGATATGTTCTGCTATACATGAAACAACTTATATAAGTTAAGACCAACACGAGTAAAATTTGTTTTGAATACTGAAATGTTTAGAATAGTCGAAACTCAGAATAAAAGACAAAAGGTTTCTTCTAATGCCTATTTATGGCACTTGAGACTTGGTCACATAAATCTCAATAGGATTGAGAGATTAGTTAAAAGTCGACTTTCAAGTAAGTTAGAAAATAACTCTTTACCTCCTTGTGAATCTTGTCTTGAAGGAAAAATGACCAAGAGATCTTTTACTGGAAAAGGTCTCAGAGCCAAAATTCCTTTAGAGCTCATACATTCGGACCTTTGTGGACCAATGAACATTAAAGCTAGGGGAGGGTACGAATATTTCATTAGTTTTATTGATGATTCTTCGAGGTATGGTCATGTTTATCTAATTCATCAAAAGTTTGATTCTTTTGAAAAATTCAAAGAATATAAGGCTGAAGTTGAGAATGAATTAGGAAAAACAATAAAAATACTTCGATCAGATCGAGGTGGAGACTATTTGGACTTACAATTCCAAGACTATTTGATAGAACATGAAATCCAATCACAATTCTTTATACCTAATACGCCTCAGCAGAACGGTGTATCAAAAAGAAGAAACCGAACCTTGTTCGACATGGTTCGTCAATGATGAGCTTTGCTGAGTTGCCAGATTCCTTTTAGGGATATGCTTTGAAAACAGTTGTGTATATTTTGAATAATGTTTTCTCTAAAAGTGTTTCAGAAACACCTTATGAGCTACAAAAAGGGTGTAAAGAAAGTTTACGTCACTTTAGAATTTGGGGATGTCTGACACACGTATTGGTACAAAACCCTAAAAAACTAGAACATCGTTCAAAATTATGCCTATTTATAGGATATCTAAAGGAATCTAGAGGTGGTATGTTTTATGATCCTCAAGAAAATAAAGTATTTGTATCAACAAATACCACATTTTTAGAGGAAGGCCACATAAAAAATCATCAACCTCACAGTAAATTAGTGTTAGATGAGATTGCCAAAGGTGCTTCAGATAAACCTAGTTCATCCACTAAATTAGTTGATAAAACTAAGATATCTGGTCAAACACATCCTTTTCAAGAGTTGAGAGAGCCTCGATGTAGTGGGAGGGTTGTTCATAAGCTTAATCGCTACTTAGGTTTAAGTGAATCTCATGTTGTCATACTTGGTGAGGGCATAGAGGATCCATTGACCTATAAACAGGCTATGAATGATATAGATCGTGACCAATGGATCAAAGCCATGGACCTCGAAATAGAATCTATGTTCTTTAATTTTGTCTGGACTCTATTAGATCAACCAAATAACGTAAAACCTATTGGTTGTAAATGGATCTACAAGAGAAAATGAGACCAAGCTGGTAAAGTATAGACTTTCAAGGATCGACTTGTGACAAAGGTTTATACCCAAAGAGAAGGAGTGGACTATGAAGAGACATTTCTCTCCTACAACCATGCTTTAGTCGATTAGAATACTCTTATCTATCGCCGCCTTCTATGATTATGAAATTTGGCAGATGGATGTCAAGACAACCTTTTTGAATGGAAATCTTGAGGAGAGTATTTATATGGCTTAACCAGAGGGGTTTATTAAAAAGAGTCAAGAACAAAAGGTTTGTAAGCTTCAGAAATCCATTTATGGTTTGAAGCGAATGTCTAGATCCTGGAATATAAAATTTGATATTGCGATCAAGTCTTATGGCTTTGAACAAAATGTTGACGAACCTTGTGTTTACAAAAGGGTTGTCAATTCCATTGTAGCATTCTTAGTATTATATGTAGATGATATTCTATTAATTGGGAATGACGTAGGTTTTCTTACTAATATCAAGAAATGGCTAGCTACGCAATTTCAAATGAAAGATTTGGGAGATGCATAATTTGTTCTTCGAATCCAAATTGTTCGGAATCGTAAAAATAGAACACTAGCCATGTCTCAAGCATCTTATATTGACAAAATGTTGTCAAAATATAAAATGCAGAATTCCAAAAAGGGTCTGCTGCCGTACAGATATAGAATTCATTTGTCAAATGAACAATGTCCTAAGACACCTCAAGAGGTTGAGGATATGAGAAAAATTCCCTATGCTTCCGCTGTTGGAAGTTCGATGTACGCAATGTTATGTACTAGACCTGACATTTGTTTTTCAGTAGGGATAGTCAGTAGGTATCAGTCTAATCCTGGACGTGATCACTGGACAACCGTTAAAAATATTCTAAAATATCTTAGGAGAACAAAAGACTACATGCTCGTTTATGGTACTAAGTATCTGATCCTTACTGGATATACTGATTCTGATTTCCAAATGGATAAAGATGCTAGAAAGTCTACATCAGGATCGGTATTCACTCTAAATGGAGGAGCAGTAGTATGGAGAAGCATAAAACAGAGTTGTATAGTTGACACTACAATGGAAGCGGAACATGTTGCAGCTTACGAAGCAGCAAAGGAAGTAGTATGGCTAAGAAAATTCTTAACTGATCTAGAAAATGTTCCAAATATGCATCTGCCAATAACTTTTTACTGTGACAACAGTGGTGCAGTTGCAAATTCACGAGAACCAAGAAACCATAAACGGGGAAAGCATATTGAACGCAAGTACCATCTTATTAGGAAAATTGTACATCGTGGTGACGTTGTAGTAACCCAGATTTCTTCCAAACAAAATATTGCTGATCCTTTTACAAAGGCCCTCACAGCTAAAGTGTTTGAGAGCCACCTACAGAGTTTAGGTCTACGATGTTTATAAACTAGGACAAGTGGGAGACTTAATGGGCATGATGCCCTAGTTTGTAATTATTCTCTCTTATACTTTAATACAAACATTTTCATCCCACTAGGAGTTTTAGTCCAAGTGGGAGTTGTTGGAATTAATGTCCTAAAACTTGTAGTTTGTAATCATATTTTTTTCAATAAAGTCGTTATTGAGAATTTGAAAACTATATTCTTAAATCCAATAAACATAGTTCCCAAGACTATTTTTGAGTAAACTTGAACTTTATGTAGAGACATAAACATGGATTAAGTTCGAGTAAATAGTTTAAATAGTCTATAGTATATGATTAAAGGTTGGGCGCTTTATTCAGAAATACTATCGATGCGGCCCACTTTGTAAATAATACAAACGATGTAATCCTGAATCGCTCATGTAGAGAAATGAAAGAGGGGGCATCCTATGTAAAAGGTTTACATAAGACAGAACCTTGAAATTGTGAATTATACGTAATAACGCTATTTCCTATTTAAAACTGACTATCTCCTTTTTTGATGACCTAGGTAACTTAATCTTAATCCTGAGCTAACTGTGAACTCCTGTTCACACAAGATTATCTTTAGATTTGCATAGGTGAGGGAAACTCATTAGCGTTGGCCCAATAAGCTTCCCATTTCAGGGATAAGATCAGGTGAATAGTTGGAAACATAGGGTGCAAGACAGAATTCACTCCTACCCATTTTAGTGTTAGTAGATAGGTTGTTCCCTTAAGAACTGAATCCAAGTCTTGAACATAGGGGCCCCAACCTCTCATTGGCCTGAGAGGGATTCAGTTTATAGATCGGACCTTAAACCAAATATTCAATAGTGGATTAGTGGGACTTAAGGAACAAGATGTAATCTTAGGGGTAAAAACAGTATTTTGACAAATTGATATAATTGTTAGTTATAAGACTTTATATTCAAATGTGAATTGAATATCAAGAAAATAAATGTGGATTCATACTCGGGAGGTCGAAATTAGTCAAAATGGACAAAATGATAAAAAGTAAAAATGTTGACTTTTGACTTTGACTAAAATTAATGGGAATATACAAAAATCCCATTAAATGGAATGGTGAGTAAATCCACTAAATGTTAGTGGAATACAAAGTGTTGAAAAATTAGCTAACTAATTACATGCAATTATGCATGCAATTAGGTTATAAATAGTTCTTTTTCTTCAAGCGGTAAGAGGATGTTTTTTGGCTTTTATAAAAAACTTCATTCCATATTTCTCTCTAAAAAATTTCTTCGTTCGACGGGTACCACAACTTGGTTCTTAGTCTTGAGAATAGCGGGTGAATTCTGATGGTGGTTCCGGATGTGTGATAGAGAGAAGGATTGAAGCAATAGGGAGCTTCAAAGGTAAGGAATTTCTTTTAACCCTAACCTTTGTAATTAGGGTTGTCTTAAGCATGTTAATTAATAAAGTGTTTAGTTGCATTTAGAGCAATTTTTGATCTTGTTTCCACTGCGCTTGTATGCTTTCGAGCATGTTGTATCAGAGCATGCTTATTTTACTCATATGTATATGATGGGTATTTCAATTTATTTGATAAATTGTTGCGGTCATGCTCGAAAGCATACAAGCGCAGCGAAAACAGAATAAAAAAATTACTCTAAATGCAACGAAACACTTTAGTAATTAACATGCTTAAGACAACCCTAATTATAAAGGTTAGGGTTAAAAGAAATTCCTTACCTTTGAAGCTCCCTGTTGCTCCAATCCTTCTCTCTATCACAGACCCGAAGCCACCACCAGAATTCACCTGCTATTCTCAGAACTAACAACCAGATTGTAGTACCCGTCGAATGAAGGAATTTTTTAAAGAGAAATATGGAATGAAGTTTTTGATAAAATTAGCCAAAAAAAATCCTCTTATCGCTTGAAGAAAAAGAATTATTTATAACCTAATTGCATGCATAACTGTATGTAATTAGTTAGCTAATTTGTCAACACTTTGTATTCCACTAACATTTAGTGGATTTACTCACCATTCCATTTAATGGGATTTTTATATATTCCCATTAATTTTAGTCAAAGTCATTAAAATTTTTACTTTTTATCATTTTGTCAATTTTGACTAATTTTGACTTCTCGAGTATGAATCCACATTCATTTTCTTGATATTCAAATCACATTTGAATATAAAATATTACAACTGATGATTATATCATATATATATATATCGATTTTTCTCTCTTTACCTAATTCGAACAATTCGATTTATTTCAACATGTTGTTCTAAGTTGATTCTGTATGAGCTAGTAAGGGAACCTAATGGACCTATAGATCATGGACTCCAACGATTCGAGATTAACTGGCGAAACACTTTTAGACCAAGCTAATCAACATTCGTTAACTAACGAGTCATTCCACTAAAGTTTCATAGCTGCACTCCCCTCACTATAGATATATTTCTGTCCATTTGATATAACAACAATAAGTAAGTTAATCTTTCACAGGTTGTTCATAACCTCAACTGGGTCAAAATACCATTTTTACCCCGAGATTACATCTTGTTCCTTAAGTCCCACTGATCCATTATTGAACATTTGGTTTAAGGTCCAACCTATAAACCGAATCCCTCTCAGACCAATGAGAGGTTGGGGCCCCTATGTTCAAGACTTGGATTCAGTTCTTAAGGGAAAAATCTATCTACTAACCGTAAACTGGGTAGGAGTGAATTACGTTTTGCACCTTATGTTCCCAATTATTCACCCGATCTTATCCCTGAAATGGGAGGCTTATTGGGCCAACGCTAATGAGTTGCCCTCACCTATGCAAATCTAAGGATAATCTCATGTGAATAGGAGTTCATAGTTAGCTCAGGAAAAACATTAAGTTACCTAGTTCATCAATAAACGAGATAGTCAGTTTTAAATAGTAAACGATGTTATTACGTAAAATTGACTATTTTAAGGTTCTGTCTTATGTAAACCTTTTACATAGGATGCCCCCTCTTTCATGTCTCTACATGAACGATTTAGAATTACATCATTTGTATTATTTACAAAATGGACCGCACGATAGTAATTTTGAATAAAGCGTCCAACCTTTAATCATATACTATAGACTATTAGACTATTTACTCGAACTTAATCCATATTTATGTCTCTACATAAAGTTTAAGTTTACTCAAAAATAGTCTTGGGAACTATGTTTATTGTAGTTAAGAAAATAGTTTTCAAATTCTCAATAACGATTTTATTGAAAAAAATATGATTACAAACTACGAGTTTTAGGACATTAATTCCAACATTTCCCCCTATTGAATTGTTTCTCAAATTTAGGACAGAGAGTGAAGCAGAGTATGACAAGGACTTGGAAATCCTCCTACTAAACCTATTAGACTCAACAATAAAGAAACTCAAATTCACAGAGTTGTAAAAAACATCAGGAATTTCCCCAAAAACTCATTAGATGACAAATCCAACCGAACAAGGCTTGTTAGATTCCCAACAATTCTATTCAAAGAACCAGAAAGTTTGTTATTCTAAACAGACAAATGGGTCAATTTTCTCAATCCAGAAACCTCATTAGGTATCCCACCACTAATAAAATTCGATTATAGATGTAGTCTCTTCAAAGAAACACACTCGACAAGTTGAAAAGGAAACACACCAAAAAAATCATTGAAACCCAGATTTAGAACCTCAATAAAAGTGGAGTTGATATAAATCCCAAATGGAAGAACACCGTTGAATAAATTACGAGAAACATTAAGAATCTGAAGGGAAGGCAAATGGACTGTACCTATTGAGAAGTTCTCCAAGAACCGATTAAAGCAGAGATAAAAAACTTACAAGTGTGGGAGCTGAGAAACAGAGCAAAAAGAATAAAGCCAGTGAGGGAATTAGAGGAAAAATTGAGAACTCGTAAGAGTTTAAGTTAACTTAATTTCGTTGTTTTCTCGACCTTTTTTTATAGATTAAATTGCATCTTATTTCTTTTTTAGATTAAAATTTATATTTTTGTTTAAATCATTATATAATGTTAGATATTCTCTGCCTTTTTCCATTTTATATTTGTTCATAGTAATAATTTGTAGATTTCAATTTTGTATCTTGATTACAAATATATGTTACTCCTCATCAATAATTTATGCAATTTTCTAGAGTTCTTGCTCTAATGCTTAAAAAGGTAGAATTTGTTTTTCATTTATACTTAAAAGAGATATGTAAATCATAATGTTCTTAAATTTTGGGTTTAAAGGAAAATTCAAAGGGAACTATGACATTTTGATATAAACTTTTTTGAATATTTAGGTTGTGAGTCTTTGTGACATATGTTTGTTCATCATCCTTTGTTGTTTTTGATATATTATTAAAGAGATTTAGAGATTGTTTGAAGCGTTGCGTTGAGATAGGATGTCAAAAGTTCATATGTATGTGGAGTTCGTCATATGTTTGGGAAAATCGTATGTCTGTGTTTGGGATGCAAGGTTGTTTTGTTTCATTGAATTGTTTATTGGTTTGATAAGTTTTGGAAGAAGATTTTTTTTCTATTTTTGTTCTTTCAGATTTTTTTGTTCCATTTTTTTTGTTCTAATTTCTTCTTCACATCATTGAATTGTTTGTTGGTTTAATTCCTTCATATTTTTCCTCTATTAGAGTGTGAAGCGATTTTTGGGGAATTTTTTGTTTGGCTATCAAGGAAGAAAATCACAAGATTTTTCTTTGTGGTTTTCGTGTTGGTAGACAAAAGAAGTTAAATGTAAGTTTTTCTTTTTGCTTTGTGTAATGTTCATGTTTGTTATAAAGTTTTTTTTTAGTGTTTTTAGGTTATGTTTCCTAATTCATTGGATAGAATTCATTGGTTTTATGTAGTGTTTTTTAGTGTTTTTAGGGATTTATTATCATGTGTGCATGGCAAGTGGTGGGATGTGGTTCCATGAAGTTCTTATATATATATTGTCTCGGACTATATGCATTATATTGTATCTATCTCATAGTTGAGTTTTCATTAATATACTTTCTTTCTTCCCTTACTATTCTATATAAATGCATGACTTATTGCCCTTTGAATGAAGTTTAATCAAAGGCTAAGCATATAAAAGAAGTAGATTTATCATTCTTCTCCTATGCAGGCTTTATTAATTGAAGTTAAGCAGAATTTTTTAGTTCAAAACAGAATGAAGGAACATAATAAATAGAACAAAATCTCAATCTAAGCCTAAATCAAGAGCCAAGATCCATCAAATTATGTAACAAAAGTATAGTAAATTTAATATTAATTACAATCTAAACCTAAATCAACAGAAATAGGGGTCTCAAGAATTATACATTTAACAAATACAAAATAACTAAAAAAAAAAAACAAATAGAATTTTAAAAAAGAAGGAAACGAAGAAAAAGAAGGGTAAAAGCTAGCTTATGGTTATGGTATGATATTTATAGGTAGCGAGACTCCGATCAAAACTTTACCACAATTTCAATGAGCAAGTTCATGGTTCCGACTCAAGAACTCTTCTTCATGACTCGGACTGAGCTTGTGTTTGGTCTTTGTGGATGGTTTTAATTTGAGATTTGCTTGTTAGTTGATTGAGTGATAAGTTGATTGAGAGATACAATTGCGAGTTTTGTTGTTGTTTGAGTGTTTAATATACAACCTTTTGGTTTGGGTTATATAGAACTTGTTAGTTTTTGGAATGTGAATAAGATTTTAAGTTTACTTAATTTCGTTATTTTCTCGACTTCTTTTGTAGATTAAATTGCATCTTATATAATAAGGATAAGTTGTGGATGAAAAAGAATAGAATGTCAATTGAGTATGCTTTTGGGGTTGAGATGTTTATTAAAAATGGGTTGGAACATTCGAAGGTGTCGAACTTCATGGCGTGTCCTTGTTTAAAGTGTGTGAATGCAAAAACTTTAGATGTGAATACAATTAGAGGTCACTTGTTTTTTACCGACATTGATCACAGTTATCAAGAATGGATTTTTCATGGTGAATCACTACCAATAAAGAGAAACAATGAAAGTGTCTTTAGTAGTGTAAGAGAAAAAATTGACGAGGACGACGTTGATGACACAATTGGAATGTTTGAGGCTGCGTATAATTATTTTAATGACAAGTCAGAAAATTTTGAGGAATTGGTAGATGATGCCAAGAAACCATTATAGCTTAATTGTACGAATTTTACCAAAATATCTACGTTGATAAAGTTATATAATTTGAAAGCTAAATTTGGATGGAGTGATAAGAGTTTCATAGAGTTGTTACAATTAATATGTGACATCTTACCTACTTCAATGAATGGCCTACTTCTACTTATGAAGAAAAAAAGATTCTGTATACTCTTGGAATGAAGTACGAGAAGATTCATGCCTATAGGAATGATTGTTGCTTGTTTAGGAAAGAACTGTCTGATGTAAGTGTATGCCCCTCTTGTGGTATGTCAAGATGGAAGATTCCTAAAAATTCAAAGAAGGAGGTTAAGAATGTTCCAGTTAAAATCATGTGGTATTTCTCCCCAATTCCAAGATTTGAAAGAATGTTTCGAAGCAAAGAAACATCACGATTATTGACGTGACATGTCGGAAAAAGAGAAGTGAATGATCTATTACAACATCCAAAAATGCATTATCGTGGAAAAAAATAGACAATTTGTGGCCAGAGTTTGAGTCGGAACCTAGAAATCTACGTCTTGCTCTTTCCACAGATGGGGTAAATCTACATGGAAATCTTAGTAGTAATAGTTGTTGGCCAGTGATGTTAGTGACATACAACCTACCTCCATGGTTGTGTATGAAGCAAATTTTTTTTATGTTGACCGCACCAATATCTGGTCCCAAACAACTGAAAAATGAAATAGATGTTTATTTAACTCTGTTAGTTGATGATTTGAAAAAAATTTGACATGATGAGGTGGAATGTTACGATGCATATCAAGATCAATGTTTCAGGCTAAAAGCTATTTTATTATGGACCATTAATAATTTTTCTGTGTATGGAAACTTGTGTGGTTGTACGGTCAAAGGATATCATGCATGTCCAATTTGTGGGGAGAAAACTTCATCCATTTATTTGCCAAAAAAAAAGAAAGATGACATATATTGGGCATCACAAGTTTCTACCACGTCATCATCCATATAGGAAATAGAAGAAAGTTTTCAATGGTGCACAAGAATTATAATTGGCTTTAGAACCATTGAATGGGGAAGAAATTCTTGTACAAACAAGTAGGTACGAACACTCATTTGGTAAGAGAACTATCAACGAAAAGAACAGTGAAATGAGTTCTTCAGGAACTTATTGGAAGAAAAAATCTATTTCTTTTTAGTTAGAATATTGGAAGTACCTTGATGTGCGGTATTGTTTAGACGTGGTACACATTGGAAAGAATGTATGTGCAAATCTGATTGGCACATTGCTTGATATTCCCCGTAAAATAAAAGATGGAGTAAAAAGTCGATTAGATTTGGTTGAACTAAACATTAAATCAGAGTTAGCTACTCAAGTAGGGGATAAAAGATCTTTTTACCCCCATGTTATACATTATCTCGAGTAGAGAACTTGAGTTTTTGTAAGACACTATTTGAACTTAAAGTACCAGAAGGCTATTCATCAAACATTCAAAGTTTAGTATTACTCACAGATTTGAAACTGTATGGACTTAAGTCGCATGACCATCATGTTCTTATTCAACAATTGCTACCTATGGCAATTCATGGTATTATTCTATCGAAACATGTAAGACTTGCAATTATTCGGCTAGGCTTCTTCTTTAATTCTATATGTAAGAAGAAAATTGATACATCACACTTGAAAGGAATGCAAGAAGATGTAGTTGTCACTTTATGTCTATTGGAGAAGTATTTTCCATCATCATTTTTCACTGTAATGGTACACCTTGTAGTGCATTTCATAAGAGAAATTGAGTTTTGTGAACCTTTTCATCTAAGGTGGATGCATCCTTTTGAACGATATATGAAAGTTCTGAAAACTTATGTACGAAACAGAAATCGACCAAAAGGATGTATGGTTGAAAATTATATTGTTGAAGAGGTTATAGAGTTCTATTCTGAATTTATTGTTGGAGTTAGTTCTATTGGACTTAACTCATTTGTATTATAAAGAGATTCAAATGTGGATAGAGCATTATCAGCTTCTTTTTTTATCAGACCGAGTAAGGAGCAGTTAGATAAAGCTCATCTTTACATCATTCAGAATGTAAATGATGTTTTACCATACGTCAAGTACGTGCTAAACTCTATCTATTCTCATTCTACATAAGTTGGTTATGTAATTACTAAATAACTTGTCATTTATAATAGACAACATATGGAGAGTTTGCATAAGTTTAACTCTGGTAAAGGTCGAAGTAAAAAGTGGATTCAAGAAGAGCATAATCGCTCATTCAATCGGTGGCTGTCCACAGGTGTGTTCACTAGAATTATACTCTTTCATGTTTGTTTTGGATCTAACTAAATCCAATATATTGTGTAGGTTGCACTTGCTCTCGAAGTACCTAAAAATTCCATCACGCCTTCTTTAACATGGATAGCTCAAGGACCTTCTCCAGATGTAGGCACTTATTTTAGTTACATGATTAATGATTATTAATATCACACAATAAGGCGTGATGATATTAGGAGAGTTCAAAATAGTGGAGTTAGTATAACTGCTACTACGAAGCAAGTCTCAAGTTCTAAGGACAAAAACCTTGTCATGTCAAATATGACGTTTTATGGTGTAATACAAGAGATACGGGAGATTGATTACCATCAATTATATTTTATTTTATTTAAGTGTGATTGGGTTGACAATAGAAGTGGAGTCAAAGTGGACGAGCTTGGGTTTACCATCGTGGATCTCAAACGTATTGGGCATAAATCAGACTCATTTATTTTAGCCACCCAAGCAAAACAAGTATTCTATGTCCAAGATTCTTCAAATCCTGAATGGTCAGTGGTTTTAACATCTCCACAAAGAACTATTGAAGAAGATTTCTTTGAAGGTGAAATAGGAGATATGCTTCAAGAGTGTGGTTATGGAACCATTCAAAGGATGCCTAATGTTGATACACCCAACGAGACTGATAATAAAACTTCAACTTATATTAGACATGATTGTGAGGGTAGATGGGTAGAGAAGGGTATGCCATTACTTTGCTTTAAAATGTATTTATGTTTAGAGTTCGTAATATAATTGATATGCTTATGGTATGTCATTACTTTGCTTTATAATGTACTTATGTTTAAGTTTGTAACATAATTGCTATGCTTATGGGATGTTGACTTTGCTTACTAATGTATGTCCGTTTTTTGCAGATTCATAGATGGAGAATAGCAGTGAGGATGAAAGAAAAATGCTTCTAGAAGTAAGAAAGAAATCATTTGTTCCACGTGGGCCAACTACTATGTCTTAGTTGGCATCAGTGAGAAATTATGGGCAAAAGTTGCCTATTCAATTTAATGAACACGGGTAATCTGTTGGAGCCACGTCTATGAAAATGCAAAGTTACATTGGTGTGTGCGTTCGGCAACAAATTCCTATCACATAAAACTCTTGGAAAGAAGTTCCAAATGAGCTGCAAGTTAAAATCTATGATTGTATATCGGTATGAATTTTATTATTATGTTTTTCATATAATGTAGTTTGCTTTACACCCTAAGTCCAACTACGTTCTTTTTGTGTGTGTAGATGTCGTTCGATTCATAACCCAATGCCAAACATTCTATACTTATGTCTGCATCAAGAAAGTTTCGAACATTCAAGACCACGTTAACTCAGAAGTATATACTTCCGTCTAAGGATCAACCATCCCTCTTGAAGTTTCCTCCTAAAATCTATTCTCATATAAATCAAGAAGATTCTACTTTCACTTTTTTACATGTTACAATTTATGCATGATCTAAACTCATACTTTCCATATTTTTCTCTTTGTGTGTAGTTCAATACCAAAAGTGCATATAGGCAAGAGGAGATTGACGAGATTTGAACCAAATGGGCAACTTTTGTTACCAGATTTGTGTAAGTTTTTAAATGTTTTTTTTGCCGAGTTACGTCACTAGTTGATTTTTGTAAATACACTTCAGATTTTGGGTTTTTCCGCTTGAAGTTTTTAATTAAGTTTTTGTAGGGATGGGCAGTCCTATAGTTTTTGGAGAGCAGGTGGTCCAGTACTAATTGTTGTTTGTTAGATAGTTTGTACATATATTTTAGTGAGTGGAGGAACTTTTTGTTGTACATATACATTGGTTATTAATCACGATCTTATATATTATCTTTAGATTTTGAGTTTTCACTTACAATTGTTGG
Source organism: Cucumis melo (assembly GCF_025177605.1). Taxonomy (NCBI): domain Eukaryota; kingdom Viridiplantae; phylum Streptophyta; class Magnoliopsida; order Cucurbitales; family Cucurbitaceae; genus Cucumis; species Cucumis melo. The sequence continues at coordinate 29,089,309 of NC_066864.1, forward strand.
TGTGTTTATTTAAATATGTGATTATATATAGGAGTTGGATGATTGTATTTGTTGTAGTACTATATAGAAGTGTGGAAAGGTGTGCTGGTATTTTAGATGTTGGATCTTGTGCATGTAGGTGTTTATTATTGGTTTGCCATGGAGGGCAGCATGCATTGTTTGATATGTGATTATATGTAGATGGATATATTGGAAGATTTTGAGTAGTTGGTCTTATGGTGTTGAATATAGTTGTGTTTATTGATATATGATTATATGTAGGTGTTGGATGATGTGTATTTGTTATAGTTCTATATGGAAGTGTATGCTGAAATTTCAGGTATTCTTGTGTGCATTGCAGGTGAAATAGTTATAAGGTTTGCCATTAAGTAGTAGTCATTCTATAGCCAGCATGCAAGTAATTTTTTTATTCTTACAATATACGATGACGAACATTTCCGAACGTAATTCGAGCTAGATAATGTTGGTTTTGTCGTCATAAAAAATAGTGTAAATCCGCCATTAAAGGTGTCTTTAATGTCGATTTAAAAACAACATTAAAGACATCTTTAATGTCAGTTTAAAACAAAATTAAAGACATCTTTAATGTCGGTGGAAAAATGACATTAAATATATCTCATAAACGACATTAAATCTATTTTTAATGTCAGTTATCCACCGACATTAAAGACCAACTGACATTAAAGGCCTTCAATAATACCATCAAAGATGTCGGTGTATAACCGACATTGAAGGCCTTTAAGTCGATTCATAACCAACATTAAAGAAGCATTTAATGTTGGTTATAAACAGACATTAAAGGCCTTTAATAACGCTCGCAAAGATGTCGGTCGCCAAATGACATTAAAGGCTAGATTTATTCTAGTGTTTATCGCATCAAAAAGAAAACTTTTAGACTTAGCTCTGTCACCTAGTCTTTAACACTTATCACAAATTAACTTTTTAACTACTAGGCGATAAACACGAATAATAATGCAGCAGAATAAATATAACTTCTTATCTTCATTAACTTAACATTTTATATCTAAGTACAAAAGAAATTCAAACTCTATGATTACAACAAAACATAAAACATAGACTTTTAGGCTCTTCATGCCTGGTGCAGTTCTTCCACTCATTGTCTTGGGCCTCACAAAACAATGATGCAACCCTCGACCTTTCTTTGGAACTGAGTTGCAACCCTCTGTATTTAGGAGTATAAAAATTGCCTACAAACTCCTCAAACGCAAAATAGAATGACGCAACTTGATCATCCCACAAGTTTACATAACAACCCATTTTACCCTCCTTTACTTGGCTTATACGCCTGAAATCCTTTATTTACTTAACTTCAACACCTGACAACCTGGGTAGGGAAAGCTTAAAACATAAGTCAAAGACTTAGTGAGTGATGAATTTAGGAAATACCTTTTTCGGGAATAAAATATGTCCAATAATAATATCAATCTTATTATCATAACCATAAATTCTCAGCGCATCACTTTACAACCACAACAATCACAATAAATTCTACGCGTTCATTTCATCTAGACATTCATCACTCATCGCTGGGACTTGAGAATCTCTCATACACATCTAGTCACCTAAATCTGGGGTTAACTTCTACTAATGTCTCGTGATAGACCTGGGATTTCTACCAACATCTTGTAGTACTCATTCTTTTCGTAGACCTGGGATTCGCTTTCACAAGTGTCTCATTGCTTTGACCTTGGATTCACTTCCACCAGCATCAGCGATAGACATAAGATTCACTTTCACCAATGTCCCATAATACTCATTCTCATCTTAGACCTAGATTCACTTTGATCGGCGTCTCACAATACTCAATCTCATCTCAAACCTAGGATTCATTTTCACCAACGTCTCATCACCTAGACCTGTGATTCACTTCTACCAACATCTCGTAGTAAACCTGAGATTTCAACTAGCTTCTACCCATAGATCATACACCACACATAACACAATGAACAAATAAGAAGTGTTAACTCTAAAGCTTTACTTTCGATACATAGCATTACATTAGTAACAATCTAATAGAATAAGCATCCAACGAAAGATTACAAGGAATACTCTCAATACATACAAAACATTCTTCCATTAATAAGAAATCATTCGCAAATATTCACTTAATTACAAAGATCACTCATGGAAATACTTAGCTTCAACTCTTTCCCTTTTGCTTCCGGCTTTCTCTTCTTGCCTAGTGGTTCCCTCAACTGGCCTTTCAACACTAAGCACTTTCTCTTAACAGAGTATCAAAATGTTTAGCATCTCCTCCTATTTTATTCTGTCTTGTTGTTCCTATTTATAGTGACCTTTTACATGTGTCAAGTTACCACTCATCAGGCCATGCAACGAATCTAAGGTGAATTTGTGATAGTGGTCCTAGGTGAATTTGTGATCAACATCAACAATAATTCGAGGTGAATTTGAGCTACATAAGGTATTTGTTTCAAATATTATTTTTTAGCTTAAGTTATAGCATGTTTAATCCATTAACTTCACGTAATTAGGATGATATTTTATCCAAAATTTTCCTCTATTTGATCAAATGCTCTTTCATCACCCACTGAAGATTCCATGTAAGAGGATATATTCAGCTCATGGAATTCTTTCCTCTACTTCATGTTATTCGTAAGGGGATAACATATTATTTGTAAGAACACAAAAAAGACAAATTAAAACAATATAAACTCGTAATTAAGTATATGCGAACAAAATTCAAAAAAAAAGTTATTACATGGTTGATCATGATTGTCAACTAAATCAAATTATTCATTGTCACTTGACGTATTTTTAAGGAGATAATTGCTCATCATCTTTTTTTATGAAGACATACTCCACATGATGAATAACTGGTTGTTCCATAACTGTAGGATCAACATTGACCCCACACTAAATATCCTCCCCAATGTTTTATCCACAGATGTCCATTGACATCTAATAAATCCAATTGTTCATTTTCAACATCCTCCACTTCTGGAACATCTCATGTTTACTTCTTTTTTTACCACTTGAATAACTTTCCATCTGTTATCATATTTTGTGTCATATGGGTAAATAACTTCCTGTACTTTGGTAGAAAAAAGAAATGGTTCATCAACATACCGAAAATTAGATGTGTTGATTGATTTGTATCCTAAGTTGTGTCCTATTATTTTTGTTGTTATTTGTGTCAAACCATCTACACTGAAAAAAAAACCATGTCGTTTGTGCACATATTGGAAATCCAACGCTTCATCTAAACACTGTAGAAATTTTTATCAATACATCCATTACCATTGATCTCTCCGACCAAAATCTAAGAAAAAAGTAAGTTATAAAAACTAATTGTTAGATCTCTATTTGATAATGATTTTGGTTAGTGTTCTATTTGTAAAATTTAAGCTTGTTTATCCTCTCTAGTTTTCAGGTACGATTATTACGTTTGCCAAAGGAAACTTGAATTTCTAGTCAAGTCTAAAAATAACAAAATTTTCTAAACTTTTTTTTTAGTTTTTTTTTTTACAGTCTATGGTTTCTTTTTAATAATATTAGTGCAAGGTGAATACTAAAACATAGAAACTTGTGACACGAAAAAGTACCTAGGGTTTATAATTAAGCTTACTTTTATTTTAAGTGGCAACACACGGTTTTGATGGAAAATAAGTAAATAAAATCTTAATTAGTATGAATTTAATTATTTCAAAGTTTAAACAAAACATTATACAAAATATATTTCTTTACTCATTGTCCATTATTGCAACAACAAACTTTTATATCAGAAATGCTAGGTAACTTGGGAACACAAAATCCAGCGCCTTGGTCTTGTTCGATGCATGCAGTATTACACAAAAGATCTCCATTGTTGTTAGAACATGGTATAACACAATTCCATAGATCATCTCCCTCCCCTGCCATATGATCAAGAATTAGCATATAAATAGTACCTTTTTAACTTCGAAATAATAAAATAAAAAAAGTTATGAAATAATTATAATAGTTGAGATATAGAATAATACTCGGTGAGACAAAACAAGCAAATAGGACCACGACCGCAATGGACAAAGTAAAAAGCTTTTGAGTTTCCATGTCTCAAGCTTGAATGTGTACGGTATTATGTGAAATTATTAATTGAGAGGGATGAGTTTTCTGAAATTTAAGTTTGAAATTATTTATAGTTGTATATGTAACAACTCCCAAATTGACAGAGTGTAAAAACAAAGGCGTAACAACCATCTCAATTTAATTAGATTCTAACAATAGCTCCTAATTATAGAAATAAAGCATACTAAAAAAATAGTAAAACAAGAGTTATTAAACTATGTTCGAATTTAATTTTAAAAGCAATGTATCGAGAACATGTCATATAAATTAAAATCATTTAAAATGTGAGTCCTTCGAATTATACCACTACAAAAAAAAAAAAAAAAAAAAGAAACCCTATTATGACAGTTCATTCATCCCAAATTAAAAAGAGGGAAGAAAAGAATGTAATAAAATGTCAAAATGTCCATTTTGGCAAGAAAAAAGGATGATTTCGGATTTCACTAATACATGACAATTATTTGTTGTCATAATAGGTAAAGGCATTAAAAAAATTGTTTAAATATTTTATAATTCAAATTTATTAAAATAAGAGTTATTTTAAAATTTAAAAAGAAACAAAATGCAAAAACCCTCCATCATTTCCTTCTTCAAACACAAAAACCATTTCCTCTTCTTCGTACACCGTTGAACGTCCTTGTCCCTGTCCCCGTCTCCTCTCCTTGAATGTCGTCGGCCTCTGCTACGCTGAATGTCCCTGTCTTTGGACGATGTTGGCTGCTGCTACGCTTAATGTTCGAATGTTGCCACTCCCTAAACGTCCCTGTCCCCATCTCCTCTCCCTGAGTGCCGCTACTACCCTTTGAATGCTGCTGCTACCCTTTGAATGTCACTAATACAATCGATCGTCGTCGCTCCCTGAAACTCTTCCAACGTCACCACTCCCTGAAATCCTTTATAAACCTTAACAAGGATGTTGTATACCTTTAAGGGTTTTCTCTAGCTTTAGTCTATTGGGCTTTTTGAGAAAATACCAAGACTTTCCAATTTAGATGTTGGGTTTGGAAGAAAGCTTGCAACGGAAGGGCCACCAATTGTAACATGGGAATGTTTGGAAACAAGTGACTAAAAGAATCTAAACATCGACATTTTTTAACCTAAGAATGTAAGTAAACTTAGAGCATGCTTTATATATGTCTATCGAGATAAACAATGAAAGATTTTCTATCCATGTCTGTCTTGAATAGATGATGATATAAATCTATCACTGTTTATCAATACATTTTGCTACTTTTTCACTAATAATCTAATATCATTTTATTTATAGTTCTCCATGACACCTCTAGACTCATCAGCTAGACTCATCAGAAGAAGAGTCTCAAACAATTTTGAGATATTTTAAATATATTAAGAAGGGGGAAAGAAAAGAAAAAGCAAAGTAACAGGAAAAAAAAAAGAAACAAATGAAAAAAAAAACAATGAAACAAATAAAATCTTAAATGAAATAAGTGAAATCAGAAAAAATCAAGAACAAATAGAAACAGAACAAATATTATTAAGACAAGGAATAAAAGAAATAAAAAGCATGTTGGCAATGGTTATGCCAAGCTTGAATTTTCCACTACCATCAGCCAAACTTCAACAACAATAGAATAAGAAAAAAATTGCATATACAAAAGTCGTGGAGAAAAATAGACCACCTACTTGTAGCCTTGGTCTTTTTGATGATGATGAACAAGTTAATACAATGGTGAAGTATGCAACAATACATTGCCCTTCATTATGTACTTCTTTGTTTTGTTTAATGTTCCTCAATTTTCAAATAAAATACGATTATGTTGTTTCTTTTTCTTTACAGAAAACTGTCGTTTTGAAAACACAAATAGTTTGAAAATAATGGAAACTACAGATTTAGAAACACCCAAAACACAAATATTGCCGCTAGTTTAATTCTTTTCCAAACAATAAATATAACTCGTATAAACAAATATAATTTATTTGTCTAGATGTGTTTTCTTCATGATGTCTCTGAACATTCTTACTTTATGTGCTTGTAGATAGATGAAGAAGACAAAAAGAACAACTAGTTTATTCATTTAGGAACACTAAAAACACACTTATTGACACAAGCTTTAATTTGTTTAATATACAACTGGTTTCACGATCGTTTAATATAAATAAACAATCGTTTAATATAACTAAACGATCGTTTAATATAACTAAACGATCGTGTAATATAACTAAATGATCATGATGCTATGAAGGTCGCTTGGTCATCTTTATTGAAACTATGGTGGTCAAGAAGGATAAGAAAACACAGTTTAACATGGATATTTTGGGAAGAGTTGATGATGAAGAAGTATTTAAGAACTTTGGTTGATCAACTTTCTTCTACAATCGTCTGCTCAACAGTTTAAAGACAAGTCTACAAGGGAAAAAAGAAGCATACGAGTTAAAGAAGACAAAAAAGTTCCAAAGCAGTGACATACTACAACATCAATTAAATACAAATTAAACATCAAAGTTTAACATATTTGTTTAAATATTTTAGATGTGGGCTTATGAAGTACTCTCAACTGCAAGTGAGCACCTGGCCATAAAAAACAGTAAGGGATCAATTCCTAGGATATTGAGATGGAATACAAGCTCCATCTTACAAAATGCTGCAGAAGAACATATTCGACAACAAAAATATAAGTAATACCTGCCAGCGATCATTTAATACGATTACATGATCGTTTAATACGGTTACACGATCGTTTAATACGGTTACACAATCGTTTAATACGATTACACGAACGTTTAATACGATTGCATGATCGTTTAATACAATTACACGATCATTTACATTTTAACATATACGATTGTTTAGCTTAATGCAATATCATTTATATTGAATACCATATGTAACATAATATTATTTTATAAATAATCGTTTATATTAAAAATTCTTTGATTGTAACATTGCAGACTGTTGTTAAAACTAAATTGAAGCTATCAACCCAAGAGAAAGCTTTCATGGAGAGTCGAATTGGAGGAGATGATAACATGGAAATGGAGGACGATGAATCCATTCTAGATATTAACAATAGTGATACTAATACTCCTGATCATGCAATGAACAACTAATCATCGGAGCAATCAGACTCATCTCCACAACTGCCACCACGAAGAAAACAAAGTCAAACAGTGGCTGACCTGTCTGAAATGCATCCAATCACCAATAAGAAACGTTACAGATCAAAGAAGTCCAATGACAAAGAACAACAAAGTCATTTGAAATCCTACAAAAAACTGAAGAAGGAAATAAAAGAAGTTCGTAAGGAATTATCCATATTGACTTCTATAGTCTCTAGGATGGATGACATAATCAGAAAGCAGTCATTGGAGTTGTCTGAAATAAAGTAGATGCTGGAGAGATTGGTCTAGGTAAAATTTATTTTCATAAAGTATTTCGTTTATCAGTTGTTTAAATAAACAATCATTTAACTAAAATATCTGATCACCTATCATATTTCAATGATCGTTTATCAAAGTTACACAATCGTTTAGATATAATACGTCATCATTTACTTTTATATACACGATCGTTTAACGATCCATTATTTTTTAATTTTATTTTTGTTTTTATTTGTTTATTAGAATCAAAATCAAATTCAAGGGAATAATCATACTCATCAGAATGACAATGATGATCATCAAAATAGAGAAAATATGTTCACCAATGACCAACCATATGTTGAAGAACTGATAGAAAGCATACAATCGGAGCAGAAACAAGATCAGATATTCACTCTAATTACAACTAAACTAATTTTAGTAATTAACAAGCATTGAAAGAACCCTAATTATATTAAATTAGGGATGAATGAAAAACTTGCCTTTTTAGCTTCCCGATACATCAAAAGCTCCTCACGAACACGATCCCGGACCTCCACTAGAGTTGACTCGCTAATCTTCGGATTTGGAATCGGGTTGTGGGACTCGTTCAATGAAGGAAAAAAGAGAAAAGAGATGGAATTTAAAGGGTTGAGATCTAAAAAAATTTCTCAAATAAAAAAAAACAAAAAAAAGTCTTTTTTAATTTGAACAATAAGCTATTTATAAACAAATTACATACAAAATTGCAAATAATTTCTTACATAAAGTTTCAACACCTATTTTTCCACAAACCTTTAGTGGAATTATTCACCATTCCAAATTCTCTTAGTGGGCTTGGTGCCATCACCATGAGCTTCCACATAGCCCATTAAGAGTTAGTGGAATTATCCAACTAATGTTGGATTTTCCCACTAACTTTGGTCAAGGGGCAAAATGGTCATTTGACCATTCTATTCAAAGTCAAACTTGGACTTTTTTAAATCAAAAGTCAACATTTTGACTTTTTACCATTTTGTCTGTCTTGACTAATTTCGATCTCCCAGCATGAATCCGCATTCATTTTTCTAAAATTCAAATAATATTTAAATATAAAGTCGGTCAAAGTTTGACTTGTCAAGGTCAAAATGTAACGTCCCAAATTTTTTAGGTAAATTTCTTGACACTTATACTAATTTTTTAGGATTTAAAAATTTTTGGGGTGTTAAATTAATTAGGTTTAGAAGAGAAAAGAAAAAGAAAAAGAAGGGTATAAAGTTTTAGTAATATGATATAATATAAAATAATATAATATAAATTTTATTATTATATATTATTATTATTATTATTATTATTATTATTATTATTATTATTATTATTATTATTTAATATATATATATATATATATATATATATATAATTATTTTTGAAAAACCTAAATTTCTCTTCTTCTGTCCCAGGCGCCCCTAGTTTCTTCTTCTTCACGCCGGCCGCCTCCTCCAATCCTCTCATTCTTTTCGCCGCGTCTCCACCCCCGCTACCAAGCCCGCTCTTCTCTAACGACCACCACTCGTAGCCATTCGCACATTCCAGTCACCGTCGTCACAACTCTTCATCTATGCAAGTCGCTTGGTCCCCTCTCTCCTTCTCAGTCGTCTCGCTGACCATCGGCTATCTCTGCCTCAGTCAAGCGCCGTTGGCCGCCCGTAACCTTGTCTGGTCGTGTGCATTAACTTTTAGTTGTTGCCGTTGCCCGAGCTTCCTTCTTCTCCTTCGTGCTGTCGTCCACTGCGTGAAGGTGAATCACTCGAGCCAACACCTGTTTAACCAAGCTAACCCGTGAATTGTGCCGAGCCGTGAGTTGAGCCGAGTTGCAAACCAAACCAAGCCGAGTTGAGTCGAGCTGAGCCACAAACCAAGTTGAGCTGAATTGAGTCGAGCCGATTCGAGTCGACTCTAGCCGACTTAAGCCAAGTTGCCTCCCAAAGCCAAGTCGATCTCTTTGTTCATTGAGCCATTTAAGTCGTTTCCATTCGTGCTAAGTCCTGGTGAGTTTTGGTAAGGGTTTTTTAATGAGTTCCTAACGTTTTCTATAGCCGATTCGAGTATAAATGTTGGAATAAAACGTTGGACTTATTGGTTGGGTTAACTTTTGATGCTTGAAGGTGTTAAAGAGGTGATGCTCGAATTCTTGGGTTTTACTGTAAGTGTAGTTTGGAGTCAACTCTCCTCTACTTGAGTAAGTCTGTTGATGTTGCTTTGGAGCATTTTAAATGTGGATTTTGGTGGTGTCATCGTTTAAATCCTTATGTTTATGTTTAGGTGGATTCGTTTGGACGTTGACTTGACAAGGATTGTAGCTAAATCTCAGGTAAGGGATTTCTTGCTACAGGACCCAAAATCAAGACTGGAAACGTAGTAACTCATATGAAGAGTATACACTAGCGACTGTATTGATTGGACTGATGTATACATGCCTAGAAAACATCTTTAGTATGCACTCTTGACTCATTAAAGGTGACATGATTGTTAGTTGTAGCTTACATGTATATACATGTGAATGGGTTGTTCTGCCGATGGATTACAGATGCCCGGATGTTTTGTGTAATTTAGTTATATTGATGGGTCGTGCTGTTAACTAAAATAGTAATGTCGATGGATTATGAAAATCTTGATGCTATGTATAGTTGAAGTATGTTGTTGGGTTGCTAAGTATTGAGTTACGTCGTTGATGGACTAAGGGTTCGGGAACCTCATGTGTAGATTGTGTATTCGCTGATGGACTGTGCTATAGACTGAATAGGGACGTTAAGCATAATATGGACGTTATGTGTAGATACCATATTTTGGCCATTTGTTTTTTACATTTACTTTACTTTATTTTATTACTTTATTTTATTTTTATTAAATTAAGTTGATTTGAATTTGAATTTATTTTTTTTTTAAAAAAGAAAACAGTAATTAAATTTCATATCTTTTCCTTGTTTTCTCTCAACCACTTCCAGTCCTACGATTTTCCCCCTCCCTCTCCACGATTCTTCCTCTCCACGATCCTCCCTATCCACGATCCTCCCTCTCCACGATTCTTCCCACGATTCTTCCCACTTTCCCACTATCACAAACACGATCTTCATGATCTGGCAAACTTAAAAAAAAAGTTACCATCTCAGTGTCCTATAAAAAAAGAGAAAAAAAGAGAGAAGGGGAGATTTCTTTATTACTAGAAGGAGAGATCAGTTAAAAGGGGAAAAGCAGAAAAAAAACTATTCAGCCAAGGAAAGTTTTTTTTTTTATTGTTCTTCCATTCTTTAGATTTAATTTATTTTTAATTCGTTAAATTGATTTTATTCCTTCTGTAACGCTCCGAAAAATTTAAGGTAAAATTTTCCTCGTTTTACGTAAAGTGCAAGTTGATATAATAATAATATAATATTAATTATATTATTATTATTAATATGTATTTTATTTGTTATAATATTAATATTATAATTATTATTATTAATTGATATTATAGAAATATTATTATTTCTAAAAATATATATAGAAATATTATTATAATTATTATTATTAATTTATATTATAGAATTATAATAAATTGTTATTTATTTAATGTTAATATTATTAATATATTATTATTATTACTTTATTATTATTATTATTTATATTTAATATATATATTATTATATAATTTATATTATTAATATTATAAAATAATTAAGAATTATATATATATATATATATATAATAAACAAAAAAAAAAAAAAACCCCCAAACCCTAATCTCGCGCCGCTACCCCCCCCCTCGACTTCTTCTTCTTCTCCGTCCCAGTCCTCACGCCGCCGCCGCCGCCTCGCACCCATTCCTCTTCCGTCACGCACGCTTCCGCCTTCGTCCGCGTCTCTTCGTCTTCTTTCCGTCGAGCCGCGTCTCACATCGAAGCTTCACCTGCCATCGACGCCGTCGGCCGACTGTTGTCGTTGAGCCCTCGCGACAACCGACACCGGATCTGTATCCGACTCCAATCGCCGCCTCCGGCGCTTCCTTCTCCTCATCCCGTGTACTCGACGCAGCCCAAAACAACCGAGGTGAGCAACTCCGTTTCGTCGCCGTTCGTCCCTGATTCGGTCGTTGTCGGGTGGAGCAAGGAGTCGTACCCAAGCCGCGACCGCAAGCCGACCCGAGCCGCCGATCTATACCAAATCGAGTCGCGTGTTGAGCCGCGAGCCGCGAGCCGTACCCGAGCCGAAAACTGGAGACAGAGCTGAGCCGCGCCACAAGCCGAGCCACGAGCCGCGCCACAAGCCGAGCCACGAGCCGCGCCACAATCCGAGCAGCGAGCCGCGTGAGCCGAGCCGAGCGAGCCGCGAGCCGAGCCGAGCCGAGCCGAGAACCAAGCCGAGCCGAGCCGAGCCGAGCCGAGCCAAACCGAGCCGAGCCGAGCCGAGCCGAGCCAAGCCGAGCCGAACCGAGCCGAGCCGAGAACCAAGCCGAGTCAAGCCGAGCCGAGCCAAGCCGAGCCGAGCCGAGCCGAGCCGAGCCGAGCCGAGTCCAAGCCGAGCCGAGCCGAGCCACCTAAGCCTTCCTTCCTCCACTTCGGTTCACGGTGAGTCTTCGGTAAGGGTTGTTTTGATGAATTCCCTAAAGTTACCTCGTCCGATTCGAGTTTGAATGTTGGATTAAGATGTGGCCCTACTTTTCTCCCTTGAAGGTAGTACAGAGTTGACGCTTAAGTTCTCGGGTTCCGTGGCAGACCTGGTTGGAGATAGCTTCCTTTCCTTGGGTAAGTCAACGGATAACCTTTTTAAAACAACTGCTACTAAAGTCACCAACTAGAACTTTCGTGTTTCGTTAGGTAGATCTGTCGAGCGTGGATTTCGATCGAGGAGCATAACCGAGTTTCAGGTAAGGGTTTTCCTACTACTGGACCCCGAGTCCAGGCTAAAACCGTAGTAATCCACAGGGGATTACACGTTAGTGACTGTACTGAATATCTGTATGCAAGTTGACTGTTAAGTACTGATACTATATTTTGTCTGATGAAAATATACTGTGACTGCTATTTGTGGATTGAGAATTTATGTTGATGGACCCTAAAGTTACGGTTCAGTATGTAGTAAGACACTGGTCTGGATGTGGTTTATGGAATTTGGACGGGGATGGACCGTGAGTCCGGTTTTGGTTGGTTAGTCGATTGGACCTAGGGTTTTCCCTATTGGTGTGCGAATCGGTAATGCATATAGCAACAGAGGGTGTAGATGTTTAAACTTATACTATCTGACTGATAAAGCCTATGGCGGGACTGTGATGTGAATGCCGTTGGGATGTGATTGATGTAGACAGTTTAGTTTGGACTGAGGGGTAACGGTTAGCTTCATCTATGGGGTAGTGTGCCTTACGGATAGGTGCATCCTTCGGGAGCACTAGACTGATATGTGCATCCTTCGGGAGCACAAGACTGATATGTGCGTCCTTCGGGAGCACCAGACTGATATGTGCGTCCTTCGGGAGCACTAGACTGATATGTGCGTCCTTCGGAAGCACTAGACTGATATGTGCGTCCTTCGGGAGCACTAGACTGATATGTGCGTCCTTCGGGAGCACTAGACTGATATGTGCGTCCTTCGGGAGCACTAGACTGATATGTGCATCCTTCGGGAGCACTAGACTGATATGTAGGGTACCCCCGAATAGGAAGTTAACTGTTGTCCCCTAACGGGCCCAGTAGTGGGTCCCTTACTGGGTATGTTTATACTCACCCTTTTCTCTTCTTTAACTTTTCAGGTAGGGGTACAGCGAGGGGCAGACCGACGAGAGGCAGGAAGGATGCGTGAAGGCCATATGGACGCGTCCGGTTTTCTTTTCGCTTCCGCTATGTATTTTGTCAGAATATTTTGACTGTGATTTTGGACTGGTGACTTGACATTTTATTTTGTGGTTTTTTTTCTTGAATTATTTAAAATAGGGCCCGAAACTGTCTTTTGTAAGGTTTATACTGTTTTAATGAATCGTATCTGGTCCGTTTTAAAATTTTATGTTGAATGGTCGAGTTTTGGTATTTGGTAGTGACCTCAGCTTAGTCCGGAAAAGTTGGGTCGTTACAGTTGGTATCAGAGCCTAAGTTTTAGGTTCTGTCCACTGACTTATAATGTGAGTCTGTGTTTTGTGTCCTTATGGCTGAAACGATCCTTGCCGCTCGTCAGGTACGCTCTCATGAAAGTATATGTATAACTCTACATGCATTACCTTACCTAAGTTAAACTGCAAATTCAATTACCATTTATGACTAAAGGAATCATTTGGTGGTTGTTAGGAAAATGCCACCAAGGAGAGGTGCACGTAGGGGTGGCCGAGGAGGCCGAGGAAAGGGAGCAGGACGTGTTCAGCCTGAGGTGCAGCCTGTAGCCCAAGCCCCTGACCCGGCTGCGCCAGTTACTCATGCGGACCTAGCCGCCATGGAGCAGAGGTTTAGAGATATGATTATGCAGATGCGGGAGCAGCAGAAGCCTGCCTCGCCAACTCCGGCGCCAGCTCCAGCGCCAGCTCCAGCACGAGTTCCTGCTCCAGCTCCGGCTCCGGTACCAGTTGCGCCTCAGTTTGTGCCGGATCAGTTGTCGGCAGAGGCTAAACATCTGAGGGATTTCAGGAAGTATAATCCAACGACGTTCGATGGGTCTTTGGAGGACCCCACCAGGGCGCAGATGTGGTTATCGTCCTTGGAAACCATATTCCGTTACATGAAATGCCCTGAGGATCAGAAGGTTCAGTGTGCTGTTTTTATGTTGACTGACAGAGGTACTGCATGGTGGGAGACTACAGAGAGGATGCTAGGTGGTGATGTGAGTCAGATCACGTGGCAGCAGTTCAAGGAGAGTTTCTACGCGAAATTCTTCTCTGCCAGTTTGAGAGATGCCAAGCGGCAGGAGTTCCTGAACCTAGAGCAGGGTGACATGACCGTGGAGCAGTACGATGCGGAGTTTGACATGTTATCCCGCTTCGCTCCCGAGATGATAGCGACCGAGGCGGCCAGAGCTGATAAGTTTGTTAGAGGCCTCAGACTGGACATTCAAGGTTTGGTCCGAGCTTTCAGACCCGCTACTCATGCCGATGCACTGCGCCTGGCAGTGGATCTCAGTTTACAGGAGAGGGCTAACTCGTCTAAGACCGCTGGTAGGGGTTCGACGTCTGGACAGAAGAGGAAGGCTGAGCAGCAGCCTGTTCCAGTGCCACAGCGGAATTTCAGACCAGGTGGTGAGTTTTGCAGCTTCCAGCAGAAACCTTTTGAGGCAGGGGAGGCTGCCAGAGGAAAGCCGTTGTGTACCACTTGTGGGAAGCACCATCTGGGCCGTTGCTTATTCGGGACCAGGACCTGCTTTAAGTGCAGGCAAGAGGGTCATACAGCTGATAGATGCCCGTTGAGACTCACGGGGATCGCGCAGAATCAGGGAGCAGGTGCTCCACATCAGGGTAGAGTCTTTGCTACCAACAGGACTGAGGCTGAGAAGGCAGGCACAGTAGTGACAGGTACGCTCCCAGTGTTGGGGCATTACGCCTTAGTTTTGTTTGATTCGGGTTCGTCGCATTCTTTTATCTCTTCCGCATTTGTGTCGCATGCCCGCTTAGAGGTAGAGCCCTTACACCATGTTCTATCAGTATCTACTCCTTCCGGGGAATGTATGTTGTCGAAAGAAAAGGTGAAGGCATGCCAGATTGAGATATCAGGCCATGTGATTGAAGTAACGCTGATAGTTCTGGATATGCTGGACTTTGATGTAATCCTGGGTATGGATTGGTTGGCCGCTAACCACGCCAGCATAGATTGTTCACGTAAGGAGGTAACGTTTAACCCTCCCTCGATGGCCAGTTTTAAATTTAAGGGAGGAGGGTCAAAGTCGTTGCCTCAGGTAATCTCAGCCATCAGGGCCAGTAAACTGCTCAGTCAGGGTACTTGGGGTATCTTAGCGAGTGTGGTGGATACTAGAGAGGCGGACGTATCTCTGTCGTCAGAACCGGTGGTGAGGGACTATCCGGACGTTTTTCCTGAGGAACTTCCAGGGTTACCTCCGCACAGGGAGGTTGAGTTTGCCATAGAGTTGGAGCCGGGCACGGTTCCTATATCCAGAGCCCCTTACAGAATGGCCCCCGCAGAATTGAAAGAACTGAAGGTACAGTTACAGGAATTGCTTGATAAGGGATTCATTCGACCGAGCATGTCACCTTGGGGTGCGCCAGTTTTATTTGTTAAGAAGAAAGATGGATCGATGCGTCTATGCATTGACTATAGGGAGTTGAATAAGGTAACCGTAAAGAACAGATACCCCTTGCCCAGGATTGACGATCTATTTGACCAGTTACAGGGAGCCACAGTGTTCTCTAAGATTGATCTTCGGTCGGGATACCATCAGCTGAGAATTAAAGATGAGGATGTACCGAAGACAGCATTTCGTTCCAGATATGGACACTACGAGTTTATTGTGATGTCTTTTGGTTTGACGAATGCTCCGGCAGTGTTTATGGACTTGATGAACAGAGTGTTTAGGGAGTTCCTAGATACTTTTGTGATCGTGTTTATCGGCGATATTTTGATATACTCCAAGACGGAGGCCGAACATGAGGAGCATTTACGTATGGTTTTGCAAACACTTCGGGATAATAAGTTGTATGCAAAGTTCTCGAAATGCGAGTTCTGGCTGAAGCAGGTGTCCTTTCTGGGCCACGTGGTTTCTAAGGATGGAGTCTCTGTGGATCCAGCTAAGATAGAGGCAGTCACCGGTTGGACCCGACCTTCCACAGTCAGTGAGGTTCGTAGCTTTCTGGGTTTAGCAGGCTATTATCGACGGTTTGTGGAGAACTTTTCCCGTATAGCTACTCCTCTTACTCAGTTGACCAGAAAGGGAGCTCCTTTTGTTTGGAGCAAGGCATGTGAGGACAGTTTCCAGACCCTTAAACAGAAGCTAGTTACCGCGCCGGTTCTTACGGTACCTGATGGTTCAGGCAGTTTCGTGATTTATAGTGATGCTTCCAAGAAGGGTCTGGGTTGTGTTTTGATGCAGCAGGGTAAGGTGGTCGCTTATGCGTCTCGTCAGTTGAAGAGTCATGAGCAGAACTACCCTACACATGATCTAGAGTTGGCAGCAGTGGTTTTTGCTTTGAAAATCTGGAGGCATTATTTATACGGTGAAAAGATACAGATATTCACAGATCATAAGAGCCTGAAGTACTTCTTTACTCAGAAAGAATTGAATATGAGACAGCGGAGATGGCTTGAGTTAGTGAAGGATTACGATTGTGAGATACTGTATCATCCAGGCAAGGCGAATGTGGTAGCTGATGCTCTTAGTAGAAAGGTATCACATTCGGCAGCACTTATTACCCGACAGGCCCCATTGCATCGGGATCTTGAGCGGGCTGAGATTGCAGTGTCAGTGGGTGCAGTTACTATGCAGTTAGCCCAGTTGACGGTACAGCCGACTTTGAGGCAGAAGATCATTGATGCTCAGAGTAACGATCCTTATCTGGTTGAGAAACGTGGCCTAGCAGAGGCAGGGCAAACGGCCGAGTTCTCGTTATCCTCTGATGGTGGACTGTTGTTTGAGAGACGCCTCTGTGTTCCGTCAGATAGTGCGGTTAAGACAGAATTATTATCTGAGGTGCACAGTTCCCCATTTTCCATGCACCCAGGTAGTACGAAGATGTATCAGGACTTAAAGCGGGTTTATTGGTGGCGTAACATGAAGAGAGAAGTAGCAGAATTTGTTAGTAAATGCTTGGTGTGCCAGCAGGTTAAGGCACCAAGGCAGAAACCAGCGGGTTTATTACAACCTTTGAGCATACCGGAATGGAAGTGGGAGAACGTGTCCATGGATTTCATTACAGGGCTACCGAGAACTCTGAGGGGTTTTACAGTGATTTGGGTTGTGGTGGACAGACTTACTAAATCAGCGCACTTTGTTCCGGGTAAATCCACCTATACTGCTAGTAAGTGGGCACAGTTGTACATGTCTGAGATAGTGAGATTACACGGAGTGCCAGTGTCGATTGTTTCTGATAGAGATGCCCGTTTCACTTCCAAATTCTGGAAGGGATTGCAGACTGCTATGGGCACGAGGTTAGATTTTAGTACAGCTTTCCATCCACAGACTGACGGTCAGACTGAGCGTCTGAACCAAGTTTTAGAGGATATGTTGCGAGCGTGTGCATTGGAATTTCCAGGTAGCTGGGACTCCCACTTACATTTGATGGAATTTGCTTATAATAACAGTTATCAGGCTACTATTGGCATGGCACCGTTTGAGGCCCTGTACGGCAAATGTTGTAGATCCCCGGTTTGCTGGGATGAGGTAGGTGAGCAAAGGTTGATGGGTCCTGAGTTAGTTCAGTCTACTAATGAAGCGATACAGAAGATTAGATCACGCATGCATACCGCTCAGAGTAGGCAGAAGAGTTATGCAGATGTGAGGCGGAAGGACCTTGAGTTTGAGATAGGGGATAAGGTGTTCTTAAAGGTAGCACCTATGAGAGGTGTCGTGCGTTTTGAAAGGAGGGGAAAGCTGAGTCCCCGTTTTGTTGGGCCGTTTGAGATTCTAGAGCGGATTGGCCCTGTAGCTTATCGCTTGGCGTTGCCTCCATCACTCTCGACAGTCCACGATGTGTTTCACGTTTCTATGTTGAGGAAGTACGTGCCAGATCCATCCCACGTAGTGGATTACGAGCCACTAGAGATTGATGAAAATTTGAGCTATGTTGAACAACCTGTTGAGGTGCTCGCTAGAGAGGTGAAGACGTTGAGAAATAGACAAATTCCCCTAGTTAAAGTCTTATGGCGGAATCACCGGGTAGAAGAGGCTACATGGGAGCGTGAAGACGACATGAGATCCCGTTATCCCGAACTGTTCGAGAAATAAACTTTCGAGGACGAAAGTTCCCCAAGGAGGGAAGAATTCCCGTTATCCCGAACTGTTCGAGAAATAAACTTTCGAGGACGAAAGTTCCCCAAGGAGGGAAGAATGTAACGCTCCGAAAAATTTAAGGTAAAATTTTCCTCGTTTTACGTAAAGTGCAAGTTGATATAATAATAATATAATATTAATTATATTATTATTATTAATATGTATTTTATTTGTTATAATATTAATATTATAATTATTATTATTAATTAATATTATAGAAATATTATTATTTCTAAAAATATATATAGAAATATTATTATAATTATTATTATTAATTTATATTATAGAATTATAATAAATTGTTATTTATTTAATGTTAATATTATTAATATATTATTATTATTACTTTATTATTATTATTATTTATATTTAATATATATATTATTATATAATTTATATTATTAATATTATAAAATAATTAAGAATTATATATATATATATATAATAAACAAAAAAAAAAAAAAACCCCCAAACCCTAATCTCGCGCCGCTACCCCCCCCCCCCCTCGACTTCTTCTTCTTCTCCGTCCCAGTCCCCACGCCGCCGCCGCCGCCTCGCACCCATTCCTCTTCCGTCACGCACGCTTCCGCCTTCGTCCGCGTCTCTTCGTCTTCTTTCCGTCGAGCCGCGTCTCACATCGAAGCTTCACCTGCCATCGACGCCGTCGGCCGACTGTTGTCGTTGAGCCCTCGCGACAACCGACACCGGATCTGTATCCGACTCCAATCGCCGCCTCCGGCGCTTCCTTTTCCTCATCCCGTGTACTCGACGCAGCCCAAAACAACCGAGGTGAGCAACTCCGTTTCGTCGCCGTTCGTCCCTGATTCGGTCGTTGTCGGGTGGAGAAAGGAGTCGTACCCAAGCCGCGACCGCAAGCCGACCCGAGCCGCCGATCTATACCAAATCGAGTCGCGTGTTGAGCCGCGAGCCGTACCCGAGCCGAAAACCGGAGACAGAGCTGAGCCGCGCCACAAGCCGAGCCACGAGCCGCGCCACAAGCCGAGCCACGAGCCGCGCCACAAGCCGAGCAGCGAGCCGCGTGAGCCGAGCCGAGCGAGCCGCGAGCCGAGCCGCGAGCCGAGCCGAGCCGAGCCGAGAACCAAGCCGAGCCGAGCCGAGCCGAGCCGAGCCGAGCCAAACCGAGCCGAGCCGAGCCGAGCCGAGCCAAGCCGAGCCGAACCGAGCCGAGCCGAGAACCAAGCCGAGTCAAGCCGAGCCGAGCCAAGCCGAGCCGAGCCGAGCCGAGCCGAGCCGAGCCGAGCCGAGCCGAGTCCAAGCCGAGCCGAGCCGAGCCACCTAAGCCTTCCTTCCTCCACTTCGGTTCACGGTGAGTCTTCGGTAAGGGTTGTTTTGATGAATTCCCTAAAGTTACCTCGTCCGATTCGAGTTTGAATGTTGGATTAAGATGTGGCCCTACTTTTCTCCCTTGAAGGTAGTACAGAGTTGACGCTTAAGTTCTCGGGTTCCGTGGCAGACCTGGTTGGAGATAGCTTCCTTTCCTTGGGTAAGTCAACGGATAACCTTTTTAAAACAACTGCTACTAAAGTCACCAACTAAAACTTTCGTGTTTCGTTAGGTAGATCTGTCGAGCGTGGATTTCGATCGAGGAGCATAACCGAGTTTCAGGTAAGGGTTTTCCTACTACTGGACCCCGAGTCCAGGCTAAAACCGTAGTAATCCACAGGGGATTACACGTTAGTGACTGTACTGAATATCTGTATGCAAGTTGACTGTTAAGTACTGATACTATATTTTGTCTGATGAAAATATACTGTGACTGCTATTTGTGGATTGAGAATTTATGTTGATGGACCCTAAAGTTACGGTTCAGTATGTAGTAAGACACTGGTCTGGATGTGGTTTATGGAATTTGGACGGGGATGGACCGTGAGTCCGGTTTTGGTTGGTTAGTCGATTGGACCTAGGGTTTTCCCTATTGGTGTGCGAATCGGTAATGCATATAGCAACAGAGGGTGTAGATGTTTAAACTTATACTATCTGACTGATAAAGCCTATGGCGGGACTGTGATGTGAATGCCGTTGGGATGTGATTGATGTAGACAGTTTAGTTTGGACTGAGGGGTAACGGTTAGCTTCATCTATGGGGTAGTGTGCCTTACGGATAGGTGCATCCTTCGGGAGCACTAGACTGATATGTGCATCCTTCGGGAGCACAAGACTGATATGTGCATCCTTCGGGAGCACCAGACTGATATGTGCGTCCTTCGGGAGCACTAGACTGATATGTGCGTCCTTCGGGAGCACTAGACTGATATGTGCGTCCTTCGGGAGCACTAGACTGATATGTGCGTCCTTCGGGAGCACTAGACTGATATGTGCGTCCTTCGGGAGCACTAGACTGATATGTGCATCCTTCGGGAGCACTAGACTGATATGTAGGGTACCCCCGAATAGGAAGTTAACTGTTGTCCCCTAACGGGCCCAGTAGTGGGTCCCTTACTGGGTATGTTTATACTCACCCTTTTCTCTTCTTTAACTTTTCAGGTAGAGGTACAGCGAGGGGCAGACCGACGAGAGGCAGGAAGGATGCGTGAAGGCCATATGGACGCGTCCGGTTTTCTTTTCGCTTCCGCTATGTATTTTGTCAGAATATTTTGACTGTGATTTTGGACTGGTGACTTGACATTTTATTTTGTGGTTTTTTTTTCTTGAATTATTTAAAATAGGGCCCGAAACTGTCTTTTGTAAGGTTTATACTGTTTTAATGAATCGTATCTGGTCCGTTTTAAAATTTTATGTTGAATGGTCGAGTTTTGGTATTTGGTAGTGACCTCAGCTTAGTCCGGAAAAGTTGGGTCGTTACACCTTCGTCAAATTTTACTAGATTGTGTTTAATTTTTTTAGGGTTAGGGCATTTTAATTTTGTTAGGTTTAGATCAATTGAGTCTATATCCCTCTGTTTTGTATTCATATTTTGTTGGGTTAAACCAATTGGATATTGTTGCATCAAATTTTGCCTAGGCTGTATTGTGTTTAAGTTTTTTTAGGTTTAGGGTGTTTTAATTTTGTTAGGTTTAGACCAATTGAGTCTATTTCTCATTAGCCTCTGTTTTTGTATTCTAATTTTGTTGGGTTAAACCAATTGGATATTATTGCATCAAATTTTGCCTAGGCTGTACTCTGTTTAATTTTTTTTTTTAAATTATGGCTCTTTAGGTTAAATCAATTGAATACCAATAGAATAGTGTTACATCAAATTTTCCACTGTGTTTAATTTTGTTTAGGTTTAGGCCATTTGATTTAAAGTAAGCAATTTGATTAAAATTTGTTAAATGTAGGGTTTAATTTGGTTGTTTTTACTGTTTATTAAGTATGTTTGATATTGATTGATTAGATTGGTTGAATGGCAGAGTACTTATTTCAGCACTCTATATTATTTACTTTCCAAATATTATTTCTCAAACATTATATATTTCTAATGTAGTATATAATTTTCAATATTTTATTTTTGAATATGTAGATATTATCTCCAACTTGTATTATATGTCAACATATATTGTTGGTTGTATTATTTGTCATATTTGCCAACTATTTTATACTGTATTATTTATGAAAAGAGTAATGTTCATTTATGGATTTTATGGTTAAAATTCCATAAATACATGAATTTTCTCAATTTTTAAAAGTTAATAAAATTATTTTTAAACAAAGTATATCTAACAATTTTATATTTTAGAATGGGACTGAGTAGTGTTTTCTTTAGAATTCTTTAATTCTTTAGATACATGAAATTTTCCATTAAAGGCCTATGATGGAGATCAAAATATCAAAGTTTGATATTTTAATATTCTTGAGGTAAATAAAAAAATCTTTTTAAATAAAAATTAAATTCGATTTTTCTAATGACTCTCATGCCACCCATATAATCATCAATTCAGACTTAGTTTTTTATAGTTACGAATTGATAACCATGGGACATTTAAAAAATATCAAACAAAAACTTTGTTTTGTGAACCTCGTTAATTTAGTTTAAAAGATAAATTTTGGTAATCATTTTTATGGGTGTTGTAGGATGCTAATACCTTCCCTACACATAACTGACTCTCGAACCTTAAATCTGAATTTACGTAGACCAATTTTTTTGTGGTGACCAATCACACTTTAATATGATTGGTGGCGACTCCAAACCTTGTAAATATTAAAGATTAAATGATTGGGGATGTCGGCTACTCCGCGTCGCGATCACGTCGTGACAACTTGGCGACTCCACTGAGGAATTTTGAATAATGTGTGAGAGAGTCGAGCCGTTACATTTTTTTGTATGAAATATTTATACTATTTTTATTGGTACATTTATTTTAAATTAGTCATCATGCATTTTACACACACTCACAAGCCCTCTACCCGGGCTACAACCTTTTAGGATTAGAAATGAGGATGGAGTAGTGTTGACCTTCGAGGGATTTCGACTCCCGTGCAGGCACATGAAAAGTTCTCACTCAGATTAATTCTTTTGTTATTTCTTGAAATAACATTGGAATAAATTTGAGGGCCTTTTTCTTCTAGGAGTTTAGATGATACCAACACCATGACATTATATTTTGACATATTTTTATCTAAAAGTTAAATTGTCCAAGTTATTGTTATTTTTTCTAAACAAAGTTTTGCATTTTTCTAAAATTTTTAAATCACACATATTTCTTTGTTTTTTTTTAAAAAAAGAAAAATCCAATCACAATACTGATTTGTTAAGAAAAGCTTGATTTAAATAATTATTTATTATACATTCTTTAAAGGAGAGTAGTGTTTACCTTATAAAGGTACATGAAAACTGTTACATTTTCTAAAATTAAATAATTTTTTTCCAAAAAATAATAATAAGGAGAGTAGTGTTTACTTTCATTACGACATTAAAGTGCATGAAAACCTTATTTACTTTTTCTTATTTCTTATTTTTTTTCTTTTTTTCTTTTTTTTATTATTATTACTTTTTACTTTTTACTTTTTAATTTAATTTAATTTTTGTTTTATTAGTTTTATTTTTATTGCTTTTTTATTATATCCTATTTTATTTTGTGCAAAGTGAAGTGACAATTTTTTTTTCTTTTTCTTGTCTTTCCCTTTGTCATAATTGTGCAAAAAACAAACAGTCTTGAAACACCAAGGTGTCCAATATGTCGATGCATTCATCTTTTGAGTCTAAGTTGGATGAGCCAAGTGATGTTCTTAAATGGGCTAAAGAGATGCAACAAAAATTTGGGGACGGTATAAACAATTCTTCCCAAATATCAGTACTATCCAGGTGCCAACTCTCTTTTACACAAAATGATTTAGCGAACCTAAAGATGATCTGGGAAGCATTGACACCTCAGCGTAGATTCATGTTCTCGAAGAAGTATGGACATATAGCAGAGTTGATGTATATACCGGTGAATTATTTTGCCTTAAGAGCCATAATTAATTTTTGGGATCCAGCATATGGTTGTCTCACGTTTGGGTCATGTGATTTACTGTCAACCATTGAAGAATATCAAGCTATGCTTAGCATGCCTGAAAAAGAAAGAGAAATTGTTTATTTCTTTAACCCTAAGTGTAACGCCCCGAATTTTCGAGGTAAACTTTTACCGTTTTATGTAATTTTTCGGGAATTTTAAATTTTGGATTAATTTCTGAAATTTTGAAATTAATATTTGTAAATTTATATAATAATAATATAATAGTAATTATATTATTATTATCATTAATATTTATTATAATCTTTATATATAATTTAATATTAATATTATCTTTTATTATTATTATTATAATTTATTATTGTTATTATTACTATTATTTAATATTATTATTATTGTTATTTAACATTATTATTACATTAGTATTAATTAATATTATTATTTATATTATTATTATTATTATTATTATTATTATTAAATATTATTATTATTATTATTATTATTTAACTTAATATATATATATATATATATATATATATTTTTTTTTTTTTAAAAAAAAAGGAACCCTAACTTACCGCGCGCGCCGTCCCCCCCCCCCCCCCCCCCCCCCGTGAAATTTTTCTTCTTGTTCTTCTTCTCCCTTCCTCGCCCGACAGCCGCCCGACGCCCGCCGTTCTTCTTCTTCTTCTTCTTCTCTTCAGCTTCTTCACCCGACGAACACAGACGCCATCCGCACGCTTTCGTCGACCGCCCATTTCTGCATCCGCACATCACCGACGGGAAGCACCCAGCGACAGCCGTCCCCGACCGTTCTTCTTCTGGGTTCCGCGTGCACGGCCAGCCATCGGCCGTTTCTGCCTCGGTGGTACGGCGTCGGCCGTCGTATTACTAGCATCGACGTAAGTAACCGGGCAAGCCATTCTGCCATCGCCGCCGTGTGTTCCGCCGCCGGGTGGTGTGGAAGTTAACCGGCTCCAAGCCGGCTGTGTGGAGCCGAGCTAGCCGAGCCGCCATCCTTGTCCGAGCCGAGCCCTAAGCCGAACCGAGCCCCAAGCCGAACCGAGCCCCAAGCCGAGTCAAGCCGCGAGCCGAGTTAAGATCGAGCCGAGCCGAGCCGAGCAGCGATCCAAGCTGAGCCAAGCCGCGAGCCGGCCAACCCAAGCTGCGAGCCGATCCGAGCCGAGCCGTTCACCTCCAAGCCAAGCCGAGCTCCCTGTTCACCGAGCCACCTAAGCCATATTTTCCTCCCTCCACTTCGGGTCACGGTGAGTCTTCGGTAAGGATTGTTTTTGATGAATTCCCTAATGTTGCTATATCCGATTCGAGTTGAATATTGGAATAAGCTTTGGTCCTATCTTTCATCCTTTGAAGGTATTAAAGAGTTGACGTTTAAGTTCTCGGGTTCTGCGGCAGGTTTGTTTGGAGATAGTTTTCCTTTCCTCGGGTAAGTCAACGGATGTCGCTTAGGACCATTTAAAATGACTTCTACTAGTATCTTCGATTAAAACCTTCGTGTTTTCGTTTAGGTGGATCCGTTGAGCGTGGACTCGATCGAGGGGCATAACCGAGTTTCAAGTAAGGGTTTTTCCTACTACTGGACCTCGGAGCGAGGCTGGAAACGTAGTAGTCCACAGGGGATTACACGTTAGTAATTGTACCGAATAAATATATGTGTGTTTGACTTTTAAGCATTGTTATTATATTCTTGTCTGATGTAAGAGAAATGCGACCGCTAGTTGTAACTTGTGCGCTATCGGGTATAAGGAGTTTCTTGCTAGTAGACCCCGATGCTAGATGTCCGGTATAGTGTGGTTATGTTAACGGGCTACGTGGTAGATTGGAATTGCATGTCGATGGACCTTGAAGTTACGGTTACGTGTATGGCAACTGAGGATGTAGTTGTTTAAACCTGTACTATCTGACTAGCAAAGCCTATGGCGAAATTGTAATATGAGTGTTGATGGGGTATGACTGTTGTAGACGGTTTAGTATGGACTGAGGGGTAACGGTTAGCTTCATCTATGGGGTAGTGTGCCTTACTGATATGTGCATCCTTCGGGAGCACTAGACTGATATGTGCATCCTTCGGGAGCACTAGACTGATATGTGCATCCTTCGGGAGCACTGGACTGATGTGTGCATCCTTCGAGAGCACTAGACTGATATGTGCGTTCTACGAAACCACTAGACTGTTAAGTAGTGTACCCCTGAATAGGAAGTTAACTGTTGTTCCCTAACGGGCCCAGTAGTGGGTCCCTTACTGGGTATGTTTATACTCACCCTTTTCTCTTCTTAAACTTTTCAGGTAAGGGCACAGCGAGGGGCAGACCGACGAGAGGCAGAAAGGACGCGTGAAGGCCATATGGACGCGTCTGGTTTTCTTATTGCTTCCGCTATGTATTTTGTCAGAATATTTGGTTTGTGATTTTGAAGTGATGACTTGAGTTTTTATTTGAAACTTTTGTGACTGTGACTTAAAATAGGCCCGAAACTATTTTTTTTGTAATATTTCTAACGTTTTTAAGAAATCGTAACCGGTCCGTTATAAATTTTATGTTGTGTGGTCGAGTTTTGGTATTTATTAGTAACCTCAGCTTAGTCCGGAAAGTTGGGTCGTTACAGTTGGTATCAGAGCCTAAGTTTTAGGTTCTGTAGACTGGCTTATAATGTGAGTCTGTGTTTTGTGTCCTTATGGCTAAAACGATCGTTGCCACTCGTCAGGTACGCTCTCATGAAAGTATATGTATAACTCTATATGCATTACCTTACCTAAGTTAAACTGCTAAGATAATTACCATTTATGACTAAAGGGATCATTGGTGGTTGTTAGGGAAATGCCGCCAAGGAGAGGTGCACGTAGGGGTGGCCGAGGAGGCCGAGGAAGAGGAGCAGAACGCGTTAAGCCTGAGGTGCAGCCTGTAGCCCAAGCCACTGACCCGGCTGCGCCAGTTACTCATGCGGATCTAGCCGCCATGGAGCAGAGGTTTAGAGATTTGATTGTGCAGATGCGGGAGCAGCAGCAGCCTGCCCCGCCAGCTCCAGCGCCAGCTCCAGCACCAGCTCCTGCTCCAGCTCCGGCTTCAGTACTAGTTGCGCCCCAGGTTGTGTCGGATCAGTTGTCAGCAGAGGCTAAGCACCTGAGGGATTTCAGGAAGTATAATCCCACGACATTCGATGGGTCTTTGGAGGACCCCACCAGGGCTCAGCTGTGGTTATCGTCTTTGGAGACCATATTCCGATACATGAAATGCCCTGAGGATCAGAAAGTTCAGTGTGCTGTTTTTATGTTGACTGACAGAGGCACTGCATGGTGGGAGACTACAGAGAGAATGCTAAGTGGTGATGTGAGTGAGATCACGTGGCAACAGTTTAAGGAGAGTTTCTATGCGAAATTCTTCTCTGCTAGTTTGAGAGACGCCAAGCGGCAGGAGTTCCTGAACTTAGAGCAGGGTGACATGACAGTGGAGCAGTATGATGCGGAGTTTGACATGTTATCCCGCTTCGCTCTCGAGATGATAGCGACCGAGCCGGCCAGAGCTGATAAGTTTGTTAGAGGCCTCCGACTAGCTATTCAGGGTTTGGTCCAAGCTTTCCGACCCGCTACTCATGCCGATGCACTGCGCCTGGCAGTGGATCTCAGTTTACAGGAGAGGGCTAACTCGTCTAAGACCGCTGGTAGAGGTTCAACATCGGGACAGAAGAGGAAGGCTGAGCAGCAGCCTGTTCCAGTGCCACAGCGGAACTTCAGATCAGGTGGTGAGTTTCGCCGCTTCCAGCAGAAACCTTTTGAGGCAGGGGAAGCTGCCAGAGGGAAGCCGTTGTGTACCACTTGTGGGAAGCACCATCTGCACCGTTGCTTATTCGGGACCAGGACTTGCTTTAAGTGTAGGCAAGAGGGTCATACAGTTGATAGATGCCCGTTGAGACTTACGGGGAACGCGCAGAATCAGGGAGCAGGTGCTCCACATCAGGGTAGGGTCTTTGCTACCAACAAGACTGAGGCTGAGAGGGCAGGCACGGTGGTGACAGGTACGCTTCCAGTATTGGGGCATTATGCCTTAGTTTTGTTTGATTCGGGATCGTCACATTCTTTTATCTCTTCCGCATTTGTGTTGCATGCCCGCTTAGAGGTAGAGCCCTTACACCATGTTCTATCAGTATCTACTCCTTCCGGGGAGTGTATGTTGTCGAAGGAAAAGGTGAAAGCATGCCAGATTGAGATAGCAGGCCATGTGATTGAAGTAACGCTGTTAGTTCTGGATATGCTCGACTTTGATGTAATCCTGGGTATGGATTGGTTGGCCGCTAACCACACCAGCATAGATTGTTCTCGTAAGGAGGTAACGTTTAACCCTCCCTCGATGGCCAGTTTTAAATTTAAGGGACGAGGGTCAAAGTCGTTGCCTCAGGCAATCTCAGCCATCAGGGCCAGTAAACTGCTCAGTCAGGGTACTTGGGGTATCTTAGCGAGCGTGGTGGATACTAGAGGTCGATGTATCCCTGTCGTCAGAACCGGTGGTGAGGGACTATCCGGATGTCTTTCCTGAAGAACTTCCGGGGTTACCTCCGCATAGAGAGGTTGAGTTTGCCATAGAGTTGGAGCCAGACACGGTTCCTATATCCAGAACCCCTTACAGAATGGCCCCCGCAGAGCTGAAAGAACTGAAGGTGCAGTTACAGGAATTGCTTGATAAGGGATTCATTCGACCGAGCGTGTCACCTTGGGGTGCGCCAGTTTTATTCGTTAAGAAGAAGGATGGATCGATGCGTCTATGCATTGACTATAGGGAGTTGAACAAGGTAACCGTAAAGAACAGATATCGCTTGCTCAGGATCGACGATCTATTTGACCAGTTGCAGGGAGCCACAGTGTTCTCTAAGATTGATCTTCGGTCGGGATACCATCAGCTGAGGATTAAGGATGGTGATGTACCAAAGACAGCATTTCGTTCCAGGTATGGACACTACGAGTTTATTGTGATGTCTTTTGGTTTGACGAATGCTCCGGCAGTGTTTATGGACTTGATGAACAGAGTGTTTAGGGAGTTCCTAGATACTTTTGTGATCGTGTTTATCGACGATATCTTGATATACTTCAAGACGGAGGCCGAACATGAGGAGCATTTACGTTTAGTTTTGCAAACACTTCGGGATAATAAGTTGTATGCAAAGTTCTCGAAATGCGAGTTTTGGCTGAAGCAGGTGTCCTTTCTGGGCCACGTGGTTTCTAAGGCTGGGGTCTCTGTGGATCCGGCTAAGATAGAGGCAGTCACCGGTTGGACCCGACCTTCCACAGTCAGTGAGGTTCGTAGCTCTCTGGGTTTAGCAGGTTATTATCGACGGTTTGTGGAGAACTTTTCTCGTATAGCTACTCCTCTTACTCAGTTGACCAGGAAGGGAGCTCCTTTTGTTTGGAGCAAGGCATGTGAGGACAGTTTCCAGAACCTTAAACAGAAGCTAGTTACCGCACCGGTTCTTACTGTACCTGATGGTTCTGGCAGTTTTGTGATTTATAGTGATGCTTCCAAGAAGGGTTTGGGTTGTGTTTTGATGCAACAGGGTAAGGTGGTCGCTTATGCGTCTCGTCAGTTGAAGAGTCATGAGCAGAACTACCCTACACATGATTTAGAGTTGGCAGTAATGGTTTTTGCTTTAAAAATATGGAGGCATTACTTATATGGTGAAAAGATACAGATATTCACGGATCATAAGAGCTTTAAATACTTCTTTACTCAGAAAGAATTGAATATGAGACAGCGAAGGTGGCTTGAGTTAGTGAAGGATTACGATTGTGAGATACTGTATCATCCAGGCAAGGCAAATGTGGTAGCTGATGCTCTTAGTAGAAAGGTATCACATTCAGCAGCACTTATTACTCGACAGGCCCCATTGCATCCGGATCTCGAGCGGGCTGAGATTGCAGTGTCAGTGGGGGCAGTCACTATGCAGTTAGCCCAGTTGACGGTACAGCCGACTTTGAGGCAAAGGATCATTGATGCTCAGAGTAACGATCCTTATTTGGTTGAGAAACGTGGCCTAGTAGAGGCAGAGCAAGCGGTTGAGTTCTCATTATCCTCTGATGGTGGACTTTTGTTTGAGAGACGCCTCTGTGTGCCGTCAGATAGTGGGGTTAAGACAGAATTATTATCTAAGGCTCATAGTTCCTAATTCTCCATGCACCCAGGTAGTACGAAGATGTATCAAGACCTGAAGCGGGTTTATTGGTGGCGTAACATGAAGAGGGAGGTAGCAGAATTTGTTAGTAGATGCTTGGTGTGTCAGCAGGTTAAGGCACCAAGGCAGAAACCAGCGGGTTTATTACAACCCTTGAGCATACCGGAATGGAAGTGGGAAAACGTGTCCATGGATTTCCCTATAGGACTGCCGAGAACTCTGAGGGGTTTTACAGTGATTTGGGTTGTGGTGGACAGACTTACCAAATCAGCGCACTTCGTTCCGGGTAAATCCACCTATACTGCTAGTAAGTGGGCACAGCTATACATGTCTGAGATAGTGAGATTACATGGAGTGCCAGTGTCGATTGTTTCTGATAGAGATGCCCGTTTCACTTCCAAATTCTGGAAGGGTTTGCAGACTGCTATGGGCACGAGGTTAGACTTTAGTACAACTTTCCATCCACAGACTGACGGTCAGACTGAGCGTCTGAACCAAGTTTTAGAGGATATGTTGCGGGCGTGTGCATTGGAATTTCCAGGTAGCTGGGACTCCCACTTACATTTGATGGAATTTGCTTATAATAACAGTTATCAGGCTACTATTGGCATGGCACCATTTGAGGCCTTGTACGGCAAATGTTGTAGATCCCCAGTTTGCTGGAGTGAGGTGGGTGAGCAGAGTTTGATGGGTCCTGAGTTAGTTCAGTCTACTAACGAAGCGATACAGAAGATTAGATCATGCATGCATACCGCTCAGAGTAGGCAGAAGAGTTATGCAGATGTGAGGCGGAAGGATCTTGAGTTTGAGGTAGGGGACAAGGTGTTCTTAAAGGTAGCACCTATGAGAGGTGTCTTACGATTTGAAAGGAGGGGAAAGTTGAGTCCCCGTTTTGTTGGGCCATTTGAGATTCTGGAGCGGATTGGCCCTGTAGCTTATCGCTTGGCGTTGCCACCATCCCTCTCGACAGTTCATGATGTGTTTCATGTTTCTATGTTGAGGAAGTACGTGCCAGATCCATCCCATGTAGTGGATTACGAGCCACTGGAGATTGATGAAAACTTGAGCTATGCTGAACAACCCGTTGAGGTGCTTGCTAGAGAGGTGAAAACGTTGAGGAATAAAGAAATCCCTCTGGTTAAAGTCTTATGGCGGAATCACCGGGTAGAAGAGGCTACATGGGAGCGTGAAGATGACATGAGGTCCCGTTATCCCGATCTGTTCGAGGAATAAAACTTTCGAGGACGAAAGTTCCCTAAGGAGGGAAGAATGTAACGCCCCGAATTTTCGAGGTAAACTTTTACCGTTTTATGTAATTTTTCGGGAATTTTAAATTTTGGATTAATTTTTGAAATTTTGAAATTAATATTTGTAAATTTATATAATAATAATATAATAGTAATTATATTATTATTATCATTAATATTTATTATAATCTTTATATATAATTTAATATTAATATTATCTTTTATTATTATTATTATAATTTATTATTGTTATTATTACTATTATTTAATATTATTATTATTGTTATTTAACATTATTATTACATTAGTATTAATTAATATTATTATTTATTATATTATTATTATTTTTATTTTTATTATTATTATTAAATATTATTATTATTATTATTCTTTAACTTAATATATATATATATATATATATATATATATTTTTTTTTTAAAAAAAGGAACCCTAACTTACCGCGCGCGCCGTCCCCCCCCCGCCCCCCCTCAAGAAATTTTTCTTCTTCTTCTTCTCCTCCCTTCCTCGCCCGACAGCCGCCCGACGCCCGCCGTTCTTCTTCTTCTTCTTCTTCTTCTTCTTCTTCTCTTCAGCTTCTTCACCCGACGAACACAGACGCCATCCGCACGCTTTCGTCGACCGCCCATTTCTGCATCCGCACATCACCGACGGGAAGCACCCAGCGACAGCCGTCCCCGACCGTTCTTCTTCTGGGTTCCGCGCGCACGGCCAGCCATCGGCCGTCTCTGCCTCGGTGGTACGGCGTCGGCCGTCGTATTACTAGCATCGACGTAAGTAACCGGGCAAGCCATTCTGCCATCGCCGCCATGTGTTCCGCCGTCGGGTGGTGTGGAAGTTAAACCGGCTCCAAGCCGGCTGTGTGGAGCCAAGCTAGCCGAGCCGCCATCCTTGTCCGAGCCGAGCCCCAAGCCGAACCGAGCCCCAAGCCGAGTCAAGCCGCGAGCCGAGCCGCGAGCTGAGCCGCGAGCCGAGTCAAGACCGAGCCAAGCCGAGCAGCGATCCAAGCCGAGCTGAGCCGCGAGCCGGCTAACCCAAGCCGCAAGCCGAGCCGAGCCGTTCACCTCCAAGCCAAGCCGAGCTCCCTGTTCACCGAGCCACCTAAGCCATATTTTCCTCCCTCCACTTCGGGTCACGGTGAGTCTTCGGTAAGGATTGTTTTTGATGAATTCCCTAATGTTTCTATATCCGATTCGAGTTGAATATTGGAATAAGCTTTGGTCCTATCTTTCATCCTTTGAAGGTATTAAGGAGTTGACGTTTAAGTTCTCGGGTTCTGCGGCAGGTTTGTTTGGAGATAGTTTTCCTTTTCTCGGGCAAGTCAACGGATGTCGCTTAGGACCATTTAAAATGACTTCTACTAGTATCTTCGATTAAAACCTTCGTGTTTTCGTTTAGGTGGATCCGTTGAGCGTGGACTCGATCGAGGGGCATAACCGAGTTTCAAGTAAGGGTTTTTCCTACTACTGGACCTCGGAGCGAGGCTGGAAACGTAGTAGTCCACAGGGGATTACACGTTAGTAATTGTACCGAATAAATATATGTGTGTTTGACTTTTAAGCATTGTTATTATATTCTTGTCTGATGTAAGAGAAATGCGACCGCTAGTTGTAACTTGTGCGCTATCGGGTATAAGGAGTTTCTTGCTAGTAGACCCCGATGCTAGATGTCCGGTATAGTGTGGTTATGTTAACGGGCTACGTGGTAGATTGGAATTGCATGTCGATGGACCTTGAAGTTACGGTTACGCGTATGGCAACTGAGGATGTAGTTGTTTAAACCTGTACTATCTGACTGGCAAAGCCTATGGCAAAATTGTAATATGAGTGTTGATGGGGTATGACTGTTGTAGACGGTTTAGTATGGACTGAGGGGTAACGGTTAGCTTCATCTATGGGGTAGTGTGCCTTACTGATATGTGCATCCTTCGGGAGCACTAGACTGATATGTGCATCCTTCGGGAGCACTAGACTGATATGTGCATCCTTCGGGAGCACTAGACTGATGTGTGCATCCTTCGGGAGCACTAGACTGATATGTGCGTTCTACGGAACCACTAGACTGTTAAGTAGGGTACCCCTGAATAGGAAGTTAACTGTTGTTCCCTAACGGGCCCAGTAGTGGGTCCCTTACTGGGTATGTTTATACTCACCCTTTTCTCTTCTTAAACTTTTCAGGTAAGGGCACAACGAGGGGCAGACCGACGAGAGGCAGGAAGGACGCGTGAAGGCCATATGGACGCAAATCTGGTTTTCTTATTGCTTCCGCTATGTATTTTGTCAGAATATTTGGTTTGTGATTTTGAACTGATGACTTGAGTTTTTATTTGAAACTTTTGTGACTGTGACTTAAAATAGGGCCTAAAACTGTTTTTTTTGTAATATTTCTAACGTTTTTAAGAAATCGTAACCGGTCCGTTATAAATTTTATGTTGTGTGGTCGAGTTTTGGTATTTATTAGTAACCTCAGCTTAGTCCGGAAAGTTGGGTCGTTACACTAAGCAAACAACAAAAAGGACCTTGTCAAAGTTTTTAGAAACAATCCATGCCACAGAAATTCAAAAGTATATGAAAGTTAAGGGTGGAGAAGAGAATGTGCCCTTTGATTATCTAATAAAGATGACGCAAACATACATTGATGAAGACAAAGGTCTTACACTCTTGGCATTGTGCATTTATGGAGCGGTGATTTTTCCTAAAGCAGAGGGTTATGTTGATGGGAAAGTGATCAAATTTTTTTTTGAAATGGAACGAGGAGTCAATCCTATTATACCTATACTGGTTGAAACTTTTCGATCTCTTAACTATTGTAGAAATAAAGGGGAAGGAAAATTGAATTGTTGTGTTCCTTTATTATATATTTGGATACACAGCCATATCAAATTTTCCGTAGAGTTTAGGTGTCCAAGGTTAGATTTCAGTAGCCATGAAATTTAATGTGCAACACAATCAGTGAGTTTGGTATGGCAGTTTGGGATCTAACATAGCTAAGGAAGGAGGCTTGGTTGTCTTTCTTTGCAAAACTGACTTCTGAAAATGTCATATGGAAGGCTCAATGGATGCCTTTAAAGGTAGTGATACATAAATGCGAAGATTTTCACAGTGTGCCTTTGTTGGGACCATGGGGAGGTGTTAACTATACACCATTGTTAGTTTTGCGTCAGGTGTGGCTCAAACAGTTTATACCACCAACTCATAATCTGCAAGAGTCTGATTTTTCATACGATCTTGAAGATTGTCAAGGGCAAAAACGTCAAGCAGTATGCGCATGGAAATCTATAAGAAAGATAAAAGACAAAAGACATTACGAAGGAGTTACTAGTGGGTACGAGGCATGGTAGGCAAACAGAATGAAGAATATAATAAATATCTCAAGGGAGGTAGTTGAAAAGGGAAAAGAGACAAGCTTCGAACAACCAAATCAGTGGATTGAGAAGAGCATAGAACTAGAAGAGAAAAATCGACTGTTAGAGCAAGAGAACGAGAAACTTCGTAAAGAGACAAGTCAATGGATGGTTCATGTGACTTATTTGTAGAACGAACTCGAAAAGACTAAGAGTTTCTTAAAAACTCAAGATAAGTTAGAAAAGGATCTTGATACTTTAAATAAGAAGATGAAGCGAATGAATAAAGCAAATAGGAGCTTGAAAAATGAGAAGACAACATTACAAGCAACAGTGGGGTTGCAAGATGAATATATTAAAGATTTAGAAAATAGGAAGGAATATTTTCTCAAGCTTGTCAATGATTTGAATACATCAATTAGAAAACGAGAAATACAAATAATGGATTTGGAAGCACAAAATCATTCTTTTCGTTAAACTGTTAATAGCCTACATCTGAAGATGGAGCACTCTGAAGAGTATGAGATACTAAAAAATTATGTCGATTCCTTACACTATCAACTTACTGCACTTCAAAATTCAAGTAAGAGGGTAACACAAGAATATGAGTCATTGAATACAGATTACGTGCAAATGAAGGTTGATTATGATCTGCAAACGAGAGATTTCCAAGTGCTAGTGGAACATGTAGATCAGACAATCGAATTTCTCAGAATGGTGTCCAAAAGAGCAAATGGTTTTGCATAATGGGCAACTGATTTGAGAGTTAATTTTTTCTCAATGCAACCTCATGCAGATGATCTAAATAGATTCTTGAAGATGATATGCAGAGAACTGGGACATTTTGGGCGTTTTCATTAATTGTTCATTTTGCTATTGACAATAGGAGTGATGTTCATTACGTTTTGTTTGTTTCTAGTTTCAGTTTGATTTCCTTTATTTTGTCAAAATTACATTATGTTTTTTTGATTAATTTTATTGTTGTTGTTTGAATTTTATATATACTAAGATTTGCTTCTCTCTCTCTCTTTCCCCTCTTCTCTTTTACTGGAATTGCTTTCAATGGGGAAAGGAAAAGTCCTTGTAGATACAACACAATCAAGCAATCCAATTCAAGACACAGATGATCCCATTTATCCTCCAAGATTCGCTCCATAC
Source organism: Cucumis melo (assembly GCF_025177605.1). NCBI lineage: Eukaryota > Viridiplantae > Streptophyta > Magnoliopsida > Cucurbitales > Cucurbitaceae > Cucumis > Cucumis melo. The sequence goes on from NC_066864.1 coordinate 29,124,993, forward strand.
CACATGAATGTTCCGCAGTCTCAAACCACTCAACACTATGTTCCTACGAATCCGCTGTACGTTGTTCCACCCATTGTCCAAGGTATAGAACATTTGGAAGCTCAGGCTAAAATTCAAGACATGGGACAAAACGAGAACACTCCGGCTAAGCAAAAGTTAGATGTTTTGGAAGAAAGGTTACAAGAAATTGAAGGGACTGATGTCTATGGAAATATAGATGCAACACAATTGTGCTTGGTGCCAGGCTTGATCATTCCAGCAAAGTTTAAAGTTCCTAAATTCGATAAATATGATGGATCAACGTGTACAAGGAGTCATCTTATAATGTACTGCAGAAAGATGGCGATTAATAATGATAAATTGTTAGTCCATTGCTTCCAGGATAACTTGACTGGTCCAGCTAGTCGATGGTATATTCAATTAGATAATGCACACATTCACGTTTGGAAGGACTTAGCTGATGCATTTCTAAAGCAATACAAACACAACATTGATATGGCTCCAGACCGTTTAGACTTGCAACAGATGGAGAAGAAGAGTTCGGAAAGCTTCAAAGAATATGCTCAACGATGGAGAGATATGGCTGCCGAGGTTCAACCACCGTTAACAGACAAAGAAATGACATCTATGTTTATGAATACCTTGCGGGCTCCATTCTATGAGCGAATGATTGGTAATGCATCAACAAATTTTTTGATATTATTGTTATTGGCGAAAGAATTGAATATGGGATAAAACACGGGAGGTTAGCAAAGGCTACAACTGAATATGGTAGAATAAAGAAAGGAACAATATCCAAGAAGAAAGAAGGAGAGGTTCATGCAATTGGTTTTCCTAATTCAGGGAAGCACAAATCAATTTTTGGTCAGAGAAAATATGAGCAAAACTTTCCGTCATATATAAGCAATGTCTCTTATATCCCTTATAATAGCTATGTACTAGCCCATACCGTCTCTGAAACTCCAAAACCCGTTAACTCAAATTCTCCTCAACCATTTGTAAAGCGTCAAGGTAGCAAAATCAATTCAGATACATGGCGGTTTGATCCGATTCCCATGACTTATACAGAGCTTTTACGTCAACTTATTCAAAATCGACAGTTAGCTCTTATTCCAATGATTCCTATACGGCCTCCTTACCCAAAATGGTTTGATTCAAATGCTCGATGTGATTATCACGCTGGGGGAGTGGGACACTCAACTGAAAATTGTTTGGCTTTGAAAAGAAAGGTGCAATCTCTAATTAATGCTGGATGGTTGAGCTTCAAAAAATCTGGTGAGAAGCCGAATGTCAATGAAAATCCACTGTCTGATCATGAAAATCCAAAAGTTAACGTTGTGGATAGCCTTGTTGAAAAGTGCAAAAGTGAAGTCCATGAGATAGTGATGCCTATGGAAGCACTTTTTGAAGGTCTTTTTGAAGCAGGATATGTTAGTCATGAATATCTAGACCCTAACATAAGATATGAAGGGTATGATGAAAGCAGACATTGTATATTCCATCAAGGAGTTGCAGGCCACGTTGTCCAACAATGCCAAAAATTTAGATCCAAAGTACAACAACTTATGGATTCAAAGATACTCACGGTATATAGAGGACAAGGAAAAGACGAGATGAAAGACAGTAAAATATGTGCTTTAATGGATGAAGTTTCAGAAAAGAAAGATTCCTTTTTACCAAGACCTTTGACAGTTTTTTATCAAGAAAGTCATAATGAGTCAACCAGCTTTTGCAATCTTAAAAAACTCACGATCCAAGTGCCGAGTCCTTTCAAATTTAAGGATCTAAAAGCAGTGCCATGGTGGTATGATTGTCAGGTCATAACAGGTCCTTCAGTTGATAACATTACAGGAATCAGCGGGATAACCCGAAGTGGAAGATGCTACAAACCAGATAACTTAACAGTCCCTTTAGATGGTCTAATACTAGAGCAAGGTAGGAAAAATGAGAAAACAAATGTGAAAGAACATTGCAAAGACCAAGATGTGGAGATGCCTATCATTGCAAAAGATATAGAATACAAAAAGCTTGTCACGGATGAGGAAGCAAATGAATTCTTGAAAATAGTAAAACAAAGTGAGTATAAGATCATAGAGCAAATGCATCATACTCCAGCTCGAATTTCTTTATTATCGTTGTTTTTGAATTCAGAGCCTCATCGCAAAGTGTTATTAGATATTTTGAACAAGGCACATGTCGGACATGACATTTCAATGGAAAAGTTTAGTGGAATTATTGGAAACATTACATCTTCAAATTTCATAGTCTTCACAGATGACAAAATTCCTCCTGAAGGCTTAGGCCATACAAAAGCACTGCATATTCAAGTGAAGTGCAAAGACTACGTCATTGCAAGAGTTTTAGTGGATAACGGATCAGCTCTTAATATAATGCCTAAATCTACACTATTGAAGCTTCCCGTGGATATGTCACACATAAAATCAAGTACTATGGTTGTGAAAGATTTCAATGGGTCACGCAGAGAAGTAATGGGTGACATTGAACTACCAGTTAAAATTGGCCCATGTATTTTCAACATAGTCTTTCAAGTCATGGAGATAACACCCACATACACTTTTTTATTAGGACGTCCTTGGATTCACTCCGCAGGAGTGGTGCCATCCACATTGCATCAAAAATTGAAATTTATTGTTGGGAGTAAGTTGATTTGCGTGATGGGAGAGGAAGATTTCTTAATAACAAAGCCAGTCTCAACCCCATATGTTGAAGCGACGGAAGAAGCATTAGAGTGTTCTTTTCGCTCTTTTGAAATTGCTCGTGCAGCTATGATGGAAGCAACTGTAGATGAAGTGATAAAGCCACACAAGTTTAAAGTTGAAGTTATGACCACTAGGATAATAGGAGGTGGAGGATATTCTTTGAATAAAAACTTAGAGATAATTCTAAAAACACCGAGCAATGATGGGAGGTTTGGTTTAGGCTATAAGCCATCCATATATGACAAGATTAGGCTTCAGGAGGAAAAGAAGAAAAGCGTTTGGCAAAGCTGGAGATGAGGGAGTTTGATCCAAGTATAAAACTTATACCAGAATTATATGATATTTTCAAGAGTGCTGGTATAAGTTATTCATCAGACAACTCTGATTTGAAGGATGATTTGTTAACGAAGATGGAAAGTTTATCAATTGCAGCAGTGGCACAAGAAGCATCATTTGAAGGCAACACAGTTTATGCATGTCCGCCTGATTTTGAGCTTAACAATTGGGATAGTGTAGATCTACTTACATTTTTAAGAGTAATGATTAAGCTTTTATTTGTTTAAATTTTTTATTTTTCGAATGGCTCTATCCAAGGCCATAGTATTTATTTGCTTTACAACATTAATGTACTGCTTTCTTGTTATTTAATGAAATTTCCACATTCTCATTTCATTCATTCTAATTTTTTCTTCTCTCTGCTTTCTTTCTTTCATTTGCAAATTAAACACAAAAGTCTAAACCCTTTCATAGACAATATTCATAAGAATGAAGATGTTAGTAATTCCAGTTCTACCCTTGATGCCTTAATATACACTATGGAGTCTGACAAGGAAAGTGACGATGAAGATGATGTGGGAATATCCTCAGAATTGTTAAGAATGGTAGAAGAAGAAGATGAGGTTCTTGGTCCTCACCAAGAACTAGTTGAAGCAATCAATTTGGGTTCTCAAGAGGAGTCAAAAGAGGTAAAAATTGGCATATCATTGACCACTGAATCACGGAAAAAACTGATCAATTTGTTATGTGAGTATTCAGATATTTTTGCTTGGAGTTATCAGGATATGCCAGGATTAAGTACGAATATTGTAGTACACCGAGTTCCTTTAAAACCAGAATGCAACCCAGTGAGACAAGCTACGTAAAATGAAACCTGATGTATTGATTAATATAAAGGAGGAAGTACAGAAGCAAATTGAAGCAGGATTCCTCACAGTCTCCAAATATCCTGAATGGGTGGCAAACATTGTTCTAGTGCCCAAAAAAGACAAAAAAGTGAGAATGTGTGTGGATTATAGAGATTTAAATCTAGCCAGTCCAAAAGATAACTTCCATTTACCTCATATCGACATGTTGGTGGATAATACTGCAGGATACTCAACTTTCTCCTTCATGGATGGTTTTTCAAGATATAATTAGATCAAAATGGCTGAAGAAGATAGAGAAAAAACGACATTCATTACCCTTTAGGAAACATTCTGCTACAAAGTAATGCCTTTTGGTTTGAAAAATGCTGGGGCAACATATCAACGAGCAATGGTTACACTTTTTCATGATATGATGCATAAAGAAATAGAGGTGTATCTTGATGATATGATCACAAAATCCAAGGCAGATGAAGATCATACAACCACACTCCAAAAAATATTTCATCGGTTGAGAAAATATCAATTGAAATTAAATCCATCCAAATGCACATTTGGGGCAACTTCGGGAAAGCTACTGGGATTCATTGTCAGCGAAGAAGGGATCAAAGTGGACCCAGATAAAGTAAGGGCTATCATGGAAATGCCATCCCCTAAAACAGAAAAAGAAATTTGAGGTTTTTTGGGAAGATTGAACTACATATCCAGATTTATCTCACATTTAACACCAACATGTGAACCAATCTTCAAGCTCTTACGTAAAAACAACCTAGGAAAATGGAATGAGGATTGTGAAAAAGCTTTCAACAAAATTAAGCAGTATTTGCAGAGCCCACCAGTACTGATACCTCTAGCTCCAGGGCGACCATTAATCTTGTATTTAACAGTATTAGAAAGTTCCATGGGTGGTGTTCTAGGACAACATGATTTATCAAAGAAGAAGGAGCATGCCATTTATTATTTGAGCAAAAAGTTTACCGATTATGAATCTAGATACTCAATGTTAGAGCGAACTTGTTGTGCTTTGGTATGGACCGCTCATCGTTTGAGGCAATATATGTTATACCACACGACATGTCTTATTTCAAAAATGAATCCAATAAAATACATTTTTGAGAAACCGTCATTATCTGGAAGGATTACAAAATGGCAAGTTTTGTTGTCAGAGTACAATATTGTTTATGTTACTAAAAAAGCAATAAAGGGAAGCACAGTTGTTGATCATTTAGCTGCTCAACTAGTAGCAGATTACGAACCTATGAGGATTGATTTCCCGGATGAAAACATATTTCTAGTTGAAAAGAATGCTAAAGATCATGAGACATGGACTATGCTTTTCGATGGTGCCTCAAATGAGCTGGAACATGGGATTGGAGTTGTGCTAATTTCTCCAGAAGGAAAGGTTTTCCCCCTAACGACCAAGTTATGTTTTGAATGCACTCACAATATCGTTGAATATGAAGCTTGCATTATGGGACTTCAAGTAGCATGCGATATGAGTATTAAAAAGTTGAAAGTTTTAGGTGACTCGATGTTAGTGATACATCAAGTAAAGGAAGAATGGGAAACAAGAGATGCTAAATTGGTACCTTACATCCAATACGTTACAAAATTGTCTCAAAATTTTGAGAAGATTTCATTTAACCATGTTCTTAAGGAAGACAATCAAATGGCGGATGCATTAGCCACACTGGCAGTGATGTTTGATCTTAATCTTGAATTTGAACTTCATCCAATCCAAATTACAAAGCGAGATGTGCCAGCATATTGCATGAATGTTGGAAATGATAACAAGCCATGGTATTTTGACATTAAGCAATACATAAAGTGTAGAGAATATCCATATGAAGCTTCAGAGACTGACAAACGCACAATAAGAAGGTTGGCCATGAACTTTTTCTTAAGTGGTGAAGTTCTTTATAAAAGAAACCACAATATGGTGCTCCTTCGGTGTGTTGATGAAGAGGAAGCAAAACAAATTATGACAAACATTCATGAAGGAATATGTGGAACACATGCTAATGGACATATGATGGCTAGACAAATACTTAGATCTGGTTATTATTGGACAACAATGGAATCAGATTGCATAAAATATGCAAGGAAATGTAAAAAGTGTCAAATTTATATGGATAAGATCCATGTAGCAGCATCTCCATTACATATCTTGTCATCACCATGGCCACTTTCTTTATGGGGAATGGATGTTATTGGACCCATTGATCCTAAAGCCTCAAATGGCCATCGTTTTATTCTTGTGGCCATTGATTACTTCATTAAATGGATAGAGGCTGCATCTTATTGCAATGTTACAAAGGGAGTAGTGCTCAAGTTTATAAAGAAAGAGCTTATATGTCGTTATGGTCTCCCATAAGGTATTATTACGGATAACGCCAAGAACCTTAATAACAAAATGATGACGAACTTTGTGAGCAGTTCAAGATAAATCACCGAAATTCGACTCCATATCGCCTAAAGATGAATGAGGCAGTTGAGGCAGCTAACAAAAATATTAAAAGAATCATTGAGAAAATGACAATAACATACAAAGAGTGACATGAAATACTACCGTTTGCGTTGCATGGATATCGTACGTCAGTTCGTACTTCAACAGGGGCAACACCATTTTCTTTAGTTTATGGTATGGAAGTTGTTTTACCTTTAGAAGTTGAGATACCTTCATTGAGAGTTCTCATGGATGCTAAGTTAGATGAAGCTGAATGGATACGGGGTCGTTATGAGCAGTTGAATTTCGTTGAAGAAAAACGGTTGGCAGCATTAAATCATGAGCAGCTTTACCAAAGAAGACTAATGCGAGCATACATTAAGAAAGTGCATCCTCGAAGCTTTCGAGAGGGAGATTTGGTATTAAAAAGAATACTTTCATTTCAAAAGGATTATCGAGGAAAATGGAATCTTAATTATGAAGGTCCATTTGTAGTGAAAAAAGCTTTTTCAAGAGGAGCTCTACTTTTGACTAATATGGATGGCGTTGAGTTAAAAAGTCCTGTGAATTCAGATTATGTTCGAAGATATTATGCATGAGGCCTTTTCTTAGAAGGTTTCGTAATGTTGAAAGAAGTCAGGGGTATTTTTAGGAAACTTACATTTAGTTCTTAGAATGTTATTTCCAGATGTGTAAACTTTCTCTCACCCCTCTCTTCGTACTCCATTTCCAAGCATTGTTGTCACATTTTTTTTCAATTTCTTATTATATTTTTTGAACATATGTTTATTTGTCAATCATTTCTTTTATCATTTCTAAAAGATAGTAAACATTCATGATTCATTAGTCCATTATTCTACATTTTTTTAATTAGCAAGGATCCAGTACAACTTATTGTATTTTCAAACCAAGTAAAAGCTATGATTTTCTTTTAATAAGATTTAAGAAAATATAGGTGTCTACAAGTCCAGACAAATTTTGCTACGATGGGAGTTATCGTAATTGGAAGTCTACATCTTAAAGGGATTCACGTTTTGTGATGTTCAAGGACTAAACAATATTGGATCTTTACAACATAGTGCAGTCATTCGCAGTTTTGATTCAAAGAGTGGCGAATTTGACAACTTAAAAAGCTTTCATGATATATGTGTTTTATTCTATCCGATGGTCATACTGATCAATTGTTAATAGACTGATGAATGGACCAATGAGCTATTTATTTCTTTGAAAATGACAATATTTTATTTTCAAATTAAATCTTTACCAAGTCCAAAGCAGGACGAGTCCATTTTTTATCAAACCTAGTCCTAGAGCTAAGGTTGATGTCTTTTCGAATTTGGTTCAATCGAGCCCAGATCTGAAGCTGAGGCCGAAGCCTGTCTATCAGGTCCTTTATTTATCAAACCTAGTCCTAGAGCTAAGGTTGATGTCTTTTCGAATTTGGTTAAATCGAGCCCGTATCTAAAGCTGAGACCGAAGCCTGTCTATCAGGTCCTTTATTTATCAAACCTAGTCCTAGAGTTAAGGTTGATGTCTTTTCGAATTTGGTTAAATCGAGCCCAAATCTGAAGTTGAGGTCGAAGCCTGTCTATCAGGTCCTTTATTTACCAAACCTAGTCCTAGAGCTAATATTGGTGTCTTTTTTAATTTGGTTAAATCGAGCCCAGATCTGAAGCTGAGATCGAAGCCTGTCTATCAGGTCCTTTATTTATCAAACCTAGTCCTAGAACTAAGGTTGATGTCTTTTCAAATTTGGTTAAATCGAGCCCAGATCTGAAGCTGAGGCCGAAGCCTGTCTATCAAGTCCTTTATTTATCAAACCTAGTCCTAGAGCTAAGGTTGATGTCTTTTTGAATTTGGTTAAATCGAGCCCAGATCTGAAGCTGAGGCTCAAGCCTGTCTATCAAGTCCTTTATTTATCAAACCTAGTCATAGAGTTAAGGTTGATGTCTTTTTAAATTTGGTTAAATCGAGCCCAGATCTGAAGCTGAGGCCGAAGCCTGTCTATCAGGTCCTTTATTTATCAAACCTAGTCCTAGAGGTAAGGTTGATGTCTTTTTGAATTTGGTTAAATCGAGCCCAGATCTGAAGCTGAGGCCGAAGCCTGTCTATCAGGTCCTTTATTTATCAAACCTTGCCCTAGAGTTAAGGTTCAGAATCTTTTTAGTTCCCTCTCTAAAAAATAAATTTTGGCCCAAATACTTTATCTATTTCCTTTGTCCACCTTTAAATATTTTTAGGATGGACAAAGGGGGGCAAACTGTAGATACCATTTTTTGGCCATTTATTTTTTACATTTACTTTACTTTATTTTATTAATTTATTTTTATTAAATTAAGGTGATTTGAATTTGAATTTATTATTTTTTTAAAAAAAAAAGCGTTAGGGTATTTTAATTTTGTTAGCTTTAGACCAATTGAGTCTATATCCATCTGTTTTGTATTCTAATTTTGTTGGGTTAAACCAATTGGATATTGTTGCATCAAATTTTGCCTAAGTTGTACTGTGTTTAATTTCTTTTTAGGTTTAGGGTGTTTTAATTTTGTTAGGTTTAGACCAATTGAGTCTATTTCTCATTAGCCTCTGTTTTTGTATTCTAATTTTGTTGGGTTAAACCAATTGGACATAATTGCATCAAATTTTGCCTAGGCTGTACTTCGTTTAATTTTTTTTTTTTAAATTATGGCTCTTTAGGTTAAACCAATTGAATACCAATAGAATAGTGTTACATCAAATTTGCCACTGTGTTTAATTTTGTTTAGGTTTAGGCCATTTGAAAATTGTTACATCAAATCACCTATGCTTTAAATTTGATTTAAAGTAAGCAATTGGATTAAAATTTGTTAAATGTAGGGTTTAATTTGGTTGTTTTTACTGTTTATTAAGTATGTTTGATATTGATTGATTAGATTGGTTGAATGGCAGAGTACTTATTTCAGCACTGTATATTATTTACTTTCCAAATATTATTTCTCAAACATTATATATTTCTAATGTAGTATATTATTTCCAATATTTTATTTTTGAATATGTAGATATTATCTCCAACTTGTATTATTTGGCAACATATATTGTTGGTTGTATTATTTGTCATATTTGCCAACTATTTTATACTGTATTATTTATGGAAAGAGTAATGTTCATTTATGGATTTTATGGTTAAAATTCCATAAATACATGAAATTTCTCGATTTTTAAAAGTTAATAAAATTATTTTTAAACAAAGTATATCTAACAATTTTATATTTTAGAATGGGACTGAGTAGTATTTTCTTTAGAATTCATTAATTCTTTAGATACATGAAATTTTCCATTAAAGACCTATGATGGAGATCAAAATATCAAAGTTTGATATTTTAATATTCTTGAGGTAAATAAAAAAAATCTTTTTAAATAAAAATTAAATTCTATTTTTCTAATGGCTCTCATGCCACCCATATAATCATCAATTCAGACTTAGTTTTTTAGTTATGAATTGATAACCATAGGACATTTAAAAAATATCAAACAAAAACTTTGTTTTGTGAACCTCGTTAATTTAGTTTAAAAGATCAATTTTGGTAATCATTTTTATGGGTGTTGTAGGGTGCTAATACCTTCCCTACACACAACTGACTCCCGAACCTTAAATCTGAATTTATGTAGACCAATTTTTTTTTGTGGTGACCACTCACACTTTAATATGATTGGTGGCAACTTCAAACCTTTTAAATATTAAAGATTAAATGATTGGGGATATCGGCCGCTCCGTGTCGCAATCACGTCGCGACATTATGCATAATATAGTTTACTTTTAGTTGTGCTAGCGTTTTGACTGAGACGAAATGATTGTCAGGTGTATTTAGAGAGTGATGATTTGATTCGTTGATTGGACATAGATAAGGTGACAGTATTATGTGAATTGGATATATGTATAGTGACTGATGAGACTATGAACAAAACCTAAACTGTTTGACTGACTAAGCTTATAAATTGAGCCGTTAGCTTTAACGATATTGTGAAGTGACTGTTATAGACGGTTTAGTGTGGACTATTGAGTAATAGTTAGCTTTATCTATGGGGTAGTGTACCTTGCAGGCGCGGTGTCCTTAGGGTTCCTAGACTGATACGTGCATCCTCCGGGATCACTAGACTGATATGTGTATCCTCCAGGATCACTAGACTGATATGTAAATCCTCCAGGATCATTAGACTGATATGTGTATCGTCTGGGATCACTAGACTGATATATGCATCGTTCGGGATCACTAGATTGATATGTGTATCCTCTGGGATCACTAGACTGATATATGTATCCTCCAAGATCACTAAACTAATATGTGCATCCTTCGGGATCACTAGACTGATATGTGTATCCTTTGGGATCACTATACTGATATGTGTATCCGATGGGATCACTAGACTGATACGTGTATTCTTCAGGATCACTAGACTGATTGGTGTGTGAGTTCTACGAAACCACTAGACTATTTATGTAGGGTACCCCTCAATAGGAAGCTAACTGTTATTACCTTAACGGGCCCAGTAGTGGGTCCCTTATTGGGTATATTTTTATACTCACCCTTTACTCTTTAACTTTTTTAGGCAAAGGTAACACAAAGGGCGGATCGACGAGAGGCAAGAAGGATGCTTGAAGGCCATATGAACATGTCTAGGTTTTTTATGCTTCCACTGAACGTATTTGTTATTTCTGTTTCTTTTTACTTATTAAATGGTGTCATGGTTAGGACAACTGTTCTTCTGTTTTGTCTTGATGACCTCGTGAATTATGTTTTGGAACTTTTGGAAAGTAATTTAAACTAGGGCTCGAAATTGCTTTTCTTATATATTGAAGGTTTTTAATGAATCGTAAACAGGTCTTTTTATAAGTTTGCATTTTTTACTGTCGAGTCTTAGCAGTAAGTAGTAACCTCAGCTTAGTCCAAAAAGTTGGGTCGTTACAGTTAGTATCAGAGCCTAAGTTTTAGGTTATATAGACTGACTTATAATGTGAGTCTGTGTTTTGTGTCCCTATGGCTAAAACGATCCTTTGCCACTCTCAGATACGCTTTCATGAAATTATATGTATAACTTTATATGTATGACCTTGCTTAAGTTAAACTGTGAAGTAAATTATTGTATGAGACTAAAACAGTCATTGGTGGTTGTTAGGAAAATGCTGCCAAGGAGAGGTGCTCGTAGGGATGGTCGAGGAGGTCGAGGAAAAAAAGCAGGACGTGTCCAACCTGAAGTGCAGCCTATAGCTCAAGCTACCGACCCTACTGTAGCAATCACTCATGCAGACCTTGTTGCTATGGAGTAGAGGTTCAAGGATTTGATTATGAAGATGCGGGAGCCGCAGCAACCTGCCCTACCAGCTCCTGCTCAGGCTCTAGTCGTACCCAGAGTGTGTCGAACCAGTTGTTGGCAGAGGCTAAACATTTGAGGGATTTCAGAAAATACAACCCTACGACATTCGACGGGTCTTTGGAGGACCCTACCAAGGCTTAAATGTGGTTTTCTTCTGTGGAGACCATATTTCGGTATATGAAGTGCCCTGATGATCAGAAAGTTCAGTACACCGTTTTTATGTTGACAGACAGAGGTATTGTCTGGTGGGAGACGACAGAGAGAATGTTAGAGGGTGACATGGATCAGATCACTTGGGAATAGTTCAAGGAGAGTTTCTATGCGAAATTCTTCTCTACTAGTTTGCGAGATGCCAAGCGGCTGGAGTTTCTAAACCTAGAGCAAGCCGATAGAATAGTGGAGCAGTACGATGTAGATTTTGATATGTTGTCCCACTTCGCTCCTAAGATTATAGCGACCAAGGCTGCCAGAGTCGATAAGTTTGTCAGAGGTCTCAGGCTAGATATCCAGGGTCTCGTTCGAACCTTTCGACCAGCAACCCATACTGATGTACTACGCCTGGCAGTGGATCTCAGTTTACAGGAGAGGGCTAAGTCGTCCAAGATTGCAAGAAGAAGGTTCGACTTGAAGATAGAAAAGGAAGGTTGAGTAGCAGCCTACAGTGATGCCAAGGAACTTTAGATTAGGTGGAGATATTCGTCGTTTCCAGCAGAAACCTTTTGAGGCAGAAGAAGTTGCCAAAGGGAAGCCTTTATGTACCACTTGTTGGAAGCACCATCTGGGTCATTGTATGTTTGAGACCAGGACTTGTTTCAAGTGTAAGCAAGGGGGGCATACAACTAACAGATGCCCGATGAGACTTATCGGGGTTACACAAAATCAGGGAGCAGGTGCTTCACAGCAGGGTAAAGTCTTTGTTACGAATAAGTTTGAGGCTGAGAGAGCAGGCACTGCAGTGACAGGTACGCTTCTAGTGTTAGGGCATTATGCCTTAGTGTTGTTTGATTCTGGTTCGTCACATTCCTTTATCTATTCTACATTTGTTTTGCATGCACGCTTAGAGGTAGAGCCCCTAGACAATGTTTTATCAGTATCTACTCTTTTTGGGGAGAGTATGTTGTCGAAAGAAAAGATAAAGGCATGCCAGATTGAGATAGCAGGTTATGTAATAGAAGTAACGTTGTTAGTTCTGGATATGCACGATTTCGATGTAATTCTGGGTATAGATTGGCTAGCTGCTAACCATGCTAAAATAGATTGTTCCCGTAAGGAGGTAGCATTTAACCCTCCCTTGATGGCTAGCTTTAAGTTTAAAGGGGAAGGATCAAGGTCATTGCCTAAGGTAATCTCAGCTGTGAAGGCCAACAAACTACTTAACCAGGGTACTTGGAGTATCTTGGCCAGTGTGGTGGATACTAGAGACGTTGATGTGTCGTTGTCATCGGAACCAGTGGTAAGGGACTATCCGCATGTTTTCCCGACGAACTTCTAGGATTACCTCCCCAAAGAGAGATTGATTTTGCTATTGAGCTTAAACCTAGTACTGTTCCTATATCTAGAGCTCCATACAGAATATTCCCCAGTATAGTTGAAAGAGCTGAAAGTGCAGTTACAGGAGTTGCTTGATAAAGGCTTCATTCGAACGAGTGTGTCACCTTGGGGTGCACCGGTTTTGTTTATTAAAAAGAAGGATGGGTCGATGCGCTTATGTATTAACTACAAAGAGTTGAATAAGGTAACTGTCAAGAAAAAATATTCTTTGCTAGAATCGATGATCTGTTTGACCAGTTACAGGGAGCTACAGTGTTCTCTAAGATCGAGCTCCGGTCAGGATATCATCAGTTGAGGATCAAGGATAGTGATATCTTGAAAACAACCTTTCATTCCAGATATGGGCATTATGAGTTTATTGCGATGTCCTTTGGTTTGACGAATGCCCCAACAATGTTTATGAATTTGATGAACAGAGTGTTTAGGGATTTTCTTAGACACTTTTATGATTGTGTTTATTGACGATATTTTGATATATTCCAAGACGGGGGCAGAGCATGAGGAGCATTTACGCATGGTTCTAGAAACCCTTCGAGCTAATAAATTGTATACAAAGTTTTCAAAATGTGAGTTTTGGTTGAAGCAGGTATCTTTTCTAGGCCACATGGTTTCTAAAGTTGGTGTTTCTGTGGATCAAACTAAGATAGAGGCAGTTACCAGTTGGCTCTGACCTTCCATAGTCAGTGAAGTTTGTAGCTTTCTGGGTTTAGTAGGCTATTACCGACGATTTGAGGAGGAATTTTTCCGTATAGCTACACCTCTTACTCAGTTGACCAGGAAGGGAGCTCCTTTTGTTTGGAGCAAGGCCTGTGAGGATAGTTTACATAACCTTAAACATAAGCTCGTTACTTCACCGGTTCTTACTGTACCTGATGGTTCAGGAAGTTTTGTAATTTACAGTGATGCTTCTAAGAAAGGTTTGGGTTGTGTTTTGATGTACCAAGGTAAGGTAGTCGCTTATGCTTCACGTCAGTTGAAAAGTCATGAGCAGAATTACCCTACCCATGATTTAGAGTTGGTAGCAGTAGTTTTTGCACTAAAGATATAGAGACAATACTTGTATGGTGAAAAGATACAGATCTTTATGGATCATAAAAGCTTGAAATACTTCTTCACTCAGAAGGAGTTAAATATGAGATAGCAAAGATGACTTGAATTAGCTAAGGATTACGATTGTGAGATATTGTATCATTCAGGCAAGGCGAATGTGGTAGCTGATGCTCTTAATAGAAAGGCATCGCATTCAGTAGCACTTATTACCAGACAACCCCCGTTGTATCGAGATTTTGAGAGGGCAGAAATTGCAGTGTCAGTAGGGGCAGTTGCCTCGCAGTTAGCTTAGTTGTCGGTGCAACCGACTTTGAGACAGAAGATTATTGTTGCCTAGCAGAAGCAGGGCAAGCTGTTGAGTTCTCCATATCTTTTAATGGTGGGCTTTTGTTTGGGATGCGCCTTTGTGTGCCAGCAGACAGTGTGGTTAAAACAGAATTATTGACTGAGGCTCATGGTTCCCCATTTTCCATGCACCCAGGTAGTACCAAGATGTATCAGGACCTGAAACGAGTTTACTGGTGGCGTAATATGAAGAGAGAGGTGGCAGAATTTATCAGTAAATGCTTGGTGTGTCGCAGGTTAAAGCACCAAAACAGAAGCCAGCAGGTTTATTAAAACCCTTGAATGTGCTGGAATGGAAGTCGGAAAATGTGTCTATGGATTTCATTAGAAGGCTGCCTAGAACTCTAAGAGGTTTTACAGTGATTTGGGTTGTTGTTCCCAGGTTTACCAAATCAGCACACTTCATTCCGAGAAAATCCACTTGTACTGCTAATAAGTGGGCACATTTGTACTTAACCAAGATAATGAGACTTCATGGAGTGCCAGTGTCGATTGTTTCTGATAGAGATGACCGTTTCACTTTCAAGTTCTGGAAGGGTTTTCAGGCTGCTATGGGCACGAGGTTAGACTTCAGTACAACTTTCCACCCACAAACTGATGGTTAGACTGAGCGTCTGAACCAAGTTTTAGAGAATATGTTGCGAGCTTGTGCATTAGAATTTCCAGGTAGTTAGGATTCTCACTTGCATTTGATGAAATTTGCTTATAATAACAGTTTTCAGGCTACCATTGGCATGACACCGTTTGAGTCCTTGTATGACAAATGTTGTAGATCCCCTGTTTGTTGGGATGAGGTTGGTGATCAGAGATTGATGGGTCCTGAGTTAGTTCAGTCTACTAACGAAGCGATACAGAAAATTAGAGCATGTATGCAGATCGCACAGAGTAGACAAAAGTTAGGTCATTACACAAAAGTCAACATTTTAACTTTTTACAACTTTAACTACTTCCATTAATTCCTAGCTTCTAAATATGAATATCGATTGATATTTTAAATATTTAAATCACATTTAAGCATAAAGCTCTTGCTTAAAGCTATAACCGACGACTATATCATATATACTTGTCGGTTTCTCTTCTTTACCTAATTCAAACAATTCAAATTATTCCAACATTTTGTTCTGAATTAATTCCGTATGAGCTAGAAGGAAAACCTAATGGACCTATAGATCATGGGCTCCAACGATCCGAGATGAACTGGCTAAACCCTTTTAAACCAAACTAATCAACATTCGTTAACTAACGAGTCATTCCACTAAAGTCTCGTAGTTGAACTCCCCTTACTATAGATATATTTTTGTCCATTTGATATAACCATGATCAGTAAGTTAATCCTTCACAAGTTGCTCGTAACCTCGGCTGGGTCAAAATACCATTTTACCTTTGAGGCTACATCTTGTTCCTTAAGTCCCACTGATCTACTATTGAACAATTTGTTTAAGGTTCAACCTATAAACCTAATCCCTCTCGGGCCAATGAGAGGGTGCGGCCCCTTTGTTCAAGACGTGGATTCAGTCTTTAATGGAACAACTTATCTACTAACCCTAAAGCGGGTAAGAGTGAAGTCTGTCTTGCACCCTATGTTCCCAAATATCCACCCGATCTTACCCCTGAAATAGGAGGCTTATTGGACTAATGCTACTAAGTTGCCCTCACCTATGCAGATCTAAGGATAATCTCGTATGTACAGAAGTTTACAGTTAGCTTAGGATTAAGATTAAGTTACCTAGGTCATCAATAATCGAGATAGTTAGTTTTAAACAATAAAAGGCATTATAACATAAAAGTGACTATTTCATGGTTCTGTCTTATGTAAACCTTTTACATAGGATGCCCCACTTTCATGTCTCTACATGAACGATTCAAGATTACATCGTTTGTATAAACTACAAAGGGGGTCGCATCCCTAGTATCTCTGAATAAGGCGCCCAACCTTTATTTATATACTATAGACTATTTAGGTTATTTACTCAAATTTAATCCATATTTCTGTCGCTACATAAAATTCAAGTTTACTCAAAAGAGCCTTGGGAACTTAGTTTATTGGATTTAAGATTATAGTATTCAATTTCTCATTAACGACTTTATAGAATAGAATATGATTACTAACTACGAGTTTTAGGACATAAATTCCAACAAGAATAACATACTGAACATCAAGTGGAAACCCAAAGGTTAACATTTCATTCATTGTCTACTGCTTTATATTTTTGAAAATTACTTACATTCTAAATAAGTTACTGTACTTTCTTCTAATTTCTCTTTTTTTTTCTCATTTTTTTTAGGGAACATCGAGAGGAATTAGGATGCAGACTTGCTATTGACTATAAGACATTTATCAGATAATATAAATAGTCAAAGTCAGAAAGAAAAACACCTGCCAGAAATGATTACTACCCTTCCACTTATAAGCCAACCTCTTCCACTTTGTGAGATACTACCATCATCTAGTAGTACTCTAAAATAACTTGCAACGACTCCATTGGATCAAACTTTACAAACTCATGAAGTGCCACCATCAATTTCAATTGTAAATAAAGAATCTCAACTGGTATGTATACACAACAACTGTGTAGTCCTTTGAATTAAGAGTTTGTTTCTTATATAATATTATACATTCTAGAAAATACAAAAAAAAAAAATGATCAAGCAGTTACTTTGACTGAGATAGAAAAAGAAAATGAGCAAGTAACTAAGAATCAAACAATTGGAATATGTACAGCAATCTACCTCAACTGAAAAAATAGAATCTTAATTGGTATGTATACACAACAAAATGTGTAGTCATTTAAATTAATAGTTTGTTACTTGTCTAATATCATACATTACAAGAAACACCAAAACAACAGGTTGAGATTAAAAAAAATGATGAAGCAGTTACTTTGGTTGAAAATGAACCAGTAACGGAGAAAGAAAGTTCTACAATTGATTTAGAATATATATTGTTATGTATATAAAAGAACTCTAAAGTACTTTGCAACAATTATTATTGTATTTTTTATTTTTCCTTAGTTAATGACATTGTGCATTATATGAAGTAATTGAACAATAAAAATCAATGAAGAGAAGAAAGCTATGTAAAATAGTAAATAAAAAGGTACCTGATCAAGACCAACAAGTTAATCCACCCACAACATCTACTAAGACCATATCAGAACCTACAATACCTATCCCAGATGTCGAAGTTAGAGATGTAGAAAGATATGATCCCATGTGGCATGTGGATCCAAAATTATGGAAGGCATAATTATCGTGGAAAAGATAAACAAAAAACAACTCATGAAGAAAGGAAAGTAGTCTCCACAACTAAAAAGAAAGAATTTTTCAAAAAGCTTGAAGAAAACACATGAATACTAGAAGGCGTAAGTACGCTTTCCAAATTTCATTTTTCATATAAAAATACACGATCGAGTATAATATACTTTATCTAACCAAACGATCGTTTATATATATTACACAATCGCTTAGTAAGGAAAAGAATGTTGTAAATAATCGCTTGTATTTGCTAAACAATCGCTTCTATTCACTAAACGATCATTTATATATATTACACGATCGCTTAGTGAATAGAGGATCACTTGTATTTGCTAAACAATCGCTTAAACTATCATTTTTATTCACTAAAAGATCGTTTAATATTTTTTGTAGACCATGGATTTGCTATTGTCCCACTTGCAGAATAAAATGTTGCATATCAAGCAACTTTGCAAGTATACTTTTAGAGCAATAGATTCCGCGTTTATAGTATATTGTTATTCTTTAATTTTTTCTATAGAAGTTAAACTGCATAATTATATTTTGACTAAATTTTTTTACTTGTTCTTCAAGACTGGACTTAATAAACCACACTGCATAGTTTGGCAACGACTTTTTGATACTCATATGCTGACAACAGACAATAAGAAAGCTGAATGGACAGACACAACAACACACTTAAATCTATAGGCAAAACTCAGATTTGGAATACTATTTCAACACAGTTGTTGGTGATTTCCAAGATAAACAAGGGTGGGGAGATGTCAACTACTTGATTGGCAGCATCAACATTAGAGAACATTGGTTTGCTATTGCAGCTGATATAAGGAAATGCAAGATCTACGTGTTCGAATCGATGCCAAATTATGTTGAGAAGAAACTTGTTGATCAAGCTCTTGAAATGTCTGCACGATGCATCGCCTCACTTGCAATTGCAATTGGAGTGAACCTCCATTCAAAATGATTCAATATAGCCTTGGCCAGTACTCAGATCGAATACGAAAAAAGGCAAAGAATGATCAAGATGAAAAATATATAAAAGACGAGATGAATAACTCAGAAACGACGATCGTGAAAAATCGAGAAGAAGAAGAAAATCATATTTGAAAGATCATTATAAAAGATTAAGGGCAAATAAGGAATTCTGAAAAAATAATTTGTCTTAATTGGCTTGTTATACGAACCATAAATAGTTTATAGTTTTGTTACATTTATGTAAGTTTCCCTATAAAAAATATAAAAATATAAAAATAAAAAGTATAAAAATACTTTTTATTTCGATCCTTGCATTAAGTAAAATTATTAAAATAAACTTAATAAAATAATCTTATTAAAATAGATTTATTAAAATAAACTTAATTAAAAATTATTTTAATAAAAAAATTTATTAAAAATAAATTATTTTATTAAAACTTTCCCTCCAACCCTTTCATCTCCCCCTTTCTCTTCCAAAATCCCTCACCATCTCCTCATGCCTCCATCATCTCCTTACACCTCTCTAGAGTACTCACTACAAGAATTTTGGTTTCTATCGACAATTTTTTCTGGAAATGCAAGAAAAATGTGGGAAAAGATATGATGTGCCGATGTAGATTTTATTGTGTGGGCACATCTTCGTTTTTGCTAATGAAAATATGTACATGGACAAAAGATGTGTATTGTGTGGGCGCATCATCGTTTTTGCCCACGAAAATATATACGTGGGCAAAAAGTTGTGTGGTTTTAAGGAAATGTTTTAAGTTGTATTTATGCCGACGTTTATTTTAGTTTATGGCCACGTATGATATGTGAGCAGATATTTTAAATACTTGCCAACATAACTTACATGGCGAAAGAGCTCATACTTTTTACACATATTTATGTCGATGTAATTTTTGTGGCGTTTTTTATACGTATTTATGGCGATGTAAAATTTATAAATATGACAACGAAAATAACGTAGGCATAACTTTTTTTTTTTAAAAAAAAAACATAATTTCTTTAAAACTTTACCAAACACCTAAAATTTGCGCCCTTTATTTCTAATTTCCCTCCAACCACTTTTCATTAAATAATTAATAAAAAAAGTCATTCTCTGATACTTTCCCCATCTAAATATTTTATTTCCCCCTTTTCTAAACAAATCTTTTCCCTCTTTTGTCCCCTCTAAATTTCCTTTCTTCTCTCACAATACCGACAAAAATACCTTCTTCCTCTTTCCCAATTTTTTCTCTCAAACCCTATCTTCTTCCTTTTCCCCAATTTTTTCCAATTGCATGCACTCCCCAAATTTATTAAAATAAATTATTTTATTAAAACTTTCCCTCCAACCCTTTCATCTCCCCCTTTCTCTTCCAAAATCCCTCATTATCTCCTCAAGCCTCCATCATCTCCTCACGCCTCTTCATAGTACTCACTACAAGAATTTTGGTTTCTACTGACAGTTTTTTCTGGCAACGCAAAAAAGATATGGGAAAAGATATGATGTGTCGACGTAGATTTTATTGCGTGAGCACATCTTCATTTCTGCCGGTGAAAATATGTACGTGGACAAAAGTTGTGTATTACGTGGACACATCATCGTTTTTGCCCAGGAAAATACATACGTGGGCAAAAAGTTGAATGGTTTTAAGAAAATTTTTTAAGTTGTATTTATGCCGACGTTTATTTTAGTTTATGGCCACGTATAGTGTGTGGGCAGATATTTTAAATAGTTGCCGACATAATTTACGTGGCAAAAGAGCTCACGTTTTTTACACATACTTATGTCGATGTAATTTACGTGGCGCTTTTTATACGTATTTATGGCGACGCAAGATTTATACATATGAAAACAAAAATAACATAGGCATAAGTAATTTTTTTTTAAAAAAAATAATTTCTTTAAAACTTTACCAAACACCTAAAATTTTCCCCCTTTATTTCTAATGTCCCTCCAACCACTTTTCATTAAATAATTAATAATAATAAAAATCATTCTCTCCTACTTTCTCCCCATCTAAATATTTTTCTTTCCCTATTTTCTAGAAAAATCTTTTCCCTCTTTTTTCCCCCCTAAATTTCCTTTCTTCTCTCACAATACCCACGAAAATACCTTCTTCCTCTATCCCAAATTTTTCTCTCAAATCCTTTCTTCTTCCTCTTCCCCAATTTTTTCCACTCGCACGCACTACCCATTCTCCACCACTGTGTGAGTCCTCGCTCCACCAAGCTCCAGACAATAGCCATACGCGCACCGCAGATGTTCCCCCACGACCGGTCACCAAACATTCTCACACCATGGACGACAAATGTTCCACTATAAACGCTCGCGCACGGGTGGTTTCCAAACATCTAGGTCGCCCCAACTTCGCTCCACCATGCATGACTGGGGACGACTACAGACCTTCTTTCTCCACCCAAATGCATAGCCATTCTGAATGCTGACCATACAAACGCACGACCATTTCGCTGGTATGTCTCTTCTTCTTTGTGAACTTTGAGTTTGTTACATCGATGAACTAGTTTAGTTTTTGTATTAAATATCTAATATCTCGACTTAGGCCTTAGGTAACTTATTGTTTGTTTTAATTTACAATTTGTTTGGCTTATGGGTGACGCTTGTTTTGAACTTCTATGGTAGAGATGATACTGATCTACATTTGAATGTGATTTTTTACTGAAATGTTGATGGATTTTTGTTACTGATGTACATTTAAATGAGATTTGTTTGTTGATAGGATAAACTAATTTGCATGAATTCCAATGTGATGTTTGACTGATGTATATGAAATTTGCAACTTTATCCAAGCCATCTACCTCATCACCTTAAGGTTTCAGCTTTCTATCGCCTCAGTTGACATCCACGAGCAAATAAATGCCAAAGGATGTAATGCAGAAGGGTAAGCATCAAAGGGCATCCATTACCCATTCCCTAACAACTCTATTCCTCTTCGGTGAGAAACTGTGGGTATAACGTTCTAATTAAATTTCTTTTCAAACTAGTTTAAGGCTTTTTAGATTGATCTCTAGAGCTTGGAAGCCTTTGTTTGTAGATTTGGCATAGTTTTGTTACTGTTCGAACACTTTGTAGGAATAAAACAAGTTTATCTTGATGATTTTAGGCTTTAAAATTATGTTTAGACCCGTTCAGATTAATTTTAGGTGCTATAAATTAGTTCGTTAATTTAATCTATCATATATGACAAAGACGTATATGTTTTATGCTTTTGAATGGTAGCAAATGAATGAAGATTATGCAGATCTTTTTGTTTTAATATCCAATTATACGTAGTGTTTGTATTAAATTGTTCTGTTGTTTCTTGGGAAAACAACAAAGGTAGTGCTGAAAATGGGTATTCAAGGTGTAACACTAGCTACCTGATTGTGAAGAAGTTCAAAAGATCCGTCAGGAATTTGACCTGCTAACCTTAGCTTCAACAAGATTCCTGAAGTGCTCAGAGCAATGCTGAAATTGAATCCTGAAGGTTTTTTTTTACTTGTTTTTCTCGATACTTCTGATGTTTGAATTTGTATCCTTATGATATCTTGATTAATTTTCTATTCTTAATGTCATTATTCTCTATGCGTCTATGTGAATAAAAATTTGAGCTTAGACAACATTTAGGTGTACGTTTTGGCTACGATTACACTTTTTTGCACTACTCAGCCAATTTACAAAACTTGATTTATGATCTTGCCAAAGAAAATTTGATTATTGAGGTTAGTCTATTTCTCCATTCTCATTTCTTGTACATTTTGTAACGTCATTTTTTTCCTCATTGCCTATAGTTTATTTGATTCTTTAAGTTGAGATATCCTGAATCTTGTATGAAGTTCAAGTACGATTCTACCTTCCCCATTTAAGGCCTTTACTATGATAAACTTAAAGGTTGCCTCTTGGAGTTCAATTTTTTTTGTTTTATTGAGCATGATGGTTGCTATTTTGGTTGTCTGTAGGAAAGTCTTGAAGATCTTACAACTTTTGATTCACATAAAGTCTTCTGCCTTATACTTCATGGTAATGAGGATCTCCAACTTTTAAAGATGAATTGTTTTTATTTTTTGCAAAAACTTGCTAAATTTTATTGTAGGTTATTGCTTCAAGAATTATTTGGTGAAACTTACTATGAGGCTTCATGAAGTATTAATATTCAAAAAGACGTAATTATTGATGGTTAGAACATAACTTAATGTTTTAAAGTCTTATAGTTAGTAATTTTATTTACCGGTGTAAATTGAGAGTAGTTTGTGGTGAGACGTGAATAGTCATGCTGCTTGTATAATATTATTGTAAATTAGGTACATTATTGTAAATTATGTATACATATGACTTATTGTTGAAGAATTAAATTATTGTTGATTTGAAGGTTTATTTTGTTGATGAATCTGTCTTTATTTGAATGAATGTAAAGCAAGATATGAGAAATGAGAAATGTAAAAAATGTCAAGTATACTGCCTTACTTGACATATAAAAAGAATCAAATATGTTATCTTACTTGACGTGTAAATAGCGTCAAGTATACAACTTTACTTGACGTGTAAATAGTGTCAAGTATACTATCTTACTTGACGTGTAAAAACCGTCAAGTAAAATATCTTACTTGACACGTAAATAACGTCAAGTATACTATCTTACTTGACACGCAAAAAGCGTCAAGTATGATATCTTAGTTAACACAAAAATAACGTCAAGAAATATAATACTTGACGGTTTTTTAGTGTCAAGTAATGTGACTATACTTGACAGTCGATTACTTGATGCTTTTTAAAACATCAAGTATAGGTTTACTTGACACTGTATTAACGTTAAGTAATCCAAATTTTGTAGTAGTTCACTTTATTGTCTACAGATGAAAGGTTCACCGAGTACTTATACACATGATGACATTGACTGTATAAGGTCCGAATGGGTAGAGTTTGTATGGAAGCACGTTTATTGTGCTTAGGATAAGATCGTTGAATAACTTTTTTGAAATATTTTGTCACATATTTTGGTAGATATAAATGTTTCTCAGTTAAGGTACAAACGAACTGCATAGGTACAACAAAAGATGCTTTTAGATTAAATGAAAGAAGAAGAGTGAAGTTTTGTGTTGGAGCTACCATGAAAAGTACAGTGCTCGATATTAAACTAAGAAAGATCAGTTAGAGGAAGATTTTGTCAAGAAGAATCCTTGTTAGGTTGAAGAGCTCACTTTAATGGTGAAGATAAATCACATATCCTGATATCAATGAGGTAACATTATCTTAGAGGTTAGTAAAATGCAGTTTTTAATCTGATTTGATCGTATACATGCATATGCTTAGGGTTGGTCTTCTATTTAAATGGAGACTAAAGAATTATGTCCTAAGTATGGATTTGTAGTTAGAGGGATATAAACTAGTGTTTATTTTTTGTTTTATTTTCTTACACTTTTGTGCTGACCCTTCTATTGCTCCAGCTCAATAGAAAAATCGATCTCCCTAAAAGGTGGAAGTTCTAGAAGCTCATCAGAAAAAACGTTGGAGTATTCTCTCACCATCGGCTCATATGACAAGGAAACTTCTGGCTCTCTAGTGTCCACTATGCTGGCCAATATATTGCAAGTGCCCTGGTTGAGTAGCTTACTGGCTTTCATAGCTGAGATAACTTTGGGTAGGACCACAGTCTCTGCCCCCCTAAACTTGAAACTAGCTGCTGAATGAGGGTTAAAAATTACCTCTTTGCAGGAACAGTCTATACTTGCATGGTTGGCAGACAACCAATCCATGACTAGAATTACATCAAAATATTGCATGTCTAAAACTAGCAAAATTACATCTAACACATGGTTTGCTATCTCTATTTGACATGTCTTTATCTTACCCTTAGACAACATGACTTCTTTTAATGGAGTAGAAACAGAGAGTATACTACCCAACGATTCTACTTCTAAACATATTTGTCTAACAAAAATTGAGGATATGAAAGAATGGGATGACCTAGAGTCAAACAATATAAAAGCAAAGTGCCCCAAGATTGGGAGCCTACTTGACACTACAATACCACCTTGCCCGGCCTCCTGACGAGTAGTGGCAAAAACTCTTCCCTAATGGGAAGTGAGAGTCTGGTTTGAAGTAGTCTCAAGCAGTTTCTGAGAACAAAATTCAGATGTATGCCCTAGTTGCTTTCACTGAAACAAACTCCACTTCCTGCCAAGCAATGACTTTTATGAGATCTCCCACAGCTATGACAAGCAAGTAGCTCTATTAAAGTCTTTCCTACAGCAGCAAGCTCTTAGCGATGCCGCTGGAAAAGACCTCTTGACCTCAGGTTCCTCTGTGGCGCTATAGTAGGCTGTAACTCAGCCTTCCTCTTCTGACCTGGTGTTGACCCTCTTCTTGTAGTCTTGGACAGATTAGCTTTTTCGTGCAGACTCATATCCACTGCCAGACATAGTGCATCAGCATGGGTGGTTAGCCTGAAGGCTCAAACAAATCCCTATAGATCTAGTTTGAAACCTCTAACAAACTTCTCGGTCCTGGCAACCTCATTTCTTACTACCTTAGGAGCAAAACGGGATAGCATATCAAACTCTACATCATACTGTTCCACAGTCATGTCGCCTTGCTCCAAGTTGAGGAACTCTTGCTGCTTACCGTACCTGAGGTTGGAAGAGAAAAATTTAGCATAGAAGCTCTCCTTGAACTGCTCCCAGGTTATCTTGCTGACATCACCATCGAGCATCCTCTCAGTAGTTTACCACCAGGCAGTACCTCTATCTTCCAAGAAGAAAACTGCGCATTAAGCCTTCTGGTCATTGAGACACTTCATGTATCAGAAGATGGTCTCTATAGAAGTCAACCACATCTGGGCCTTGGCAGGGTTATCCATGGATCTGTCAAATGTCTTAGGATTGTACTTCCTAAAGTCTTTCAAATGTTTAGTCTCGGCTGACAGTTGGTCTGGCATGGGATAAGATTCCACTAGGGCTGGAGGAAGGGCGGTCGGGGTCTATTTGGCAGCATGAAACGGTGGTAAAGCATCTCTCAGAATGTCCTGATATCTCTGCTCCATGGAAGCGAGATATGCCTGAATAACAGGCGCGGTAGGGTTGGCCGGTTACATAGTAGGGTGCTCTTTAGGCTGGATACGTCCAGTCCCTCTGCCTTCCCTACCACCTCTACGTGCACTTCTACGTAGTGTCATTTTTCCTAAATTCCACCACCAGAAGTTTTTCACAAAACAAACATAACATTCATACATTCACTAGTTTAATTCAGGCAAAGTTATAAACATAACATCCTCTTAATCATAAAACATATATGGCGAGTGACGAATTATTGTATTAGCTATAGGGGTAAAAACAAAACAAAGACTTACATCGTAAGTCAGTCTGCATAACCTAAAAATGTAGGCTCTGATACCAACTGTAACGACCTAACTCCTTATACTAAGCCAAAGTCATTACTAATTAAAAGATAAGTAAAATTTCTTAAATTTAAAAATAGAAAATAAAACAAAACCTCAAATACTCATTAAAAGTCACAAACAAATGTATGTAAAGATAAAATTAAATAAAATCCTAACTCGGGCCCTATCTAGTTTTAAAGAGAAATAAATACAATAAAATAAAATAAAAAAATGCATCTGATCAATGACATAAAGGCAGAAGCAAAAAGATCCCTATGACTCGCCACCGTCACTTCTTGTTATCCGCCAGCTTCCCTCTACCCTTACCTCTACCTCTGCCTGAAAATTAAACAATAAAGAGAGAGTATAAAAATATACTCAGTAAGGGACCCACTACTAGTCCCGCTAGGTGCCTGTTAACTTTCTATTAGAGTCCTATAAAGTGGTACACTTAAATTGGCACGTTCCCGAACACGTGCAATCTGTGATCTCGTAGGAACATATCTGCTCTTCGATGAACCCAAAGGAACACTTAGGACAACTGGTCTTTAGTGTACCCAAAGGAAACACTAAGACAATCGGGCTGTGAGTGACCTCGTCGAGTCACTCATAATCATGTCTATGTCTATGTCATACTGGACTGATGATCCCGTCAAACTACACAGTCATAAAAGGTGGTGATCCGGAAGGACACCAATGTGTGTACGACTCTAATAGCTAAAGCTAACAGCACAACCTGACCATAACATGTAACATAACATACATTATCATAAGCATGGCATAAGTATCGATCATGTCATTTTAATCAAACATTGTCATCAAAGACATAACACAGTCGTCATCATCAATATACTACCCATAATAAACATATTAACAACCATCATTATCAATAACCCAGCGTCATGACAGTCATATCAATAGCATTAAATCATGTATCTTAGCTAACATTAATGCATAACCTTAAAATACATGTTGTCTCTTAAATTCATTTCGAGGGTCTAATAGTAGAATCTCTTATCTGGAGATTAGTTAAAATCGAGGTTATCCTAACCATCGCGGTTAAGCTTTCCAACAGTAAAGTTCTATTCAACAAGGGAACCCAACAACTATGTAAATAAATTACTTAACAGTCGCTTAAGGATCAAATTCCAATTATTTCAACTTACCTAAGGTTGAGGATGAATCCAAATTTATCCTTGGTTAGAAAAGTTCAGTTTAACATCCAACTAATCTGATCGGTCCTTTAAGAAAAAATAATCCAATTTACTCAAAAATAAAGTTGCTTGGGGTTCAAAATTAATCTTTGTTGGGCAATGCCAAAACCCAATCGACCTACCAAAGTAGGTGAGAAGAAAGACAAAAAAAAAACAAAACTGGCAACTCGGCTAGAAACAGGATAGCTGGCGGGGGCTTCAAACCACGGCTGAAGAAAGTGCGGCTGCGGACAACTCGAGGCAAAGACAGACGGGGCTCATGCTAAGGACAACTCAGACGTGCTGTCTTTGAGCGACGGCTAACGATGGAGGCGCGACGACTTGCGATCGGAGACGAATGCAGAAGACGGAGGAGATGAAACGAACCGGACGAGGACGAACGGACAGAGGTGCGACTCAGGTCATGTGCTACGTGGTGTGGATCTTACGCACAGATTTTGGTAGGTGCAGCGGTTGACGGTACGGCCGACAAACGAAAAAATGGCAGAGAGAACGTGAAGATACGTGGTGGAGGTGAGCGGTAGCGGAAGAGGGTGGCTAGGGTTTTTAGGGTTACGGTTTTCTTTTCTTTTCTCAATGAAGGAGATGACACAACTCCCTATGCCAAATTTAAACCAAAATAGTATTGTTATTATTTTATTTTTAACTAGTCTCTCTCTCTTTTTTTCTTTCCCCAATTAAACCAACCAAAATTTTATCTCACCTCATTTAAAACCCATCAAATCCCCCTTTTTAAATCAAGTATTCTCTCTCTTTCCAATCCTATCACTTTATTTTCCCAAAATATAATAACCCTCAATAATTACATTTTCTTTAGAATATAACTATTTTATCCTCGAATCACTTTATTGTACCCTTGAATAATTATATTATCCTTATAATATAATTATTTTAACTTCAAAATCACTTAACTATAAAATCATTGCATAATTAAACAAATTTCCACAAATACAACAATTGGATATTTTTCCAAAATATCTAATAAGTTTCAATAAAATTCAACAATTAAATAACACCCAAAAAGTCAAAGATTATACTTAAGATAATTACAAATAAATTACTTTAAAGTTTGAGGCGTTACAATGTAGATTCAAAATAAGTTAATCAAATTGATCGAGATTAGTGGAAATTAATATTTGATATTAAATTAAATTAATTAAAGGGGTTTTTGAAAAAATATAACCTACAAAATATTTACACTGTATGGAACAATTTCGAAAATTAAAAAAGCTCATATGCCTACAATGAAAAATACCAAAAAAATGTCTCAGTCACACATTAATTGACTACTAAAGCACGTAATATATTTGGTACATGATCTTGTACCGAGATCATTTAGATTTGGCTACATGATCGTTTAGATTTGGTTACCAAAATCTAAAAGATTGTGTACCAATATCCCAACGATTTTTTTCAATATTCTTTCGTACACGATCATTTAGATTTTGCTGCTCAATTCTAAACAATCATGTACAAATATCCCAACGATTTTTTTTCAAGATTTTTTGGTACATGATCGTTCAAGTTGGGCTACACAATTCTTTTTATTTGGCTACCAAAATCTAAACGTTCGTGCACCAAAATCTCAACGATTTTTTTCAATATCTTTTTACATTTTTTTCAAGATCTTTTATATTTGTTAGATTGGTTGTAACCACATCTAAACGGTCGTGAGCCAATATCTTAACGATTTTTGTTCAACACCGTGTACCAATATCTTTTATATTTGGTACACAATCTTGGACCAAATAACACTATGAAATAAAATAATACAAGATTTATGATGGATTAAAAAAAAGAAATAAAAATAAAAAATTGCAGAAGAAGAGAAGAGAGAAGATGGAAAGGAAGGGCAAACATAGAATATTTAAAAATAATGACTTGCTTCGTAGACTTTTTGAAAGTAAATATTTTGGCATTTTATTATATTTATGAAATTTAACCTTAATAAAATTGTTTAATAATTTATTTATTGAAAATAAAATTAATTATTTGACTTAATTTTGAATTAAATCCTATGGGTAAATTTGGAATTGGGAATTTTGGATGTAGATTTTTTATTAAATGATTGAGAAAATCCGCAATAATTAGTGGTTTTTTCCAAAAAGAAAAAATAGTACAAGCTTGAGTAAGCTTCTTGCTTGCCTATGATGTCAACACAATTTTAAACTACTTGTTCCACTTAATAGAGTGAGCGTTAATCTTATAGTTAATTCATTTTGCATGTTTTGTGTATGAGCAACGATGGACTAAAGAGATCAAGCTCTCTTGATTGTTTGATGAAACTGCTGAATTTTTACACTACTAAATATTCTCTCAATCTTTTCCTCTCCGAAACTCACCATTCAAGAGATTTCACCATCTAATTAATTCTAATTCTAAGTTTAAAGAATAGCGAAAAAGACATTTGGAGGTATATCAAGTATTCGTGATTAAAATCGGTGAGAATTCAGCATCAATTTGAAGCTTCAAGGGTAAATTTCTAAAAATTTTATTTTTCTCCAATTTCAAGCATATATTAATCCTTAAAATTGAATGCACAGTTTATGACACTTTTTATAGATATTAAGAACTTTCGATATGATTTTTAGGACATCGGGATATACGAACTCTCGACGACGTAAATAGTTATTTGGCAGTAACCAACATTTCACAATGTCTCAACTCCTCCATTGAGAGATAATTAATAATTAGCTTTTTGGAAAAGAATCTTCAAATAACATCCAGTCCTCTACAGATAGAGGAACTCGATGCGTCAGAAGATGTTTCTCCAAATTGTTTTTGATTCATTATATAATTTATTATTATTATTATTAACACTACTTTTTAACTCTCACCTGAAAAACCTAAAATTGAAAAAAAAATATTAATAAAATAAAACTATTTCATATAAATGACAAAATTAATAAAAAAAAATCAATCTACATTAAATTCTCTCCTACAAAAATTATAAAAATGTTTGCATATTAATTTACAAAATGTTTTTTAATAGAGAAATGCATAAAATGAAGATGTCATCTTCAAAAACCATCACTAAACATCATCACGAGACATAAACTTACCTACAATCACATCAAATGGAGCACATTGTTACAATATTTAAAACGTCTCACCTTCCAACTAAAAAACAAAAACTTCATTCAACACTCCAAAATCGGATAAACGAAGTTAAACCCACCCCCTCGATACAACAAATGAGCTAAATCTTCAACCAAACACACAAACAACCCACTCAATGCTAAAAATCAAGTATAAAGGCACTAATTTCAACCAAACACACAAGTGGCAACACACAAGTGACACTCCATTTAAGGTTACCATACACGCAAACAATGCAATAATTTCAACCCACAACTCGCTACACTAAAAAGTCCAACTTTCTACCTAAACAAATTAAAACCTCATTTGGCTTGCCAAAACAAGTTACAAAAAGTCAAACTCACCCTTCACAACAAAAATTAAGCAAAACTTCAACAAAACACACAATGACAGCTCATTCAAGACTACCATACACATAAATGACTCAAAGAAAACTCAAATTCGAGAAGAAAAGCATTGGTTAGCTAGGTAAAATAGTTGGAGAAAAATGGTCGAATAGTTATTGTAGCTATAATATATAGATCTCTGAAAGTTCCTCTACTAACTCATAATGGAATTACACTTAGAACGTTGTGATTGAGAAATTTGAATTGTTCGAGTTGTCTTAGACATAAATCGTTTATAATATTCGATATAATCAACAATTAAAAATTGAGAGAGAAATAATATTTAAATAAAATATTAACTATTGAAATTTGATTAGGGATTCAAATTAGGTCAATTAGATTAATCTTGATTTGGGATGAAAATAAATATATAATATTAATGGTTAAAATGGAACCGTCTTTTGTTTACTAAGTTTACTTAAAGGGCCTTTTGTATAGATTAATTTTACTTAATAGACCATGTGTAGAGATTAAGTTAAGCATGATTATGTTAAATCTTTAGGTTACACGTACACCAATAGAAGTAGGAGCTAGGGAGCCGACAAGAGTTTAAGGGTGACCAAGTCTGTTTATAATGTAATATAAATAAAGGATATTAGCTAAATTGTTTAGAAGTGTTATTCTGAAATTTTGGAAAGAAAAGCTAAGGAGTTGAAGTGGTGCCAATTCGTCTGTGCGAGAACAAGATGTAGAAGAGTATTTCAGGTTTGAGTAAATCCAGTAGTGTGAGTGTTTTTTCAAAATGATTTATATGTTTTCAAGTTTTCCTATTAAGGTGTTTACTAATTTAAGTAATAATTTCCAATCAAATTCTTTTCCAAAGAGATTTATATGGAAAGTTTATGTTCTGTCTTAAAGCATGTTCTGTATTTCAATGATTATAAAATAATGCTCAAACCATTAGTTACTAACTATTATGTGCACATAATGAGTCAAGGAAACCATGGGTGAAAGGGGCTACATGATGATGAGAAACTGGCTAATATGTTGAGAGGAACATATTAAGCTTAATGGCTTAAGCAACAAGAATGAATCTGTAGTATATTCTTAGATGATGTTGTTACAGTAGTTTGGACAGAGTAATGAAACTTGGTGTGAAGAATGATTCGGGCTCCTTGGGGAGAGGAATGTTTGATAACTAATGTGTGTGTTTATGTGAGATGAAGCATTTATGCGGAATGTTATGTTAATATGAACTAATGTATTTCTGTTTTATGTGAGAAAATGAAATTTACAAAGGTTTTGCGAAAATGATTTCTTAAAACCTCGCTGAATCTTTTAGACTTACATTTTTAAATCTCATCTTCCAGGAAATCAAGCATTCAGGCCAAGTTAGGAAAGTTGAAGGACTTGTTAGGCTAGAAGGCTACCAAGGTGATCTACTTTATAAGTTTTAAAGACTTGTGATATTGTATTATGTTGTAACTTTGCAAAACGCTTAGTTTTATTTAATAAAGCATTTTATTCATTATCATCTTGTGTGAAATATTCTCATCGCCTAAGTGTATAATTTTTAAGTTTGTGTTTAAGAGGTTAGGTGATTAAGCAAAGCCTAAGGATTTCAAGACTGAGTGTCTTTGGCATTTAAGCGCATTAAAGATACTCAAGTCACACTACGTCTCGCATGACAAACAAACATGTCTGCAGGACAGGGTGTGACAATTCTTCCATAGAAAGCTTGACCAACATGTTGGTAAAGATGGTTGGAGAAAATGGCCCTCTTTTCCCTTTTCGTGGTCAACCAAACTTTCCTCTTTCACCTTAAAAATTCAACATCCTACTTCCTTTCATTTTGGTGTCCGCCACTGAACTTCCATTCAAATTCCACCTAAAATTTTGATTGACAAATTTAGAGTAAAACTTAACTTAGATAAATAAACCATTACCACCATTTTACTTTTAATTAATAATAAATAAAATAACTCAATAGTAATCATGGTTTCACTTTAGCAACTTTCAAAATCTTCTTTGTCCAACTTATAAATATTTTTTCTTATAGTTAACTCATTTTCACCTGAGTTTTATGTATGAATGAAGATGGATTAAAAAGATTAAGCTCCTTTGATGGTTTGTTGAAACTTCTGAATTATTGCACTACAAAATATTGTTTCAATCTTTTTCTTTCCAAAACCAACAATGACACCTTGAAGGCTACGTTACGCAGAAACGACTAAATTTACTAACACTCAAATATTTATAAGTAAAAGACTTGAAGTTCAATGTATTTTGCTAAAAGTTTTCTACTGTTCGTAATCTACTCCCTATGATCGTTAATTTTGTCATGCCCCACCCCAACTACTACTTTATACAACCAAATGGGGACATGCCACCTAGACCCTCAACGCGTATCTTACTTTGAGATGACGCGCTTAACGCCTAGTAAGCAGAATAACCTGTTAAACTTGTCTCGTTTCAAAGCTTTTACTCTGGACTTTTGAGACCTTTATCGCATTAGAAAGACAACTTTTAGACTTAGCTCCATCACCTAGTCTTTAACACTTAACACAAATTAACTTTTTAACTACTAGGCGATAAACACATATAATAATGCAATGGGTAAATATAACTTCTCTCTTTATTAAGTTCACACATTGTACAAAAGAAATTCAAACTTTATGATTACAACAAAACATAAAACATAGACTTTTAGGCTTTTCATGCCAGGTGCAGTTCTACCACTCATTGTCTTAGACCTCACAAAATTGTGATGTAGCCCTCTGCCTTTCTTCGAAATTGAGTTGCAACCCTCTGTATTTAGGAGTATAAGAATTGCCTACAAACTCCTCAAATGCGAAATAGAATGACGCAACTTTCTTGTCGCAACTTTCTTGTCGCACAAGTTTACATAACAACTCATTTTACCCTCATTTACTTGGCTTCTATGCCTGAAATCCTTTCTTTACTTAATTTCAATGCCTGACAACCTGGGTAGGGAAAGCTTAAAACACAAGTCAAAGACTTAGTGAGTGATGAATTTAGAAAATACCTTTTTGGGGAATATAACATTTCCAATAATAATAGCAATCTTATTATCATAACCATAAATTCTCATTGCATCAATTTACAACCACAACAATATCATTAAATTCCACGCGTTCATTTCATCTAGACATTCATCACTCATCGCTGGGACCTGAGATTCTCTCATACATATCTAGTTGCCTAAATCTGAGATTCACTTCCACTAATGTTTCGTGATACACTTAAGATTTCTACCAGCATCTCGTAGTACTCATTCTTTTCTTAGACCTGGGATTCGCTTTCACCAATGTCTCATTGCCTTGACCTGGGATTCACTACTACCAGCGTCTCGCAATAGACTTAGGATTCACTTTCACCAGCGTCCCATGATACTCATTCTCATCTCAAACTTGGGATTCATTTTCACCAACGTCTTATCGCATTGACCTGAGACTCACTTCTACCAGTGTCTCGTGTTAAACCTGAGATTTCCTCTAGCGTCTACTCATAAATCATACATCACACCTAACACAATGAACAAATAAGAAGTGTTAACTCTAAAGCTTTACTTTCAATACATAACATCACATTAGTAACAATCTCATAGAATAAGCATCCAACAAAAGATTATAAGGAATACTTTCAATACATATACATCTTCTTTTCCAATCAATCCTATTGTGTCACCTTGCTTTAATGCATTCAGCACTTAGCGCAAGCTTTTTCTCCTCACGTTATCTTTCTTCAATTGCATTCTTCTTCACACAATGCCTCTTTTTTACACTTAGCAAAAATGACTTTTCAACAAGGATCCTCTTCAACAGGACTCCCTTTCTTCGAATCAAGGCCTCACTAATTTAATACCACTATTAAGTTCTAAGTCTTGAGGCTAGTGGAGAAGAACTTGATAGTGGTCCTTGGTGAATTCGTGATCAACATCAACAACAATCTTAGGTGAATTTGAGCTACATAAGGTATTTGTTTCAAATATTATTTTTGAGCTTGGGTTATAGCATGTCTAATCCATGAACTTCACGTAATTAGGACGAAATTTGATCCAAATTTTTCCTTTGCATGATATAACGCTCTTTCATCACCCACTTAAGATTCCATGTGAGAGGATATATTCAGCTCATGGAATTCTTTCCTCTACTTCGTGTTGCTTGTAAGGGAATAACATATTATTTGTAAAAACACAAAAAAGACAAATTAAAACAATATAAACTCGTAATCAAGTATATGCGAATAGAATTAAAAAAATAATGTTAATATATGGTTGATCATGATAGTCAAAATCAAATTATTCATCGTCACTTCATGTGTTTTTTAGGAGATAATTGCTCTTCATCTTTGTTTATGAAGACGTCCTCCACATGATGAATAATTGGTTGTTACAACTATAGGATCAACATTGACCCCGCACTAAATATCCTCCCCAATGTTTCATCCACATATGTCCATTGACAATTTCTAATAAATCCAACTGTTCATTTTCAACATCCTCCACTTCTGGAACATCGCATGTTTGCTTCTTTTTTACCACTTGAACAACTTTCCATCTTCTATCATATTTTGTGTCATATAGGTAAAAAACTTCCTGTACTTTGGTAGGAAAAAGGAATGGCTCATCAACATACCAAAAATTAGATGTGTTCATTGATTTGTATATCCTAAGTTGTGTGCTATTATTTTTGTTGTTATTTGTGTCAAACCATCTACACTGGAACAAAAGACCATGTCGTTTGTGCGCAAATTAGAAATCCAACACTTCATCTAAACACTGTAGAAATTTTTATCAATGCATCCATTACCATTGATCTCTTGGACCAAAATCTAAGAAAAAATATAAGTTATAAAAACTAATTTCTTAGATCTCAATTGATAATGATTTCGGTTAGTATTCTATTTGTGAAATTTAAGCTTGTTTATCCTCTCTATTTTTCAGGTATGCTTATTACGTTTCCTAAAGGAAACTTGAATTTCTACTCAAGTCTAAAAATAACAAAGTTTTCTAAACTTTTTTTTAGTTTTTTTTTTTTTGACAGTGTAGGGTTTCATTTTAATAATATTATAAGTGCAAGGTGAATAATAAAACATAGAAACTTGTGACACGAAAAAATACCTAGGGTTTATAATTAACCTTACTCTGATTTTAAGTGGCAACACATGGTTTTGATGGAAGATAATTAAGTAAAATCTTAATTAGTATGAATTTAATTATTTCAAAGTTTAAACAAAACATTATACAAAATATATTTCTTTTACTCATCGTCCATTATTGCAACAACAAACTTTTATATCAGAAATGCCAGGTAACTTGGGAACACAAAATCCAGCGCCTTGGTCTTGTTCGATGCATGCAGTATTACACAAAAGATCTCCGTTGTTGTTAGAACATGGTATAACACAATTCCAAAGATCATCTTCCTCCCCTGCCATATGATCAAGAATTAGCATATAAATAGTACCTCTTTAACTTCGAAATAATAAAATAAAAAACGTTCTGAAATTATAATAGTTAAGATATAGAATAATACTTGATGAGACAAAACAAGCAAATAGGACCACGACCGCAATGGACAAAGTAAAAAGCTTCTGAGTTCCCATGTCTCAAGCTTGAATGTGTACGGTATTATGTGAAATTATTAATTCAGAGGGATGAGTTTTATGAAATTTAAGTTTGAAATTATTTATAGTTGTATATGTAACAACTCCCAAATTGACAGAGTGTAAAAACAAAGGCATAACAACAATCTTAATTTAATTAGATTCTAACAATAGCTCCTAATTATAGAAGGCATACTAAAAAAAAATAGTAAAATAACAGTTATTAAACTATGTTCGAATTAATTTTAAAAGCAATGCATTTGAACATGTCATATAAATTAGAATCATTTAAAATGTGAGTACTACAAATTATACCACTACAAGAAAGTGAATCTATTATGACAGTTCATTCCATCCCAAATTGAAAAGAGTAAAGAAAAAAATGTCATAAAATGTCAGAATGTGCGTTTTTGGCGAGAAAAAACGATGCTTTCGAATTTTACTAATACATGACAGTTATTTTTTGTCATAATAGGTAAAGGTATTAAAAAAATTATTAAAATATTTTTTTAAATAAAATTTATTAAAATAAGAGTTATTTTAAATTTTAAAAAGAAACAAAACGCAAAAACCCTCTATCCTTTCCTTCTTCAAACACAAAAACCATTTTTCCTTCTTCGAACACCGCTGAACATCCTTTCCTTTTCCCCGTCTCCTCTCCCTGAACGCTGTCGGCCTCTGCTACCCTTAACGTCACCGTCTTTGAATGTTGTCGGCTGCTGCTACCCTTAATGTTCGAATGTCATTGCTCCTTGAACGTTCTCGTCCCCATCTCCTTTCCCTGAATGCCTCTGCTACCCTTCGAATGTCGCTCCTACCCTTCGAACGTTGTTGCTACAATCGATAGTCGCCACTCCCTGAAACCCTTTATAAGCCTTACTTTTCACCACTTATTCTTTTATCTTTTTCCACCACTTCTTCTTTTATCTTTTTATTATTATTCTGATTGAGATTGTGGTTATGATGTTGAGATTGAGATTGAGATTTTTTAATATCGTTGCCGCCTCATTTTCTCTGCATTTCTCAGCATTCTGATTATGATGTTTATTTTTTGGTTGAGATTGTGAATTTGTTTTGAGAGAAAACTAAGAATCTTTGTGATGGAGAAGAAATGTTTATTCTTTTAGTTGGCGTTGTAGTTTTTTCTTTCCTATTATAAAAAAAGTTTTATATTTCTTGTTAAAAAAAGGAAAAAAGAACAAAGAACTGTATGTCTTGAATTTGGAGGATCTTTTGATTCTAATGTTTAGATCCGAATTAGATACACTAGTCTTAGCAATTTTACGCGATAAACGTCACAAAGATTTTTGAAAATCTTTATTAGGAATAATTGAATCAAATTTGGCAAATGGCCCTGTATATTTCAATAGTTTTTCAAATTTTATGGTGTCCCTTGATGATCCACATATTCTCAAAACCTTGAGCTTAGATATTACTAACCAAGGATTAAATTTTGAAGGACTTAAAAAATTAACCCTTGTTTACAAAGTTACTTATAAAGTTTTGACCACTACCATGCATCCAAAAGCTTTATTATCTTCAACCAAAGGAAAAACTATGTTGATGGAAACAAATCTCAATAAATCTTTTGTTAGTGTTCCAAAACTCCTTTCTTGAGACGAAGTTACAAAAAATCCCCGCTGGGTTTTAGACAACGCTTTTGTCTCTCAAAAGAAAGAAAAAGAAGTTTCCCATATCATTGAGCATCCTGATAGGAAAGTAGAAATCAAAATTGAAAACCAATCACCTAGGTTCCCTATTGTTAAAGAAACCATGAATTCTACAGACTTCATTTGTTCAAGTCCAAGTACCTCTAGTAGAAGTGAGTCGATTCCTAATCTCAAAATTAGATCTGTCAAAATAGATTAAGGAATACCAAATATTATTTAGGAAGAAAACCTTCCAAACTCTCCAACTCAAACAAAAATGGATACTAGTTCTCAATTAAATGTAATTATTTCTGAGTCAAAGTTTAAGCTTGACAAAAAGTCCATTCAAAAGGAATTTATGTCTAAAGAAAACCGTATTGAAAGAATTGTTTTTTTTTTTCAAAAACTACTATGAAACAGAAAGGAAGCTGTTTAGAGAAGAGCCTCTGTGGTAAAAAATGCAAATATGTTCTTGAAGTATTTCAAGGGTTTTGAAATACTCTTTTTCTTTCTTTTGAGGGACAAAAGCATTGTCTAAAACCCAGCGGGAATTTTTTGTAACTTCGTCCCAAGAAAGGTGTTTTGGAACACTAACAGAAGATTTATTGAGATTTGTTTCAATCAACATAGTTTTTCCTTTGGTTGAAGATAATAAAGCTTTTGGATGTATGGTAGTGGTCAAAACTTTATAAGTAACTGTAACGACCCAACTTTTCGGACTAAGCTGAGGTTACTACTTACTGCTAAGACTCGACAGTAAAACACACAAACTCATAAAAAGACTTGTTTATGGTTCATTAAAAACCTTCAATACATAAGAAAAGCAATTTTAGGCCCTATTTTAAATCACTTTCCAAAAGTTCCAAAACATAATTCATGAAGTCATCAAGACAAAACAGAAGAACAAATGTTCTAACCATGACTCCATTTAATAAGTAAAAAGAAACAAAAATAACAAATAAGTTCAGCGAAAGCATAAAAAACTAGACGTGTCCATATGGCGTTCACGCATCCTTCTTGCCTCTCGTCGGTCTGCCCCTCACGTTACCTTTGCCTGAAAAAGTTAAAGAGTAAAGGGTGAGTATAAAAATATACCCAGTAAGAGACCCACAACTTGGCCCATTAAGGTAATAACAGTTAGTTTCCTATTAAAGGAACCCTACATAAAACAGTCTAGTGGTTTTGTAGAACGCACACATCAATCAATCTAGTGATCTCAAAGGATACACGTATCAGTCTAGTGATCCCGTCGGATTCAAATATCAGTCTAGTGATCCCTTAAGATAGACGTATCAGTCCAGTGATTTTGAAGGATGCACATATCAGTCTAGTGATCCTGTCAGATTTACATATCAGTCTAGTGATCCCGAAGGATACACGTATCAGTCTAGTGATCCCGAAGGATGCACATATCAGTCTAGTTATCCTGAAGGATACAGTATCAGTCTAGTGCCCGAAGGATACATGTATCAGTCTAGTGATCCCGAAGGATGCACTTATCAGTCTAGTGATCCCGAAGGATACATATCAGTCTAGTGATCTTGAAGAATGCACGTATCAGTCTAGTGATCTCGAAGTAGTATCAGTCTAATGATCCCAAAGGATACACGTATCACTCTAGTGATCCCGAAGGAAACACATGTCAGTCTAGTGATCCCGAAGGATGCACATATCAGTCTAGGAATCTCGAAGGACACCGTGCCTGCAAGGTGCACTACCCCATAGATAAAGCTAACCATTACCCCTCAGTCCATACGAAACCTTCTACAACAGTCATATCACAATATTGTTCAACTAGCAGCTCAGTTCATAAGTTTAGTCAGTCAGAACGTTTAGGTTTAGTCAACAGTCTCATCTATCACTATACATACATCCAATCCACACAATATTGTTACATTACCTAAATCCAGTCAACGAGTCAAATCATCACTTTGTAAATTCACCTGACAATCACTTCGTCTCAGTCCAAACCCTAGCACAACTACAAGTAATCTATATTATGCATAACGTCTATATTCAGTCTACAGCACAATCCATCAGGGAACACACAACCTACACATGAAGTCCCAAATCCTTAGTCCATCAACGATATAACTCAATAATATGCAGCCCAATAACATAATTCAGCTATACATAACATCAAGATTTTCTTATTCCATTGACCTCACTATTTCAGTTAATAGCACAGCCCCTCAATATAGCTATATTACACAGAACATCTGGGCATCCGTACTCCATCAGCAGATTAACCCATTCACATACATATAAACTACGCATAACATTTTAGGCATCCAAGCCTCATCAACAGAATAACCCATTAATGCTTATATATGTATAAGCTACAACTAACGATCATGTCACCTTTAATCAGTCAAGAGTGCATACTAGTGATGTTTTCTAGGTGTACATGCATCAATCAATTCAGTATAGTCGCTATTGTATAATCTGTATTATGTTTTTTGTCTCGGTTTGGGGTCCTATAGTAAGAAAACCCTTACTTGAGATTCAACTACAATCTTTGTTCCAGTCAACGTCTAAACGAATCAACCTATACAAGAACATAAGGAGTTAAACGATGACACAACCAAAATCCACATTTAAAATGCTCCAAAGCAACATCCACAGACTTACCCAAGTAGAGGAGAGTTGGCTCCAAACTACACTTGCCGTAACACCTAAGAATTCAAGCGTCATCTCTCTAACACCTTCAAGGATTAAAAGTTAACCCAACCAATAAGTCCAACATTTTATTCCAACATTTACACTCAAATCGGCTATAGAAAACGTTAGGGACTCACTAAATCACCCTTACCAAAACCCACCATGACTCAGCGCAGATGGAAACGGCTTAAGTGGCTCGATGAATAAGGAGATCAACTTGGCTTGGGAGGTACCTCAACTCGGGTCGACTAGAATCAGCTCGGATTGGCTCAACATTTAGCTCGGTTCACGTAACCAAGAAATTCGCTAGCGGCTGCTTTACGAGGACCCAACGACGGCTGGTGCTTCATGAGCGACGGCCGAAGCAGATGCAATCCACGAAAGAATATAGTGTTGGCAACGTACAGCTCGACTTCAACGCGGCGAATGGTTGAACGAAGAAGAAGGAGATTTGGTGTGACGGCGACGACTGGGCGTGGGCGAATACGATCGGACGAGGTCGGAGGATGGCTGACGATGTTTGGCTGATGGCAGAGACGACCGGAGGTCGACAGAACAATCAAGAGTAGAGAGGAGACCGGTCGGCTTGCGTAGACGAAGAGGTACAGGCCGTGGCGACTTACGTGGATGGCGAAAGAGAAGGAGAGATCTGAGGCGGTGACGTTCGGCCGAAGGCGTCGGCTGAAGGTGAATGGAGGAGATCAGGAACAAGCGACACTTGGCGTTAAGAAGAAGAATAAGAAATCGAGGGGGCGTTTGTGGCGCACAGGAGAGAAGAGAGAAAAGAAAATTGGGTTTTAAAAATAATATATGTGTATATATATATATATATATATTTTTATTAAATAATAATATAATAATATATTATTAAGGGATCTTTTTAATAATATAACTAGGCGGCAAAACCCCATAGGCCCACAATGCAAAATACCAAAAACACCCCAAGAAACGCACGATTAATCGTCCACGCGTGTGTGCGCGCAACTAATGTTAATAAATGATTATTAGACGCCATCGTGTATAATAATATACAATTGATACACGATCTCGTAAATTACCAAATACATAAACGATCAACAATAAACGCTAAATGATAACAATATACTTTAATGATTGTACATCTGATCACGTTTGTAAATATAAACGATAAGCATACACGATTCTGTACATTATATAAACAATAATCATATATATAAACGATAAGGTAATAAACAGTAAAAGAGGATGAAAAAGTTTTAAGTATACACGATCGTGTAGAGAAATTTCAACGATCGTTTAGAAACAAAAATATACAGAAACTTCAATAAATCATAATTACAAAAATGTCATCCAAATAAAGAGGCTATAAAAAGGTGAAGGAACTTGCTCAAACGTTTTCTTTCATCTTCTTCGTCGTCAATCGTTTACATCCTGGTAACTACTTCAATAGAACTGATGAGTTTAATGATCCGAGTAGTACTAATTGTTAGACGGTGCACATTAGAGGGTTCAAATTTGTGATTTCACCTGCTGTGATAAATGGATTTCTTGGAAATATTGTTAATATTGACTGCTCTCTATCATGTCCTACTACTGAGGTTCTAGCTACTGTCTTATCTTGAGGGACCTTGTCCACATGGCCTGTGAATGGAATCCCTGCAGCTGCTCTCAGCGTCAAGTATGCCATTCTGTATAAGATTGGCATTGCCAATTGGTTCACTTCCTTACATGCCCCAAGCATATTTTTTGCCCTAGGTACATTCTTGTATCAAATTTGCAATGATGATAAAGTAGATACGGGTGCCTTCATTTACAATCAACTGTTGAGGCATGTTGGGTCATTTGGGGTCAAGGTTCTCGTTGCTTTTCTGAGGTTGTTCTCCAGTCTGCTATTTCACCTAAATGGAGCGGTGCTTACTGCATCTGATGCTCCTGAACCTGAACCTAAGAAAATTGCACTTAGCTACAGACTCTTTCAAGGCAGTCATGTGCCTGATATTGACCATGATGTGCATCCAACTTAGGGCCCACGTATTTTTGACACTACTGACTTGGATGAATCTACTGAGGCTTCTATGTGGATCGTAAGTTAGCTACCCGCATCATTAATTCCTTGACTGTTGAATCTCGTACACTGACTAACTCCATCACTCTGTTGTCTGAATGTTGATTAGAGGTTGATGCTCTCATTCGACATTTGAAGTCTTCTGCACCATCTACTAGTCGTCAGCAGCCACCATCTGGTTAATATCATTACTTTTCCGGTTCAAAGGGGGAGTGGATGTAATGAGGAAATGTTGAATGAGGAAATATTGTGGAATGTTTTGTTTTTGATGGTTTTGGGCAGAAATGGATAATGTTTGTGTTCTGACCCTATTTTTTTTTTACTGTAGTTTTTTTTTTTTTTTTACAGATGAAGTTTGATAAATTCTTTTGTATCCTGAATGAAATATCTTCTGAATGAAATGACATCTGTCTTACTAAGAATTGAAGGCTGCGAGTGAATGAAATGACTCTGTGGTACTGCTGTTGTTGAACCAGAAAAGAAATTCCTTTTAGACAAAAGGGGGAGTTTGTTGAAGTGTAGTTTGTCTAAAAGAATATCTTTTAAATTAAAAGAGAAGATATATTTGAGAGAAGATAATCAATGAATATTTGATTCTCCTATATTTATGGAATCTCTCTAATTATCTCCAAGAATATAATAAGTTCCTATTCTTTAGGGACCTCATTAAAGATACAAGGCATATACATAGCTGGAGATATATGTATATATTAGGGTCTTGAAGATCGGCTGGATAACGCAGAAAAATAGAGAGAAAAGTTTTTATTGCTGATATGAAGAAGTAACTTTCGATTTATCATTGAAGCGCCCGCTACAAAAGGTAGCTTGGCCTTATGACTTCGAAGCAACATGTTTATCTAAATTTGAGGTTTGCGGATGAGTAATATACAGAATGAGACTATGGTTAGTTTGATTAATGATTGAGTCACGCATACATTCAGGGGGAGCTTGACCATCAGACGCTGTCGACGGGAGTCTTTTTTATTTCAGGGGGAGCCTGGAGTCTGATGTTAATTCACAAGTCATATAGTTATAGTATTGAGATGTATACATAAGCTATATTGATGTTTTTGATGTTTATGGTGACTATTAATAAAATTACTCATCTAAGTTGTGCACAGCTCCCCAGACGTAGGCAATATTGGCCGAACTAGGTTATCAAAGTCTCATGTGTTATTCTCTTCTGTTGTCTCACTAGTTATTACTTATATTATTAGTTGCAGTCGTAACTGAAGAGTCCTTGTTTATCTTTTACTGTTTTTCAAAAACAAAAAACAAAAACAAAAACAAAAATAACAAAACAAAAGGTATATCTCCCAACACCCAAAATCATCAAGAAATATTTGAAAAAGCATTTGTAGTTGAACTCCATTTTGAGTTTTATGTTCTAAAACTCATGGTTTGTAAATGATAAACTATAAA
Organism: Cucumis melo; assembly: GCF_025177605.1. Lineage (NCBI taxonomy): Eukaryota > Viridiplantae > Streptophyta > Magnoliopsida > Cucurbitales > Cucurbitaceae > Cucumis > Cucumis melo. Next base: position 29,169,227 of record NC_066864.1, read on the forward strand.
GTTTTTATTAAGATATATTCAATAAATTTGTTATTGAATACTTGAATTGCTTGTTTCGTATAAGAGATCCCTAAATTCAATAAATTAAGATCTATGACTATGGGTATAAGTACTTGAACTTTATGTGGAGATATAAAAGTAGATCAAGTTTGAGTAGATAGGAAAAAATGTTTATAGTATATGTATAGGGTTGTGTCCCTTAATCTTAGGGCACTATTGGATGCGGTCCACTTTGTAATTGTTACAAAAGTTGTCTTGTGAAGTGTCACAAATGATGTAAACCTACATCGTTCATCTAGAGACATGTAAGTGGATGCGTCCTTATGCAAAGAGTTTCTATAAAATCGAATCAAGAAATAGATCAATCTTACGTTATAACACCATTTAATATATGTGACTAACTATTTCAATCTGATGACTTGGGTAACTTGACCTTATTCCTCAACTAAATATGAACTCTTGTTTATTTGGGATTATTCTTTGATCTGCATAGGTGAGAGGGTCCAGATTTCACTACCTCAATAAGCCTCCCGTTTTAGGTGTAAGATCGGGTAAATAGCTGGAGATATAAGGTGAAGGACGAAATTCTTTCCTACCCACTTTGAGGGATAGTAGAAAGGTTGTTTCCTATTGACTTCGAGTCTTGAACGAAGGGTCTCACCCTATCATTGCTTGAGAGAGATTTAATTTAGTGGTTGGGCCATAAATCGATTGTTCATTAAAGGATCGATGAGAATGAACAAGATGTAACTATAAAGGTAAAACAAATATTTGACCGAGCCGTTATTATGAACAATCTATGAAGGGTTAACTTATTAATGATGGATATATTGTGTGGATAAAAATATATCTCTAGTTAGGAGAGTGCAACTACAAGGTTTAATAGAGTGTGCTAGTAGTAAATAGATGTTGGTTATCTATGTTAAAGAGTTTAGCCATTTAATCACAGTGCATTACATCCCCTTGTTAGCTCATATCCAACTAAAATCTCAGAAACCCCTTGCTAGCTCATCTTTTCCCTTAACCATATGGCCAACCAAACTTTCCTCTTTCACCTTAAAAATTCAACATCCTACTTCCTTTCATTTTGGTGTCCGCCACTGAACTTCCATTCAAATTCCACCTAAAATTTTGATTGACAAATTTAGAGTAAAACTTAACTTAGATAAATAAACCATTACCACCATTTTACTTTTAAATAATAATAAATAAAAGAAAAATAAAAGAACTCAATAGTAATCATGGTTTCAATTTAACAACTTTCAAAATCTTCTTTGTCCGACTTATAAATATTTTGTCTTATAGTTAACTCATTTTCGCCTGAGTTTTATGTATGAATGAAGATGGATTAAAAAGATTAAGCCCCTCTGATGGTTTGTTGAAACTTCTGAATTATTGCACTACAAAATATTGTTTCAATCTTTTCCTTTCCAAAACCAACAACGACACCTTGAAGGCTACGTTACGCACAAACGACTAAAATTACTAACACGTACTCAAATATTTATAAGTAAAAAAACTTGAAGTTCAGTGTATTTTGCTAAAAATTTTCTACTGTTCCTAATCTACTCTCTACTCAAAATCTCTCTAAATTGATCGTTACTTTTGTCATGCCCCACCCCAACTACCACTTTATACAACCAAATAGGGACATGCCACCTAGACCCTCAACGTGTATCTTACCTTGAGATGACGCGCTTAACGCCTAGTAAGCAGAACAACCTCTTAAACTTATCTCATTTCAAAGCTTTTACTCTGGACTTTAGAGACCTTTATCGTATTAGAAAGACAACTTTTGGACTTAGCTCCGTCACCTGGTCTTTAACACTTAGCACAAATTAACTTTTTAACTACTAGGCGATAAACACATATAATAATGCAACGGGTAAATATAACTTCTTCTTTTTATTAACTTCACACATTACATCTAAGTACAAAAGAAATTCAAACTTTATGATTACAACAAAACATAAAACATAGACTTTTAGGCTTTTCATGCTAGGTGCGGTTCTACCACTCATTGTCTTAGGCATCACAAAACTATGATGTAGCCCTCGACCTTTCTTCGAAATTGAGTTGCAGCCCTCTGTATTTAGGAGTATAAGAATTTCCTACAAACTCCTCAAATGCGAAATAGAATGATGGAACTTTCTTACCGCACAAGTTTACATAAGAACCCATTTTACCCTCATTTACTTTGCTTCTATGCCTTAAATCCTTTTTTTACTTAACTTCAATGCCTGACAACCTGGGCAGGGAAAGCTTAAAACACAAGTCAAAGACTTAGTGAGTGATCATTTAGAAAATACCTTTTTTGATTCACTTTCACCAGCGTTTTGCAATAGACCAAAGATTCACCTTCACCAGCGTTTCACAATACTCATTCTCATCTTAGACCTGGGATTCACTTTGATTAGCGTCTCACAATACTTAATCTCATCTCAGACTTGGGATTCATTTTTACCAGCGTCTTATCGCATTGACCTAAGATTCACATCCACCAGTGTCTCGTGTTAAACCTGAGATTTCATCTAGCGTCTACCCATAAATCATACATCACACATAACACAATGAACAAATAAGAAGTGTTAGCTCTAAAGCTTTACTTTCAATACATAACATCACATTAGTAACAATCTCATAGAATAAGCATCCAACAAAAGAATACAAGGAATATTTTCAATACATACAAAACATTCTTCCATTAATAAGAAATCATTCGCAAATATTCATTTAATTACAAAGTTCACTCACGGAAATATTTAGCCTCAACTCTTCCCCTTTTGCTTTCAACTTTCTCTTCTCGTCTAGTGGTTCCCTCAACTGGCCTTTCAACACTAAGAACTTTCTCTTAAAAAAGTATCATAATGTTTAGCATCTTCTCCTCTTTTATTCTGCCTTCTTGGTCCTATTTATAATGACCTTTCACATCGATGGGTCATCTCCATGCTTTACATGTGTCAAGCTATCACTCATCGGCCATGCAACCAATCTAAGTTTAACACGTTGCCAGCTATCACTCACGATTAGACATTTCCCTTAAAATGCTAACTTTATCTTTTCGGAATGCTCAACTCCTTATCACTTGATTCTTTTCTTGGAAAATAACATAACATTTACTTTCCCTTAGAGGATCGATCGTCTAGTCACCTCATACAAACGTCTATCTCATCGCAACCACACCTAGGCATAGGTATTTCTTCTCGCGTTACTTTCCAAACACCTACTTCTTAGCATCAACCATATACATCTTCTTCGCCAATCAATCCTATCGTGTCACCTTGCTTATATGCATCCAGCACTTAGCGCAAGCTTTTTCTCCTAATGTTATCTTTCCTCAATTGTATTCTTCCTCGCAGAATGCCTCTTTTTTACACTTAGCAAAAATGACTTTTCAACAGGGCTCCTCTTCAACAGGACTCCCTTTTTCCGAATCAAGGCCTCACTAATTTAATACCACTATCAAGTTCTAAGTCTATAGGATAGTGGAGAAGATCTTGATAGTGGTCCTTGGTGAATTTGTGATCAACATCAACGACAATCCTAGGTGAATTTGAGCTACATAAGGTATTTGTTTCAAATATTGTTTTTTAGCTTCAGTTTTAGCATGTTTAATCCATGAACTTCACGTAATTAGGACGATATTTGATCCAAATTTTTCTTTTTCATGATCAAACGCTCTTTCATCACCACTGAAGATTCCATGTGAGAGAGGATATATTCAGCTCATAGAATTCTTTCCTCTGCTTCGTGTTGCTTGTAAGGGAATAACATATTATTTGTAAGAACACAAAAAAGACAAATTAAAACAATATAAACTCGTAATCAAGTATATGCGAATAGAATTAAAAAAAATAAAGTTAATATATGGTTGATCATGATAGTCAACTAAATCATTCATCGTCACTTTATGTGTTTTTTAAGAGATAATTGCTTTTCATCTTTGTTTATGAAGACGTCCTCCACACAATGAATAACTGGTTGTTCCACAACTGTAGAATCAACACTGACCCCACACTAAATACCCTCTCCAATGTTTCATCCACAGATGTCCATTGACAATTTCTAATAAATCGAATTATTATTCATTTTCAATATCCTCCACTTCTGGAAGATCGCATGTTTGCTTCTTTTTTACCACTTGAACAACTTTCCATCTTCTATCATATTTTGTGTTATCTAGGTAAAAAAAACTTCCTGTACTTTGATAGGAAAAAGGAATGGCTCATCAACATACCAAAAATTAGATATGTTGATTGATTTGTATTCCTTGTGTCCTTATTAATTTTGTTCTTATTTGTGTCAAACCATCTATATTGGAACAAAAACCATGTCGTTTGTGATATTAGAAATCCAACACTTCATCTAAACACTGTAGAAATTTTTATCAACGCACCCATTACCATTGATCTCTTGGACCAAAATCTAAGAAAAAAATATGTTATAAAAACTAATTTCTTAGATCTTAATTTGATAATGATTTTGGTTAGTATTCTATTTGTGAAATTTAAGCTTGTTTATCCTCTCTATTTTTCAGGTATGATTATTACGTTTTCTAAAGAAAACTTGAATTTCTAGTCAAGTCTAAAAATAACAAAGTTTTCTAAATTTTTTTTTCATTTTAATAATATTATAAGTGCAAGGTGAATAATAAAACATAGAAACTTGTGACACGAAAAAATACCTAGGGTTTATAATTAAGCTTATTTAAGTGGCAACACATGGTTTTGATGGAAGATAATTAAGTAAAATCTTAATTAGTATGAATTTAATTATTTCAAAGTTTAAACAAAACATTATACAAAATATATTTCTTTTACTCATCGTCCATTATTGCAACAACAAACTTTTATATCAGAAATGCCAGGTAACTTGGGAACACAAAATCCAGCGCCTTGGTCTTGTTCGATGCATGCAGTATTACACAAAAGATCTCCGTTGTTGTTAGAACATGGTATAACACAATTCCAAAGATCATCTTCCTCCCCTGCCATATGATCAAGAATTAGCATATAAATAGTACCTCTTTAACTTCGAAATAATAAAATAAAAAACGTTATGAAATTATAATAGTTAAGATATAGGATAATACTCGATGAGACAAAACAAGCAAATAGGACCACGACCGCAATGGACAAAGTAAAAAGCTTCTGAGTTCCCATGTCTCAAGCTTGAATGTGTATGATATTATGTGAAATTATCAATTGAGAGGGATGTGTTTTCTGAAATTTAAGTTTGAAATTATTTATAGTTGTATATGTAACAACTCCCAAATTGACAGAGTGTAAAAACAAAGGCATAACAAACCATCTCAATTTAATTAGATTCTAACAATAGCTCCTAATTATAAAAAGCATACTAAAAAGAATAGTAAAAAAACAGCATTAAACAATCTTAGAACTTAGTTTTAAAAGGAATATATTGGGTATGTCATATAAATTATAATCATTTAAAATGTGAATACTACAAATAATACTTTTTTATTTTGGTATAAGGAGTATGGTTGATTTATAAATGAAATTTCAACTATAACAATCGGTATGTGTGTTAAATTTCATTAACATTTTGGGAGGAAGACAATTAAAACAAAATATTAAAAGGAACATATTTGTAAATGAGATGATTACAAAACCAATAAAATTAGTATTTATAGTTACTTTACAAATATTATAGAATATTATTATACTCCTTTATGTGACATTTGATTCTAAACTAAATAGAGCTATAACTAAGCTAAATAGACTTTTATCAGTGTCTATTATCTATATCTATAAATAATATTTGTAAATATTTTCAGCGATAACAATTTACCATTTACAAAAGTTTTCTTATTATTGATTTTAAATTGTAAATCTTGGACATAAAGATTAAAAATAATAATAATAAAGAGATAAAGTGAAGTAATACATTTTCATTTATAATTTCGGGTCTTTTACTAACATAGAAAAATGAGTCATTAATTCAAAATATAGCAAAATTTAAAAGAAATTATTTGAAATGACAATTTTTTAAAATATCTACAAATATAGCAAATTATCACAACTTATTTGTGATCACGATGAACTAAGATCGATACTATATGTGCCTATCATGATATAGAAAGACAAAGATAGCAGTTCATGTCTATCTATTATAGTCCATCATAGATAAACTGTGATATTTTGCTATATTTCGTAAATATTTTGGTTTTTTATGTATTTGAAAATAGCCCCTCAAACAATAACAAAGAGACAAAAATTTTGCTTTTAGTCCATCCTTGGATAATATGATCAACCGACTTGTTCATATTTTGAATTTTATTAAGTGTCTAATAACCTAACTTTTACTACAAGAAAATTAGTTTCTAGTAACAAAGTTTTAGTGGTACAAGTTATTTTGGTGGGTAAAAGATCTTTGATAGGAATGCATTAAAAACGAGTCACAAAATAGAATTATTATCAATGCATTTTTATCTATTGTACTAAAAGAATTTGTAATTTGGCGATAAGTGTCATTAAATATTGACTACTTTTAGAAACAAATATAGATGTTGTTAAAATAGAGTCGAGTAACTCCACTAATTTTTTCCCCCTTAATTTTTCTTTCCTTTTAGTTACCATTTTTATTAAATATTTTAGAAAAAAATAAAAAAAAGAACCCTCTGGTTTTCCCTCTCTCTCCATCTCACTCTTTTAAATAAGCCACACACCCAAACCCACTTCAACGCAACCTTCGACGCATTGCAAGCGGAGGCGGTGGCAGAACCCACATCGACAGTGACCCTCGACGACTGACTATGGAGACCTTTAAGCAAAACAGGTCGTGAACATGTATAAGTGATAGACGCTCTTAACAAGATCATGAACTGCATGCTATAAACCCTAGATATCTTTTCTCTTTAATTTTCTAAGTTGTATAGCACGTAAGTTGTGGTTTTGTTTTTATTGTTAAGGTATTTTTTAGGAAGTTTTTAGTATATCAAAGAAGGAATTTTTGGAAAAATTTGCCAAGGGTTGAAGAGGTTTGGGTTTTACATAGGCGGCTAAAGGAGGAAGAAAAGCTAAGAAATTGACCAAGTGTTAGGCTTGAAAGGTCGGCGGTCTAGTGACTAGTCAGTGTCTTGGAAACCTCCAAAGGGTAGTGAGGGGGACCACAAGAAGCCCTAGGTGGCCAAGCAAGGCAAGGAGGCATGAGTGTTTGTTGAAGTGTAAAGCCAAGAGGATTTACGGCCAAGGGTTGTTCATGCGACCAAAGGAGTGCTAATAACCTTTATACAGCAAGGCATACATGCGTTGAGGCTAGGTGGCAAGATGGAGGTTGAAGCAGGCGACCAAACTTGTGCCTTGAGTCTTATGCGAGCAAGATGAACACCATGCATCCAAGTGAGTCATAAGCATTCAAGGGTGTTAAGTGGAGTGGAATATATATTACTAGGCACGCAATCAATTGGAAAGCAGCAAGCAGAAAGTGCCTTAGTTATAAGGCATGCGCAAAGGGTATTATTTAAGGCAACTTTAGAGAATGATTCCTCTCATTAGGCTCGTGCGTTTTCCATGATTCTTATTTTAAAAGAATGACAAAAAATTGTAGTTTGTGGGTAAGGGTTGTCTGAAAGAAAAGATTTTAGAAAGAGATTCAATTGTTGAAGAATAACAATAAAGGTCATTTATCAAGTGAATTTAGAGTAATCCTTAACGTTTTAAGGCTAGAGAACTCAATATTTGGAATTTGAAGTTGAATTTGTGAGGTAATATACTTAAGACAATTATAAGCAACTTTGTAGAAGGAAGCTTCTTCATTTGATGAATAAATTTTTAATTATGAGTTTTGGAAGTTGAATATGGATTATGAAACCCACAGAACTTCTTTGTAAAGGGGTGATGTGGTTGAGCATTGCCGAGCGTCAAGAAAGCCGTGTATGGTGTTGTGCAATGGATAAGTTGAGAGGCCTCATTAGGCGTTAGGGAAGCCCAACACATAGCCACCAGCATGAGGCTTGTGCTAAGGCTATGGGCACTGTGTGCCCAAGGAGTTGAGAATGCGACAAAGGTTAGACTTTCATAGGCTCGTGCCAAGGCCGCTTTTGAAGTTGGCAAGCGGCCATGCACTCTAATGGGGCTTGAACACCTCCATTTTGCCTATGTCACGCATGCCATGTGCCAGCTATGCCCTTGTATAGTTCTTTGGCAATTTTTGTGTTTTTGTAATTTTTGAATAAAGTTTGGGCTATATCTGAATTAAAACAATTAATTGGTGATTAAATTCTCTTATATCAGGGCAAAAGGAGTTGGCTAAGACCAAAGGGAGTTGGCTACAACCCATGAGTGAAAAAATGTATTTAAATGTTGATTTTAAACATGATTTACTAACTAAACAATTTGAGCCGGCTTTGAGTTAAATGTGTATGTTTCGCTAAGATTTGGCAAGTAAGAGTTTAAGTTAAGCTTGATAACTGATTTAAAAGAAATAGCTTGAGTTTAATAATTTTATTTAGTTCTCTACCTAACCTTGAGATTTAAACAAAGTAAATTAATGATTAAGCAAAAGCATGCTTTAGAGTTTTATAAGCTTTATAAGCGTTTCTAAGTATAAATTAAGCATGAGTTAAGCAGAGTTTCTAAGTATTTAAGCTTGAACATAATTTAGCAAAGTATATATATTTTAAAAAGCATAAATTTGCTACATGCAAGAGATTTATTTGATCATGCTATTTCCAATAAAAGCTTGAGTCACTAGAAGAAATCTGGTCTTTAATGTCGGGTGGAAAAAATGAAAAATAAGCTTTAATGTCGGTTTTCAAAAGGCGGATGTTTAATGTCGGTTTTAAACCGACATTAAAGCTTTATCTTTAATGTCGGTATAAAACCGACATTAAACATCATGTTTTTTTAGAACCGACATTAAAGGTCTTTTTTATTTTATTTTTTATTTTTTTAATTTTTGTAAAAAGTTGAATTTTTCTCTCTCTTACTTTACTCTTTTCTCCTTTCTTCTCTACCAAACCCTAGACTTTACTCTTTTCTCCTTTCTTCTCTACCAAACCCTACGAAAGAAGGTTTTCTCTCAACATTTCTTCCCTTTCTTCCTTTCTCAATCTCATCACTTTCTAATCTCCCCTTGGCTTCCAGTCAAAACCTTCATATTCCCCACCTTCACCATCGCCGCCGTGAAATCCGCCTTCCAGAGGCTCCGACTACTCCGATACTGTCTCACCGTCGCTGCCGTCAATGGGTCATCTTCTATCGCACTTAGGTAACATTTTTACTACTATTATCGTAACAAACACCCCTTATTTTTCTTATTTTTATGCATCTAAAACTACATTCGGGAAGGAAGAGCAAAAGGGATAAATGGCAAAGGCAAAAAGTCATAGTAATGGAGACTGCCTTAAAAGGAAAAAAAATGAATTTACTTAAGTTTGCCGTAGTACCCATTTCCAAGTATAGAGGAAAAGCACAGGAGCAAATCAAAAAAGATGAGGAAAGCACCATCTGGTTCAAAAAAGATGAGGAAAGCACTAACTGATAATAACAAAAACTCTCTTTTGCAACAGATGCTTGGCTACGGATGGGCTGGAATATTTAGAAAAGTCCTTGTGGATTCTCCATACATGTGGTGGCCAGCAAATTTGATTCAAGTTTCTCTTTTCAGGTTATATATATTTCTCATATGATTTTCTAGTAAAAACTTAAATAATAATATGTTATTGTGTTGCAAAATTTAATGTTGAGCATATGAAAGTTCAGGGCATTGCATGAGAAAGAGAAGAGGCCAAGAGGAGGACATACAAGGCTCCAATTTTTCCTCTTAATTTTTATCTCAAGCTTTTCTTACTACCTTACTACCTTTTCTTACTACAGTTGCTGCCTTCTTGGGCAGTACCCATTGAAATTAATTTTCTTTTAGTAATACTCGAGTAAATCCTCACTGCACATTCCCTTCGATCTCACTAAGAGAAAAAATATATATAAATAAACATTATTTTTTGGTACATTATTCAAAGTTAAACTCTCACCCAGTTATACTGTATTAATGTTTGTCAAGCTGCAAACTTTTATTTTTGTTAAGAATATACTTTTGAACTCTTCTTTTTTTTAAGAAGAGTGAATAACGAGCAGACACATTTGAATGAGTTCTATAAAATATGGTTAAGTTCAGGATGTACTCGAGTATTTTTTTTGAATATTTTTTCTAACAAATGAAATAATATATATTATTGGATCATCACACATCTTCTTTAATATTTTGTAGGTATTTATCAACCTGGTTTATATTCGACGTCTGTTCTACTGCTCCATTACAATCAATAAGTTTCTTATTCACAAATCAAACCGGAGAAGTTGGGTTTAAGCTTCTCAACATGCTCCGGCTATGGCGACTCCGACGGGTCAGCTCTCTTTTCGCAAGGTATTACACCATCATTTCCTTTATTTATTTATAATCCCGATCAAAACTTGAAGATTGGGTTTGCGGGATTGTTAGCTACTGGCTTTGCAGATTTGGAGGAATATATATTGGATGGGAGAAGAAGCAGCTGTTTTGGCTGCAGTTTGCAAAACAAAACTTGAAGAAGAAGAAGAAGAAGAAGGTATGAAATTTCTTTTTCCCTTTTATTGTTTTGGAGTAGATAGTTTATTTATATGCATTTGTGGACCAAGTAATTTTTCAGAATCTATGTTGCTGGTTTGCGAGAAGAGATTGTTGCTTCTTCTGAGCAAGTTCTCGATCTTATGGAATTTGGAGAATGTAATTTAAATTTCCAAAGAATACAGTCCTTTGCTTCCTCCTTAAAGAGCTTAATGGAATTCTATTTTGTTTCCAAATTTATTTTATATTTCTCGGCCTTTGACCTGGGAATATCCATTTCCCTTGGAATGTTGTGTCACACCGTGATTGTAAGTCAACTCGACAGCTGTTGTCTCTAACTCATCTGCATATACCATCAAGGCTATGGCGTACTGCAGAGTCAATTGGTTGTGCATTGAAATTTATAGCATTTTGTTAACCTTCAGTTTGCTAAGATGGATGGAAGTAGAAGTTTAAAGTTCACCTTCTGTTCAAGATTCTCAACCTTGGTAAGTATCCTCATTCCCAACGCTTGTATATGGAAACAAATTCTAAGTTAGGATCGAAAATTTCTTAGGTCTTATTCAATAATCATTTAGTTTCTTTTACAATTATAATTGTTGGTTTTTACCTAATGACTTTTTTTCACATGATTTCTAGATTTGAATTCTCAACCAAATTCGAATAACAAAAACAAGTTTGTAAAGACTATCAATTTTAGTTTTTAAGCTTTGACTTTGTTTTTTAAAACACTTAATAAAAGTTGGTATTATAACCTACAAACTATTATAACCTACATACTATAATAACCAACTCAACATTTCAAACTCCCTCCTATAGTTCTTCTCCCGTTGTGTACATGCTTGTTAAGGCCTAGTGCGCTGCTAGGTCTCTTTAAGTAGCTTGGGATGAACTTCAGGGTCTGTCACATTGCAATGACTGACTGCATGGTTGAGATTGAAGTGTGATTTGTCATTCCTGCATTTCCGTTGATTTTCTTTGTCACCATTGTGTAGGTCTGCCATGACATTGGTTATTATACATGCATTTATTATGTTGTTTAATTAAATTATAGTATAACTGTGTTTTTATTTGTAATACTTTTGGCTATAACTATCAGAACAAATTTTATGAAGTTTGTAGGTGCAATGATTTTCTATGTGTATATAGTAGATATTTTTGCATACAAGATAATAGTTATATAAATTTGAATTATGAAATTGCAGCTAGTAGGACGCTCACTCTTCTGTCTTGGGTTGGTGCTGTGATTAGTAGCTGGTGCAATTTCATAACTGTCTTGTATGTTGGTAAGTGTTTATAGATTTTGCTTCTCAAAACATTTACATCTTTAATTTCTTTGATGATATCATTTACCTATAACCACTAAAGAGATTTAGAGTGTTTTTGGTTGATTTAGATATTTGATATCATTTAGATATTTGTACAATAGTGTTCTTTGAGCGTTCCGATATTATATGTGGATAACAATTGTTTTTGTCGTGCTTGATTGAATGTAGATAACTGTATATTTTTCCAGGTCATTTTCTACTAGAGGAGGATGATAAGTTTCTAGATAAGGTTTGAGCTACAGTTCAGGAAGAGGAATGTCAAGCCCTTGCTGCATTTGGTGCCTGTTTCCAATATTAATAATTGTTTGAAGAAGCATTTTCGAGACCTTTAAAATGTCGTGATCTTTGAATTTATATAATTCTGTTTGGTTGCAGTTAATTTTACAAGCGTGTTTTCATTGTTGGTGGAATCAGACTTGAATAATATGGGATTTATGTGCTTTAAGATATGAATGGGATTTATTGTTGCTTTAAGATATGAATGGGATTTATGTGCAAGTGCTAATAGCATTTTCATTGTTGGTGGAATCAGACTTGAATAATATGGTTTCCTACGGAATGTGACTTGTAGTTTCAAGTTTGTAGTTAATTTCACTTGTTGGATTCAATGTTGGTTTATAAAAAATGGACAATAATACAACAATTAAATAAATATAAATTTCTAAAAATGGACAAAAACAAGCCTTTGATGTCGGTTTTAAACTGACATTATTGGCCTCTTTAATGTCGGTTTTAAAACGACATCATAGCCCAATCGACATTAAAGGGCTTCAATAACACTATCAAAGATGTCGGTTTAAAACCGACATTAAAGGGCTTCAATAACACCATCAAAGATGTCGGTTGAAAACCGACATTAAAGGCCTTTAATGTCGTTTTTAAACCGACATTAAAGAGGCCTTTAATGTCGTTTTTAAACCGACATTAAAGGCCTTTAATAACGCTCGCAAAGATGTCGGTTGTCAAGTGACATTAAAGCCCTTTAATGTCGGTTTTAAACCGACATTAAAGGTCAAATTTCTTGTAGTGAGTTTTAAGTCTTGAGATTATAAAGCATGTTTTATTCTATAATGGAGATATCTAGAGATCTATTTAACCCTACGAAAGAATGTATTGTGCATAGAGTTATATTGAGACGAGGTCTCTTTGGATGCCTAGTTTTCCATCTCAAACTAGGACTAATAGCATTGATTCCATTCTTGTCACACCCCGCCTCACACGTGACCCAAAAATGTCATTCGAAATGCAGTGTGACTTGGAGTATCCTTGACGTGCTAAACGCCAAAGATACTCGTCCTTGAGGTTCTTAAGCCTTGCTTAATCGCCTGACCTTTTAAACTTAACTTAGAGAATATGCCTTGGACGATAAAAACCACTTAACACTAAGAATAAGATGTAAACATTGCTTTTATTAACTTAAGTCAAATCTTTACTTCTTCTCTTAACTACGAGTCTTACAACTCTTTCCCTCTTTAGAACTTTTGTCCTCAAAATTTTGATAACAACACTAACTCCAGACTTTCAAAAACAAAATACTATCTTTAATTACAACGTTTGCAAAGCTTACAAAAGTATAACTACAAAACTACAAAACTACAAACTTAGCTTTAACACTATATATCTTCTTTTCTTATTTTCCCTAAACTCTACATCTACCATCGTCTTATCCTTGTCTACTATAGAGCCTCATCATGTAGGTTGTTAAACTGAGTGAGAGGCCACTCATGTTTGAATTCATCTTTCTTCTTCTTCTCCAACTTTAGCATTCACTCTTATAATCTCTTTTCTTGCCACATTGGAAACATGTGATGCTTCTTCTCCTACAAGTTCTCGAATGCCTCTTGCCACACTCATTACACCTTTGTTTTGTATCGCTACTCCAACGCAACCCTTGACTCATCATGACCTTAGATTTCTTAAGATTTCCTAAACTTTCTTTTTCTTCTTCTCTACCTAACTCACAATTTGATCTTTTTACACATAAACTCTTCTCTACTCACAGGGCTATGTCTACTAACTATGCATAATCACTTCTTACTGCAATAGTTACAACAGGAGTTCTGATTTCTCCTCTTAGTCCATTCACAAATCGCCTACATCATTTAGCCTTTGAGTCGATCATTGCCATTGCATACTTAGCTAACTATATAAAATTCTTCTCATATTCTGTGGTAGAGAGTTCTCCTTATTTCAGATGGACAAATTCATCTATTTTCTCATCTTTATAAGTCTTAGAAAAGTATTTGCCATTGAAAATTTCCTTGATGTCTTTCCAGTCTACTCTTCCTCGCCCGTTCTCCTCCAAAGTCCACCAATCTTTAGCCTCTTCTTGTAATAGAAACCCAACCAAATCTACTTTTCTTTCTTCTGGACACTGTATAGCATGAAAACACTTCTCTAGTGTCCTTAGCATTTTTCAGCATCCTTCGATTCAGTAGTTCAACTAAATTCTATAATTCCTAATGCTTTCAATCTTTCTATTCCAAACTTCTTCTCAAGTTATTGCCCCATGAAATCTATCAATATTTGAGCAACCCTATTATATACTGCTTCTTTTTGCTCTCTTATCGCACAAGAATAACTAAATGAGCTTCTAGGTCCATTGTAGGCTCAGTAGTTGTCCTTAATCGAGATTTTCTTGACAACATATCAACTTCTACTATTTTTTATAAAACAACTTAAGCACTTAGCCACCAAAATTAGACTTAAAACTACCAGGTCTCCAAAAATCTTGCTCCCATATCAAGTTGTCACACTGCATCTCTCATGACTAGCAAGGGCGTCTGCAGGACAGGTGTGACAATTCTTCTATTATAGTCAAAGTTTATATTATAAAAGTTATGATATCGATTTAGTTTTTTCATTCCCAAGTTTAGATTCAGGGTATAAAGAGATAAACAAAAGTTTGAAAAGTTGATTTATTGGTTTGCTATGTTTCTTACTTACAAATTTATAAAGCTTGTTTTAATTTACAGATAGTCACTCGCCAAGCTTTAGCTTATGTCTTCAAAATGTTTTCTCAATTTCTAGATATCGATTGAGGCCACGGAGTCAGACTAACTGCTGCTTATCTACTATTAAGTTCTAGGTTCTATCATAGTATGTCTTGTACATAGTACATGCATTTAGTCTGTATATATTACATTATGGAGTTTTAGAGGAGTTGTATAGAAGGTGTCTTATAGTATGTTTATTTACTTAAGACTTGATTTGTTACTTTAAGTAAAAACCCTAGTTGATATGAGCTTCACTACATAGAATAGATTCTTTAATAGTAAGTTTAATATATTCTTGTTAGTTTATATTATGGTTAAGTCGTCTCAACCTCGAGGTAGAGTTAAGTTCTAGTTTAATGGTCAACAATTATTATTGAGAGGAGAACATTATTTGTTGACCACTATCGCTTAGGCTTAAAGAAGGTAGTCTGAGAAGGGGTGTGACAGTTTGGTATTAGAGTAAGAGTCTTGGGGAAACGTAAGAGAGTCTAAGAGTAAGAAAGTGTAAGAAAAAGTAAGTTAGACAAAGTTTGAGTTTAAGAGTTAAGTATCATGCATTTGAGTTAAAGGCATTTATAACATATCCAATGAATTGATATGTTATAGGAGTCATGCCACCACATAATAGTAGATAGCGTAGGCAGAAACTGGAAGGGACACAGGATTCTACCTAAGGAAAGTCTTAAGGGGAGTCTAATTGTAATGCCCAAAGAATTAAGGTAATTTATAAATTTAATATTCTTCATTGATTTAATTATATTGGAATTATTGAATGTTAATTGAGATATTTTTGGATGAATATTTGTTTAATTTTTTAAAAATTTAGAAAGTTTATGTTGTTAAAGATTTAGTGGTGTTGATTTTAAATTGGTGGAATTATGAGAAATTATATATGTGCGTATATATAATTTATTTAGTTATGGAAGGTTAAGAATAATTATATTATTGGGGATAATATAATTATTAAAGATAATATATTATTGATTTTAGGAAGATAAAAAGATGATGTGATGGAAGAGATTTAATGAGGGGAAAGAATAAGATTTATTTGATATTTTAGGAAAAGAAAAGAAAGGGGAAAAAGAAAAGAAAAATAAAATAATATTAATAATTATTATTATTGTAATATTATTATTATTATTATTGAGCAATTTAACCCTCGGTGCGCGTGCACCATTCCCACCTCACTATTCATCTTTTTCCTTACAAACCCTAGTGTCGTCGAGTTGTTCATCACAAGTCTTCCTTCACCGCATGGACTGCCACGCCAAGCAAATATATTGAACCTTGCTTGCATTGTCCATTGTGCTCCATCGACGAACATCGTGTATTGTTACCTCTTTTCTCGTCTACGGCTACCAACTCGTCGTCTCCATCCATCGCCCAATGAGGTTGCATGTTGTTCGACATCTGTTTCGAGCCATTAGAAGTCGTCTCCTCTGCTGCACATCATCAACTGCATTTCTCCTCCACCCGAGCCAATCCCTCTTACTTAGAGTCTTGCATGCTAACCACCACCCAAACCTAGCCGTTCTCCTTCAATTGTGAGCCAAGCCAGATTTGTTCTTCCTTCTTTCAAGCCAAGCCATCAGTTAGCTTATTGCCCTTCCTTGCAGCCATTTAAACCTTGTAAACAATTATTGGTGAGTTTTAAAGTAAGTTTTGGTTTTTAACCATCAAGTGGTAATTTTTTGGCTTGAAATAAGTTAATGTTGGATTGATTTTGGGGTTTTGCTTGAAGGTTTGGGCTAAATTTAATTGGAGATGGAGCAAAGAAATTTTCCTCATCAAGGTTGAATTGAGTTCAACCTTAACTTTAGGTAAGTTGTTTGGTGATGGTTCTTAGGGTCAATAGCCAACTGTTAATTTATTAATTTAGTTATTGATTTCACTTGCTACTTAGGCCTAAGTAAATAGAGAATTTACTATCAACTAAGGAATTATTGTTTTAACTAATCTCAAGAAAGAGATTCTACAACTAGACCTCGAAAATAGAATTAAGAGCTTGCATGTATTTATCATTATACATTGATGTAACTAAGATGCATAATGTGTTGATGTTGAGGACTGATATGAATTATTGATGTTGATGACTAATATTGATGACTATGAATGACCGATATGTTATGATGCATGATATATTAACCACATGATAAGGATGTTATGATTAATATTTATGCTATGTTATGATATTTATGATATGTTGCATGTTATGGTCTAGTGTTCTTTTGACTTTGTCTATTAGGGTTGTTTCTACATGGGTGTCCCTCGGGATCACTAACATTTTACAGATTTATGATTGTATAAGTCCGACGAGACCATCAGTCTGTCATGACATGTTTTATGAGTGGCCAGACGGGGTCAGTTACAACCTGATTGTCTTAGGTGTTCCTTCAGATTCATCGATAGACCAGATGTGTTTCCATAAGATCACTAGATTTTGTGTGTTCGAAAGCACGATAGTTTTGGGTACTTTCTTACAGGACTCTAATAGAAAGTTAATAGACACCTAGCGAGACTAGTAGTGGGTCCCTTGATGAGTATATGTTATACCCACTCTTTCTATGTTTAATTTTTTAAGTAGAGGTAGAGGTAGAGGAAAGCTGATGAATGATAAGAAGTGACCGCGACATGCCATATGGGATTTATGCTTCCACTTTATGTTCACAGTATTCTAAATTTTAGTATTATTATTTGAATTTATCGAACTCGTAAATTATTTTATGTTATTTTTCTTTAAAAGTTAGATAGGGCCCGAACTCTAATTAAATTTTCTAGTATTTATTTCTATTTTTCAAATTCTGATTTATGAACGAGCATTTGAAATTATTTATTAAGAAATTTGATTTTCTCTTTTTCATTTTAGATATAAAAATCATTATTTATTTTAATAATAATAACCTCAACTTAGTATAAGAGTTGGGTCGTTACACTAATACCCCACTTGTTCATAATACAGGAAAGGATAAGATGTTTGCAAGATTTTCCCAAAGGTTAGTGCAATCGATGGGATCAGTGCTTAGTGATCTTAAAAAGAAGTTTGAAATAAAGAGGCTTAAAGCTTTAGAGGTCACAATATTTAGGGTTCCACGAATCCAGCCGATGCTGAAGCCTGGTTGAATATGTTAGAGAAGTGATTTTCCAGTTATGGATTGTCAAAAGGAGAGGGAAGTCAAGCTAGCTGCATTCTTGCTTCAAAAGGAAGTAGAGTGATGGTAGAAGTTAATCGAACCCTAACGTAGCAATGCTCATATAGGAGACTTTCAAAGGCATTTTTTATGATAATATTGCCCTAGTTTTAGTTTCATTATGTTTTGTTTGAGATGAAACTTTGAAACATGCCCCCTCACCTACTCTTTTTTCCTAATTGTAATTGTCTAACCTTGAATTTGAATTTGAAGCATGCTCTTGGTGTTCATTGTTATACAATATGAGTTAGGTGTTCATTGTTATACAATATGAGTTAGGTGATCTTGGTCGATAAGTTTGGTTATATTTCGCTTGGTTGGTGCTTTTCTTGGCTAGTTTTTTTATAAAGGACCTACTATTGCATAAGAATATACCCAGTAAGGGCCCACTACTGGTCCCACTAGGTGAACTGTTAACTTCCAATTAGAAGGTACTCTCGGTCATATTAGTCTTGTGATCCCGAAGGAACACACATCAGTCTGGTGAACCCGTAGGAACACACATCAATTTAGTGATCCCGAAGAAACACACATCGGTCATATCAATTGAAAGGTGGTGATCCCAAGGGACACTATACATATAGGGTACACATCCTAATAGCTAAAGCTAATAGACATCAACAGTCCAAAAATCATGTAACAGTTAGCTTAGTCCAATAATAGACATAGCATGCAACATCAATAAATAATCCATAATCATATAATCGGTCATACATATAAGTCACAGAATTTCAGCCAACGTGTCTTATAAACCCATCTATGCATTTTAGCTATTTGCATAATTAGTCAAACCATGCAACGTGCTTAAATCTTAATTTCGAATGTCTAATAATAAAAATCTCTTACCTTTTCATAGTAAGCATTCCCTTGTAACCATAGATTGCCAAATCAATGCCCTTTACACATTACAAAGTAGATTTAAACAAAACCAATGGCTACTCTTCATAAATTATCAATAACTTATAACTAAGCCAATAGTTATCTATCACAATTATTATAGTAACCCATAGGCTATGCAAATAACTCCACATAACAGTTGTCGTTGTAACCCATAAGCTAAGCAAATAATTCATCAATAATGGACTCGGAATAAACCATTATAATCTAATTGATAACATACCATATTAGTAATCCATAATATAGATGTAAACAATCATCAGACGTCACAGTAAGCATTGACAATTTCCATGGTAAGCATATGCAAATAGTCATCCTTTACGCCTTAGCCTAATCCAATGGCTACTGTGAGGCCCAGATCCAAAAAGAAAATCATGTTGTATAACAACTTGTTAAAAGATTATTTTGGCTACGTTCAAGGCATTTTGTAGAAGAAGGCTGAGTTTTAAGGAAAGACGACGCAGGGTGAAAGTTTATGGTGGTGAAGAGACGTTCTGTTGCAAAAGAAGTTAGGCATTTAGTTGTGATAACGCGAAGTGAAGTTAAGAAAAAGGATTTGGTTTTTGTAGTCTGTCACGAGAAGAAAAGGGCGAGGAAGAGATTAGCTTCCCAAAACAATAAGGTTAGCATCTCAAAGGAATGTCTACTCTCGAGTTGACAGCTAGTTGTGTGTTGAGCTTAAATTGGTTACATGACCTAGCAGCAGTAATGCGACTTGTGTAGAGTTATAAGTAAAAACTTGTGGGTAAAGCGAGCTTTGGTGGTGATTAACCAAAATAAAGGATTAGTATAAATAGGACCAATGGGATCAAACAAAGGGCGATTATTTGGAGAAGTTGCCAAGTAAAGGCTAAGATTTTAGTGGTTGATAAAGAAGTTAGGTGCCCGAAAAGGAAGGAAATTGAGTATTTTGTGAGTGACCTTAAGTAAAATAAGTGTTTTTTTAGTGACTTTTGTAAACTAAGTATTCTTGTAAGAGTGATCTTCAAAACTAAAAGAAGTATTTTGTGGATATTTTCTTAAAGAAATGTGTTTGAAAGTATTCTTTTTAAGTTTGTGGTTATGCATAACGTATCCATGTATATCTATCTATTCTTCTGTTGCTATTGATGTTGTGTTTAAAAAGAGAAAAGCTACTAATTTCTATGTGATGATTGTGATGATTGTGATGCTTGAGTGCTGCTTGTTAATTTCTATGCCAAGTTAAAGCTATAATTGAGCGACTATCAGACAGTTGTAATAGGATTATGTGATAAAGGGGTAGTCCTATTCATGCGTTGCAAAACTTCCAATGATATACGTGCAATACAAGTTCTCCCTATCGCCCAAGTGTAAGCGAAGAGAGGTTTCTTGGTAAGTCTAGGGTCGAACACAGGAAATGATCTTATCGTGCAACTAAACTCATAAGGTATGATCTGTAACGCCCCAAAAAATAAAGATAATATTGGAGTTAATTATCTTAATTTTTTTAATTAGATTTAATTTATTGGGTGTTATTTTGAATTCATTTAATAAGAATTATTTGATTTTTGTGAGAATTGAAATTAATTAAATATTTTTTGAATGAATATTTAATTAATTAGAGGTTTTGGCATGTGGTGTTTGTTGAGTTTTTGATTAAATGGTAGGTTAAGAGAATTAAGTAAAGTTGTGGATTTTTACTGTTGTTGAAGTTGAATTAAATTAAATAATTATGGATGTTATTTAATTAAATTGTGGGGTGGAAAGTTTGTTGAAGATTTGATAATTATATGTATATGTGGAAATATATATATAATTATTATGTGAAAGGAAAAAATAATTATATTTGTTGAAATATAATTACTTAAAGTAAAGATAATTGTATTTTGGAGAACGACAAATAATAATTATATATTGTGGAAGATAATTAATTATTTTCGAGAAAGATAAATAATAATTAATTATTGTGGAATATAATTAATTATTTTGGAGAAAGATAAATAATAATTAATTATTGTGGAATATAATTAATTATTTTGAAAAAAATAAATAATAATTAATTATTGTGGAAGATAATCAAATATTTTGGAGAAAGATAAATAATAATTAATTAGGGAAACTATTGTAAATGTAACAAAACACCAAACTATTTACGGCCTGTATAACAAAGCCCATAAAATTAGCCATTTTTTAAATATTCCAGGTTTGACCTTCCATATTTCTTTCTTCTGCGATTCGTCGTCCTCCTTTATTTCGTCTTCTCCATTCTTTCCTGCAATTTCGTCTTTCTTCTTTTCTCTTTTTCTTTTTTGCGATTTCATTCCATCATCTTTCTTATTTTTTAATTCTTTATTTACGTTGTTTAATCTTTCAAATTTTTTTCTTCTTTTCCTCTTCTTTTTTTTTCGTTTCGATTTCTTTCCATCGCCTTTCTACTTTTCTTTTTTTCTTTACGCATTTGCATTTGGGTAACCAAATCTAAACGACTTTGTATAAGAATGTGTAAAAAAAATAGCAAAATCTAATGTGTATAAGACTGTGTAAAAAAAATAGCAAAATCTAGAAGATTGTGTATAAAAAATCTTAAAAAAAAATCATTTAGATCGGAGTAGCCAAATGTAAACGATCATGTAAAAAAATAAAAGATTGTGTATAAAGAATCTTGAAAATGAAATCATTTAATTGGAGTAGCGAAATGTAAACGATCGTTTAAAAAAAGTAAACGATCGTGTAAAAAAATAAAAGATTGTGTATAAAAAATCTTGAAAAAAACTTATTTGGATTAGAGTAGCCAAATATAAACGATCGTGTAAAAAAAAAGCAAACGATCATGTAAAAAAAGTAAACGATCGTGTAAAAAAATCTAAACGATCGCGTACCAAAATAATTAAAAAAAATTGTGTACCAAATTTAAAAAAAAAATCATTTAGATTTGAGTCCCCAAATCTAAACAATCGTGTAACAAAATTAAACGATATAATTGAAAAACCCATATCTAAACGATCGCATATAAATTATAGTCATATCTAAGCGATCGCATTGTAGCCATATCTAAACGATCGCATTGTAACCATTATCTAAACGATCGCGTATAAATTGTAGCCATATCTAAACGATCGCGTATAAATTATAGTCATATCTAAACGATCGCATTGTAGCTATTATCTAAATGATCGCATTGTAGCCATTATCTAAACGATCGCGTATAAATTGTAGTCATATCTAAATGATCGATAACCAAATCTAAACGATCACAAATATATTAGGCGTGCGTTGTTGACGGCGTGGTTGACAGGGCATTTTTGGTATTTTACACGATGGGCCTCTGGGCTTTTTCTATTTTTAGAATTTTTTCTATAGAGTGTAAATATTTTGCCGTTTTTTTATATTTTTGAAAAGACCCCTTAATTATATTGATATAGTAAATATATTACATGAAATTTTAAGTAATAGAAAAATGTTGGGATAGTTGCAAATATAACAATTAGATTAAAAAAAAACTAAGTCATTCTTTTTAAAAAATTACAAATATGACAAAATTTGTTAAAATTTATCAATGATAGGACTCTATCACTGATAAACTATTTAAAAAATATTGGTCTATCACGGATAAAGCGTAAGAGTCTATTAGCGCAAAAGAAGTCTATCATTGATAGACTTTACTACATTTGCAATTTTTTTAAAATGTTGCTACATACTTAATAATTATTCCAAAAATTTCTACCCATTATAATTCCTTAAAATGTAATGCACAAGTAGGGGTAGATCCGAGATTTTATATATGGACACGAGTTTGTATAATTATAATTTTAGGCACATCGATATAGTATCGAAATCATATAATATCACCAAAACAAGCAAACCAGATAGTGGCGCTTTCAGAATTTTATGTTAGAGGACACGACTTTATATAAGGTTAAAATTTTAACCCATTAAATTTTCAATAATTTGTGTCATAGAATTCCTGATACATAGTAGATCACGACATCCCTAAAATTGGTTAGAATGGTCAAACTTCATTGTCTCAACAAGCCTCCCATTTTAGGTTAAGATCGGGTAAATAGGTGAGGACATAAGAGGTCGTTCAGTGACGACTCTAGTCTTGGACAATGGGTTTCACCCACTCACTAGTCTGATAGTGATTTAATTTAGTAGTTGAACCTTAAACCGATTGTTTATTACAAGATAAGTGAGACTTAAGGAAGAAGATGTAATTACATTGGCAAAACTAATATTTTACCGAGCTATAAGTTATGAATAATCTGTGAAGGTTTAACTTACTTCTGATGGTTATATCGAGTGAACAGAAATAGATATCTACATCGAGGAGAGTGTAGCTACAAGCTTTAGTGGAGTGTATCAATAGTTAATGAATGTTGATTAACTAGGTTAAAGAGTTTAATTGATTAATTACTAATCGTTAGAGCTTATGATCCGTAGGTCCATTAGATTCACTTGCTAACTCATATTGGACTAAACCTTCAAACAATATGATAAATGATCACTTTGAAGCATTCTAATTCAATTTGAGGAGAAAGTCGTTAAATATACTCAATATATTTAACCCACTATTTAATTGTCAACTAAACATATAAAGAGAGAGGAGAAGATATTTAAACAAGATTTGGGGGAAATTACATCAGATGACAAAAACATTTAGAAAAAAACAACGATATGGGAGTGCTATCAAAAACAACTCTTTTAAATAGCTATGGGAGTGCTATCAAAGGGTTTTTAGAGGGTTATCCACTTTTAAATTTGCTAATTTTGCAATTTAGAAAATGTAATGACATTGACCCTATTACCATAAATTTTTTTTGTTGTTTTTGTAATGCCCTTAAGATTTGTATATCATAATTTTGAATGTAGATTCAAAATTAGTCAATCGGATTGATCGAAATTAGTAAAATTTAATATTGGATATCAAATTAAGGGATTTTTTTTTTCAAAAATATAACAAACATGTAAAATATTTACATTGAATAGAACAATTTCAAAAAAGGAAAAAGCCCACACGCCCATAATGTAAAAACCAAAAATACCCCAGTCAACACACAATTAATCGATCATACGCGCATGAGTAATCTTCTTTTAAACAATAGTATAATAAAGTTTAAACGGTGATATATATCCTGATACATCATCGTGCAATTCATTTTAAACGATGGGGAAAAAATTCAAATTTAAACAATTGGATACTGAACTCTAAACAATGGAGAGCAAGTTTCAGTCATAAACAATCATATAATATAACCTAATAACAATGCAAGGATAGATGATCGTGTAGTAAAATAATACTGCCATGCCCCGTCCCAAATGTCACTCTATGCGATCAAGTAGGGACGTGACCACCTAGACATTTTATGCAAGTCTCTTTGCGAGATGGCACGCAGAATGCCCAGTAATTAACTAACAAGCTTAAATGCAGAATGAGAGCTCTTGAAATAAGAAAGACTTCATTGATATTTTAAATAATTGAGTACATTCTGCTAATACAAAGTTTTTTTCAAAAGAACTATATACAACTCAAAATAACATTTAGATTCTTCTCGCCTAGCTTCTATATGCTATGCGAGTTTATAGTGGCTACTATCAAAATGATGCATTTCACGAATGGCACTGTTGGCGTTCAAGGTTGCAAGTTCACACTTGATGTCCTTTGCTACTTGGGGGAACCCAACTCCTTATACTAAGCTGAAGTCATTACTATCAAAGCCAATAACATTTTTATTTCACTCAAAAGAGAAAGAGGAAAAGTAAGTTCTTAATAAGGAATTTCAAATACTCGTTTATAACTCATACTTTGAAAAACATAGAAACAAATACTAGAAAACTTAATTCTAATTCAGGTCCTATCTAACTTTTAAAGAAAAATAACAAAAAAGTAATTCATATGCTCGATAAATTCAAATAAAAATACTAAAGATCAAATACTAAAGACTAAAACTATCGTGCTCTCGAACACAAGCAATCGAATGAACCTGTGGGAACACATCTAGTCTGTTGGTGAATTCAAAGGAACAAATAAGACATCGAGCTATAGTGGTCCCGTCAGATCACTCATAAAACATGTCATGATGACTAATGATTCTGTTAAACTCACACAGTCATAAATGTGTGAAAGGTGGTGATCTTGAAGGACACCATGTAGATACAACCCTAATAGCCAAATTTTAGAAATCACCATAGTCCATAGCATGTAGCAACATAATAAACTTCATAAACATGACATGAATGTCAAACATAACGTCCTTAATAATGAGATTAATATATCATGCATCATCATTAACATACCAGTCATCCATATCCGTCATCAATATCAGTCATCAACATCAACACATTATGCTTCTTAGCTACATCAACGCATAATGGAAAATACATGCAAGCTCTTAATTTTCTTTTCTAGGTCTAGTAGTCGAATCTCTTACATGAGCCATTAGCTTACAACTAGCTGACAATCAAAGTTTCCAAATAGACAAATCCTAAATATAACAAATTCATCTAAGTATTTATCTTAGCTCTCCAACTTACCTCAAAGCTAAGGTTGAAATCAAAACAACCTTGAATGAGAAAATTTCATAAACTGATCCTCCTTTCAAATTTCTAATGACTTTTAAAGAACAATAATCCAAGTTTAGAAAAATCCAACTTAAACAAAAAATTAATTTACTTAGATAAAAAAAAATAATATTTAATGGGCATACCAAAACCCAATCAAATGCTTACCAAAAAGCATCCAAGGTTGGCTGAACTAGCTGAGGAAAGGAGGCAGTGGCTCTACTAAAGGAACTCAATTGGAAGGAAGGGATGTGTGGCTTGGCTTGGAATTTGGCTTGAACGGTATTGGAAGAGGTGAGGGAAACACGCGGCTCGGGTCTAGGGAGATCGACTCGGACAGCAACACACATGGCTTGGTTACAACAAGAAGGTTGGATTCGACTTGGCTTGCAACGACGAACGACGTCGTCTGAGTGGACTTACAACGGCGGACGACGTCGTCTGAGTTATTATTGTTATTATTATTATTATTATTATTATTATTATTATTATTATTATTATTATTATTATCTCCCTTTCCCTCTTTTTTCTTTTTACTTTTATTCTTTTTCCAAAAACAAATCCAACTCTCTCACCATTGAATTCCCCATCCAATCAACTTTTCTCCTTCCAAAAAATAATTATCATTTCTCCAAATTATTGGAATTTATGTCCTAAAACTTGCAAATTGTAAATTACATTCAATAATCTGATTATTGAATTATTTATTAGTGAAATAGAATTCTATAATCTTGAATCCAATAAACTAAGGTCTTTTTGGTATTTTTTCTTTTTTGAAAAGGTATCGTAATATAACTTGGGTGAGGGATTTAAACCTAAGACCTCTTGTCTGTAGGTACATATAGGAGCCAGTTCGTTAACTAATGGGTCATTCCACTAAAGTCCCACTATAGATATATTTTTGTCCATCTAATATAACCATGATCAGTAAGTTAATCCTTCGTAACCTTGGCTGGGTCAAAATACCATTTTACACCCGAGACTACATCTTATTCCTTACGTTCCACAGATCCATTATTGCACAATTGGTTCAGGGTCCAACCTATAAACTAAATCTCTCTCGTGTCAATGAGAGGGTGAGGCCCCTTGTCCAAGACTTGGATTCAGTCCTTAAGATAACAACCTTTTTACTAACCCTAAAGCGGGTATGAGTAAATTTTGTCTTGCAGCCTATGTTCCTAGCTATCCACTCAGTCTTACCCCTAAAATTGGAGGCTTATTGGACCAGCACCGTTGAGCTGCTCTCGCCTGTGCAGATCTAAAGATAATTTTGTGTAAACAAAAAGTTCGTACACTACAACAAATTGGCCTTTAATGTCGGGTGGAAAAAATGAAAAATGGGCTTTAATGTCGGTTTTCAAAAGGCGGATGTTTAATGTCGGTTTTAAACTGACATTAAAGAAGGAGCTTTAATGTCGGTTTAAAACCGACATTAAACATCCGCCTTTTTGAAAACCGACATTAAAGCCCCTTTGTAATTTTTTTTAAAATTTTTTTAATTTGGTAAAAAATCAAGTTTTTCTCTCTCTTACTTTACCTTTTCTTTTTCCTTAAAATTTCTATATAAATTATCCTCCTCTCTTCTTCCTCCTCCTCTCTTCTTTAACTTTGAAATCTTCTAACCCTAAATTCTGCAGCCACCAATCAAATTTTCTTGCTTTCATTTCCTATCCTCGTAGATTATTTTTTCCATCGACGATTTGAAGATTTACTATGGCCGGTAAAGGAGAAGGTCCGGCGATCAGAATCGATCTTGGAACCAAGTACTCTTGCGGAATGGAAATGGCCGAAATGGAAATGGAAATGGAGGAATGCTCCTTTGTTGTCTCTTCAGACCCTCACAGGTTCATCCTCTTTCTCTCTTCTCTCTTCATATCTTCACAATCACTCCTATTTGTTGGTCAGTTAGCTGTGGATTTTTCTTTCACTTCTTTGTTATCCTTTACCATGATTTCGGTGTTTCGCGTTTTCTTTTTTGAATTGTAAACATAATCTTCACTGTATTTGTTTAGATTGATTGACTCGGCATGGCTACACTGTATTTCTAGTGAGGAATTGAACATGGGTCAACTTTTGATGTTGCTATAATTGGCCGGTAAAGGAGAAGATTTAACAATTTCCATTATCCTTAGTGTTGTTGTTTCTTGCTTTTTCCCTCCTGTCTTTAGTAATGGTAAAATGCTTCACAATCCCATTAAAAGAAAAAAGGTGTGTATTTAGGGTTTTAGGGTTAAGGGAGTGAGCCGGCCTAATGTTGAAGGGTAGGTTTGAGAAATTTTTTAAAGAGAAAGTTAAGGGCTTTCTTTTTCTTTTTCTTATTATAAGGGCATTTATATGAATGGTCAATTTTCAACAACATAGCAGCTTTATTTGCACGCAAATACACAAATAACCATTTCTGTGTATATATTATATTGGTAGCTATCTATGTATAGTGCAATCAACACAAGCCACAGCCAGCCAGCCATAATATACCAAATTCCAAGGCTCACGTTTAGTACTGCTACTGACTTTCTCTTCTCAATTCTTTAAATTTTTCTTACTTTTACTTATTATTTGGAGACTTTTTAAGTTTTTTATTTTTCGGTTTGTGAGATATTGATCTTAATTATTACTGGAAGCATCGTGCTTCACCATAATAGTTATGTGACTGTCAATTTCATATTTTGTGTTTCAAATCAATTTTGTAACTTTAAATTTGACAACACTTTCGAAGATAGGAATGATGTTCAAGGAACTCTGGTAATAGAATTTGTGAATTAATTAATAAAATTTATTAGATATATTTTTAATTAATTAGGATATCACATTGATTATATTATTGTTAATAGAAATCTATCAATAATAAAATTTATTATAATAAAACTTTGTAAAATTTATTATTAATAAATTTTGTTATATTTATAATTATTTAAATATGTTATTGGGCATCCATTTTAGTGAATACGTGTTAACAATTACCCTTAAGTAAATGTTCTTGAAATTGCTTTTTAGACTAAATTTAATTGTTTGAGTTCTTTAAATAATGAATTCAACCTAGTCCAATAATGAAATATTTGAGTTGCATTAATTTGTGACACTCAGATTCATTTCTTTATATTCTTGCTTTTAAAAATGAGTAAATAATACTACGATTATTTTAATACATTGAATTAAAATTAGCATCTCAATTTAAATTAGCACTATAAATTTTCTATAATTTCCAAGCGTGTTAAAAATGTTGTTAAAAATTATTGGAGAATAAATGATCTAACAAATCATGAAATAAAACACACGATGTCTCAAACTGAAGTCGGCTGAAACTGGTCTAGAGGAAGGAGAAGGTTCCATGATTTCAATTTTCAAAGTTTCTTTGCTCAGCTTTGCCTTTTAACCGTTTATGTTAGAATAAAGATATGAGGAATTTTATTTGTGATGCACAATGAACATAGTTTATATTATTTATGAGGTCATGGTGATAATCATTAATAAGTTCAACTCAGGGTGCTTTGATATTGATGTTTTTTATTATTCAAATTCATCTTGTTTAGGTTGACCTTTTTTTGTTGGTTGTGTTTACATTTTTTTTCCCTAAAAACTGGAGATGCTACAGCTTCATTTCAAATCACTTTCATTTCTCTCCTAATTAGTGTAAAATCGAGACATCTATGTTGCTCACCTTTCTTGGTCAAGTACTTATTTGGATTGAGGAGTTTTTAAACCTTGGTAGGTTTCATAAGCCTATTAGAAGTTTTATTTGGTGAGCCATTGTATAGTACGTTAATTCTTTGTTGAGTTTTACTGTAATGTCATGCTTTATCTACATGTCTTGATTGATAATTTTGAAGAATTATGGGTTAGTCTTTTCTCTATATCTTTAGTTGAGTACTGAACTTCATTATTATTTGATCATGTGTTTTTTAGGTTTGCGGATGTCTATGGGTAAGCTTTTTCTCTATATGTGTTGTCTTCGTTGGAAGAAATAGGAGGACTTTTGGATGTGAAATGGTTTAGTGCTTCCTAAAGGGTTTGTTTAGAGTGTTGATTTGAGTTATGAAATTGGGAAGTTAATTGGATTTGAGTTTTTATGTTGGAGTTATAGAAGTCTATGTTTAAGGTGTATAAATGTTTTGTTTGGCATTGGGAAAGATGGGGAAAGAAAGGTAAAGAAGGGGAAGATAAATTGCATTTAGAAAACAAAGTTGATGAAGATAAAGTGCATTTAGAACACAAAGGTGCATAAATGTTTGGCATAAATGGTCTTACGTGCTATTTATTTGCTAGGATAAAGTATTTGTTAAGCATTCTATTGTATGATCTTGATTTAATTTTGCCAATTTGTTTGCATACCGTTGGTAATATCTTCATATTACCAATGTCCATGATGACAGTCAGAAGAGTCTTTTGCTGGAAGTTAAGAATTTGACTGCTGTAATTGCAGAAACCAAGCAAGAGATTCTCAAGGGTGTTAATCTTGTTGTTTACGAAGGAGAGGTTAGCTCAAAATTAATCTTTACTATTATTTTAGGAGCGGATTCTCACATTTTGAATTTTTCATTGATTTTTTGTTCATTTGGAATTATTTTTCTGACCCTAGTAGGTTCACGCCATCATGGGAAAGAATGGTTCTGGAAAATGCACATTTGCAAAGGTCAGTATTGTTTGTGTTCTTTTCTCCAATTCTCATTAAACAGAAAAATGATTTCTGACGTTCTTTATCAGTAATGAACTTTGAGCTTAGAAGTTTGTTAGTTTCCTTTGCTTCACATACTATTTTATTAACTCTTGAGTGAAAATTTGGCAAATATTCTCTAGAAGCAAATAATATATCTATAATGCTTGGGTCCTTAAAAGCCATTTCAAGTTGTTTCATGCTTACAGTCTCATTGATTGCTTTACTTTTCAACTTATTGTGTTGATGTTGCTTATTTCTTTATAGATTGATATTGGTTTTCATAATAATGTTATGTAAAAAAATGTTGATTATTCATTTGGCGGGCAATATTATGAGCTAATCAATTACAAGAGTTCATAGGTTGCCACATAAAATGTTTTTTTTTATTTGGGAAAAGGATTGTATATGATTGCATCTATGGAATATTTCTAATAATAGATTGAAGAGATTTAGGAAAGCCTGATGGCTGAGGTAGACTAAAGAGAGTTATGTGGATTGGGGTGTGGATATAAAACTTTTCATCATTCTCTGCAATTTTAGTACTTCAAACAACTTTGTTATTATATATAAATGGTTTATTTGGATATTGTTTGTAGATAATTGAAGTCATATCGGGTTGAAAGCTAAGCGATTGTGCAGAGATTGCCAAGCGACCGTTGAAAATTGAAGACTGAGAAGGTATTTAGGATTTTTAATTATTTAATTCTTGTATTAGAATATTTTTTCATGTACTATTGTAGAATGTATATACATAATATTAAGATTTTATTTTGTGTATAAAAGACAAATATTATAGTTTCTAACATAATATGAATTTCATTGATTTGTTGGCGTGTGAAAAACATATTTATCTACATTGATCCAATGTCGGTCTATAGGACAATAATGTGACAATTAAATAAAAATAAATTTGTAAAAATGAATCCAAAAACTAGGCTTTAATGTCGGTTTTAAACCGACATCAAAGTTCAACCGACATTAAAGGGCTTCAATAACACTATCAAAGATGTCGGTTGAAAACTGACAAACCGACATTAAAGAGACCTTTAATGTCGTTTTTAAACCGACATTAAAGCCCAACCGACATTAAAGGCCTTTAATAACGCTCACAAAGATGTCGGTTGCCAAGTGACATTAAAGGCCTTTAATAACGCTCACAAAGATGTCGGTTGCCAAGTGACATTAAAGGCCTTTAATGTCGGTTTTAAACCGACATTAAAGACCAAAATTCTTCTAGTGGTAGTTAGCTCAAGATTAAGATTAAGTTACCTAGGTCATCATAATCAAAATAGTCATTTTTATATAGTCAACGGTGTTATAACTTAAAAGTGACTATTTCATGGTTCCAACCTTATGTAAACTCTTTACATAGGATGCCCCCACTCCCATGTCTTTACATGAACAATTTAAGATCACATTGTTTGTATTAACTACAGAACGAGTCGCATCCATAGCGTTTCCGGAATAAGGCGTCCAATTTTATTCATACACTGTAACGACCCGAACTTTTAAATTAAGCTAAGATCATTACTTAAAAGATAAACATTAAAGACATTTTTTATTTTAAAAAAAAGGGCTAACTAAAATTTGTATAAAATAAATACCAAGGTGTTCATAAAAGCGTAAGATTATAAAAATTAACAAAGATAGTTGAAAAGGTGACCCGCGGGTTTTAACACTTTCTAGAAAATAGAAACGAATAAAGGTAATAAAATCTTGAGTAAAATGATGAAATTTAAAATACCAAAAAGAAAAACACGATAAATAAGCGTGGAAGCTAAATTGGGTCCCCATACGGCATGTCACGGATCCCTCGCTATCGCTCGCCAGCTTCTTAAGTCCTTTATCTCAGTCTGAAATGTTAAACATAAGAAAGAGTGAGTATATAAATATACTCAGTAAGGGACCCACTACTAGTCCCGCTAGATAGTCTGTTAACTTTTCATTAAAAAAATACATACAGTATCTGTGTCCAATGGAGCACACCTGAGTAAGCGAGACCATACGAACACCCCTAAATCGTGCGAGTGATCCCATAGGAACACCCCTAGTCATGCGAGTGATCGCAGGTACACACTCCATAAACATATCTGTGATACGAGGGTACACCCCTAATCGTGCGAGTGGTCCCGTCGGAACACTCTTAGTCGTGCGAGTCATCTCGTATACACAAGATAACTACCCCCTAACCGTGTATGTGATCCATAGGTACACCCCTAAATCGTGCGAGTGATCCCGTAGGAACACCCCTAGTCGTGCAAGTGACCCCATAGATAGGACCACGATACAGGTGGGGTAAGAAAACTCATCATATAAAGTTAACAGACACATCATAGTCCAAAGCATATAATACATCATAAGCATCATAACACGACCTGAGTATTAATCTTAACGTTCTTATTCACGTGATTAATATAGCATGTATCAAAATCAAACATAACATAACGAGCATCATCATCAACCATAACATCAGTTGTCATCATAAACATAATATCAATCATTGTCTACAGCATCCTCTATGCTTCTTAGCTACCATAACTACATAACCGTAAATACATGCGGTCTCTTAAATTCAGTAAAAGGTCTAGTAGTAGAATCTCTTACCTGGAGATTAGTTACATTGATATTTTTCCTAACAGTCGCGGTCACGCTTCCCAAGGAAAATCCTAAACATAATTGGATCCAAAATCTAAAATAAATAAATAAATAACAGTCGCCTAGGGACTAAATTCCAATTATCTCCAGTTACCTAAAGTTGAAGACGAACCCATTTTATCCTTGGTTTAGGGAAATTCTACAGCACAACTCCCAACTGATCTACCATGAAAAATAATTCAATTATGTCCATAATTGAATTAAGGGTCAAAACTAACCTTTGATGGGTATGCCAAAAACCAAATAAAAAACTTACCAAAATTAACTAAAAGGACCAAAATAGGCTAGACAGCTTGAAAGAGGCTTGGCGGCTCAAGGCTGAAGAGAAAGGCGGCTCGGATAGGTGGCTTGCACACAGAGGCGACTTGCGCGCGGCTCAGACGCAGAAGGCACAACTCAGATGAACTGTTGGCGGGTGCGCTGGGGACGTGGCTCACACGAGTGCACGGCTGGAAACTCAACCACGGCTGGGCGCAGGTTCGAGTACGGCTCGAAGCAAAATCGTGCGGCTGGGAGGTGTAGCTCACACCCACACGCTCGACTTGGACGAAGCTTCGATCGGGACGACTTAGCTCGGACTGACTGAAACAGCCGCTTGCACAACGACGGCTTGGCTCGGCAAACGACGGACAATCGGTGGACCGGTGGCAGTGCGACAATCGTGACGGAGAGTGGACGATCCGTGAGCGAAGGCGAGAAGATGGGTGACGTGAAACGTCGACGGCTTGCGGAGGCGAGAATCGACTTGATGATCGACACTGTGGCAGCCGATGGTCGTAGATGTGGGAGATGACGGGGATCGTGCATGGCAGCCGGTGGTGAAGGAGGCGGCGACGTCTAGGGTTCCTTTTTTTCTAAAGAGGAAGAAGATGATGGCACGTAATACGAGATATTTATAATAATAATAATATCACCATTATTATTATTATTATTTCTCTATCCTTTCCCAAATATCTTTCTTTTAAATTCTTTTCCAAAACAAACCTTCTCTCTCTTCATTTAAAACCCACTAATTTCCCTTTTGCTCAAAAATTCCACCAATCACCTCGTCCTTTCTCCAAATAAAATATCAACATTATCTTTTACTAAATAATAATTATATTTTCTATCATATAATTATTATTTTAAATTTCATTCTCTCTCTCCACAAATATATATATATATATATATTCCTTTTTCCAAAACAATATCCTCACATAACCATATTATCCACATAATATAATTATCTCAACTCCAAAGTTAATTAATTGCCAAATCACATATAGTTAATCAAATTTCTCCCAACTACAAATCTCACTAAAACAAACAACTCCAATCAAAATCCCATTAGCACCCAAATTAGTTCCAACACCAATTAGAATTAAACTTAAGATAATTAAAATAAATTGTCTTAGCTTGGGTCGTTACATACACTATAGACCGTTTGGGTTATATACTCGAACTTGATCCACGTTTATGTCTCTACATAAAGTTCAAGTCTACACTAGATAGCCTCAGGACCTTTGTTTATTGGATTCAAGATTACAGTAATTCATTTTCACTAATAAGTACTTAATAACCACTTTATTAAATAGAATGTAATTTAAACTACAAACTACGAGTATTATGACATAAATTCCAACAATTTTCACATTTAAAAAGAAGAATTTGGATGAATAAAATCTGAAAAATTATAAAAGATAGAATTTTGTTAGTGTGTGTTCTTGTGATAGAATGCAAATATATTTGGAGAATTCAAGTGAGAATTGATCTTTCTTGCTGTGGAATGCTTTGAAGATCGAGGGTTGATGGGAGTTTCTAACATTGTTCAACCCTTGGTTTCTTAGATCACCTCAGTAATCTGAATCTAGCCTATCTTAAGGGTTGAAACCAAATTGGTCTTTGGGATGTTGGAGTTGTGTTCTTTGAGTCTTGTTGTTTTACATGGTTCTTAGATTCAATGCCTAGGGATTTTTTATCACAGCTTCTCTTCCAGAATATCAAGATTTTTTAAATATTACTTTGATATGATCTAAACAATTGCTACCTAGTCAACACAATCATTTAGCATAGTCAACATGATCGTTTAGATGTGAAGCCCCTTTTCACATCATTTAAAAAGAATTATACAGTCGTGTGGATATGATCTAAATGATCACTTACCTAGTCAACACAATCGTTTACGATCGTTTAACATGGTTAGCACGATCGTTTAGATCTAAAGTCCTTTTCCATCGTTTAAAAAGAACTACACGATCATGTCGATATGATGTAAACGGTCACATGTCATAGTCAATTTGATCGTTTATGTAACGCTCCGAAAATTTAAGGTAAAATTTTTCTCGTTTTATGTAAAGTGCAAGTTGATATAATAATAATATAATATTAATTATATTATTATTATTAATATTTATTTTATTTGTTATAATATTAATATTGTAATTATTGTTATTAATCAATATTATAGAAATATTATTACTTTAAAACAATAAACATTATTATTACATAATATTAATTTATTATTTGTTTAATATTAATATTGTTAATATATTATTAATATTACTTTATTATTATTATAATTTTTATTAATATATATATATAATAAAAATTATTATTATTTTTTTTTTTTTAAAAACCCTAATTCGCGCCGCCCCCCCCCCCATCCAAATTTTCTTCTCCTCTTCCGTTTCCTCCTTCCTCACGCCGCGCCACCGCCCCGAGCCCCATCCATCTCCTCTTCTTCCTCCATCCCTTCCTTCCTCGTCTCTGCACCGCCACCATCACCATCATCTCCGTCTCCGTCCTCTGCCCTATCCCCATCTCCGTCGATGTGCGTAGCCTCGCCGGACGTTCGCCGCGGCCTCCAACCATTTCCGTTTCGCTTCCATCAGCCGACGCTTCTCCACCTCTCTCTCTTCGTTTCTACCACCGCCGGCTTCCTCTCCGTCATCAGCTCGTGTTTCCGACGCCGACAGAGCACAGAGGGAAGCGCCGTCGTCGCCGGAAGGGAAAAAGGATACACGAGCCGTGAGGTGAAGCCGACCCGACCCGGTTCCAAGCTGACCCGACCCATAATCCGTTTCCAGTCCGAGCTGAGCGAGCCGCGTGAGCCGAGCCGAGCGAGCCGAGTGAGCCGAGCCGAGCGAGCCGAGCGAGCCGAGCCGCGAGCAGAGTGAGCCGAGCCGAGCGAGCCGAGCGAGCCGAGCCGCGAGCCGAGTGAGCCGAGCAGAGCGAGCCGAGCGAGCCGAGCCGCGAGCCGAGTGAGCCGAGCCGCGAGCCGAGTGAGCCGAGCCGCGAGCCGAACCAAGCCGAGCCGAGCCGAGAACCAAGCCGAGTTAAGCCGAGCCGAGCCGAGCCGAGTCCAAGCCGAGCCGAGCCGAGCCACCTAAGCCTTCCTTCCTCCACTTCGGTTCACGGTAGTACAGAGTGGACGCTTAAGTTCTCGGGTTCCGCGGCAGGCCTGGTTGGAGATAGCTTCCTTTCCTTGGGTGGATCTGTCGAGCGTGGATTTCGATCGAGGGGCATAACCGAGTATCAGGTAAGGGTTTTCCTACTACTGGACCCCGAATCCAGACTGAAAACGTAGTAATCCACAGGGGATTACACGTTAGTGACTCTACTGAATAACTGTATGCGTGTTGACTGTTAAGTACTGTTATTATATTTGTCTGATGTAAATATACTGTGACTGCGAGTTGTGGATTGAGATTTTATGTTGATGGACCTTGAAGTTACGGTTCAGTATGTAGTAAAACACTGGTCTGGATGTGGTTCATGGAATTTGGACGGGGATGGTCAGTGAGTCCGGTTTTGGTTGGTTAATCGATTGGACCTAGAGTTTTCCCTATTGGTGTGCGAATCGGTAATGCATATAGCAACTGAGGGTGTAGATGTTTAAACCTATACTATCTGACTGACAAAGCCTATGGCGGGACTGTGATATGAATGCCGTTGGGATGTGACTGATGTAGACAGTTTAGTTTGGACTGAGGGGTAACGGTTAGCTTCATCTATGGAGTAGTGTGCCTTACGGATATGTGCGTCCTTCGGGAGCAATAGACTGATATGTGCGTCCTTCGGGAGCACTAGACTGATATGTGCATCCTTCGGGAGCACTAGACTGATATGTGCGTCCTTCGGGAGCACTAGACTGATATGTGCATCCTTCGGGAGCACTAGACTGATATATGCGTCCTTCGGGAGCACTAGACTGATATGTGCGTCCTTCGGGAGCACTAGACTGATATGTGCGTCCTTCGGGAGCACTAGACTGATATGTGCGTCCTTCGGGAGCACTAGACTGATATGTGCGTCCTTCGGGAGCACTAGACTGATATGTGCGTCCTTCGGGAGCACTAGACTGATATGTGCGTCCTTCGGGAGCACTAGACTGATATGTGCATCCTTCAGGAGCACTAGACTGTTATGTAGGGTACCCCCGAATAAGAAGTTAACTGTTGTCCCCTAACGGGCCCAGTAGTGGGTCCCTTACTGGGTATGTTTATACTCACCCTTTCTCTTCTTTAACTTTTCAGGTAGGGGTACAGCGAGGGGCAGACCAACGAGAGGCAGGAAGGATGCGTGAAGGCCATATGGACGCGTCTGGTTTTCTTATCGCTTCCGCTATGTATTTTGTCAGAATATTTTGACTTGTGATTTTGAACTGGTGACTTGGTATTTTATTTTGTGACTTTTTGATTATTTAAAATAGGGCCCGAAACTGTCTTCTGTAAGATTTTTAATGTTTTAATGAATCGTAACTGGTCCGTTTTAAATTTTATGTTGAATGGTCGAGTTTTGGTGTTTGGTAGTGACCTCAGCTTAGTCCGGAAAGTTGGGTCGTTACAGTTTAACATGGTCAATACAATTGTTTATATTTGAAGCATTTTTTCTATCATAAAAAAGAACTACACGATCGTGTAGATATTACTTACACGACAATGTATCATTTCTTACACGAGCGTGTATCATAATCGTTTAGAAGAAAAATTACACGAGTCCATGTGGTCGATTAATTGCGTGTTGAGTGGGACATTTTTTGCATTTCTCATTGTAAGCCTGTGGGCTTTTTCCGTTTTCAAAATTGTTCTACAATATATAAATATTTTGCTGATTTATTATATTTTAAAAAAAACTCTGTATATATAGTATGCACAAAATCTTAGATATTTATAACAAAAAATAATAATAATAATAATAATAATAATAATAATAATAATAATAATAATAATTCAATAATAATGGAATATTATTATTGTTGTTGTTGATGATGATGATGATTATTATTATTATTATTATTATTATTATTATTATTATTATTATCTACTACTACCACCACCACCATAATGGAAACTACTAGAAATGTCCCGTCAACCATGCCGTCAACAACGCGATAATATATTTGATACACGATCATTTAGATTTAGCTATTATTTAGTACACAATCGTTTAATTTCGTTACACAATTGTTTAGATTTGATCGTTTAAATTTGGGTAGTCAAATCTAAACGCTTTTTTCAAAATTTGGTATACGATCGTTTAGATTTGTCTATATGATCGCTTATTTTTTTTGTAAACGATCGTTTAGATATGGCTACCTCAATCTAAAAGATTTTTTTAGGATTCTTTGTACACGATCGTTTAGATTTGACTATTTTTTGTACATGATCATTTAGATTTGGCTACCCAAATCTAAACGACGTTTTTACATTTTTTTTCAAGTCTTTTATATTTAGTACGCGATCTTGAACAACCAAATAACAGTTAAATATATATATATATATCTTTTATATTTGATACACGATCTTGGACCAAATAACAATTTGGAAAAAAAAAGAAAAGAAGAAAGATAATGGAAAGACAAAAAATCAAACGCAAACGAAGAGGAGAAGAAAGACGATAAAAGGGAAGGGCGAACTTAAAATATTTAAAAAATGGCTAACTTCATGGGCTTTGTTACACAGACTATAAATACTTTATTGGTTTGTTATATTTATGAAAAATTTCCTATTTAAACCCTTATTCTATCTCCTAATTAAATTCATATCTTTTCTCATCTAATCAAATCAATCATCTCCCTCCTCATTAATTATCTTATTTTTCAACAATTATCATTCTATTCCAATATATAATTATCAATTTTCCTTTTAAATAAATCTTATTCTTTCTCTTTCCTTGTTTACCCATTCATATCAACCTCCATCCTCAATCAATATTTATCTTTCTACAAATAATTAATTATCTTCTACAATAATTAATTTTTCACAAATAGAATTGTCTTTACTCTTTCCATAATTATTATATATATATAAATATATTTAATTAACCATAATTTTACCGACACCCATGTCCACTAATTAATTAAATATTCACCAAAACAAATATTTAATTAATTCCAACTTCAACCGAACCAAATAATTCTCATTCAAATAACTCAAACTAACACTCAATAAACTCAAACATAATTAAATAAAATTAAGACAATTAAATTAAAAATTATCTTAATTTTTGGGGAGTTACATTCTTCTCTCTTTAAGGAACTTTCATCCTCAAACAAATTAGGATACCGGGCTCTCATGTCATAATTAATAACATTCCCCACCAAATTTCAATATCTTTAATTAAATATACATACCAATATATGTATATTTAATTAATCCAACACATTACACCAAATAAATTCCTTAACTTCCAATTCCAATTAATGGAACACCCATAATAATCTAATAATAAATTATTCAAGATAATTAAAAAACAAAATTATCTTAAATTTTTTGAGTGTTACAATCTTCTCTCGTTAAGAAACTTTCATCCTCGAAAATTCTGATCCTTGAACAATTCTAGGTATCGTGCTCTCTTGACATCCTCTTGTTTTCATGTAGCCTCCTTAACTTGGTAATTATGCCATAAAATTTTTCAAGTGCAACCCCCATGTTGTGCATCACTTCACTTCTCTTACCAAAATAGCATATTTCTTAAATACTTTTCTTTCATTTACACTTATTTTTTATGAAATCACTATAACCAAGGAAAATTTTTCTATTTTTTTCACTTATCCAAGTAAAACTTAATTCATTACCCTTAAAACTACATTTCATTTTCAAACTTAAAACTTCCATCATTAGTAAGGTATTCTCCACCATTTAGCATTCCTTAGAACTCATTAGTTTTTCTTTTCCTTTTTCTTTTTTCCTTGATCAAGTCCAAACTCATGTCCAACCATTGGCTTTCTTTAAACACATCAACTCTAGTTATTCTAAAAAAGTTTGTTATTTCATCACTCATACTTCAAACGAGTAACTTATTCTTCATGGTAAACTCAAAATAGTTAATTTCTTGAAGCCTCATCAAGACAACTATGCATGCATTAAAGTTTTCTTTGTTCACTCCCTAATATCTCAGTTCTAAACACAATTCAATGTGTTTGATATACTTGAACTTAACCATGTATTTAGTTCCCTTTAAACCACCAACATAATCACAAAACAGTCCATCAAGTCGATTACACCCTGCTCCTCTTCCTCCCCGACCACCCCTTCGAGCACCTCTATGTGGCGGCATTTTTTCCTAAATTCCACCACCAAATCCTTTACAAATAAGTCATAACATTCATGTAATTCTAGTTTAATACAGGCAAGGTCATGTGCATATTCATAATCACGTATCATACAAACATACCTAGCTAGTGACGAAGGATTGGATTAGCCATAGGGACAAAATCAAAGACTCACATTATAAGTCAATCTATAAAGCCTAAAAACTTAGGCTCTGATACCAATTGTAACGACCTAGGCACAGGATTCAGACTAGTATTTAGAATTTCAATCCTTGACATTCCCCTGCATATCCCTTACAACCTGGCAACATCTCAATCTTTACTCGTTTAAAGACTTATTAGAGTGAAAGTTGTCCTCACAAACCAACATGAGTCCTTTCAGCATGCTTTTTCCTCACTCACATTCATCCTAGAAAAATTCCCAAGAGGTCATCCAACATAGAATTGTTCGAGCTAAGCACGTTTTACTTCGAAATTTCTATTATCGAGCCATCGAAAAGGAAGGTGCACATTGTTTTGATATAGATAGTAACTTTTAATTCTTTTAAGCATGTTTTGATATAGATAGTAACTTTTAATTCTTTTAAGCCTTTCTTAACCTTACTTTCATGTCCTCAAGATCCCTCTCATTCAGATGTGATATTGGTTCATTCATGCCCCCCTCCCCCCAAACTCAAGGTGTTATAGGCCTAATCTAGTCACTGGCCCGAGAGAAACTTTGTTCATGGTAGTCCATAAACAAATTGTTCATTAGAGGATAAGTTGTACTGAAGGACTAAGAAGTAACTACAAGAGTAAAACGATAATTTGACCTAGTTGTAGTTACGAACAACCTGTGCAAGATTGACTTACGTAAAATATGGTTAAATTAATGGACATATAATTATTCTACAATTTATAGGAGTGCAACTATGAGTCTTTAATGAAATGCCCATAGTTAATGAATGTTGATTGATTTAAAAGACTTACGACCCAATCCAACATGAGTCAAAACTACAATAATACATTAAAAAAAATCTGAATTTTCATGTTTAACTCAAACAATCCAAAAACAAAATTTCAAATCCAATCTAACGGTAAAAAAAGTACTATATCTTAAACAAAACAAGCTTTACACGCTAGATCTTCTAAATTTTCAACAAAACAAACATTACACTCCAGATTTTCATCCACATGTTTAAAGAATAATACTAGGTCAATGGATTTTGACCACTAAAAAAAATATCTCAGATTGACGACGACTTTAACAATTATGACAAAAGAGAATGATAGACGATGGACAACACAACGGTTGGTGGCGGGCTGGAAGAGTGGAAGAAAGAAAGGCAATTGGGAGAGTTTTGTTTTGAAGAAAAAGTGCACGACTAAAGGAGGAAAAATGTTTCGGTGAGTTCTTGGTCAATGCAACATTGCAAATGTGTGGTAGTCGTCAATTGTGGCAGGTCAACAATAGGTCATGCAAATCTGGTGATGTGGAGGGAAGTCATGGACATGTCCATAAATTTTCTATTAATCAGATGAATTCTTGGTCAACGCACATGACAAACTTATGCGGGTGGCAAGTCAACAGTAGGCCATGCAAATCTGATGATGTGAAGGGAAGTCATGGACCTCATCCACAATTTTGCAATTAATCATAGGTGTGGACTCGATCCATGACTTTACTAAGCTATTTTTGCCGATAAATATTAAAATAACCTTATTTTTTAATAAAAACCATCCATCTCTAATAAACTTTTGTTTATTTATTTTTTAACCAATTCTAATTCTAAATAAAGTTAAGGAAAACACTTTGAAATTATAATACGGTAAAAAATTTGGAAATGGAATACAAATATTGATTGAAACTCGTCAAAAACATGGTAAAAAATAAAATAAAAAGTGAACTTGGGGTATGGAAAATTTTGTTCGGTAAAAGTGAAATTGGATTGCATGAGGGACAAAATTAGATTTTCTGTGTCTTCCCCACTCAAAATTTTAGGGGACGTTTGGGGCGCAAAGTAGGTTATTATAATATGTGAGTTATAATAATTTGTGTTTATTATAGTCTGTGTTTGAAGTGCAAATTATTATAGTCTGGTTTATAATAGTATGCATTTGGGATGTTGATTATTTTAGTTTGTGTATTGTATGCATATTATTGTAGTTTGAATTATTTGAATGTACTTTAGATTGTATGTAACTTTTTGTACTATCATTTATTATCCTACAAATAATAATGTACATGGAATATTAATTTTTGGAAATGTAATTAAAACTAGGGAAACTTTCATAAATGTAACAAAACACCAAACTATTTACGGTCCGTGTAACAAATCTCATAAAGTTAGTCATTTTTTAAATATTTCAGGTTTGCCCTTCCATATTTCTTCTTTTCCTCACGATTTCTTTCATCGTCTTCCTCTGCAATTTCTTTCATCGTCTTTCTTCTTTTTCTGATTCTTTTTTTACGTCGTTTAATCTTTTACATTGTGTATACATACCAGTTGAGATTCTTCATTTACATTTGGAATTGATGGTGGCACCTCATGAATTTGTACAGTTTGATCCAATGGAGTCATTGCAAGTTGGTTGAGAGTACTACTTGATGATGGTAGTAGCTCACAAAGTGGAAGAGGTTGGCTCACAAGTGGAAGGGTAGTAATCATTTCTGGCAGGTATTTTTCTTTCTGACTTTGAGTATTTAGATTATTTGATATATCTCTAATAGTCAGTAGCAAGTCTACATCCCTGCCCAGATTCCTCTTGATATTTCCTAAACAAAATGAGGAAAAAAATGAGAATAAGAAAAAAAATACAATTGTTACTCATTCAAGATGTAAGCAATTTTGAACATTATAAAGCAATAAACAATGAGTGAAATGTTAACCTTTGAGTTTCCACGTTATGATCTTGAGTGTGTTGTTCTTCAACATATGGCTGGTCATTGCTCATCATATCTTCTCTATTCTGATGATCATCATTTTTGTCCATATTGTCTTGATTAAATCCATCATGAAGATCATCTTGAAAATGATGAGTATCATCATTGCCTTGATTTTGATTTTGATTCTAATAAATAAATAAAAATGAAAATAAAATTAAAAGAAATGATTGCTAAACAATTGTGTATAAAAAAAGTAAACGATGATGTATAATACCTAAATGAACGTGTAACTATGATAAACAATCGTTGAAATTTGATAGGTGATCAGATATTTTAGTTACACGATCGTTTATTTAAAAAACTGATAAACGAAATACTTTCTGAAAACGAAGTTTACCTGGAGCAATCTCTCCAACATTTGCTTCATTTCAGACAGCTCCAATGACTGCTTTCTGATTGTGTCATCCATCCTACAGATTATAGAAGTTAACGCGGATACATCGTTATGAACTTCTTTGATGTCCTTTTTCAGTCTTTTGTAGGATTTTGAGTGACTTTGTTGTTTTTTGTCATTGGATCTGTGGCTTTTCTACTTGGTCATTGGATGCATTTCGAACTCATCAGCCACTGTTTGTCTTCTTTTCCTTTATGGTGACAGTTGTGGAGATGAGGTTGACTGCAAGTTGTTGTTGTCCAATGATTGGTTGTTTGTTGTATCATCAGGAGTAGTGTTATCACTGTTGTTAATATCTGGCATGGATTCATCTTCCTCCATTTCCATGTTATCATCCCCTCGAATTTGACTTTCCATGAAAGCTTTCCCTTGGGTTGATAGCTTGAGTTTAGCTTGAACAACAATTTTTAATGTTACAATCAAAGAATTGTTAATACGTTGTATATCAAACAATCTATTAAACGATTGTTTATAAAATAATATGATACTCAATATGGTATTTGACATAAACGATATTGCATTAACCTAAACGACCGTTTAACAAATGTAAACGATTGTGTAATTTGTTTACACGATCGTGTAATTTTGTTAAACGATCATGCAATTTTGTTAAACAAATATTAAATGATCGCTGAAAAGTTTTACTTACATTTTTATTGTCGAATATGTTCTTCTGCAACATTTTGTAAGATGGAGCTTGTGTGCAATTCCATCTTAATATTCTAGGGATTGATTTCTTGCTGTCTTTTGTGGCTAAGTGCTCACTTGCAGTTGAAAGTATTTCATAAGCTCACATTTAAAACATTTAAACAAATATGTAAACTTTGATGTTTAATTTGTATTTAATTAA
Source organism: Cucumis melo (assembly GCF_025177605.1). Classification (NCBI taxonomy): domain Eukaryota; kingdom Viridiplantae; phylum Streptophyta; class Magnoliopsida; order Cucurbitales; family Cucurbitaceae; genus Cucumis; species Cucumis melo. The sequence continues at coordinate 29,213,734 of NC_066864.1, forward strand.
AGTGTATAAACAAATAAAAATTACCTGAAAAGCAAGTACGTAGCTTTTTACCACGACTTTGGAACTTTTTGCCCTCTTTAACTCGTATGCTTATTTTTTCCCTTGTAGAATTGTCTTCAAACTGTTGAGCAAACGAGTGTAGAAGAAAGTTGACCAATCAAAGTTCTTGAAAACTTCTTCATCATCAACTTTTCCCAGAATATCCATATCAAACTGTGTTTTTTTTATCCTTTCCGACCATCACAGTTTCTAGAAAAAGGGCCAAGGCAACCTTCACAACATCTTCATCATTTGTAAACTCAAAGTTTTTGAAAATTTCTTCAAGTTTCAAACAGGTTATTATTTTCTTGTTCTTTGATCCAAATAGAAGGGTTTATAGGCGCTTATTATCATAGTCTTTCTCCAACGTACTCTGGTTGGCCACAACCTGGTTATGATGTTGAATTCATTTTGGGTGAAACGGACATTCTTCCCCAAAACAGAAAAATAGATTCCATTTGCATTAGCTTCTTCAGGTATCTGTCTCAGCAAAAAGCGATGGATCAACTGGCCGTTGAAGAGCACATTGACATTCAGTAGTGGACCGAAAATTGATTTGTGGAACATCTGCAACTGTTCCTTGGTTAGTTTATCTTTAATAAGACAGCCAATCTTATGCACTTGGCATGAGATAGTGGCAAGAAAGTATTTATTGCTAGGTACAGCCATCTTGAAAATAATGATCATAATATACTTTCGTTATGTACACGATCGTTTATAAAAAGATAAACCATAAACCCTAAAATTAAACTATCGTTTACTTGATGTAACAGATCGTTTAATCCAAACAGAAAGTAATAATAAATTGAAACATTTATCAATCTAGAGAATAGAAGTTTAAACGAATCTAAAAACCTAAACGCTTGAGAATTAGAATTTAAGAACAGAACGATAGTTTTTCAAGACAGAAGTCGAAATGTTTGAAATATAAAGAAGAAAAAGTGTAACGTTATAGTAGGAAAAGTTCAGCAAAATACCTTTTGACGTTGAAGAGAAAAATGGACTGAGAGAAGAATGGAATTGGAAATCTTTGAGACGAAATGCTGAGTGATCAATGCGTTTGTGTATTGTGAAGTGACGGAAAATGAAGAATGCGAAACGTATATATTGGTTGTTTTTACCAAAGGGGTAATATTGTAAATTCATGTACATTTTTTAAAATGTTCAATCGCATTCTTTATTGTTTAATATATATATACATATATATATAAACGATCGTTTAATTAAGTCAAAACGATCTTTTAAAAAATGTAATTGATTGCATTGTTAAACGATTGGAAAAACATATAATGTTAAACGATGATGTTGTACAACTAAACGATCGTGTAGGATATCATTTATAAGATGTACAATTTACGCGATCATGTAGTATATTATTTAAGTGGATATGTATGTATGCAACTAAACGATGGTATTGTTGAATATGAATGATCGTGGTAATAAATGTAATTGATCCCTTTGTACGTTTTACAAGATAGTGTAGGATATAAAGAGTGAAATGGAATACGGATTTCTCAAGTATAAAATAAAGAAATTTTTGAAAGTTAAATTTAATGATTTGAAGCTTTACAAACATTATAAATCATCTTTAAAATATTGAGAAATTTGTAGGTCGAAGGATGGAGCAGTATCAATGTATTCTTGAGTTGACATTCTTCTTTCATTTCTCTTGCTGCTTTCTCCTTGTGTTAAGACTTTTGTCTTTTTTTGCTGACTAACATTATTTTCATTTTGCATTTCTTTAATTTCTCTCTTGTTTTCTTTTGTTTCAACTTCTTCTGGTTCTTGACTGCTATCAGTCTCAATTTCTTCTTTAGTTTTAGTTTCGTTATTATCAAATTCATCTTCATCAATCAACTTTTGTTTTCCTTTTTGTTGTATCTTTTGTATTTTCTTCCCCTTGTTTTTCTTTTTTTTTCTTCAACGATTACAATATTTCCCAATTGAATTTGGTTTTGTTTTGTTTTGTCTTCCTAGCTCCTATTTTCAACTTCTTCTTCTTTTTCTCTATCTTTAAATTCAATTATCTGAATGTAAAAAGAAAATGTGCTGTCAAAATGATTGTGCAACAAAATATACACAGTCATGCAATATAAAGATCGTTTAAATATGTATACACGATCATGAATGAAGTTTAGTAGAAAAGAATTACAAATATATATATATATTAAAGAATTACAAACTAAACAAACAGTCGTGTGAAAGATCTAAATGATCGTTTAGTTATATTTAAACGATCGTGAAACCAATTGTATATTATTAAACAAATTAAAACCTATGTCAATACGTGTGTTTTTGGTGTTCCTAAATGAATAAGCCAGTTGTTATTTTCGTCTTCTTCATCTATCTACAAGCACATAAAGTAAGAATGTTCAGAGACATCATGAAGAAAACACATCCAGACAGATAAATTATATCTGTCTATACAAGTTATTTTTATTGTTTGGAAAAGAGTTAAACCTGCGGCAATATTTGTGTTTGGGGTGTTTCTAAATCTGTAGTTGCTATTGTTTCCAAGCTACTTTGTGCTTTCAAAACTGCAGTTTCCAGTAAAGAAAAAAAAAACAACATAATTGTGTTTTATTTTATTTGGAAATTAAGAAACATTAAACAAAACAAAGGAGTGGAAAATGAATAAGGCACTAACCGTAGGGCAATTTCTTGTTGCATACTTCACCATTGTATTAACTTGTTCATCATCATCAAGAAGATCAAGGCTACAAGTAGGTGGTCTATTTTTCTCCACGACTTTCGTATATACAACTTCTTTCTCATTCTGTTGTTGTTGAAATTTGGCTGATGGTGGTGGAACATTCAAGCTTGTCATAACCATTGTCAACATGCATTTTTTTTCTTTTATTCCTTGTCTTCATAATATTTGTTCTCTTTCTATTTGTTCTTGATTTTTTCTGATATCACTTATTTCATTTAAGATTTTATTTGTTTCATTGTTTTTTTTCATTTCTTTCTCTTTTTTTTATGTTGCTCTGCTTTTTCTTTTCTTTCCTACTTCTCAATATTTTTGAAATATCTCAAAATTGTTTAAGACTCTTCTTCTGATGAGTCTAGAGGTGTCGTGGAGAACTACAAATAAAATGATATTAGATTATTAGTGAAAAATTAGTAGCAAAGGTATTGATAAACAGTGATAGATTTATATCATCATCTATTCAAGATAGACATGGATAGAAAATCTTTCATTGTCTATCTGGATAGACAAATATATAAGCATGCTCTAAGTTTACTTACATTCTCAGATTAAAAAATGTCGATGTTTAGAGTCCTCCAGTCACTTGTTTCCAAACATTCCCATGTTAAAATTGGTTGCCCTTCCTTTGCAAGCTTTCTTTCAAACCCAACATCTAAATTGGAAAGTCTTGGTATTTTCTCAAAAGTAAAATAGACTAAATTTAGGGGAAATCCTTGAATGTATACAACATCCTTGTCACTGTAGGATGCTTTTTTCAAAAACTGATATGTTAGGATGTGTGATAACCTCCCCCATGGATAGTCTTTGAAGATTTCTTCATTATCCAATATGTCTAGATGTAGGAGATTTATGTGGTTGTGTTGCTGTTTGGGAATTAAAAATGCTTCTAAGATATAGAGGTTAACTAGTTTTTCTTTCAATGAGTCTTCCTCATTGCACAATGCTTTGAAAGTTCTTTCTATATCTCTTCTTGCTATCAACTCATCATGACGGAAAAATGCATTTTTTAGACCATTTTCTTTTCTTTCTTCTAGATTTAACTCAGGGAATTTGTGACCTTTTAGTCTAGTCATAAAACAAAAGTCTTTTAGTCCAAATTCTGCTATATGTCCATTAAAGTTGAAAGCAAGGAGATTAGTTTTTTTTGTATTACATTGTTTTCTTAATAGAAAATTCAGGAATTATGTTGGTATTTTGGCCATTTTAATGTTAAGGAACTGGCCAAAAGGACTGTTTGTCAAAACTCGAGAGAGAATCCTTTTGTCTATTTTTGACTTGATCTGATTCAATGTTTCTAAGTTGTAGTATACAGTCATTCTAAGGTTTTATTGTTCATCTTCCATAATAATGTCATTTGGATAGTGTTTCACCTGTTGAATGACATAATAAATAGTATGTTTCAAACAAGGGTAAGTTCAAACAAATTTACAAATGCAAAGCACTATAAAGAAAAAGATACACAAATATACAACGCTGTATAGACAAATATTCACATTCTAGTTTGTTACCTTTATTTCTTTTTCTTTCTTTATTTTTCTTTCTTCTGTCTTTGATTTACACCTTATTGATTTGCTACATGATTGTTACCTATATTCAGATCGCGATAAATATAGATTGAACAAAACGAATATAGATTAAGGGCTCTTTGTATACGATATAGATCGTGCTACATATATGTGGATGGTGGAGATAGATCGATATGAATATAGACTCAGACCTTTTTTATTCTTGCTCACCATCTATTTGTAGAAAAGAAGACTAGTATAAATTATATTAAATGAAATATATGCAATCAGTATAGAAACAGACATGTTTGTATGTGGGATAGATCGTAATAGATATAGATTGTTCGAAATGAATATAGATTAAGACCTTTTTGTATGCGATCTAAATGATGCTAGATACATGTGCATGATGGAGATAGATCGAAATGAATATAGATTCAGACCTTTTTGTATGCAAGTCAGATCATCGATCGCGACAATTCCGTTGAAGTAGTTATCAGGATGTAAACGATTGACGAGGAAGACAATGAAAGCAAAAGTCTGAGAAAGTTCCTTCACCTTTTCATAGCCCCTTTATTTGGATGACATTTTTGTAATTACGATTTATTGGAGTTTCTGTAAATTTTCGTTTATACTTATATAAACAATCGTGGAAATTTCTCTACACGATCGTGTATACTTAAACTTTTTCGTCATCTTTTACTGTTTATTACCTTATCGTTTATATATATGATTATCGTTTATATAATGTACAGAATCGTGTATGATTATTATTTATATTTACAAATGTGATCAGATGCACAATCGTTAAAGTATATTGTTATTGTTTGGCGTTTTTTGTTGATCATTTATGTATTTGGTAATTTACAAGATCGTGTATCAATTGTATATTATTCTACACAATGCTGTCTAATAATCGTTTATTTAACATTAGTCGCGTGTGCGGACGATTAGTTGCACGTTTCTTGGTGTATTTTTGGTATTTTGCATTGTGGACCTATGGGTTTTTTCCGTTTCGGAAATTGTTCTATAGAGTGTAAATAACTTCTCGCTTTGTTATATTATTAAAAAGACCCCTTTGAGACTTTTACACATAAATATACTTAATTACACAGTTTAATGAACTATTGTTTTAAACAAAAATGTGGTCTAATTTACTTTTTCAGCTCTCCTTGATTACGTATATATACACACACATATACATATCTATATTAGCATTATCTATCTATACTATATATAAAATGACCTATAGGGAGAAACTTTTTCTCCCAATTTTGCCCCTTTCATTTTAGTGATTCTAACTATAACATTAGTGGTAATTTTGTCAATTTTAAAATTTGTTAAATAAAAATTCAAAAGAAAATTGTAAAGTCATATAACTTGTTAAATTAATTAATAATTAATATCTAAATATTAATTACATTTAAAACAAATTACCACTAAATACATTAATTAGATGTTACACTTTAATTGTTCGCGCGATTAATCGTTACAAAACCATCCACTAACTAACATTAATTAGACTATTCATACCAATAACAAATAAATAATTTTTTGCATCTAAGGTCTCTTCTCATTTTACGTATTTAATTCACTATATAAAGCTCATCATGCTAATTGAAAAATATTACTCTTAATCTTGCGATGACAGATAACGATATAGAAATATGAGAGTGTTTGAGGCCACGCCATTAAAGCATCAAGTCACGTAGAAACTAATTCATTAAGACAAAAACCAAAATAGAGGAATGAGGCACCAAAAGTCACTAGCTAGCAAAATTAATAGAAATTTTTGTATTGGAGTATTGTTGATTAAGGTACTATACATAACAATCATTAGAGTAATATCACGAATAGCTTATTTAAAATTTCCTATTCGACAAATAATGAGCACAAGATTTTTGTCATGGCAATGCCAATTAATTACTACTAATGGTAAATGTATTTTGACTACATATAGAAGTTTGATTTGGAAATTATCTTTGTACTTTTTTTATCACACGAAGATGAATGGGTGATTCTAGAATTTATTTTTATTGTATTTTATAATCATGGATTGTCTTTAAAAAAATGGATAATTAAAAACTTATGGTTATTAGTATAAAAAAGATTATTAGCAATATGTAAAAAAAACTGTAACGACGCAACTTTCGGACTAAGCTGAGGTCACTAGTACTGCTAAGACTCGACCGTAAAACACACAAACTCATGAAAGACCTGTTATGATTCATTAAAAACATTCGAAATATCACAAAAACGATTTCGGGCCCTATTTTGGATCACATTCCCAAAAGTTCCAAAATATAGTTCACAACGTTATCAAAACAAAATAGCAAATCAAATGTTCTAACCATGACTCCCTTTAATACTCAAAAGAAATAGAAAGTAACAAATACATCACCGGAAGCATAAAGAAACTAGACGCGTCCATATGGCCTTCACGCACCCTTCTTGCCCCTCGCCAGTCTGCCCCTCGCCATACCATTACCTGAAAAGTTTAAAGAGAAAAAGGGTGTGTATAAAATATACCCCGTAAGGGACCCACTACTGGGCCCGTTATGGTAATAACAGTTAGCTTCCTATTAAAGGGTACCCTACATAAACAGTCTAGTGGTTTCGTAAAACGCACACATCAATCAGTCTAGTGATCTCGTCGGATGCATATATCAGTCTAGTGATCCCGAAGGATGCACATATCAGTGTCGTGATCCCAAAGGATGCACATATCAGTCTCGTGATCCCAAAGGATGCACATATCAGTCTCGTGATCCCGAAGGATGCACATATCAGTCGAGTGATCTCAAAAGATGCACATATCAGTCCCGTGATCCCGAAGGATGCACATATCAGTCTCGTGATCCCGAAGGATGCACATTTCAGTCGAGTGATTCCGAAGGATACACATATCAATCGAGGAATTCCGAAGGACACCATGTCTGTAAGGTAAGCTACCCCATAGATAAAGTTAACTGTTACCCCTCAGTCCATACTAAACCGTCTACAGCAGTCACATCACAATAACGTTCAAGTTAACGGTTCAGTTATAAGCTTAGCCAGTCAGACAGTTTAGGTTTAATCAACAGTCTCCTCAGTCACTGTATGTATATCTAATTCACACATCAACGTGACATTTCCTTAAATCCAGTCAACTAGTCAAATCATCACTTTGTAAATTCACCTGACGGTACTTCGTCTCAGTTCAAACCCTAGCACATCTACAGGTAATCTATGTTATGCATAACGTCCATATTATGCATAACAATCGTATTCAGTCTACAACACAGTTCAACGACGTATACACTATCTACACATGAGGTTTTCAAACTCTTAGTCTCTCCACGACATAACTCCAAAACCAGTATCCCAATAACAAACTTCAACTTTACATAACATTAAGATTTTCATAATCCATCGACATTACTATTCCAGCTAACAGCACAGCCAATCAACATAACTACAATACACAACACATCTGGGCATTTGTGCCTATCAGCAGAACAACCCATTAACGTATATATGTACATAGGCTACCACTAACAATCACGTCACCTTTAATCAGTCAATAGTGCATATTAGTAATGTTTTCTAGGCAAACATGCATCAATAAATTTAGTACATTTGCTTCGTATAATTCACATGTGGGTTACTACGTTTCCAGTCTCAGTTTGAGGTCCAATAGTAGGAAATCCCTTACCTGAACTGTAGCTAAAATCCTTGTTCAATTCGACATCCAAACGAATCCACCTAAACACAAACATAAGGGTTTAACAATGAAATCACCAAAAAATCTACATTACAAAACGTTCCCAAGCAACACCTACCGGCTTACCCAAATAGAGGAGAGTTGGCTCCAACTACACTTGCCGTAACACCCCAGAACCTGAGCGTCACCTCGCTAACACCTTTAGGGGATCAATAGATAACTCAACCAATAAGTTCAACATTTTAATCCGACATTTAAACTCGCATTGACTATTGAAAATGTTAGAAATTCCTCACATTGTCCTTACCAAAACTCACCGGGACTCAACACGGATAGAACGGCTTATACGGCTCGATGAACCGAGAGATTGGCTTGGAAAAATGGCTCGGCTCGGCTCGCGGCTCGGGGTTTGATCTGGCTCGACTCGGCTTGGTCAGCTCGGTTCGAACCGCTTGAAGTCGAGGCAACCACGAACGGCTGGTTTTTAAGCGTACATGGCAGTGGCCGTTTTGCGGATGACAGGCGAAGCGGTAGCAGATCAAAAATGGAGGGGTGGCTCACTCGGCTAAGGGCAGAAGCGGCCAGCGGCCACCCGGGTACACGAGGCAGGGAGAGAGAACGTCGAAGATGGAGGAGCTTGCGAACGGTCGGATGGCCGGTCTAGAGGACTCGTCGGCGGTTGACTGTTCGCGGGCGGAAGACGGGAATGTGCGGATGCAGCCAGTTGGATGAAGGAGAAGTCGTGCGGATGGTGGCTATGTTCAAAATGAAGAGAAATGGACATTGGAGGAGGGTGGCGTGGTCAGGCGAAGGAAGAAGAAGAAGAAGAAGAAAGGGAAACGGGGGCCGGGGGAGGCGGCGCGCGGGAGGTAGATAGGTTTAGGGTTTTTAAAAAAATTATATATATATATATATATATATATATATATATATTAAATAATAATAATAATAATATAATATAATATAATATAATATAATTTATATTATTATTATTATTATATTATATTATATCATATTATTAAAATTTATACTCATTCTTTTTCTTTTTCTTTTCTCTTCTAAACCAAACAAAATTTAACACCCAAAATTTTAAATTCCTGAAAATTAACATGAAAATGTTAAAACTCACCTCAAAATTTGGAGCGTTACAAAAACACACACACACATACTTCCAACAAACTTTTTTTCCATTTAAATTTATTGTTGTAAATACTTTACTTTGTATTTTTACTATATAGAAAATATTTTATGGAAAAATATACTTTAATAAGAACATAATGAAAAATATAATATATGCATTTGAAAATATCACTAAAAATGTTCGATTTATTATGTATATTACAATACCTAATATTTAAACAAATAATTTGTTAGCACAATTTCTAAGATATTTTTTTAACTATAAACAAGTTTATAAAAATAAAAGTAGGTTATAAATATAAAAAACTATTATAATTGTTTTAAAAAAATTTTTTTTTAATTTTTAATAAAACCTTGACAGTCGACGTGCATACTGCATAGCACGTATTGACTCTTAAAATGAAGTAAACGTTAATTTTAAATAGACAAGGGAAGAGAGATAATTCTAAAAGATAATCTAATAATAATAAGAAGTTTAAAAAATCAAAAGAAAAAAAAAAGTAGAAAAATGAGAAAATGTATTTTAAAAAATATTATTATAGTTAAACTAAGGGAAACTTTCATAAATTTAACAAAATACCAAACTATTCACGGCCCGTGTAACAAAACCCATAAAATGTAACGACCCAACTTTCCGGACTAAGCTGAGGTCACTACCAAATACCAAAACTCGACCACACAACATAAAATTTAAAACAGACCGGTTACGATTCATTAAAAACGTTAGAAACATTACAAAAAAACAGTTTCGGGCTCTATTTTAAATCAGTCAAAAAAGTTTCAAATAAAAACTCAAGTCATCAGTTCAAAATCACAAACCAAATATTCTGACAAAAATACATAGCGGAAGCAATAAGAAAACCAGACGCATCCATATGGCCTTCACGCGTCCTTCCTGCCTCTCGTCGGTCTGCCCCTCGCTGTGCCCTTACCTGAAAAGTTTAAGAAGAGAAAAGGGTGAGTATAAACATACCCAGTAAGAGACCCACTACTGGGCCCGTTAGGGAACAACAGTTAACTTCCTATTCAGGGGTACCCTACATAACAATCTAGTGGTTCCATAGAACGCACATATCGGTCTAGTGCTCCCGAAGGATGCACACGTCAGTCTAGTGCTCCCGAAGGATGCACACGTCAGTCTAGTGCTCCCGAAGGATGCACACATCAGTCTAGTGCTCCCGAAGGGTGCACACATCAGTCTAGTGCTCCCGAAGGATGCACACGTCAGTCTAGTGCTCCCGAAGGATGCACACATCAGTCTAGTGCTCCCGAAGGGTGCACACGTCAGTCTAGTGCTCCCGAAGGATGCACACGTCAGTCTAGTGCTCCCGAAGGATGCACACGTCAGTCTAGTGCTCCCGAAGGATGCACACCTCAGTCTAGTGCTCCCGAAGGATGCACACATCAGTCTAGTGCTCCCGAAGGATGCACATATCAGTAAGGCACACTACCCCATAGATGAAGCTAACCGTTACCCCTCAGTCCATACTAAATCGTCTACAACAGTCATACCCCATCAACACTCATATTACAATTTCGCCATAGGCTTTGCCGGTCAGATAGTATAGGTTTAAACAACTACACCCTCAGTTGCTATACGCGTTTCCAATTCGCACACCATTATGGTAACCCCTAGACCCAATCAACTAATCAATCAAAATCGGACTCACTGTCATTCCCCGACCAACTCCATGATCAATGTCCAGACCAATGACTACCACGTACCTAACCGTAAACTTCAAGGTCCATCGACTTACAATTCCAATTTACAACGTAGCCTGTTAACATAACCACACTATACCGAACATCCAGCATCGGGGTCTATCCGCAAGCAACTCCTTACGCCCGATAGCACACAAGCTACAACTAGCGGTCGCGTTATCTTTACATCAGACAAGAGTATAGCAACAATACTTAAAAGTCAAACACACATACTTTTATTCGGTACAGTTACTAACGTGTAATCCCCTGTGGATTACTACGTTTCCAGCCTCGATCCGAGGTCCAGTAGTAGGAAAACCCTTACCTGATACTCGGTTATGCCCCTCGATCGAGTCCACGCTCAACGGATCCACCCAAGGAAAGGAGAGCTATCTCCGAACAAGCCTGCCGCGGAAATCCGAGAACTTAAACGTCAACTCCTTAATACCTTCAAGGGATGGAAGATAGGACCAAAGCTTATTCCAATATCCAACTCGAATCGGATATAGCAACATTATGGAAAATCATTAAAACAATCCTTACCGAAAACTCACCGTGACCCGGAGTGGAGGAAGGAAGGCTTAGGTGGCTCGGTGAACAGGGAGCTCGGCTTGGCTTGGAGGTGTTCGGCTCGGCTCGGCTTGGCTCGTGGCTTGGGTTGGCCAGCTCGGGGCTCATCTCGGCTTGGATCAGTTTACGGCTCGGCTTGGCTCGGTCCTCGGCTCGGCTCGGCTCGGCTCGACTCGGTCCTCGGCTCGGCTCGGCTCGGAGTCGATTTGATTTCCACACGGTAGCGAAACACACGGCGGCAGTGGCAAAGGAGGTTTGCTCGGTTACTTACGTCGATGCTAAGTGTAGACGGTCGACGCTGCACAACCGAGGCAGAGACGGTCGATGGCTGGCCGTGTACGTGGAACCCACAAGAAGGACGGTCGGGGACGGCTGTCGCTGGGTGCTTCCCGTCGGTGATGTGCGGATGCAGAAATGGGGCGGAAGACGAAAACGTGCGTATGGCGGCTGTGTTTGTCGGGTGAAGAAGCTGAAAAGAAGAAGAAGAAGAAGAAGAAGAAGAAGAAGAACGGGCGTTATCGACTGAAGGTGGAGACATCGGGCGGCTGTCGGGCGAGGAAGGGAGAAGAAGAAGAAGAAAAATTCACCGGGGAGGGGAGGGGACAGCGCGCGCGGTAAGTTAGGGTTTATTTTTAAAATATATATATATATATATATATTAAGTTAAATAATAATAATAATAATATTTAATAATAATAATAATAATAATAATAATAATAATAATAATATAATTAATAATAATAATAATGTAATAATAATATTAAATAATAGTAATAATAACAATAATAAATTATAATAATAATAATAAATAATAATAATAATAATAATATAATTAATATCATATTATTATTATAGCAATTTACAAAACATTAAATTCAAAAAAAATTTCGTATCCCCACAAAAGATAAAATTTACCTCGAAAATTCGGGGCGTTACATAAAGTTAACTATTTTTCAAATATTTCAGGTTTGCCCTTCCATCTTTCTTCTCTTCCTCGCGATTTCTTTCATGGTGTTCCTCCTCCGATTTCTTCCATCACCTTTCTTCTTTTCTTTTTTTTTTTCTGCTGCGATATTTTCCATCGTCTTTCTTATTTTTCTTTTTTTTTTTTTGCTTCGATTTCTTTCCATCGTCTTTCTTCTTTTCTAATTCTTTTTTTACGTCGTTTAATTTTTCCATCGTATTTCTTCTTTTCCTCTTTTTTTTCCGTTGTGATTTTTTTCCATCGTCTTTCTTCTTTTTCTCTTTTTATTACATCGTTTAAATTTGGGTAACAAATCTAAACGATCGTATACAAAAAGTAGAAAAATCTAAAAGATTGTGTATAAAGAATTTTGGAAAAAATCATTTAGATTGGAGTAGCCAAATGTAAACGATCGTGTAAAAAAGTAAACGATTGTGTAAAAAAAATAAAAGATCATGTATAAAGAATCTTGAAAAAAATCATTTAAATTGGAGTAGCCAAATGTAAACGATTGTGTAAAAAAAATAAAAGATTGTATATAAAGAATCTTGAAAAAAATCATTTAGATTGGAGTAGCCAAATGTAAACGATCGTGTAAAAAAAAGTAAATGATCGTGTATAAAGAATCTTGAAAAAAATCATTTAGATTGGAGTAGCCAAATGTAAACGATCGTGTAAAAAAAAATGATCGTGTATAAAGAATCTTGAAAAAAAATCATTTAGATTGGAGTAGCTAAATATAAACGATTGTGTAAAAAAAGTAAATGATCGTGTAAAAAAATAAATTATCATTTAGAGAAATCTAAACGATCGTGTACCAAAAGAATTTAAAAAAATCATGTACCAAATTTTGAAAAAAAAAGACCAAAATCTAAATGATCGTGTAACCAAATTTAAACGTAACCAAATTAAACGATCGTGTAACAAAATTAAATGATAGAATTAAAAAGATAAATTGTAGCGATATATAAACGATCGCGTACCAAACAATAACCAAATCTAAACGATCGCAAATATATTACACGTGTGTTGTTAACGACGTGGTTGATGGGGCATTTTTGGTATTTTACACGGTGAACCTCTAGGCTTTTTTTTTTGTTTTCGAAATTATTCTATACAGTGTAAACATTTTCTGCTTTGTTATATTTTTGAAAAAATCTCTTAAACTAACAACATATTTGGAATGACTTATATAAAAAAAAAATTCAAAATTTCATTTTTTTAAAACCATTTTGATAAATACTTCACTTAAAATAAAGGAAAACTTAAATAATTGTAATAAAACTGTAAACTATTTACGGCCCGTATAACAAAGCCCCTAAGGTTAGCCATTTTTTAAATATTCCAGATTTGCCATTCCATCTTTTTATTCTTCCTCGCGATTCGTCTTCTTCTGTTATTTTGTCTTCCCCTGCGATTTCATCTTTCTTCTTTTCTATTTTTCTTTTCTGCAATTTCTTTCCATCATCTTTCTTATTTTTCAATTCTTTATTTATGTCATTTAATCTTTCCATCGTTTCTCTTATTTTCCTCTTCGTTTTTTTTTCGCTTCGATTTCTTTCCATCGTCTTTCTTCTTTTCTTTTCTTTTTTTTTTTTTTTACGTGTTTACATTTGGTAACCAAATCTAAACGAGTATAAAACTATGTACAACAAAATAGCAAAATCTAAAAGATCAAGAATCTTGAAAAAAAATCATTTAGATTGGAGTAGCCAAATGTAAACGATCTTTAAAAAAAAAGATTGTGTATAAAGAATCTTGGAAAAAAATCATTTAGATTGGAGTAGCCAAATGTAAACAATCGTTTAAAAAAGTAAACGATCGTGTATAAAAAATCTTGAAAAAAAAATAATTTGGATTGGAGTGACAAACGTAAACGATCGTGTAAAAAAAAAGTAAACGATCGTGTAAATAAATCTAAACAATCGTGTATCAAAAGAATTAAAAAAAATCGTGTACCAAATTTATAAAAAAAACCATTTAGATTTGGGTCCCAAATGACCCAAATCTAAATGATCGTGTAACAAAATTAAACGATGAAATTGAAAAGATAAATTGTAGCCATATCTAAATTATAGTCATATCTAAACGATCGCGTATATATTGAATCATATCTAAACGATCGCCTTGTAGCTATATCTAAACGATCGTATATATATTGAACCATATCTAAATGATCACGTATATATTTAACAATATCTAAACGATCGCGTATATATTTAACCATATCTAAATGAACGCGTATAAATCGCAAATATGTTACGCGCGCGTTATTGACGGCGTGGTTGACGGGGCATTTTTGGTATTTTACACGGTGGGCGTCTAGGTTTTTTTTCCGTTTTTGGAATTTTTCTATAGAATGTAAATATTTTGCCGCTTTTTTATATTTTTGAAAAGACCCCTAAAATAAAACACACAAGCATGCTTGACAAATCTCTTTTAAAAATGTTCTTTTTTGAAAAATTTCAAGTTTGACCAATGGTGATTGAAGGTTGATTGGTAGTGGTCGGGATGTTGGTTGCTGAAAGTTCGTCGATGGAGTATCGAAAATGGTGGTCGGAGATTGGCGAGTGATAGTATAGGAAGTGGTATACAAAGTTGTCTAATGAATTTTCTTACCTTAAAACTCTAATGAATTTTCTTACCTTAAAACTAACACACTTAGGATTGAAGAATAGCAATGATGGTTATTCAAAATGGTAAGCTACTCTCCAACTAAAAGTAAACCTTACTCCAAATAAATAGTGGGCTATTATAACCCAACTTCATCCCCCATCACATGCCACGTAGTGTAAGAAAGAAAAAGAAGTTTAAAGAAAGAGGTTAGTTTTTAAAATAACAATTTTTTTTTTAAAAAAATCGATATAATTAAAAAAATTATTTCAAATAATAAAATTGCTAAAATTATTAACAAAAATAAGTCTTTTGATAGATTGCCATAGATTAGTATATGTGCTTTTTTAATATTTCGATTACTATATTTGAAAAGTGCCCATATTTAAATGAAACATTTTCAAATATAGCAAAATAAACCAAAATATTTACAAAAATAGCAAAAACTTGGATATACATACTTCTTTTTTAAAGAATTTAAATTGGTTAAATTATAAAAAATGCTCATAAACTTTCAAAAGTTTCAAAAAAGGGATAAAAAATACACCAACCATTAGTTTTGGATGAAAAAGTTTTGTTTTAAGAATAATCTTGAACTATAAAAACAGTTTCATACCCTTGAACTTAAAACAATTTAAAAAATACTCTCATTTATCTAAATTTTACACCACTTTTCTTACCAACCAAAATAAAAACCTAAAATTTAAGTTAAAACCATAGTCTTAAATTTACTTGACTATTAACAGACAATAATAGATTAAAAACACAATTAATCTCTATAGTTATTGTAGTAATTAACATATAATTAATTGTCAAATAAAAAATATATTTGACTATTAACACATAATGATAGTCTAATAGATCTATCGTTGTGAGTTTTTTTTTACTAATTATTGTTTTAGTATGTTTTAAGGAGAAATTTTATTTTAGAACTTTACGAGAGTTTGTGAAACTTTATGTTTAACCAAGGTTAATATTGACGTTGATAAATATATCAAAGTCTTAATTTTACAAAAATTTCGATTTTAATGGATACTTTTAGAAAAATTATAAAAAACTAAAAAAAATTAAATGATTAAACAAATATTTTGTTATTTTTAAATAAGTAAATATGTCTATTATTTATGTTATATTTGTATTATATATTTTTTTTTGTGATTTGTGGATCTTTTAAAGATGTAATAGAAATATCGATTCATCCCACAATCGATATCAAACCCAAGGAAATGAGAAAATATTCATTAGAAATATCGACATCGATGGAAATTTAAAACTTTGGTTTCAACTAAAAATTTTAGTTTTATTTTGGGCGTTAAGAAATGTGGCGTAAAAATTGGCTAAGAGAGAATTTTTGAATTCTTTTTAAAATTAAGGGTATTTATGAAAATTTTCAATAGTTTAAAGGTATATTTGAAACAAAACTTTAACGGTTTTCATTCAAATATACTCGTAAGAGTATTTTTGAACATTTTTTAAAAATTTAAATGCATTTTTTAAACGAAATATTTGAGACAAAGAGAATTATTTTAATCTTATAGGTTATTATAGTCGGTGTTTTAGGCGTGGACTATTTTTAGTTCGATATAAAAATAATTAACATCATCGTAAAAAGTAAAAAATATGATAAACGTCAACTATTAAAAACGATAACAAAGCATAAATGCTATGGATAATCTTTGTCCCGAATATCCTCGTGAAGAACATTTTTGACCCAAATAACAAAGTTTCGGGGTGAGTTTGTAATGTCAAATCTCCTTTTTCATTTGACCCTTTGAGAGCACCAAGAACAACAATGGAGCTTCCTCTCTGCAAAATTCCTAAGCGCCAAATTTCTTAATCTTAAAACCCTAACCCAAAAACTCTGCCCAATAAGCTCTACGAGGGATGTCATTTCTCGCACATTCACTCTTCCGCTCTTGCCGTCTCAAGCACTTCGAAGCATCTCGCTTTTCCTCTCTGTTCCACTTCCTCGGCCAGGTCTCTTTTCTTTGACCTCTTCGTCTTCTACTTTTACTTCAGATTCTACGTCTTGAATTGATTATCTGTTTTCTTGTTAGAGTTTGAACATTTTTATTTATGAGTTTCGTCCGTAATGTCCTCGGTACTGAAATAACTTAGATGCTGCCACATGTAGAAGGATAGTTGTTTTCTTGTGAATTTAAATAAGGAAAAAATGAAATGAATTGAATATTGTTCATGGATAATGGGGCTTTTGAAAGTAGTATTTTCTCTGTTTTGGCTTACAATTATATTAAGATTGTATAAATGGGTTTTCCCAGTTTTGTTTTTCTTCTGTGACCCTTTCCCCTTTTGTTCTGGAAGGGAAGGAGAGATGTGATCAGCTGTATGGGTATAGATGCTTGTCATTTTTCCTCACTAGGTAATAGGCAACAGGCCAAAAATCTCTTTCTTTGTATTTTGTTAGTTACATAAGAGCTGCCCAATTGACGTTTTCTGTTTATCCTAATGCACCATAATTTTTCTTTATAAAATTTAGTTGATGTTTGGGAGTACGAATGCGATATGCTTAATGATGATACTAAAACGACAGAGAAAGATACTGCACTGCATTCGGCAATCTCTCGGGTTGCTGCTGATTTTGGAAAGGAATCTAAGTTGTTTTTGCAGAGGTCTTTTAGCTCCCGATATGCACATGTGATTTCCACTGGATCATTAAAGCTAGACATTGCTCTTGGGATTGGAGGTTTACCTAAGGTGAGTGGCTGTAAGTTGGATTTTTTTTCTGCCATTTATTTGATTGTTTATTTCACGTATTTTCCAGAATTGGAATGTGTTTGCAGTTAAAGTCTTTTCTGTTGTTACTTCACTACCTTTTCATTTTACGTCACTCGCATATTCATGGTGTTGATTTCTACATAATAAAGGTCTCTTAGTCTAATGATCTTTTGTTATTTCCATCATATTTTGTTTTGCCGCATGTTATTTGTGTACTATATTTCATTTCTTCACCTTGATTTTGCAAGGATAGGTTTAAGGCTTGATCATAGTGTGCATATAATAAAGAAATCTTTGGTTAGAACCGATCCTAAATCACTTGACCTTTGTCAACTATGTATAAGGGCAGAGAACCTGATAAGCGCCCACTATGTTTGTTAGATGCAAAGCTAGAGGTCCTTCTAGGATCCTTGCAAAACTCACAAAGAAAGCTAACTTAGATCAAACCTAGAATCTATGGTGGTCACTCTTAGATCCTAAGACAACTCACTCCAGGATTAGCTTGATCAAGACTCATCTAGTGAATTGATTTTTAGATTTGAAAGTTGAATATGCACAAACTTTTTAATATTGACATTCTCTTCCCAAAATGTGGAAACTAGATCCCTATGTATACTAATTAAAAATGCTAAATAAAAGGACATAACATTTAATTTTATGCCCTTTCAACTACTATAATAAATGAAAACACATAACATTGAATAAGTACAATCTAAAACACATAACATTAAATAAGTACATAATTCATTAAAGATGTGAGTGAATTTGAATTCATCATGAATTTTGGGGTCCAAATAACTTTTGAAGTTCCAAATGTTGGAACTCTTCAAGCTTATTGGGAAGCTTAGCTTGAAGGTTACTCGTTCTATGCTTCAGCTAATCAATGCCAATTATTTGCTTATCCCATCTATGTATATCTGAAATTAAAAAAAGGGGACCCCAGTTTAGTGGTTTGTGGTCAAGTTCTTTTATATTCAACTTCTTCCAAAAGACTATGAGCCAAAAGGACATTAGAAGACTTGCATAATCTAATCGAAGTTCATGTAAATTCCATGTATATGACTAATTCACATTCATAATGATTAAAAGAATGTCATGATCAAATTGAATTACGATAGGATTTGTATTAGGGGTAATTACGGTATTAAGGGAATATTAGTAATTAGTTGGAGATTTAGTTATACTGATTGATTATAAATAGAGGGAGTGGGGAATGGAGAGGATATGCAATATAGTGTAAGTGAATTGGGGCTTGAGAGTAGTCTCAAGATTGGGTGGGTCCAAGTACCTCGAATCACTTGGTTTATCTTGTATTTCTATTATCTTTTATATTACAATATATGGCTTCTTTCATTCATGGAGTTGAAGCAAAGTTGAGAGAATTGTGGGATTGGCTAAATGAGATGGAATTCATATTTTGATTTCAACAAGAGGAAGAAAAGCAGGTGAACAGTGATATGAGAAATATTTTCAAAGAGAGGAGAGAGGTTGCACCAACGAGAAAAGAAGAAATCAAATTTGCGAAGAAGGAAAGCAAAGAATCAAGTGGCTTACCTAACGTAGAAGAAGGGAAGGAAATAGTCGTTCCAGTAGAAACAAGGGAACCAAGCTCTAATTTGAAAAGAAATCAATAAAATGTAATCATCTCAAGGAGCCTTCAAGATATAGAAACTCAAGGACAAAAGGCTGTCAAATTGGAATCATGTTTGACAGAGATGCGAAACTTCAAATGCAACCAGAATCGAGTAAGAGCAACAGATCCAGGCCAAATGAAGCAAGATTGGCCAAGGAAAAATAGGTATGTGAAGAAAAGAAAGTGCAAGAGAAACAAAAGAAGGTTAAACATACCAACAAAAACAAATTAAGATAGTTGGAGGAAGAACTCCTTGAGGTCTAAGAAGCGATGAGGCACATGAAAGAAGAATGGAATGAGAAAGAGGAAAAAGAAATCGAAAAAAACATGGTGGCAGAATAATTTTTTGATTATCTAATGCTTGTCAAAACAATTGGGGGATCTAATGAAGAAAAAGAAATTGTCGACGGTTGAGTTGTTGGCCAACAAAGAGGGTGCCAGACAAAGAAGCGATGATCGAAGTACTTTTGTAATCACGCTAGTTGAAGACGGAGGAAGTATGGTGAGGGTGGAGACTCTAGTTATGGTAGTTGAAGTTGTGCTACGGTGGTCGAAACGCTAAATATGGTAGATCACAATGAGCCATGATGGTCGGAGGTGCTGGTAATATCAAAAAATGTTGATTGGCGGTGGTTGGAGAAGCAATTGTGGGGAATGGGTAGATTACGTGAAGCTTAGGGAAAGAGAAATTTGTGTGAAGAGATGTACAAACTAATTGATGCCGGCGTGACATATTTGGGTGTTGGGACCGATTGTTGGAAAATCAAAGGAATAGGGTGTTGGCTGTGGGCTGCAAATTGGGCTGAGTAAAAAGGTGTGTTTTAGGGGCCGATAATGATAGGCTTTGTATTAGGGTATTAAGGGCATATTAGTAATAAGTTGGAGAGTTAGTAATACTGGTTGAATATAAATAGAGAGAGTGGGGAATGGAGAAGATAGGCAATATTGTAGTCAGTGAATTAAGGCCTGAGATTAGTCTTAAGATTGGGAGGGTCCAAGTACCTCGAATCACTTGGTTTATCTTGTATTTCTATTATCTTTTATATTGCAATATATCTGGGTTCTATCAAATTAAATTTTAGGTTTCATTATAAATTGATTCATCGAGGATCAAGAAATGCTCAAGAGCCCTGATGGACATCATCTATCACCTTCAGATTGGGGTTCCTTGGCTCTATCAAAATCGGCTTTGTATCACAGTCTACTAATAAACTGGTAAAAAGAGCAAGAGAACAAAAAAGAAATCCAAAGGAATAGATGAGCTAAAAAGGCTTGTCCGTAGCATCAAATATAAAAAAGACATCATTAAGGAAAACCAGGGTGGGTGATCAAACTCCAAATGATTATTTTCTCTTGGAATGTGCAAGGTTTGAAAGCCGGGGAAAAATGTGCAATGGTGAAAAATGTCATCCTTAAACATAACCCTACTATGGTGATTCCTCAAGAGATCAAGTTAGTGGAGGTTGATTGTTGTATCATTAAATCCCTTTGGAGTTTTAGATTATCAATTGGACGGTCTTGGAAGCATCAGGAACCTTTGGTGGTATCATCATAATGTGGAACATCCCTTCCATTACATTGGGCGAGGTCATTAATAGCCTTTTTTTTCGCTTACTTTTTCTTTCTCTTTAGCAAATAGATTTTCTTTTTGGATCCCAGGTATTTGTGGCCATCCTCTGTAAAAAACAAACATTTGTTTTGGCAAGAGCTTTATGATCTCTAGGGTTTTGTGGTGATCAGATACTAGGTGGAGACTTCAGATGGACATGGGAAAAATCTTCCAACAGACCACCAACCACCAGTATGAAATCTTTCAATTCTTTCATTGAGGCAGCTGATCTCATCGACATCCCATTGCAAAATGACACATACACACGGTCGGGTTATCGTCATTACCATGTATCCACCCTTATTGACCGTTTCTTGATGACAGAACAGGTTCTTCAGAAATTTAGCTTTATCACATCTATAAGATTGGTGAGGCCGACATTTGACCGCTTCCAAATCTTACTTTCAATTTGGCACAACAAATGGGGTCCAACTCCTTTCCGCTTCAAGAATATGTGGCTTAAGCACAAAGACTTTGATAGTATCATTGAGTATTGGTAGAAAAACACAGCAACACAGGCCAATCAGGGCATGCTTTGATCATCGAGCTAAAAGGACCGAAAACTATGCTAAAGAATGGAACAAGATCACTTTTGGCAACATTTATACACAAAAGAATGAACTCATGGCTGAAATTACCTTATTAGACAATTTGGAAGAAATAGATGATTGTCTCCCTATTCACAGTGTCCAAAAAAGGGAGCTAAGGGCGCAACTACAATCTATTGTGGCAGAGAAAGTCCACTAGACACAAAAGTGCAAGGCACTTTGGCTTGAGGAAGGGGATCTAAAATACACTTCTTTCATTGTATTGTGCTACAGGGAAGCGTCTGAATTCCATACATGATTTACTTTCACCTGAGGGGGTTAGTCTTCTGATTGAAAAAGACATTGTTGAAGAATTCTTCAAATTCTACCGAAAACTCTACACCAAGAGGCTAAGCCTTACTGTCCTTCCCATTTTGTCTTGGCCTACTCTATTTGACCAACAATCATGCTCCCTGGAGAGTCCTTTCTCTGAACAAGAGATTTGGAATGCAATTTGTGTGCTTGGTACAAATAGGTCTCTTGGTCTGTATGTGATGCATAATTCTTCAAAAGATATTGCCCGATTATTAAGGAAGACATATTAAGGTTGTTCTAAGACTTCTATCACAATGGTATCGTAAATGAAAATCTCAATGAAGCTTACATTGCCCTCATCCCTAATTGGACAAATGCTAAATGTATTGGTAATTCTAGACCAATAATTCTTATCACAGGTGCCTACGAAATTCTTACCAGGGTTATGTCTGAGAGGCTTAAGAAAATTCTTACCACAGATGCTAAATGTATTAGTGACTTTGGTCTGTATGGTTTCGATGCAGAATTCTACAGAAGATCTTGGTCGATTATTAAGGATGACATATTAAGTTTGTTCCAAGACTTCTATCACAACGGTATCGTAAATGCTAATCTCAATGAAACTTACATTGTCCTCATCCTGAATTGGACAGATGCTAAATGTATTGGTGACTTTAAACCAATAATTCTTACCACAGATGCCTACAAAGTTCTTGCCAGGGTTCTATCTGAGAGGCTTAAGAAAATTCCTACCACAGATGCTAAATGTATTAGTGACTTTGGTCCGTATGGTTTCAATGCAGAATTTTACAAAAGATCTTGGCCGATTATTAAGGAAGACATTAAGTTTGTTCCAAGACTTCTATCTCTATTGTATCGTAAATGCAAATCTCAATGAAACTTACGTTGCCCTCATCCCTAAGTGGACAGATGCTAAATGTCTTGGTGACTTTAGACCAATAATTCTTACCACAGGTGCCTACAAAATTCTTGCCTACCTGAGAGGCTTAAGAAACTTCTCCCACTTAATTTCTGAACACCAATCTGCTTTTGTTGAGGGGTGTCAAATTCTGGATCCTTTGTTAGCCAATGAAGTTATTGATGAGTGGTCGAGGAAAGGAAAAAGAGGAATTGCCGTCAAGCTTGACATTGAAAAGGCTTTTGACACTGTTAACTGAAGTTTCCTTGACTCTGTTCTTCAAGCCAGAGGCTTTGGGTGTAGATGAAGAAAATGGATTAAGGGTTGTCTGTTGTTTGCAAACTTCTCCATCATTATTAATAGTTGACCAAGAGGTAAACTAAAAGCTTCTCGAGGTATTAGGTAGGTGACCCTCTCTCCCCCTTCCTTTTCAACATTATCATCGACACTCTTAGCCGGCTTTTGAATTGAGCTGAATCCGAAGGAAGTATCCAAGGCTTTGATCTTGGTAAGGATAAATTATCCATCACTCATCTCCAATTTGCTGATGACACCATTGTTTTGTCGAAATAGGACTGCACTCTTATCAGAATTGTTTAAGGTTATTGATAAATTTGAGTCTTGGGTCTTTCCATCAATCATACAAAGTCACAAAATCATTGGTATCAACCTCTTTCCTGCTGACTTGAATTCTGTTGCTGATTGCTTTGATTGCAAAGTTGGTTCATCGCCAAATACTTATGGGCCACTCAAATCACCGGCCTCTTAATACAATAGACAATTGACATTGGAACCTCGAGGTGTCTGGTATCTACATCACAAAATCTTGGATTGCTTTGAGACATGAGGCCTAGGGAAACGTTCTTTTTAAAAAATTGCCTAAAGCCATATGGACTGACCATTATCCCAAAAAAAATCAAAACTCTTATTTGGGAGCTTGCTCACGTAGCCGTTCTAACCAACGACAAGCTTCAGTGCTACCTTCCCACTACTTTATTATCTTTGTATTGGTGTTCTCTATGTAAGAATAACTCAGAATATCAGTCACCTCTTCATTTTCTGCCCCTTTGCTAAAGATTGCTGGGATCACTTTTTGAAAGTTTCAATTGGCACATGGTCTTTCCTATGGATATCACCCTCTTCCTTTCAACCATTTTGAAGGATCACCCTTTCAAAGGAAGAAGAAGCATCATTTGGAAACACATAGCAAGAGCCTTTCTGTGGAAGCTATGGCTTGAGTGCAACAACATAATTTTCCAAGACAAAATCAATCATTTTGAATCCTTTATTGACCATGTTATTACTGCTATTACTTGGTGCAAACTTTTGGCAATTTTCAAATCTTACAGTTTTGCTACTCTATTAGCTAATTGGAGATGTGTCCTGTAACTCCTTTGGTCTGGGGTCTCTTCCCCTTTCTTCAACTCTTTTAATTTCATTTTATTAATGAAATTGTTTCTTATAAAAAAAATGTATTGATTCATTCTATTGAGTAGTTCTCGTAGTGTACTCTATCAAAGTGCATTGTTAGCAAATGCAGATACTATCTGTGTATTTGCTGTATGTATTTCTGTTCGATTTTCTCTACTTGACAGCTTCACTTGAACAAGCTCTGCTGTCTAATTGTGTCCTTAAGTTTGATTTTCTCTTCATTTTAAAGTATTGGTTGTGATCATTCTACTTCCTATGCAGGGAAGAATAATTGAAATTTATGGGCAAGAAGCTTCTGGAAAGACAACATTGGCGCTCCACATCATTAAGGAAGCTCAGAAACTTGGAGGTGTTTGTTGGCTTTGCCTTTTTTCTGGATCAGAATGATAACTACTTGTCGAAAATTCTGGCAAGTTGTATACTTTAAAATACTTTATTAAAGAAAAAATCCATTTGATTCAATATCAACCTCGATTTCTATACCATCTTTTATGTTAAGTTCGTTTATCATTTAATCCAATCTTAATGATTACTACCCTAAAATATTGAAAATACTTATAGGATCATGGATTGTTGTCGACCTCACTTTCAAATTCAAATCTAGCCTCCTGTTACTTATTACTTTTTTATGAAGAAATATGAATGTTGTAATGAAGTATGATAAGGTAGTATTATTTTCAAAAATATAATTTTGGATATGATTTCTCGTTGGCTATGGGTACCTGCCACTTCATATATGTATATGCGTGCTTTTCCAGAATCTACAAATGATATAAACTCATTAAAACTTGCGAGATTCTTCTTTTTTAAAGAGAATGAAAAGAATAACTCATTGAAAAAACAAAGAGAATTCACATGGATACAAAAAGACCAGCCCACAAAAGAAGGGATCTCCCTCTTTAGAAGGGGACTCCAACTGTGCAAAATAATACATATAGAGTAGTTTCGAAAAGCTGTCAAAATCCAAGCTCACAAGGAAACATGAAAACGAACTAGATACCAAACATCAGGGCTCCACGCCTTTATAAACTCTACTATCTCTCCATCCCCACAAAACGCACAAAATAGCATACCCCCTTTGCAAACCAAAGAAAGCAATCCTTCTCCCCACCAGATAGGTTGAGAAGAGATTCCACGACATAGCAAAAATGGTTTTGCTGAAAGAAAGAATCCCATTATGTACTGTCAAACTCACAATGCTTAAGAAAATGGACCAGGTCTTTCTCCCGCTTCAAACAGAATTTACAACTGAAAAGACTAGCAAGCAAGGAAAACTTCCTCTTAAGTTGATCCATTGTGTTAGTGTGCCCGTGTTAGACTTTCAAGTAAAGAACTCAGTTTCCTAGGAATTTTAATCCTCCAAAGCACCAAAAACAACCTACAAACCAAGGGGAGAAGGATCAACCAAGTCGCTAAGAAAGATTTACACGAGAACCCCCCTAAAGGATCGCGACTCCATATGCTCACTTCCCTTCCCCCATGCTTAAAAGGGAAACCCTCAAATGAAGAAAAAAGAGTAGCCACCTCCGTCATTTCCCTAGAGCATGATTGAACCCGAAAGAAATTTTTTGAGAGAACAAATGATACAATTGAGGGAGCAAAGAACAAAGTGGTTTTTTCAATAGCAACATTTTGCAATAAAAAATAAAGGTTTGCTATCTCCTCTCTCCTCCCCCTTCCTCTTTCACTCCTCTCCCCCTCGGTCTCTCTTCTCCTTCGATCAGTAGCATTCGACAACCTCCTTTTTTCCATTCAAACAGGCCCATAGCCCTCTCAAATTACTTCTCAGCTCATAAAATTAAAACGTGGAGGTTCAGAGTTGCAAGATTAACGACTCCTATTACTGCATTTGGTTTGAAGAGGATAAGTTCTTCCCAATAATTCTTATCTCTTGAGGGACGACCATGCAATTTTCAGTTGTTGTTCTTTGGTATGTCGCTGTTTCTTGCAATGCTCACAGATGAGGACATGTTTTTCGTTGTGCTTCTCACTATCAGGGGTAGAGGACCTTGCGTTGAAGGAATCAATGGCAAAAGTGGTTAGAATATTCATGGCACTCGTAGGATCCTCCTCAAGACAAACTTCAAAATTGACCTCCATCAGGAGGAAATAGGTTTTTGGCCCAGTATACGACCACGGACGACATCCAACTTGGAGTCGAGGCCAACGAGGAAGTCATATATCCGGTCAAGTTCTTCAAGTCTGGAGTGCTGTATTCCATCACTAGGATAATTCCAGACAATTTCTCTGCACATATTCATTTCTTGCCAAATGAGGGGAAGTTTATTCAAGTAAGATGTTACATCCATGCTTGCATTCATGGACTTGCTTTCTCAGTGTGTAGAGGTGAGAGGTATTTTAACGCTTCAAATAAAGCTTCTGAGCTGCATTCCGTATGTTCCTAGCAGTCGTACCATACAATAAAGGCTTGCCAATAAGCTCCGTACCATTGATTAACAAGGCCCAAACCAGAGAATCCTCCCATTTCCAGTAACATTCCTAGGGATCTCCTGGTTGAGGGTGTGGTATCTCTCTCGACAGAAAGCCAAATTTGTGGCGACCCTCAAGGATCATTTTAACAGATTGGTACCACGAGAAATAGTTATGGCCATTCAACTTCTCCCCCATAAAGATTCTTGTAGATTGTGTCATAGAATTAGACACATAAGTAAAGGACAAAGTAGGGAACAATGTTACCGAATTCTCGGAATACATCAGCAAGGTTGTAGGAATGCCAAGACTAGGAGTGGTTGTAGGAGCCCCTAACGTTGCCTCAAACACCGCAATTTGCTGTTGAAGCATATCCAGTTGTTGTTGGGCGGTACCTAGAGAAAAATCCTGCACATGAGGTTTGGATTGGGCAAAGGATTCACCGACCTCAAATGTTAACTGAGCCGGTAAGGTATAGTGTCTTGTTGGGGTTGTGAAGAGCGGTTGGGTTTGAAAGGTGTAGGATTTTGTTTGCGGTGGAATTGGATGGAATTCTAGTTTGCAGCAAGGTGGTAGGTAGGTGTTGAGGAGGCTTTGGATTTAGGGTTTGTAGTTGAACAAATGGGTTGGCATATGGGCAATGGGCAGTGGTTGAACAGTGGGCGGTGGCTGAGGTAGGGTTAGGTGTGGTTGGACAAGAGGCATCGACTGGAAGATAGAGGTACAACTAGACAATGCGTGGATTACCTACGGCTGGGGAAGAAAGTTATGCGGTGGCGCATGTGGCTGGAAAATGAGACCACTCGATGGCGCATGGGGTTGGGAAATCATGCTGGTCGGCATGATTTGGAGCTGTCGAAGCAGTATGTCCATGGTGGCAGCAATTCTGGCGTCGGCAGCGGCTTGGACGGCGGCGCTCACAGTGACTGTCTTTTTGATGCGTTCGGATCCTCCATTGGTTGCTCCTCTAGTTGGGTTCCATCAAGGATGGTTTTTAGGATTTCATCGTCACCTTGCTCTGGTACCATATTAAAAGAGACGGAAAAGAAAAGCACACTGATATACGTGGAAACCCTAATATAGGGAGAGAAATCACGATGGAGAACTTTCTTATTATTTACTAATATAACACAAAGGTACAAGAGGGGAGAATTAGGTAATTAGGGCCTTTGCTAGAGTTTTAGAAGAAATCTGTTCACAGATTCAAGCTCCCGGAAAAGCAACAGATCAGAGGCCCAAAAATCCTCCTCTCCTAAATTTAAGTACTTTGTTTTATCATTGCCCAACGTAAAGGTGAATCTTCAAAGATGAATTTCTGTTAACACTCCAATTGATCCATCTCAGAAGAAAAGAAAAGCTGACTTTGTGTCCCCATTCAGTGTAAGCAGCGAGGAAATTGACCAGATTGAGAAGTCAGATGAACTAGAGAAGCAGAGATGAAAGGAACCAATAGAAGTTGATTTGAATGCTCTGTTTCAGTGTGAAGAGGAACCGGAAGTTGCAACAAGCTTTGGATTGCTTATCTCGAGTTCAGTTTTGTGAAGCACCAGCCCGTCTAAAGTCATTGGTAGCTGATTGCAATCTGATTTTGGGCTAATATCCAACAGCATCCTTTGCTAGAGTGAGTTTATTTGAGAATGAAAATCGTGTCGTGGAGCATGAGAGGGTTGAAAGGCCCTTCAAAGAGATGGGCCCTCAGAAGATTCTTGTAGTCACATAATACGGATCTAATGTTAATTCAAAAATTCAAAAAGATGATCTGATATGATAGCAATTTACAGCTTCAACAATAAGATTGAGAAGTGTTTGGAGAAGTTAATTTTTTGGAAAGAAGACAATTTGGGAATGAGAGTAATAAAAAAACTATGATGGGCGTGCTTACCATTAGTGTAGAGAATGAAGAGTTAGAAGAGGGCGTGCTTTAGAGGTTCTTAACAAGAAGTCGTTCCGTTAGTCATCCTTGAGCAGGACTTTGGTAAACTATTCCTGGCAGTTTTGTCATCAAAAGGTGTTACATCAAATTATCTGTCCTTTCAATTGAGGCTTAGATGTAACCTCAAGATTGGTTCTTTAGTTGTGCATCATAAGTCGTGGTAGCAGTTTGTCAGCTTGTGTAGTTAATGATTTTTTATGGATCAGATGTTCTTTGGCTGGTTTCAAGATAGCTCAACTCTTTTGTTTTTAACCTCTTGAGATGCATCTTGTTCGAGCACTTCAAAGATTACTTCTTTCATGGTTATGGTTCTTTGGAGCCACCTTTGTTTCCTTTCCCCGCATTTCATTTGTATTGAATTTTCTTCAGTTGCTGTTTTGATTGTTTTGCTGCCTTGTTTGGAGTCAGTGCATTTGGATTTTGGATTCTTTGTTCTTGAGAGATTCAAACTCTTTATATAATTCTCTGGTACTTTGAGCATTAGTTTCATTTCATCAATATGAAGATGCTTGATTCCTTTTAGAAAAACAAAGAGGTCTTCACCACCCAATGGTCTTTCCAAAAATACGTATCTCTTCCTTCCTCCATCACACAACTAACT
The DNA here is from genome assembly GCF_025177605.1 of Cucumis melo. Taxonomy (NCBI): domain Eukaryota; kingdom Viridiplantae; phylum Streptophyta; class Magnoliopsida; order Cucurbitales; family Cucurbitaceae; genus Cucumis; species Cucumis melo. Next base: position 29,242,813 of record NC_066864.1, read on the forward strand.
GAACGAACCAAAAGAACAAAATTAATTGCCCCTTTTCTGGTTTGTATTTACCCTTTATTTCGGTGCAATTAGCCTAGCCCATTTCCCGGTTCGGCGATCGCTCAAGAGCAAAAAAAAAAAGGCAGACTAATACATGGCTTTCAAGGAATATTAAGATGTCAGCTCAATGATTTGTCAATATTACTGTTGAAAACACGTGCATAAATATATTTCTTTTGTGTAACATTTGCACAAGGATATTTATCAATAACTTTTTGGTTTCTTTGTTTCATTGTCATCTTTTGCTAATTGATCTTTTCTCTCGGCAGGATATTGTGCATATTTTGATGCAGAGAATGCAATGGACATGTCATTTGCTGAATCAATGGGTGTAAACGTAGATAATCTTCTTATTTCACCTCCAGCTTCTGCTGAAAATCTGTTGTGTGCTGTTAATACTCTAGTTAGAAGTGGATCTGTGGACGTAATTGTGGTTGATACTGTAAGACTACCTACCTTTCCCTTGTGTATTGTATTACTTATCACAAAATGTCCTATTTCATTACGGTTCTCATGATCTTTTTATGCGGAAAACTTCTGGAGGACCAGTTTTAGTAATTATGTCAATAGTGATATTCCTTTATCACTTTTTCCTTTTTCTACTTTTATTCTTTGGACCAATGCTGTTAATTATTGGGGAATGAAATAGTCGACTTTATATTATTGAGTCTTTTGTATCATTCAATCCGCTGATGCAAGTTGATGTTGGCCTATAAAATGGATTCCTCAGGTAGCTGCCCTTGTTCCACAGTGTGAACTTGATGCTCCGATTGGCAGTTCTGAGCGAGACAGTCGACCTCGAGTGATGAACCAAGCATTAAGGAAAATTCATTATTCACTGAAGCTATCGCAAACTCTGATTGTTTTTATTAATCAGGTTGGTACTAAGTTGCACAAGTCCTTCCTCATATTGTCATTTATAAGGTATCAATTACATATGAAGGAATGGTATTTCACTATGCAGCATTATTGTCTATATACAGGTTAGATCTGCAGGATATCAAAATGATTTCGAACAGAAGGATGAGGTAACATGTGGTGGGAATGCCTTGCAATTTTATGCAGCAATCAGACTGAGGCTTTTGAGAAAGGGATTACTGAAGAGGGGTGATAAGGTAAACTTTGACTCAACCATTGTTTGATTCTGCCAGCAACTTAACCATTGTTTGTTATCATTTTTTTACCGAGTTCAAAAGGGGAAAAAAGATTTTATTGACTATTACACGATTTTATTTTTATATTGTGTGCTTCACAAAATTAAAATTATTTAATTTTTGGGGCACTTTATTAATGAGATCTCTGGTTTTTCATATGAAATGCTTGTGCTACCTTGTTTTAAATCAGACCACGGTTCTTTCTAGGTCACTGGTCTAGCAGTCAGTGTGCAGGTGGTGAAAAATAAGTTAGCCTCATCCATGAAAATGGCAGAACTAGGGATACATTTTGGGAGGGGGTTTTGCTGTGAATCTGAGGTTCTGGAATTGGGTTGTGAACATGGAGTTATTCTTAAAGATAAAAGCAACTTTCATATTGAAGGGAGGATTTGCAGCAGCAAGCATGAAGCAGAACAGTATCTGATGGAAAATGAAGATGTTCTTCATAAGGTGGTTGAGATACTAAGGAACCAGTTATTTATACAAGAGTCGAGTCCTTGAGCACTTTGCCATTATCGCAATATGTTTACTGTTGAAGCTATTGTTGGTGCATTTTGGCCGTTTCACATAACCCGAGCAAGTGAAAAATCGTTGGAGAAGTTGAAGATCTTTCGAGGATTCTCGTTTGAGAACTGGAGAGCAGCCATATAATCCATCGTACTTGCCCCAATTAATTGACGGGTAGCGCTTGGAAATGGCCATTGCTGCCACCATTGTTAGCTTACAATTGTCGAGTTTTCAATTTTTTTTTTTCAGTTTCCAAGACGAGCAAAAAGCAACCTTGTTGAAGGCGTCTTAACAAGATTATAAGTAGGATTAAAATGTGGATATGGAGATTTGATTTAAATGGAAACTATTATTTTTGTTTTTTCCTTGTTATCTGTCATTCTTATTCTTTTAATAATGTTACCTTAATGTCAAAATTAGGGTATGAGAGAAAGTATTGAAAAAAAAAATAGTGGATGGGATCCACAAGTTGGCCGAAGTTGTGGATGGATGCATGACTTCAATTAATTGCTTGCCTACTAAGTCGAAATGTTGGATGGGGTTCACGACTTCAGTGTCATCCCACATCAAACTTTTTTATTCTTTTTCTAATTATAAATATCTCAATCTTCATTTCAATCCTAAAAATATGTTTCTGGATTAAATTACATCACCTTTCCAATTTTAGTTTGATTATTTCTTTATTAACAAACTTCTTTATTCTTTTTCATTTATATAAGGAGAAACTTTTTTTCCTCAATTTTACCCTTTTTATTTTAATAATTTTAACTATAGTGTTATTGATAATTTTGTCAATTTTAAAATTTATTAAATAAAAATTCAAAAGGAAATTATAAAGTGACTTGTTAAATTAATTAACAATTAATATCTAAATATTGATTACATTTAAAACAAATTATTATTAAATACATTAATTAATGTAACCACTTCATTTTTTTTATTTCTAAAAACCTTTTAGTTTTCAAATTTTTATTTATTCTTTTAGAAAATAAATTTTCATTATTTGTTTATGGTTATTGTTCACACGAGATTTTCGAAAAACTTTGGTTTGTTCAAAACTTGGTTGATGTTTTATTTATGTTGATTTGATGCGATGTGATTCGATCTCTAGAATTTGATCCTTGAAGTTGGAGTCTTGAGGAAAGTTTGTATAGTTTGTATCTTCAAAAGAAGAGTATTACTCTTGAGAACTCATCTATTTATATAGTTACATGGTGGACTTTTATGGATTTGGGCGTAGTTGGTCTATGGACCAGACCCATGGGCTCAATTAGATGGATTTGAATTATATTTAATTTGGGCTAAATTAAACTTATTTTTTTTTTGCGCAATTGTATTTTAGCAAAATACATTATAGAATGGGTCTTCAAAAATATAAAAAAGCAGTAAAGTATTTACACTGTATAGAACAATTCAGAAAATAGAAAAAGCATTGAGGTCCACCGTGTAAAATACTAAAAATGCCCTGTCAACTATATTGTCAACAACGCGCGCGTAATATATTTGCGATCGTTTAGATATTTGCGATTGTTTAAATTTGACTATTGTTTGATACACGATCGTTTAGATATGACTACAATTTATGTTTCAATTCTATCGTTTGATTTTATTACACGATCTTTAATTTGGTTACACGATCGTTTAGATTTGATTGTTTAGATTTGGATTTGGCTATTGTTTGGTATACGATCGTTTATATATCGTTACAATTTATTTTTTAAATTCTATCGTATAATTTTGTTACACGATCGTTAATTTGGTTATGTTTAAATTTGGTTACACGATTATTTAGATTTGGCCAAACGATTTTTTAAAATTCTTTTGCTACACGATCGTTTATTTTTTTATACGATCATTTAGATTTGTCTACACAATCGTTTAGATTTGGCTAAACAATTTTTTAAAATTCTTTTACTACACAATCGTTTATTTTTTTATACGATCGTTTATATTTGTCTACACGATCGTTTAGATTTGACTAAATGATTTTTTTAATTCTTTTGATACATGATCATTTAGATTTGTCTACCGATTATTTATTTTTTTACATAATCGTTTACATTTGGCTACTACAATCTGAATGATTTTTTTCAAGATTTTTTATACATCATTTTTTAGATTTGCTATTTTTTTTTCTATACGGTCGTTTAGATTTGGTTATCCAAATTCAAACGACGTAAAAAAGAAAAAGAAAAGAAGAAAGACGATGGAAAGATTTAACGACGTAAACAAAGAATTTTCTTACTTCAGGAACAGAAATGTAACGCCCCAAATTTTGGATGTAATATTATTTGATTTGTGATTATGTGATTTTGTTAGACATTACCTAATGGGGTGGTGCTTGGGAGTTGTGTTAATTGGATGTATTTGAGGAAACTTGATTAATGCAATTTTTGGTTGTGTAATTAATTAAGTTTTGAGGAATATAATTATTTTGTTTGGATAATAAAAAATTGGTAGAGATATTGTTTGTAGATAAAAATGATTGGTTGATTTTGAAATTTAAAACAGGAGATTTGGTGAGTTTTAAATGAGGAGAGAGAAGATTTGGTTGTTTTGGAATTTTTTTTAAAGGAATAGGAAAAGGAGGAAAATAATAATAATTGTATTATTATTATTGGTTAAATAGGATTCTTGGGAAGTGGGTCATCTTCTTCACAAAAAGAAAAGAAAAAGAAGGAGGAGGACCAAACCCTAACCCTAACGCCGCCGCTACCTCCTCTTGCAAACCGCCACAACCGTCGCCTCCGTCTTTAGCAGTTCGCGGTGCGCCGAGTCGTCTCGCCGAGGAGTAGCCGGCGACCCGCAGCTGTCGTACACCACCGAGTTTCAGCTAGTTCGTTCCCGCGCTAGCCGTCACATGTGGATTGAGCCGCGTCTCCAAGCCGTTCACGTGGAGTCCCACCGCATCGTCTTGCCAAGGAGTAGCTGCCGACGATCAACTAACCGCCGTCGTGGTCGAACATCAGTTGGAAGCCGCGTCTTCGACCCGGACAACCAAACTCAAGCTGCCTGTGCTTTCGACTTGGTACTCGATCCGTGCGTCCGCGTCTTCTTCACCGCATGAAGCTGGTCCGACCCGCGTCCTTTCCCCGCGACCCGAGCTGCGCTCGCATAATCTGCACCCGCGCCTACACCGTAGCTGAGCCGCACGTACGTCGTGCCTACCTGAGCCTTCCTGCACACGGGCGAGCCGCCTTCTGCTTTCTAGCCGAGTCGCCTAGCTGTTTCACCTGTCTTTGAGCCGCCAACCTGCTTTCGGTCTTTTTCACCTAGTTGGTAAGTTTGATTGGGTTTTGGAGTACCCAACTAAGATTTGATTTTGTTGGATCTCAAATAATTTAATTTTGGGGTTAAATTAAATTATTTCTCTTAAGGAACATCTTGGACCAATTGATTTTTGAAGCGTGGGATTTCTTTAGTTAAGGGCTCAAGCGTTGCAACCTCGACCTTAGGTAAGTTATTTCAACTGAATTTCTTAGGTCTTTGGTCGTTTGGTGATTTAGGACCTCGCTGCTTGGAAAGCGTGACCTTGCGGTTAGAACTCGTTGAGCAAATCTCCAGGTAAGAGATTCTACTACTAGACTTACGAGTAGAATTAAGAAATCGCATACATTCTTAGTTATGCACATTGATGATTAGATTGCATAACGGTATGACAATTAATGATGATATGATTTGACATGATGATATGATTTGACGTGATGATATGATGTGACATGATGACGTGATGATGCTATGTTACGAGTATGCTATGGTTATGGTGCATGTTAGCTTATCCTATTAGAGTCGTACCTGCATGGGTGTCCTTCGGGATCACCACCTATTTAGGATTGCATAGTCCGACGGGACCGCCAGTCTGGCAGTGATATAGACATGATTCGAGCGATTCGACGGGATTGCTCGCAGCCCGATTGTCTTAGTGTTTCCTTCGGGTACGCTACATACCAGTTTGTCCTAGGTGTTCCTTTGGGTCTCCGAAGACCAGATTTTATTCCTACGGGATCACATGTTGCACGTGTTCGGGAACGTGCCAATTCTTGGGTACCATTTTCAGGACTCTAATAGGAAGTTAACAGGCACCTAGCGGGACTAGTAGTGGGTCCCTAATTGAGTATTTTACACTCACTCTTTCCATTTCATTTTTCAGGCAGAGGTAGAGGTAAGGGCAAGGGCAAGCTGGCGAGCGACCAGAAGTGACCGTGGCGAGCCATAGGGATCTTATGCTTCCGCTTCATGTCGTAGTTCAGACTTTAACGCTTCATTTTAGTCTATTCTTTATCCATTATTTTATTTCTTTAAAATTAGATAGGGCTCGAGTTAGGATGTTTTTTTTCACTTATTTCTAATTGCAGTTGTTTAGGCTTTTAAATAAATTTTTTTTTGCAGTTTTGTTTCATTCTATCCAAACTTTACAAATTTCATTTGTCTTTTAAAATTTGTAATGGCTTCGACTTAGTATAAGAAGTTAGGTCGTTACAAGAAAAATCTAAGTTTTTCTATTGGCGATGCCCAACTCCATATCATGATCACGAATGTTAACTCTTCAAATGTGCGGGGCTTTATTCCTTGGAGAATGTAGAGGAGTCCCTAGTGCATGCCTTAGATGCACATTTCTACAGTTGACAGTTCGGTGAGTCGATCTTTGCAGTCAAGACTTCGAGCCCTTCAACGGTTGATATAGTCGATGACTGGCTCTCTCTTTCGTTGTTTCGTGTTTGTAAATTTCATCATGCTTATTGTGCATCTAGTGTTGTAGAAGCGGTTGAGGAACTCCTTTACTAGATGCTCCCAGCTGTCAATGACTTTTGACTCCAGATCGGTGTATCACTCGAAACCATTTTCTTTCAAGCTTCAAACGAACTGCCTGATAAGTTGGTCTCCTCTTGATTCTTCGTTCTCACATGTTTCGACAAAGTGGACGATGTGCTGCTTTGGATTGCCCTTTCCATCAAACTGCTGGAATTTTAGAGGTTACCTAAGCAACATTCTCAAGTTGTCGATTCTCTTGGTATACGGCTTAGAGTACATGAAAGAAGTTTGCGGCCGTCCTCCATATTGAGCTCTAATGGAATTCGCGATCATATCCTGTAGCTGCTGAACTGAGAGAGAAGCAACAGAAGCTATTTGTTGTTATGGTTGGTTTTCTTGTACCACATTTTTCCCTTTATCACCAGCTTTGACAATAAGAGTTTGACTCGACTCAGTAGTTTCATGAGTCTGCATCTGCTCTATTAAAGCAGCAATTTCATGGTCTCGTTCCTCAACAACCTTCACCAGGAGATTAATTTTCCTCTCCACTTCCACTGTGGCAACATCGACCATAATATCAGCCATCATGACAGACATTACATTAGGGTGTGCTTCCCTCTTTGACTTACTAGAGGTAGAATTAGAGTTATCATGCAAAGGATTTTCCTTGATGACAATCCCAGCGTTAGAAAAGACTCCATGAATTGCTTAAGAATGCTCTACGCGATGGTAGAACCTTGATCCTGCTCTTGGAAGTTTCCCTTAGAACGACTGCGGGTAACAGGTCCTATGTAAGCATCGCTTGCAACAAAAGATTTAGATGCAACCTTCTTTGATGCCATTGATTTTCTTATAGGTTTGGATGACGATAGAGAGATGAGAGGTAGAGAGGTCTCGTTGGGCGTGCTAATTTGTTCACACGAGATTTTCGAAGAAATTTGGTTCGTGGAGTTGAACTTGCGTTGATGTTATATTTATATTGATTTGATGCGATGTGGTTCGATCTCTAGAATTTGATCCTATGATTCTTTCTTGGTTGGATGCTTACGCTTGGTTTGAGGAAGCGAAGCACCTGATGTTCTTGAAGTTGGAGTCTTGGAGGAAAGCTTGTATCTTCAAAGAAACTTCAATCTTCAAGGGCGATCGACTTTAGGAAGTTAGGGAGTCTTCTTGCTCTTTAGAGAATTTTCTCTAGACCTTCTGGAGTAAAAAATTTCAATCTCACAAATGAAGAGAACTCCTCTATTTATAGAGTTCCTTGGTGGGCTTTTATGGACTTGGGCATAGTTGGTCCCATGGGCTCAATCACATGGATTTGAGTCATATTTATTTTTGAGCTCAATTGAATTTTAGCCTATGTAAATAATATTTAATTGAACCAAAATAATTAGTTTGATCCAATTTTCATAATAAAGAGATGTGACATCATTAAAATTGTCCAATTTGTCTTTAAATTTGGGACACGCTAATTTTTAGTTAATCCCAAATACAATTATTTTAGTAAATGACGTGGCAATTTGTGATTGGTTCCAAAATTTCTTATTCAACAATTACAAAATCATCCACTAACTACATTAATTAGACAATTCACACCAATAACAAATGAATAAATTTTTTCATCTAAGGTCTTTCTCATTCTACAAATTTAATTCACTATATAAAGTTCATTATGCTAATTGAAAAATATATTCTCTCGAGCTTGCGATGACGGACAATCTATAGTATATATAAAAGGATGCAAGCGGAGAAATTTTTTAATCACATTTTACACATTCATTGTAACTTTTTAAGTCTTGCTTTAGTGGCAATTTTGTCATTCACATAGATTTAATGTTTGTGACCATTTTTATTATAACTTTTTATGTTTGCTTTAATGAAAATGATTTTTTAAACTTTTCATCTCCTTATTATAACTTTTTTCAAAATTAAAAAAAAAAATCTCTTCAAATAATTATGTCATTTAAATTTAACCAAACCCATTCATACTCCTCTCTCCTTTAATCTTCTATCTCCCAACTATTCACATTTCCTTCTCTCATATTAACAATTTCCTATCTCTTTCAACCTTTCAAATTCTTCATTTTCAAATCTTTGGATATATCTCACTCATTTATGTTCACAAGTCACAACAAAATTCTAAGGGTGAAGAAGAAATCAAATCATGCTTCTCTATTATTCTTTTCTAATTTTTTTCTTTTTTTATTTTGTTGTCTATTTTTTTTATATAGAAGTATGTTTGTGTATATTTCTTCATTCATAGGTTTCTTTTTTGTACACAACAAAAGCTGAGGAAACTTAAACCACCAACTTTTGACACACGCACACACACATATATATTTATGCTCTTTATGTTTAAATCATGTAATATTGAGAATCTTTTTTTGATATAACCAAGGGAATCTTGCTCATGTTTTTTTTCTTCCTTTAAATTTTTTATTAAAGCTATTTCATTAGTGAATGGTTGAGTGACTTATACTTTGATTTTATTCAAACAATGTAAATATTGTTGAAATTTATTAAGTATACATAAAGGTAATAAAATGTGTAAAGCAAGAAATGGTTAGAGTCTTTCCTTTAATTTATTACCTACAAAATCATTAAAAGAAATTATGATATAATAAGAATTAAGTTGTTCAAGTACTAATTAATGATTTACCTAAGGGAAACTTTCATAAATGTAACAAAACACCAAACTATTTACAGCATGTGTAACAAAGCCCATAAAGTTAGTCATTTTTTAAATATTGCAAGTTTGCCCTTCCATCTTTCTTCTCTTCCTCGCGATTTCTGTCATCGTCTTCCTTCTGCGATTTTTTCATCGTCTTTCTTCTTTTCCTTCTTTTTTTTTCTATTGCGGTTTCTTTCCATCATCTTTCGTCTTTTTCTCTTTTTTTTTGCTGCAATTTCTTTCCATTGTATTTCTTCTTTTTCTCTCTTTTTTTACCCAAATTTAAACGATCGTATACAAAAAATAACAAAATCTAAAAGATCATGTATAAATAATTTTGAAAAAAAAAATTTATATTGGAGTATCCAAATGTAAACGATCGTGTAAAAAAAATAAAAGATCGTATATAAAGAATTTTGAAAATAATCATTTAGATTGGAGTAGCCAAATGTAAACGATCGTGTAAAAAAAGTAAACGATCGTATAAAAAAAAATAAAAGATCGTGTATAAAGAATCTTGAAAAAAATCATTTAGATTGGAGTAGCCAAATGTAAACGATCGTGTAAAAAAAGTAAACGATCGTGTAGAAAAAATAAAAGATCGTGTAGAAAAAATAAAAGATCGTGTATCAATCTTGAAAAAAATCATTTAAATTGGAGTAGCCAAATATAAACGATCGTGTAAAAAAAATAAATTATCGTTTAGGGAAATCTAAACGATCGTGTACCAAAAGAATTAAAAAAATCATGAACCAAATTTTGAAAAAAAAAGAACGAAATCTAAACGATCAAATCTAAACGATCGTGTAACCAAATTAAACGATCGTGTAACAAAATTAAACGATAGAATTGAAAAGATAAATTGTAGTCATATCTAAACGATCGTGTACCAAAAAATAACCAAATCTAACTGATTGCAAATATATTACGCACGCGTTGTTAACGGCGTGGTTGACGAGGCATTTTTGGTATTTTACACGGTGACCTTCGAGATTTTTCCGTTTTCGAAATTGTTTTATATAGTGTAAATACTTTACCGCTTTATTATATTTTTGAAAAGACTCCTTTATCTAATGATATTTTTTTTTAAAAAAAATTATATTATAATTATGATATTTATTTTATTGAATCCTTTGTTTTTATAGCAATGGTGCATGCCTATATAATTGAAATATTGAATTTCACATTTGCATTAAAAATGTACAATTTCATTTCAAATTATAATTAAAATAAAAAATATATTTTGAAATAGTATATTATGATATTTCTAAATTTACTATTCATTTTTCACTCAGCGACGTGAATATAAAAATTAAATGATATAAATATGAAAATTTTGAAACAATATATATATATATATATATATATATATATATATATATATATATATATATGCATGTATGTATGTATTACATATTTCATATTTCGATCTCCGATTTTCAATTTTTCTTACTAAATTCACCTTTCCAATTTTAATTTGATTATTGACAAATTTCTTCATTCTTTTTCTTTCTTCTCTCTATATATATGTATATTAAATATATATAGGGAATTTTTCATAAATATAACAAACCGGAAAAATATTTACAGATCGTGTAACAAAATGAAAAAGCCTACGAAGGTGGTCATTTTTTAAAAATATTCCATTTTTGCGCTTCCTTTTCATCGTCTTTCTTCTCTATTTTCTCTGCAATTTTTTTCTTTCCATCGTCTTTCTTCTCTTTCGATTTTTTTCCAAATTGTTATTTGGTTCAAGATCGTAGATCAAATATAAAAGATCTATTTTTTCTATTTTTTTCAAACTGTTATTTGGTTGTTCAAGATAGAGTACTAAATATAAAAGATCTTGAAGAGAAAACGTCGTTTAGATTTGGCTCTAAATCTAAATGATTGTGTACAAAATAGCCAAATCTAAATTATCGTATAACAAAGAATCTTAAAAAAAATCGTTTAGATTTGTCATTTGGGTAGACAAATCTAAACGATCGTTTACCACCAAAAGAATCTTGAAAACAATTGCGTAGCCAAATCAAAATGATCGTATAACCAAATTAAACGATCGTATACAAAGAATCTTAAAAAAATCGTTTATATTTGGAGTCAAATCTAAATGATCGTATACCAAATATATTACACACGTTGTTGATGGGGCATTTTGGTATTCTCCATTTTAGGCTTGTGGGCTTTTTCTGTTTTCGAAATTGTTCTATATACTATAAATATTTTGCCGCTTTGTTATATTTAAAAAAAAACCCACATATATATGTATATTAAATAGGGGCTCTTGCAAATATGACAATTATACTATCATAAATTAGGCCCATAGCACATCATTTTTACATTTGCAAAAATAGCAAAATTGAAGCCCAGCCCGCATTTTAAAAATACGAAATTACGAAGCTACCCTTCAGTCATTACTGATACCAATATATACTGTTGATACACCAATATATACCGTTGATACACCTTATTTGTTTTGCTGATGTACTCCTCGTACACTTTTTTTCTACTCTCTAATAGTTCACTGATACGTATTATTAGTTTAAAACACTCGATATGTTGTTGATACACTCAGTCAATTAAATACACTTGAAACACTAAGAATGATACACTTTATATATCGTTGATACACTTGTTATTGTTTCCTGATACACTCGATAGATTTAATACACTTAATCACTTGCTAAACTTTATTGATACATATTATTAGTTTGATACACTTGATATGTTGTTGATACAGTTGCTCAATTGTTGATATACTCAATCAATTAAATACACTATGATGTACTAAGAATGATACACTTTCTATATCGTTGATACACGTTATATATCGTTGATATATTTGTTATTGTTTGCTGATACAGTTGATAGATTAAATACACTTAATCAATTGCTAAACTTCGTTGATACATATTATTAGTTTGAAACACTTGATATGTTGTTGATACACTTGCTCAACTATTGATACACTTAATCAATTAAATACACTTGATGCACTAAGAATGATACACTTTATATATCGTTGATACACTTGTTTGTTTGCTAATACATTTGATAGATGTAATACACTTAATCACTTGCTAAACTTCATTGATACATATTATTAGTTTGAAACACTTGATATGTTGTTGATACACTCAATTAATTAAATACACCTGATGCACTAAGCATGATACACTTTATGTATTGTCGATACAGTTGTTATGGTATGTTTACAATCTTAATAACATGTTGAGCATCATTATCGCCTATAGTCAACAAATTAAAATTAAAAGTTCAATACATGACTCAACTCGAATTTCAGTATGAATCAAGTTCACAAAAGAATCAAATGATAATATCACTCCATCAACCAAAACACAATTTGTTTTGTAATCCATGTAGTAATGTTGCTCATCCCATTGACCACTCTGAAAAACAATTACTGCCAATTTAACCATAACGACAATGAACTGCAACAATTTTGAGAAAATAAAAAATGCGTATAAAGTATATCAGTCAACTAATACATATAATATAAGTATATCATACCGCTGATATAAAAAACTGATACAAATTAAACAAAAAAAAGAACCGAACGTAACTAAATAAAACCAAATGGATCTATGAAGTTCCTTTCGATGAAAGATATTAGGAACAAATAAAAGAATAAATAAAAGAGATGAGTAAGAACAAGTCGTTGCCTGAATTTTAATAAATAATATATAAGCAATTCACAGAAATAATATTAGAGCTTCAAAAAAGGGGAAGAAATACATACATAATTCTTCTTTTCTCTAAAGAAAAAATGAGGAGAATAGGAGAAGAAGACGAGAAGAAGATGATAAAAAAAAAAGCCGACGAAGAGGGAGAAATCTAAAAGAACGAAACTGAAGAGAGAAGAGAAGGACGGTGGAAAAGAGGCAGAAGAAGACGAGGAGAAGAGAAGTAGGTGAATAGGAGAAATGGTGAAGAAGAACGACAGAGAAGAGAAGAAGAAAACGAAAAATGAAGGAGAACAATAAAGAAAAGTGAAAGAGGAAGAGAAAACAACATAAAAGGGCAATTTTGTAATAATGAAAAAATAAAATAAGAAATATCAACTAAAATTTAAAAGTTGCTATATTTGCAAAATTGAAAAGGTTAGTGCTAATATTGCTAAATTAGATTTTTATTGTGCCACCAAATACAATTTTCCTATTAAATATATCCGTCTCTAATTATCAATTTTCCTTATTATTCACCTTTCCAATTTTAATTTGATTATTTTTTTATTAACAAACTTCTTTAATATTTTTAAATTGATTAGAATAATTTTGTTTCATCAATAGAGTTTTAAGTGATCTCCATAATCAAAATTAGAATAGGCAATGAATAAAAAAGTTTTTTTTTAAGGAAGTCGGTACACAACTTCCATTATGTGGGTCAAAATGATCCAAATATGGGTGATGTGGATTAATGAAAGTCGTGTATCTGCTACACGACTTCCTTCCATTTAAATAAAATAGTTTGCACATCTACTATATTTTTATCATTTCTTTACATACTACCCTATTTTTGTCATTATTTTTTTAAAACCTATATTTCTGAAAATAGTCCGTTGTTTTTCCGTGTACAAAGAAAAGAAAAGAAAGAAAAGAAAGAAAAAGAAAACTCATTCACAAAAGCGGCAGAAGGTGCAAGTGCAACTAAAAAAATGTATCAGGAAAATGTCGGAGGTTTTGATGAAGTTTCAAGTCTTGAAGAGTAGTATACGGTTTTTGTTTTTAATAAACAAAAATTTAAAAGTTAGGAATGGTTATCCAAACATTTCCAAGTCAAATTGAATCGTAGATGTAACTCCAATTTATCTCAAATTGGAATTGGGGCAATTACCTAAATTTTGTCCCAAAAAAACAAATTTGAGTAAATTTCAAATTTCATTCCCAAATTTGACACATCACATAGAACCAAACTGTAAAACAAATTGTCCATATTTTAACTTCTAACTTCATCTTTTCTCGAAATACATTTATCCATATACTTACATGAATCTCGTAAATGTGCATTTGATGAATGAAAAATTTTGAACTAATCCCAAATTGCCACATCAACTCTCAAATTAATGAAAAAGTTACAAATTATCAAATTTGGGACCAATTAATGGTTGACATGTGTGCTAGATTAAAATTGAAGACAGAAACTAGCCAATCCAAATGATTTCAGATGTTTTCGTCTTTACGGTTAAATTAAGTTAAATATTATTATTTGAGCTGAAGGTTCAAGTCCATATAGTTTAGCCCAAGGTTCAAGTCTATATAGTTTAGCCCAAGGTACAAGTCCATAGATCAACCAAGCCCAATCCTGCAAAACCTACCCAAGGACTATATGAATAGAAAAGTTTTCTTCATTTGTGGGGTCATAAATTTTATACCTTAGAGACCTAAAGAAATTTTTTCACATAATAGGATTCTTTTGGCTCTTGAGACTGACCAAACTTGAAGACTTAAATTTATTTGAAGATGCAAACGACTAAGACTTTAACTTCAAGAACATCATGTACTTTGCTTCCTCAAATCAAACATTTTCTTTCAACAAAGAGAGAATTAGGGTTTAGCGTGTTTATTTTGACTAGCTATGTGTGGAGAAGGAGTTGATAGTTTTAATTGTGCTTTGATGTGACTGTCTTTGACTGTTTAGACTAGATTGAGGGGAAACTGTTAGCTTTAGTTATGAGGTAGTGTACCTTGCAGTCATAGTGTCCTATGGGATCACCACATGTTGTGCATTCTTCGGGATCATTAGACTGATATGTGCATCATTCAGGATCATTAGGCTAATATGTGCATCCTTCAGAATCATTAGACTAATATGTACATCCTACGGGATCACTAGACTGACATGTGCATCTTATGGGATCACTAGACTGATATGTGCATCCTACGAGATCACTAAACTAATATGTGTATCTTACATGATCACTAGACTGATATGTTGCAGGGTACCTCATAACAGTTTTTACCCCAAACGGGACCAGTAGTGGGTCTCTTACTGAGTATATTTTATACTAACACTTTATATGTTTACTTTTTTCATCCAAAGATAATACGAAAGGTAGACTAGTGAAAGGCAAGGACTCGTGAACGCCATATGAGAATCTTTAAAAATGTTTCCGCGTAACGTTTATACTATTTTTAAGTTTTGATGGTTGAAATGAGCTTCATGTTTAGAACGACTATACGTTTCGTTAAGTCTTAAAACCCAAATACTTTTGTATTTTTATTTTTTCTGAAATAGGGCCCAAAAAACTCTTCCTTGATGTTATTTTTTAAAAGAGATTTTGTTTTATAGAATCTTTTGTGTTTAAACTATTTGTTTTGAGTTGAACCTTAGAGTAATGACCTTAGCTTAGTTTAAGAAGTTGGGTCGTTACAATCATTGATATTTTATATATAACTATTTAATATAAGATTTGATTACTAATTATTAATATTTTAATTACTTTATATTTATTTAATTATTTTTATTATTAAATAAAACAATTTCAGAGGCATTTAATTATTTTTATTATTAAATAAAACAATTTCAGAGGCATTTTCAAATATAGCAATTTGAACAAATATTTACAAAATATAACAAAATTTCATATCTATCCCTAATAGGCATTAATTGACTTCTATCAATGCCTATCATGGATGTTGATAGACATTCAATGAAGTTTACTAGTGCCTATTAGTGTCTATCATTGATAGAATCTAAAATTTTATTATATTTTGTAAATATTTTCAATAATTTTTGCCATTTACAATAATTTTTCACAATTTAAATAAATATTAAAAGATAGGAAAACTTACATAAATGTAACAAAATACCAAACTATTTACGACCTGTACAACAAAACGCATAAAGTTAGCCATTTTTTAAATATTCCAGGTTTGCCCTTCCATCTTTCTTTTGCGATTCGTCTTCATCGTCTTGCGATTTCGTCTTTCTTCTTTCCTATTTTTTTCTGCAATTTCTTTCCATCATCTTTTTTATTTTTCAATTCTTTATTTACGTCGTTTAATCTTTCCATCGTCATTCTACTTTTCCTCTTCTTTTTTTTTTGCTGCGATTTCTTTCCATCGTCTTTCTTCTTTTTTTTTTTTTTTTTTACGTCGTGTACAAAAAATAGCAAAATTTAAAAGATCGTATATAAAGAATCTTGAAAAAAAATCTAAAGACAAATGTAAACTATCATGTAAAAAAGTAAACAATCGTGTAAAAAAATAAAAGATCGTGCATAAAGAATCTTGAAAATAAAATCATTTAGATTGGAGTAGCCAAATGTAAACGATCGTGTAAAAGAAATAAAAGATTGTGTATAAAGAATCTTGAAAAACAATTATTTATATTGGAGTAGCCAAATGTAAACAATCGTGTAAAAAAAATAAAAGATCGTGTATAAAGAATCTTGAAAAAAAAAAAGAATTTGGATTGGAGTAGCCAAATGTAAACGATCCTATAAAAAAAGTAAATGATCGTGTTAAAGAAATCTAAACGATTGTGTACCAAAAGAATTAAAAAAATCGTGTATCAAATTTGAAAAAAAATCTTTTAAATTTGGGTCCCAAATCCAAACGATTGTGTAACCAAATTTAAATGTAATCAAATTAAATGATCGTGTAACAAAATTAAATGATGAAATTGAAAAGATAAATTGTAGCCATATCTAAACGATTGCGAATAAATTGTAGCCATATAAAAACGATCGCGTATATATTGTAGCCATATCTAAACCATTGTGTATCAAACAATAACCAAATCTAAACGATCGCAAATATATTACGCGTGCATTATTGACAGCATGGTTGACAGAGCATTTTTGATATTTTACACGGTGGGCTACTGAACTTTTTCTGTTTTTTGAATTGTTGTATAGATTGTTAATATTTTACTGTTTTTTTATATCTTTGAAAAAGATCCCTGAAAGATATTCATTTATTGGTTTTTCAACTTAATAAAACAATTAATTTAACTATGATTAGATTACTTGTTCTGTTCCCATTATCTAGTTTTCATTTCTATAAACAAAATTGGTAATCAAAGGCATTTATTGAACATCTGGAGAATAATTATCCTACCCTATCCAAAAGTAAAGATTGATTATCTCATTCATTTAAAACCCATGCATTTGAATTCTAGACATTTAATATCTTTTCCTGCATCAAAATGAATGCAATACAACAATTAAAGTCAAAACTAACCGAGCTACTGAAATCAGTTTAAATAGTAGTTAAACTTAAGGACTCAAGTTTTTGCTTAGGGTTTGAGCGATGAAACAAAAATCCTCCTTCAAAGTTACAAATCTTGTGTCTTTTGAGAAACATCCTGATTACAACTCCGTAGCGGACCTAAACCAACTAATAGAACTCTTCAGGTAAAAGGGTGCCAATGAACTAGAGAAGAAAGCAAATCGGGATTACTTGGTATCAGTGAGCCGACCGTGCAAACTCCATCGTTGACGGAATCCTTCGATGCCTTCAACACCACTAGCAAGAACTAAGCGTCTGTGGATCAAAACAGAAATATGAGTGAAGTTAGGGAGATGAAACAGATTACGGTTGCAGTTGAGTACCAGAAGTCAAAATGTGAACACTATCAGACCAGAAACAGAAATCTATAAGAAGCATTCTACTCGTTAATATGAACAATAAGAAAAAAAGGAGGTATAGGATAGTCTCCTCGTAAAAGTTCCTGCAGACAGTTGAAAGTTAATCCAAGTCAGAATAAAAAAAAAAAGGAGGTATAGGATAGTCTCCTCGTAAAAGTTCCTGCAGACAGTTGAAAGTTAATCCAAGTCAGAATCAATAACGTTGGCGTGCGACCAAAGCCCTAAGTTGGATAAGTTGGTAAGTAATGGAAAGATTAATGATATAAGGGCAACTATATCTAATTGTATGAGACCTTTTGAGTAAAGTTGGATAAGTTGGATAAGTAATGGAAAGATTAATGATATAAGTAAGGGCAACTATATCTAATTGTATGAGACCTTTTGAGTAAAATTATAAGCAAAGCCATGAGGGCTTTATGCTTAAAGTGGACAATATCATATACCATTTTGGAGATATGTTGGAGGCCTACGACATTGTAGAGATATGTTGGAGGGTTCGTTGTGTGACTGTCTCACAAATAATGAGCATAATTACAACACAAATAAATCCAATCCAAGAATATCACAAGATTCTCTAGTTCTCATCCGAGTCATGGATTAATTTTCAACAGTAAAGAGGGCTCATTTCTCACCATCATGATAAAAAAATCTAATATAAACAACAAACTATTTATACCCCTTTATATAAAACAACAGTAAAGAGGGCTCATTTCTCACCATCGTGTAAATAGCAAAATAGTAAACAACAAACTGAAAAATAGGAAACTCCAGAAATCTTTTGATTTATAGTAAAAATTGTCGGCTGCAAACTTTTTTTTTTTACTTTTTTATACCCGATTATACCCCTTTATATAGAACAATTCATTTCTTGTATTTGGATAGGTCAAAAAATGAGGTAGAATATTCACGAATATAGTGTATTTGTAAACAACATTCAATTTTGGTAAATCATAACTAAACATGATATTTTCTTGTTGGAGAAGATTGAACCAACATCCCTAAAAATATGGCTGCAACTTCTACTAGATTTTCGAATTTTTAGGTTTTAAATTAATTAATTAACAATTTATTTCTATAATTCATAATAGATATTTTTTAACAACGATTTGAATTCAAATTTTAGATAATACCCCTAAAATAGTGACAAATATAAATTCAATAGGTTCAGATTCTTTATATTTCATAATATTTATCAAAACTTTATTAAACAACACATAATACATACTTTTAATAATAATTTGAGTTTAGATTTTATATCATCCCCTAAAATCGTCGATTTGAATTCAAATCTTACGTAATCTCTAAAATCATGGAAAAGATAAATTCTGAATAACAACTTGAATTTTAAATTTTCAATTCAAATTGTTATAATTTAAAATTAACAACTTATATTCCAAAATATTTATAAAAAATTTATTAAATAATAAAGAATACAAATTTTTAATAACAATTTGAATTTAGATTTTATTAATTAATTTTTTTAGAACAAACTTGAGAGAAATGTGTGAATTTGAAATTTGAAATTGGAATTTTATTAGTTTTGAGATTTTTTTTCATAACAACCATTTAGTTTGACGTAGGAAAAAAAATTTAATTTTAATTTGTTTTGATAATCTCCAAATTTATTTATGGTTAACAAAAAAGTTAATAAATTCGATTTAATCCAAAATATTTTGTTAAGCTCCTTATAAATATTTTTATGGTTAGCAAATAAATATATTTTATTAACCTACTTGAAAATATTCGTTTGGAAAATATAAGGAAAGTATAAATTAATTAGGAAAGATTTAAATCTATGAAAGAAAAATAACTAATTAGGAAGTGTATCAAAAGAAACTCTGCGTGGAGAATTTGAGAAAGAAGAACGATGGGACGAGAGATAGAAGAAGCTTTGTGCAACCTAATGATTACCTTGGAGTAATTTTCGCTGAGTGACTCCATCAATGCCATAAGATTTGGCACGAACATAACGTAATAGTGATCTAAGAATCATTCCTTTACAATGTATTTTATATATTCGGGAGCCATGTAAGTATAACTATTTTGTAAGTTACGCTATTGTAGTTTATTAGTATTAAATTTAACCCTCTTTGGTTCGCAATTAAATTTTTATATGTTTTGACTATTGGAATTTTAGACTTATCTTCTCAATTAGGGACAAGATTCATTTTGTGTTATATGCAATTATAGTTACCTTACAATATATTTCCACTATGAAAATTGTTGCCTTCAAGTATGATATATTTCATGTACATTGTATTTGTTTATATATAGTGGCACATTCGAAATGACTTACAATTTAAATATATTACAATACATTATAGTTATTTTAAATACCAAAGATGCTAGTGAATACTTAGGTACTCTTACAATTCACTCTTTAAAGATATGTTGGTATTTTCTAAATTCAACAAATTTGAGTTAAGCTAGCGTTGTTTATTGGTACTAAATTCAACTTTGTTTAGTCATGTTTATTGATTGCCATAATCAAAATTTGATTACTTATGTTATCACATTTAGTGCCAAGATTTCTTTTATGTGATATGCAACCATATATATATTACAATGTATTTACTCTATGGGAACCTTTATATTCAAGTATGACATTTTTCGCATACAGTACATTTCTTTATATAAAGGGTACCATAGCAATGACTTGCAATTTAAGTTTGTTAGAATACATAAATATTATTTGAATACATTGAAAGATGCTAGTGAATACTCACAATTCACCCCCTCTCTCTCTCTATATATGATATCTACCATTTTCTAACAATCAATTTTCCAGAAATCTAGATTTTTTACTACATAGACAATTTTTGTTATATAGTTTTACTAGTTGTTTAAATGACCAAGCCAAAATTTGAAAACTAGAAAACAAGATTGCAACAACCTCCCTATAATAATGTAACGCCCCAAAAATTTAGATAATTTTGGAGTCAGTTATCTTAATTTTGTTTATCTAGATTTAATTTATTGGGCGTTATTTTGAATCCATTTAATGAGAATTATTTGATTTAAGTGGGAATTAAAATTAATTAAATATTTCTTGGATGAATATTTAATTAATTAGAGGTTTTGACACGTGGTGTTTGTTGAGTTTTTATTAAATG
The DNA here is from genome assembly GCF_025177605.1 of Cucumis melo. Lineage (NCBI taxonomy): Eukaryota > Viridiplantae > Streptophyta > Magnoliopsida > Cucurbitales > Cucurbitaceae > Cucumis > Cucumis melo. The sequence goes on from NC_066864.1 coordinate 29,263,657, forward strand.
GTAGGTTAAGAGGATTAAGTAAAGTTGTGGATTTTAGTGTTGTTGAAGTTGAATTTAATTAAATAATTATGGACGTTATTTAATTAAACCGTAGGGTGGAAAGTTTGTTGGAGATTTGATAATTATATGTATACGTGGAAATATATATATAATTATTATGTTAAAGGAAAAGATAATTATATTTGTTGAAATAAAATTATTTAAGGAAAAGATAGTTGTATTTTGGAGAAAGGATATTTATTAAAGGAGAAAAAGTAAAATAATTATATTTTGGGAAAATATAATTATTTGTAAAAGGATAATTAATTACTTTGGAGAAGATAAATAATAATTAATTATTGTGGAAGATAATTAATTATTTTGGAGAAAGATAAATAATAATTAATTATTGTAGAAGATAATTAATTATTTTGGAGGAAGATAAATAATAATTAGTTATTGTGGGAAATAATTAATTATTCTGTAGAAAGATAAATCTTGATTATGGAGTGGAGTTGCTATGGTTGGGTTAAGATAATTCATATTGAAAGTTATATACATATAATTATTATGTTAAAGGAAAAGATATTTATATTTGTTAAAATATAACTATTTAAGGAAAAGGTAATTGTATTTTGGAGAAAAGATATTTGGTAAGGGAGAAAAAGTAAAATAATTATATTTTGGGAAAATATAATTATTTGTAAAAGGATAATTATTTTGGAGAAAGATAAATAATAATTAATTATTGTGGAAGATAATTAATAATTATTTTGGAGAAAGATAAATAATAATTAATTATTGTGAAAGATAATTAATAATTATTTTTGGAGAAAGATAAATACTAATTAATTATTGTGGAAGATAATTAATTATTTTTGGAGAAGATAAATAATAATTAATTATTGTGGAAGATAATTAATTATTTTGGAAGAAAGGTAAATAATAATTAATTATTGTGGATGATAATTAATTATTCTGTAGAAAGATAAATATTGTTTATGGAGTGAAGTTGTTATGGTTGAGTTAAGATAATTCATTTTGGAAGTTATAAGTGATTTATTAGAAAAGATTTGATTGATTAAATTAATTGAGGACTTAAGTTAATTTGAGATTTTGGAGGGAAAAGTTAGTTTTGGCGGAATTGTAATTAATTGAGTATATATATATGGATATATATATTTAATTAATAATTTGGAAAAGTGTAGTTAATTATATTATGGAATATAATTATATTTATTTGGAAAAGAAAATAATTCATGAAGAGAGAGATGATTGATTTTGATTGGACGAAAAAGATATATATTTATAAGAGAGAATAATGGTTTAAATAAATATATATTTATTGTAGATTTTGGTGAGAGAAAAATAATAATAATAAAGAAGTATTATTATTATTACTAATGGTTATAAATGCCTAAGATTAAGGCATTGATTTAGGAAAGATAATGGGAATAAAGATATATGTATATTTTTTGGTATTATATATATATATATATATCCTAAAAGGAAAAGGAAATAATAATAATAATAATTATTATTGTTATTATTTGGGTCTATAAATAGCATTGGAATGCTTAAGATGGAATTAAAGGAAAAAGAAAAAGGTTCTTTATCTTCTTCTCTAAGATAACCCTCTGCTGTCGCCGCCTCAGTTAAAGTTAAGATTGGTCTCTTTGGAAGCTTGAGGATTTAAAGTGATGAATTAAGAGGATTTTTCGACCTCCATTTGAGTAACCTTGGTAAGCAAATAAAATTAAATTAATATTTTATTAATTTAATTTTGGATCTATTTGGGTTTTCTGTAAAAGGTTCAATTGGCTAAACTTTTTAAGATTTAAATCTTGGATTTTTCCCAATCAAGGTTGAATTAGTTTCAACCCCAATTTTTAGAAAGTTAATTAATTTGGGAGGATTTTTGGATGTTAGCCAATTGCTAATTTCATTAATTAAGATACTAAGTGTTCCTTTTATGATTAGGATCAAGTTAATTGGAGAATTTTACTATCAACTAGGGAGTACCTTTGTTTGGCTAAAATCTCCAGGTAAGAGATTCTCCTACTAGACCTTCGAACTGAATTCAAGAGACCGCATGTAATTATGATTGTGCATTGATGGTAGCTAAAATGCATAATTTGATGATAATGATTATACTGAGATTATGATGATAGTTGATGTTGATGATGATGACTGAGATTATTATGTTGATGATTGATGATGATGACTGATGTTATGTTAATGACCGGTAGTATGTTGTTGATGACTGTTGAGGATTGTTAATGCATGATATATTAATCACATGATTAAGGACGTTAAGATTAATACTCATGCCATGTTATGATGTTATGTTATGCTACATGCTATGGATAGGGTGTTCTGTTAACTTTGTCTATTAGAGTCGTACCTGCATGGGTGTCCTTCGGGATCACCACCTATTTAGGACTGAGTGGTCCGACGGGACGCCAGTCTAGCATGGATAAAGATATGATTCGAGTGATTCGACGGGGTCCTCGCATCCCGATTGTCTTAGTGTTACCCCCGGGTTCACTACAGACCAGCATGTCCTAGGTGCTCCCCCGGGACACCGAAGACCAGATTTTCGTTCCTACGGGAGCGCATGTTGCACGTGTTCGGGAACGTGCCAGAGATTGGGTACCATTTTCAGGACTCTAATGGGAAGTTAACAGACACCTAGCGGGACTAGTAGTAGGTCCCTTACTGAGTATATGTTTATACTCACTCTTTCTATGTTTAACATTTCAGGCGAAGGTAAAGGTAGACGAAAGCTGGCGAGCGACAGAGAAGGATCCGTGACATGCCATATGGGGACTCAGTTTTGCTTCCGCGTTTATGTTTCAATGTTTTCATATTCCGTTTTTAATGAAAATTTAGTCTTCCCTCGTTTCAAAAAGGTGTCTCTTGTCATTGTTTCTTTTTAGTAACGACCTCAGCTTAGTATAAAGAGTTGGGTCGTTACAGTTGGTATCAGAGCGTCAGCTTTTAGGTTCTGTAGACTAACTTACGATGTGAGTCTCTGATTTTGTCCCTATGGCTATTACGGTCCTTCGTCACTCGCCAGGTATGTATTTTATGATACATGATTATGAATATGCACGTGACCTTGCCTGTATTAAACTAGAACTGCATGAATGTTATGATTTATTGGTGATGGCTTTGGTGGTAAAGTTTTAAGAAAAATGTTGGCACGTAAAGATGCTCAAAGGGGTGATTGAGTAGGCAAAAGAGTTGGACGTGTTCAGCGTGATGAACTGTTTTGTGACTGGATATCTAAGAAATAAGTTATGTTGGTGGTTTTAAAGGGAACTAAAGGCATGGTTAAGTTCAAGTATAACAAACACATTTGACGGTGTTTAGAATTGAGTTGCTGGAGGAGGAACAAAGCAAACTTTAGTGCATAGTTATTTTGGTGAGACTTCAAGAAACTGTTTTTGAGTTTACCATGAAGGATAAGTTACAGCTAGTTTAAAGTACAAGTGATGAATTAACGAACTCCTTTAGAATAACTAGCTAAGTTGATGTCATTAAAGAAAGTCAATAGTTGGACATGAGTTTGAACTTTATCAAACAAGAAAAGAGAAATTAGTGAGTTCTAAAGATTGCTAAATGGTGGAGAATGCCTTACTAAGGGTGGAAGTCCGAAGTTGGAAAATAGAATGTAGTTTTTGAAGAGTTATGAATTAAGTTTTACTTGGATAAGTGTAAAGAGAAGAAAAGTATTTGAGAAAAGTAATATTTTGTCAAGTAAGGTAGAGCATTGCGCAACATGAGTGTTGCACTTAAGAAAATTTTATGGCAGAGTTACCAAGTTGAGAAGGCTACTTAGGAACAAGAGTATGACAAGGGAGCTCGATACTCGAAATTGTTCGAGGACTAAAACTTTCGAGGACGAAAGTTTCTTAGCGAGGGAAGATTGTAACACCCAATAAATTTAAGGAACTTATTATGGGTATTACATTAAGTGGACTTCAAAGTTAAGGAATATATTCGGTTGTTTTGTGTTGGATTAATTAAATATATATACATGGGTGTGTATATTTAATTAAAGATTTTGGAATTCGGTAGAATTTGTTATTAATTAAGACGTGAGAGCCAAGTATCCCAAGTTGTTCAAAGATTAGAACTTTCGAGGACGAAAGTTGTTAAAGGAGGGAAGATTGTAACGCCCCAAAAATTTAGATAATTTTGGAGTCAGTTATCTTAATTTTGTTTATCTAGATTTAATTTATTGGGCGTTATTTTGAATCCATTTAATGAGAATTATTTGATTTAAGTGGGAATTAAAATTAATTAAATATTTCTTGGATGAATATTTAATTAATTAGAGGTTTTGACACGTGGTGTTTGTTGAGTTTTTATTAAATGGTAGGTTAAGAGGATTAAGTAAAGTTGTGGATTTTAGTGTTGTTGAAGTTGAATTTAATTAAATAATTATGGACGTTATTTAATTAAACCGTAGGGTGGAAAGTTTGTTGGAGATTTGATAATTATATGTATACGTGGAAATATATATATAATTATTATGTTAAAGGAAAAGATAATTATATTTGTTGAAATAAAATTATTTAAGGAAAAGATAGTTGTATTTTGGAGAAAGGATATTTATTAAAGGAGAAAAAGTAAAATAATTATATTTTGGGAAAATATAATTATTTGTAAAAGGATAATTAATTACTTTGGAGAAGATAAATAATAATTAATTATTGTGGAAGATAATTAATTATTTTGGAGAAAGATAAATAATAATTAATTATTGTAGAAGATAATTAATTATTTTGGAGGAAGATAAATAATAATTAGTTATTGTGGGAAATAATTAATTATTCTGTAGAAAGATAAATCTTGATTATGGAGTGGAGTTGCTATGGTTGGGTTAAGATAATTCATATTGAAAGTTATATACATATAATTATTATGTTAAAGGAAAAGATATTTATATTTGTTAAAATATAACTATTTAAGGAAAAGGTAATTGTATTTTGGAGAAAAGATATTTGGTAAGGGAGAAAAAGTAAAATAATTATATTTTGGGAAAATATAATTATTTGTAAAAGGATAATTATTTTGGAGAAAGATAAATAATAATTAATTATTGTGGAAGATAATTAATAATTATTTTGGAGAAAGATAAATAATAATTAATTATTGTGGAAGATAATTAATAATTATTTTTGGAGAAAGATAAATACTAATTAATTATTGTGGAAGATAATTAATTATTTTTGGAGAAGATAAATAATAATTAATTATTGTGGAAGATAATTAATTATTTTGGAACAAAGGTAAATAATAATTAATTATTGTGGATGATAATTAATTATTCTGTAGAAAGATAAATATTGTTTATGGAGTGAAGTTGTTATGGTTGAGTTAAGATAATTCATTTTGGAAGTTATAAGTGATTTATTAGAAAAGATTTGATTGATTAAATTAATTGAGGACTTAAGTTAATTTGAGATTTTGGAGGGAAAAGTTAGTTTTGGCGGAATTGTAATTAATTGAGTATATATATATGGATATATATATTTAATTAATAATTTGGAAAAGTGTAGTTAATTATATTATGGAATATAATTATATTTATTTGGAAAAGAAAATAATTCATGAAGAGAGAGATGATTGATTTTGATTGGACGAAAAAGATATATATTTATAAGAGAGAATAATGGTTTAAATAAATATATATTTATTGTAGATTTTGGTGAGAGAAAAATAATAATAATAAAGAAGTATTATTATTATTACTAATGGTTATAAATGCCTAAGATTAAGGCATTGATTTATGAAAGATAATGGGAATAAAGATATATGTATATTTTTTGGTATTATATATATATATATATATATATATCCTAAAAGGAAAAGGAAATAATAATAATAATAATTATTATTGTTATTATTTGGGTCTATAAATAGCATTGGAATGCTTAAGATGGAATTAAAGGAAAAAGAAAAAGGTTCTTTATCTTCTTCTCTAAGATAACCCTCTGCTGTCGCCGCCTCAGTTAAAGTTAAGATTGGTCTCTTTAGAAGCTTGATGATTTAAAGTGATGAATTAAGAGGATTTTTCGACCTCCATTTGAGTAACCTTGGTAAGCAAATAAAATTAAATTAATATTTTATTAATTTAATTTTGGATCTATTTGGGTTTTCTGTAAAAGGTTCAATTGGCTAAACTTTTTAAGATTTAAATCTTGGATTTTTCCCAATCAAGGTTGAATTGGTTTCAACCCCAATTTTTAGAAAGTTAATTAATTTGGGAGGATTTTTGGATGTTAGCCAATTGCTAATTTCATTAATTAAGATACTAAGTGTTCCTTTTATGATTAGGATCAAGTTAATTGGAGAATTTTACTATCAACTAGGGAGTACCTTTGTTTGGCTAAAATCTCCAGGTAAGAGATTCTCCTACTAGACCTTCGAACTGAATTCAAGAGACCGCATGTAATTATGATTGTGCATTGATGGTAGCTAAAATGCATAATTTGATGATAATGATTATACTGAGATTATGATGATAGTTGATGTTGATGATGATGACTGAGATTATTATGTTGATGATTGATGATGATGACTGATGTTATGTTAATGACCGGTAGTATGTTGTTGATGACTGTTGAGGATTGTTAATGCATGATATATTAATCACATGATTAAGGACGTTAAGATTAATACTCATGCCATGTTATGATGTTATGTTATGCTACATGCTATGGATAGGGTGTTCTGTTAACTTTGTCTATTAGAGTCGTACCTGCATGGGTGTCCTTCGGGATCACCACCTATTTAGGACTGAGTGGTCCGACGGGACGCCAGTCTAGCATGGATAAAGATATGATTCGAGTGATTCGACGGGGTCCTCGCATCCCGATTGTCTTAGTGTTACCCTCGGGTTCACTACAGACCAGCATGTCCTAGGTGCTCCCCCGGGACACCGAAGACCAGATTTTCGTTCCTACGGGAGCGCATGTTGCACGTGTTCGGGAACGTGCCAGAGATTGGGTACCATTTTCAGGACTCTAATGGGAAGTTAACAGACACCTAGCGGGACTAGTAGTAGGTCCCTTACTGAGTATATGTTTATACTCACTCTTTCTATGTTTAACATTTCAGGCGAAGGTAAAGGTAGACGAAAGCTGGCGAGCGACAGAGAAGGATCCGTGACATGCCATATGGGGACTCAGTTTTGCTTCCGCGTTTATGTTTCAATGTTTTCATATTCCGTTTTTAATGAAAATTTAGTCTTCCCTCGTTTCAAAAAGGTGTCTCTTGTCATTGTTTCTTTTTAGTAACGACCTCAGCTTAGTATAAAGAGTTGGGTCGTTACAAATAATGCCACATATATCTACAAGATTTTTGGGTTTGTTATATTTTAAACAAGTTATTAACAATATCGTTAATAATTATTAAATAGGGAAACTTTCATAAATATAACAAACTAGTGAAATATTTACGGTTTGTGTAACAAAACCTATAAAGTTAACAATTTTTTAAATATTCCAGGTTTGCCCTTCCATCTTTTTATCATCTTTGTGGTTTTTTTATCGTCTTCGTCGTCTTCCTCTGTACTATTCTTTTTTAGCTGCGATTTCTTTTTTCTTTTTTTAGATTTGGGTAACCAAATCTATTTCTTTCTATGTCTTTCTTGTTTTTCTCTCTTTTTTTAGATGCATGCATGTCTTTCTTCTTTTTATTTTTTTTTTCATTCACTGGATGCATCGTCTTTCTTTTTCTTTTTTTTATTTTTTTTATTTTTAACGTTTAGATTAGGTAACCAAATCTGATGATGTATAAGAATCTTGAAAAGATTGGTTAGGCATTTAAATTAGGGTAACCAAAACTAAAAGATTGTGTATAAAGAATATTGAAAAAATGATTTATACCAAATTTTGACAAAAAAAATTGTTTAAATTTGGAGTAGTCAAATCTAAACGATCGTGTAGCTAAATCTAAACGATCGTATACCAAATTATGATAAATAATCGTTTAGATTTGAAACCCCAAATCTAAACGATCATGTAGCCAAATCTAAACAATCGTGTAGCAAAATCTAAACGATCGTATACCAAATTTTGAAAAAAAAAATGGGTAGCCAAATCTAAACGATCGTGTACCCAAATATAAACAATCATGTAACCAAATTAATTAAACAATCGTGTAACAAATTAAACGATAAAATTGAAAAAACAAATCTAAACGATTGTGTACCAAATCAAATGTAAACGATCGTGTACCAAATCCGTTACCAAATATATTATGCGCATTGTTAACGGGGTATTTTTGGTATTTTACACGTTGGGCCTCTAGGCTTTTTTTCATTTTCAGAATTGTTCTATATAGTGTAAATACTTCGCCGCTTTTTTATACTTTTGAAAAGACCCATATTAAATAATACATAATATATATTTTTAATAACAATTTAAAATTATATTTTAGATTATATTCCTGAATTTCTGTAATGCCCCAACAAATTCAATTTTTCCCATTTGTTATTAATATTTAAGTGTGGTTATGGAAAATTCAAATATATTGGAAGAACCTTATCATTTTGAAATTTGCGATTAAATGAGGTTTGGAATCTTTATTTTGTTTAGATAATAAGTATTTTATTTGGAAATAATTGGTGAAGTATTGTTAAATTAAAGGTTAGTTGGTTAAGGGAAAGATGTGGGGACCTAGTTGAGGATAATAAGGAAAATTTCATGAGATTTGGAGAGAGAAGGTGGTTGGTTTTGGAATTTATTTAAAGGAGAAAGAGAAAAAGAAGAAACCCTAACAGCCGCCGTCGCCTTCCGCCACCCTGCCTCGCGCTGGCCGCGAAACCCCGTTGCAGATCCGCCGCACTCAGCGAACTCCTGCCTAAGCGTCACCGCGGCCGCCTGCACACCGTCGCCCGAAGCTGACCCGACCCGCGTTACCCTTCGCGATCCGCAGCCGATCCGTTCGTAGCTGCCTGCCGTCGCGTGTAACTTCGTCCGCCGCGTCGTCGAGCAGCAGCGACCGTCGGTCGTCAGCCGCACGTCTCCAGCCGTCGGAAGCCCGAACCCGGGCTTCGGCCGTCGCCCGAACCCGCGTCCGCATACCGCTCCGTGCTCGCGTGCCGCCCCGAGTCGCAAACAGAGCCCGTGCGCGCCCAGCTCTCTCCGCGTGCAAGCCGCGCCGTCTGCACCGTAAGCTGAGCCGCGCCTCCCTTCTGTCGCAAGCCGAGCCGCACGCGCACAGTTTCTGCATCGAGCCAAGCCGCGCCTGCGCCAAGCCGAGCTGGTCCCTGTTCTTTTTTCAGCCGAGCCGCCAAGTCTTTTAGCCACCTAATTTTTGGTCTTTTCCCCAAGTGTTAGTGGTAAGTTTTTGGGTAAGTCAATGGGTTTCCTTGCATACCCAGATGAGACTTGAACTGCAATTTAAATAAATTAATTTGGACTAAATTAAATTAACTCTTCTAAGGCCACCTTGGACGATTTGACTTAGAGCGTGGATTTCTTCAGTAGGGGCTCAAGCATTGCAACCTCGACCTAGGGTAAGTTATTTCAACTGAGTTTTTGAGCCTTTAGTCGTTGGTGACTTAATTATGAATTTTGGCGTTATTAAACAGTTAGGACCTCGTTGCTTGGAAAGCATACTTGTCTTGCGGTTAGGACTCGTCGAGTAAATCTGCAGGTAAGAGATTTCTACCACTAGCTCAATGTTTAGAACCATGAGACCACATACACCTCCAATTGTGCATGTTAAGGACTAGGCTGTATGAGACGTGTAATTCATGAGAGCATGATGCGATTGATGATGTAGTTACATGATGGCATGATATTGTGGTGACGTGATTTGTTATGATTACATGATGATGCTACGTGCATGTATGTTATGGTTAGGGTACTTGTTAGCTTAGCCTATTAGAGTCGTACCTGCATGGGTGTCCTTCGGGATCACCACTTATTTAGGACTGTGTGGTCCGACGGAACGCCAGTCTAGCATGGTTATAGATATGACTCGAGTGACTCGACGAGGTCCTCGCATCCCGATTGTCTTAGTGTTACCCCCGGGTTCGCTACAGACCAGCATGTCCTAGATGCTCCCCGGGACACCGAAGACAAGATTTTCATTCCTACGCGAGCGCATGTTGCACGTGTTCGGGAACGTGCCAGAGATTGGGTACCACTTACAGGACTCTAATAGGAAGCTAACAGACACCTAGTGGGACTAGTAGTGGGTCCCTTACTGAGTATTTTATACTCATTCTCTTCATGTCATGTTTTTCAGGTAGAGGCCGAGGTAGGGGCAAAGACAAGCTGGCGAGCTACCAGAAGTGACCGTGACGAGCCACAGGGATTTTTGCTTCCGCTTACCCCGTTTTAGAACTTTTGTACTTGAGTTTTATTTTCTTTTCTGTTCACTATTTCATTGTTTAAAAGTAGATAGGGCCCGAGTAGGATTTTAACTTTTTTCATTTTCCATATTATGCCGATTTGATTTTCGTAAATAAAATTCTGAACTTATTTCGTTTTACCTAAACTTTATGGTTTAAATCATGTGTTTTACCTCTAGTAATAACTTCGGCTCAGCATAAGGAGTTGAGTTGTTACAGTTGGTATCAGAGCGCAGTGTTTTAGGTTATGTAGACTGACCTACGATGTAAGTCATTGTTTTGTTTTGGTTTTACTTCCCCCTATGGCTATACGGTCCTTCGTCACTCGTCAGGTATGTCTAAAGTCTTGCTAATGTTAAGATTATAATTTTGCCTGAATAGACTAGACCTAGAGATAGGAGTGTTAAGTTCTTGTGGTGAAAATTTTTGTTGGTGAATTTTAGGGAGAATGCCGCCTCGTAGAGGTGCACGTCGAGGAGGTGGTAGGGGAGGCAGAGGAGCCGGTCGTGGCCAGCCGGAGGAGCAACCTGCTGTGCCAGCGGTTGACCCTAACGCACCGGTCACCCAGGCGGATCTTGCCGCAATGGAGCAGCGTTATCTGGACATGTTGCAAGCTGCTCTGGCGCCTTTCCTCGCTGCTCAGCAGAACCAGGCCGCCCCTGTTCAGGCCCAGACCGTCATTCCTCCAGCCCCTGTGGAAGCTCAACCCGTGCCAGTTCAACTGTCGGCTGAGGCTAAACACTTAAGAGACTTTAGGAAGTATAATCCTAAGACCTTTGACGGATCCATGGACAACTCCACGAAGGCCCAAATGTGGTTGACGTCCATAGAGACTATTTTTTGGTACATGAAGTGCCCAGATGACCAGAAGGTGCAGTGTGCAGTTTTCTTCTTGAGGATAGGGGCACCGCCTAGTGGGAGACTGCTGAGAGGATGCTGGGGGGCGACGTCAGCAAGATAACTTGGGAGCAGTTCAAGGAGAACTTCTACGCTAAGTTCTTCTCTGCCAACGTGAAGCACGCCAAGCTGCAAGAGTTCCTAAACTTGGAGCAAGGCGACATGACTGTGAAGCAGTACGACGCCGAGTTCAACATGCTGTTCCGTTTCGCTCCTGATGTGGTAAGGGATGAGGCGCCAGGACGGAGAAATTCGTTAGAGGACTCAGGCTAGACCTTCAGGGCATTGTCCGAGCCCTCCGGCTAGCCACTCTTGCGGATGCACTACGCATAGCACTGGATTTGAGCCTACATGAGAGAGCTGATTCGTCTAATGCTGTCGGTAGAGGGTCAGCCTTGGGACAGAAGAGAAAGGCGGAGACGCAGCCTGACGTGATACTGCAACGAACTCTAAGGTCAGGAGGTGTCTTTCAGAGACACCGACGGGAGCTTGCAGCAGCCGGGAGGACTCTGAGAGAGCTATCCGCTTGTACTACCTGTGGGAGAGTCCATGGAGGTCGTTGCTTGGCTGGGAGTGGAGTCTGCTTCAGGTAAAAACAACTGGGGCACACTGCTGATGCGTGTCCTCGGAAACCCTTTGAGACGACACCGCACCAGCCTTCTGCTTCCCAACAGGGGAGAGTTTTTGCAACTACCCGGCAAGAGGTCGAGCGAGCTGGTACAGTGGTGACAGGTACGCTTCCAATCTTGGGGCATTATGCTTTTGTACTATTTGACTCTGGGTCGTCCCACTCGTTCATATCCTCTGTTTTCGTTCAACATGTGGGGTTAGAGGTAGAACCGTTGCGTAGTGTTTTGTCTGTTTCTACTCCATCTAGGGAGGTCCTGTTGTCTAAGGAAAAGATAAAGGCATGTCGGGTAGAGATAGCAAATCATATGTTAGACGTGACCTTACTAGTGTTAGACATGCAGGATTTTGACGTGATTTTAGGCATGGTTTGGCTGTCAGCTAACCATGCAAATATAGACTGTTTTGGTAAGGAAGTTGTCTTTAACCCTCCCTCCGGGGCTAGTTTCAAATTTAGGGGGCAAGCATTGTATGCATACCCAAGGTCATCTCAGCCATGAAAGCTAGTAAATTACTCAACCAGGGTACTTGGGGCATCTTGGCAAGCGTGGTAGATACCCGAGAACCAGAAGTTTCCCTATCTTCCGAACTAGTGGTAAGGGAGTACCCTGATGTCTTCCCCGATGAGCTTCCAAGACTTCCGCCTCCTAGGGAGATAGACGAATTAGAACCAGACACTGCTCCTATCTCGAGAGCCTCTTACAGAATGGCTCTAACCGAGCTAAAAGAGCTGAAGGTCCAGTTGCAGGAGTTGCTAGACAAGGGTTTCATCCGGCCCAGTTTGTCACCTTGGGGGGCCCCAGTGTTGTTTGTGAAGAAGAAGGATGGGTCGATGCGCCTTTGCATTGACTACAGAGAGCTGAACAAGGTGACAGTTAAGAACCGCTACCTCTTGCCCAGGATTGATGACTTGTTCGATCAGTTGCAGGGAGCCACTGTCTTTTCCAAGATCGACCTGCGATCAGGCTACCACCAGTTGAGGATCAGGGATAGTGACATTCCCAAGACGGCCTTTCGTTCGAGATACGGACATTACGAGTTCATTGTGATGTCTTTTGGCTTGACTAATACCCCTGCGATGTTTATGGATTTGATGAACAGAGTGTTTAAGGACTTCCTAGACTCGTTCGTCATAGTCTTCATTGATGACATCTTGATTTACTCCAAAACTGAGGCTGAGCATGAGAAGCACTTGCACCAGGTTTTGGAGACTCTTCGAGCCAACAAGCTGTATGCCAAGTTCTCCAAGTTTGAGTTCTAGTTAAAGAAGGTGACGTTCCTTGGCCACGTGGTTTCCAGTGAGGGAGTTTCTGTGGATCCAGCAAAGATCGAAGTAGTGACCAACTGGCCTCGACCGTCCACAGTTAGTGAGATTCGAAGTTTTCTGGGCTTGGCAGGTTACTATAGGAGGTTCGTGGAAGACTTCTCACGTATAGCCAGCCCGTTGACCCAGTTGACCAGAAAGGGAACCCCTTTTGTCTGGAGCCCAACATGCGAGAGTAGCTTCCAGGAGCTTAAGCAGAAGCTGGTGACTGCACCAATCTTGACAGTGCCCGATGGGTCGGGAAGCTTTGTGATCTATAGTGATGCCTCCAAGAAGGGACTGGGTTGTGTTTTGATGCAGCAAGGTAAGGTAGTTGCTTATGCCTCCCGTCAGTTGAAGGGTCATGAGCAGAACTACCCTACCCACGACTTGGAATTGGCAGCAGTGGTCTTTGCACTAAAAATATGGAGGCACTACCTGTACGGTGAGAAGATACATATTTACACTAACCATAAGAGGCTGAAGTACTTCTTCACCCAGAAGGAGTTGAACATGAGGCAGAGGAGGTGGTTCGAGTTGGTGAAAGACTATGACTGCGAGATTCTGTACCCCCCAGGTAAAGCAAATGTAGTGGCTGACGCGCTGAGTAGGAAGGTTGCACATTCAGCAGTGCTAATCACCAAGCAAGCCCCCTTACTCAGAGATTTTGAGAGAGCCGAGATTGCAGTCTCAGTAGGAGAGGTTACCTCACAGTTGGCTCAGTTGTCAGTTCAGCCAACCTTGAGGCAAAAGATTATCGTTGCTCAGCTGAATGATCCTTACTTGGTCGAGAAGCGTCGTTTGGTAGAGACAGGGCAAGGTGAGAACTTCTCCATATCCTCTGACGATGGCCTTATGTTTGAGGGACGCCTGTGTGTGCCAGAAGACAGCGCAGTCAAGACAGAGCTTTTGGCTGAGGCTCACAGTTCCCCATTTACCATGCACCCTGGAAGTACGAAGATGTACCAGGACTTAAAGAATGTCTATTGGTGGAGAAACATGAAGAGAGAGGTGGCAGATTTTGTCAGTAGGTGCTTGGTGTGCTAGCAGGTGAAGGCACCTAGACAGCGACCAGCCGGGTTGTTACAACCCTTGAGTGTGTCAGGGTGGAAATGGGAGAGTGTGTCGATGGACTTCATTACGGGACTGCCCAAGACCCTAAAGGGCTATACAGTGATATGGGTTGTTGTCGACAGACTCACGAAGTCGGCCCACTTTATGCCAGGGAAGTCCACTTACACTGCCAGTAAGTGGGGGCAGTTATACATGATAGAGATTGTGAGGCTACATGGAGTGCCCGTGTCTATCATTTCAGAAAGAGATGCTCCTTTCACATCGAAGTTCTGGAAAGGACTTCAACTTTCATTAGGTACGAGGTTAGACTTCAGCACGACCTTCCACCCTCAGACTGATGGTCAGACAGAGAGATTGAACCAAGTTTTGGAAGACATGTTGCAAGCCTGCGTGCTAGAGTTTTCAGGAAGTTGGGACTCCCATCTGCATCTGATGGAGTTCGCCTATAATAACAGCTACCAGGCTACTATCGGTATGGCACCGTTTGAGGCTCTGTATGGTAAGTGCTGTAGATCTCCTGTCTGCTGGGGCGAGGTTGGAGAGCAGAGGATGCTACGCCCCGAGTTAGTTCAGACCACCAATGCAGCCATACAGAAGATTCGAGCTCGTATGCTGACAGCACAGAGCAGACAGAAGAGTTATGCTGATGTACGACGTAAGGATCTCGAGTTTGAGGTGGGAGACATGGTCTTTCTGAAGGTAGCACCTATGAAGGGTGTTTTGAGATTCGAGAAGAAGGGGAAGCTAAGTCCACGCTTCGTAGGGCCGTTTGAGATTTTGGAGCGGATTGGCCCCGTGGCTTATCGCTTGGCATTGCCCCCATCTTTTTCTACAGTGCATGATGTATTCCATGTCTCTATGCTGAGGAGGTACGTTGCAGACCCGACACATGTGGTGGACTTCGAGCCACTGCAGATGAGTGAGAACCTAAGCTACGAGGAGCAGCCTGTCGAGATCTTGGCAAGAGAAGTCAAGAAGCTCCGTAATCGAGAAATTTCACTGTTCAAAGTTCTTTGGCGGAACCAAGGAGTTGAAGAGGCCACGTGGGAAAGAGAAGAGGACATGCGAACCCAGTACCCCGACCTGTTTGAGGATTAGAGCTTTCGAGGACGAAAGCTTTCTAAGGAGGGAAGATTGTAACAGCCCAACAAATTCAATTTTTCCCATTTGTTATTAATATTTAAGTGTGGTTATGGAAAATTCAACTTTATTGGAAGAACCTTATCATTTTGCGATTAAATGAGGTTTGGAATCTTTATTTTGTTTAGATAATAAGTATTTTATTTGGAAATAATTGGTGAAGTATTGTTAAATTAAAGGTTGGTTGGTTAAAGGAAAGATGTGGGGACCTAGTTGAGGATAATAAGGAAAATTTCATGAGATTTGGAGAGAGAGAAGGTGGTTGGTTTTGGAATTTATTTAAAGGAGAAAAGGAAAAAGAAGAAACCCTAACAGCCGCCGCCGCCTTCCGCCACCCCGCCGTGCGCTGGTCGCGAAACCCCGTCGCAGATCCGTCGCGCTCAGCGAACTCCTGCCCAAGCGTCGTCGCGGCCGCCTGCACACCGGCGCCCGAAGCTGACCCGACCCGCGTTACCCTTCGCGATCCGCAATCGATCCGTTCGTAGCCGCCTGTCACCGCGTGAAACTTCGTTCGCCGGGTCGTCAAGCAGCAGCGACCGTCGGTCGTCAGCCGCACGTCTCCAGCCATCGGAAGCCTGAACCCGCGCTTCGGCCGTCGCCCGAACCCGAAGCCAAACCCACGTCCGCATACCGCTCCGTGCCCGCGTGCCGCCCCGAGTCACAAATCGAGCCCACGCGCGTCTAGCTCTCTCCGCGTGCAAGCTGCGCCGCCTGCACCGCAAGCTGAGCCGCACCTCCCTTCTGTCGCAAGCCGAGCCGCACGCGCACAGTTTCTGCATCGAGTCGAGCCGCGCCTACGCCAAGCCGAGCCGGTCCCTGTTCTTTTTTCAGCCGAGCCGCCAAGTCTTTTAGCCACCTAATTTTTGGTCTTTTCCCCAAGTGTTAGTGGTAAGTTTTTGGGTAAGTCAATGGGTTTCCTTGCATACCCAGACGAGACTTGAACTGCAACCTAAATAATTTAATTTGGACTAAATTAAATTAACTCTTTGAAGGCCACCTTGGACGATTTGACTTGGAGCGTGGATTTCTTCAGTAGGGGCTCAAGCATTGCAACCTCGACCTAGGGTAAGTTATTTCAACTGAGTTTTTGAGCCTTTAGTCGTTGGTGACTTAATTATGAATTTTGGCGTTATTAAACAGTTAGGACCTCGTTGCTTGGAAAGCACACTTGTCTTGCGGTTAGGACTCGTCGAGTAAATCTCCAGGTAAGAGATTTCTACTACTAGCTCAATGTTTAGAACCATGAGACCACATACACCTCCAGTTGTGCATGTTAAGGACTAGGCTGTATGAGACGTGTAATTCATGAGAGCATGATGCGATTGATGATGTAGTTACATGATGGCATGATATTGTGGTGACGTGATTTTTTATGATTACATGATGGTGCTAGGTGCATGTATGTTATGGTTAGGGTACTTGTTAGCTTAGCCTATTAGAGGCGTACCTGCATGGGTGTCCTTCGGGATCACCACTTATTTAGGATTGTATGGTCCGACGGGACGCCAGTCTAGCATGGTTATAGATATGACTCGAGTGACTCGACGGGGTCCTCGCATCCCGATTGTCTTACTGTTACCCCCCGGGTTCGCTACAGACCAGCATGTCCTAGGTG
The DNA here is from genome assembly GCF_025177605.1 of Cucumis melo. Taxonomy (NCBI): domain Eukaryota; kingdom Viridiplantae; phylum Streptophyta; class Magnoliopsida; order Cucurbitales; family Cucurbitaceae; genus Cucumis; species Cucumis melo. The sequence goes on from NC_066864.1 coordinate 29,280,670, forward strand.
CTCCCCGGGACACCGAAGACTAGATTTTCGTTCCTACGGGAGCGCATGTTGCACGTGTTCAAGAACGTGCCAGAGATTGGGTACCACTTACAGGACTCTAATAGGAAGCTAACAGGCACCTAGTGGGACTAGTAGTGGGTCCCTTACTGAGTATTTTATACTCATTCTCTTCATGTTATGTTTTTCAGGTAGAGGCCAAGGTAGGGGCAAAGGCAAGCTGGCGAGCGACCAGAAGTGACCGTGGCGAGCCATAGGGATTTCTGCTTCCGCTTACCCCGTTTTAGAACTTTTGTACTTGAGTTTTATTTTCTTTCCTATTCACTATTTCATTGTTTAAAAGTAGATAGGGCCCGAGTAGGATTTAACTTTTTTCATTTTCCATATTATGCTTATTTGATTTTCGTAAATAAAATTTTGAACTTGATTCGTTTTACCTAAACTTTATGGTTTAAATCATGTGTTTTACCTCTAGTAATAACTTCGGCTCAGCATAAGGAGTTGGGTTGTTACAATTTCAGCGCAAATTACGTTTATTCATATTTTTTATTGCTTTTTATTTTAAAAAGTTCTATTTTGGTGGCAGCACAAATTACGTTTTGATGAAAAAGCTACTCGGCAAGAAGAAAATCATTTGCTTACGCCGAATGTATGAAGAATTTGAAAGTTTTGAAAGGGACAAAGCTTTAACCCTCCAATCTTCGAAGACTTTGAATGGGACGAAGGGTTCAAGAGCTTTTTTCGGAAGTGGAAGATAGGGAAGCTGTAATCTTTTCGGCTTTGAAGAATTACAAGGGTTTCAAGATGTGAAGAGAGTGAAAACGTTTGAATGCTTGCACGATTGGAAAAAGATGTGAAACTGTGTAGAGATTATATGAAGCTTTGATGGTGATAGGTGTTATTTTTTAGGTTTTGGGGGAAATTAGAATTTTCATGGGTTTTAATTGTAGGTGGAGAGTTTCATTTAATTATAGAGTATTTGTTTATTGAATAATTATATTTAGGATTCAAGTTTTTCACTTAAGCAAGGGCATTTAAGACATTGTTTCAGTAATTTTTTTTACAAATTTTTTATTGTGCTATTTTATCAATTTAAATAAAAATTTGTCATTTATCCAAAGTAAACCTTCTATTTTTGCTTATTGTGAATATGACAAATAAGACAAGTAATTAATAATATAAGACAGCTATCAGACGACTATCGAAAGGTTATGAAATGGCTATCAGATGGTTATCCATTTTTAAATTTGCTACTTTTACAATTTTAAAAATGTAGTGACATTGACCTTATTATCATAAATTTTTTTGCTATTTTTGTAAATGCCCCTTAATTGTTATTATTTTTTGTTAGGTTTGGTTGGGTCTCAAGTTTATTTTTTATTATTTTTTTATTTTTCACGTTGACTCTCACTCAAAACACAATACAAAGTTTTTAATATTTAATTTTTATGACAACTTTAGGTTGGGATTTTAATGTTTTTCTTATGAATTGTTACGATATTTGTTTTGTTTAGAATATATAATAGATATCATATGACTATAATATTTTACAAATGTCTTAATTCTCAATTATTTTCATCAATGAGATTTAGCAAATTTTATGTACGGATTTGATCTTATCATTAATTTAAAATAAGAGATATATAAAAAAAATTGGTATTTTTGTTTACCACAACTATTTTGGATTGTATATGTTATGAATATTAAAACTTTCATATTTATACTATTAATTATTTAATATTTTTCTTTATATTAATTTATTTGATTGCATTTAGGAGTGATCCTAATTAATTATGGTATATATGGCATATAATTAGTAAAGCTGTATTTTGAATTTAATTAACAATATATTACCTACAATATTTCAACTAAAGTCTCTCTCTATCCAATATTTTTTCTTCTTCCTATCAAATCTTGTATTCCTTTGTTGTTCATCTCCTTCATGTTTTCTAGTGAGTTCATACTTTTTTTTTTTCATTTTCTATATTTTGCCCAATTATCATTGTATATAACGTTGCTTTTTTTGTTATCGATATGGTCTTTGGTATCAAGAATTACACAATATATAAAACATTGTTTTTTTCTGTATCAAACACAGACTAGAATGTATTTTTGAAATGATTATTACAATGGATTTTTAGGTATTTTAATTGATTTTCTCTTACATTAGTAAATATTAATTTTGTTGATTTGGAGAGAAAATAGTTTCAATTTATAACCTTTATATTAAATCTAATAATGCAATGTTTTTCATATATTTAAATATCATTTCGTAATTTTAAACAATATATAAAGGATGTTTCAGTTTACATGTTTGTTCATTATATACTAAATGATATTGTGGATAATATATACGTTATATTGATATATATATTACTGTCACTAACAATTAATTTTATACATGGTATATTATTAGATTGGATTAATTGGGTCTTCAGGATATACCATGTAATCTTATATCGAACATTATTACAATTGTTTATTATATGATATGATATGATATGTATGTATGAGAAAGCTCATAAATAAAAATCAATAAGTGTTATAATTATATTTGATATAAATTAAACATGATATATATTTAAAATTAATAACTAAACCAAATAATGGTATATTTGTAGAATAGGATATAAATCTAAATCATGGTATATTTTAAAAGCTATAGAATTTGTAGAATAAAAAAAAACATACATATATTTGTACAAAACTCGAGCAACATAAAAACATAGAAATGAAAGAAAAGGAAAACATGATGTAAAAAGTCATATAAAAATGATAATAAAATATGAAAATAAATAGAATTTATGTGGGAAAGAAAACATAAACCAAATATTTAAAATTAAAAAAATAAATATGTACTATCTCACATTAAATAAATCGAATATCATACCATTAAAAAGTATATATGTATTATCTCACATTAAATGCTCCAATTACAAACACCCAAAGTAAAATTTGAAATTAACTCAATAAGGAAATTATCTTCATTTTTTTTTCATATTTGTGTCATTATGAATTTCTTCATTTTTTTAAAAAATAATATTAATCATAACGATGGGTAGTGTTGGTCATTTGGGCCTTACTTGTGTGTAAATTTGAAGATCAATATGCCTTTTATGTAAAAAAATGATTTTTTTAAGCTTCTTATGTAATTGAGTCTATATATTTAGGCTATATGAGTTAAAAACCCTTTAAATAATACATATAATTAAACTGTGGGATATGTATGTGAATTAATAATTTATCACGTTTGGTTATTTTACTAAACTGAGCCTATTATGAGATCTATTTAATTACAGTCCAAGATTTCTAATTGATTATGGAACAAAATAGGTATAAGCATGTTCCTAGATTGATTGCTATGGACCCCAATATATACCAAAATAATAAATACTCAATCTTTCTTGTATCCCATTAAGAGAAAGATCAAGAAAGATCCCACTAAGGACATTCAGGGTTTTGGTTGAGGAAGACGAACCATTTTATAGCCATTAGACAAGTCATTTCATAGACAATAAATTACTCGGAGATGGAATCTAATATGTAACTTATTCTTGACAATTTGGCATGAATGATCTTGGGTTAGTCTATTATATAGATTTAAAGTTTTTATGCTAACACTACAACAAGTCGAGGTATTCCTGACGCATTAAAGCATCGGAATAGGCTAGAAATATATCGAAAACTGATTTCCTAATGTAGAAAGCAACGTCAGGAAGCGTGTCAGGAGAAATGCGTCGGGAGACCTATTCCCGATGCGCTACCAGTACGACGTCGGGAGTGAAGGTCTCCCAACGTCACTATTGCTGATGTTGGTACAACTTTGAAAAACAACGTTCCCCAACATCGTCTCAATGCAACGTAGGAAACTATTATCTCGAGGCTATTGTAAGTGCATCGGGAACGATTTCTCATTATCGATGCATATGCGTCGTCGGGAAAGATTTTAAAAATATGTACATGAAATGCACGGCTCATGTAATGATTGCAGAGGAAGTGCCAATCTTCCATACATTCCACCAATATGTGCGGTGGGTTGGCACGTCCCTGTTTAGGGTCGCTGTACTTTTTGAAATGACTATGATAGTCACCACTAAACTCTTTGAAAGAAGTGAGCATTTGGTGCTCAACAAATCTATTCATTGCTTGATCGTTGAAATAAAGCACAAAATGGTGCTACATATTACAAAACACCACATATTAGCTTGGTTATTTAAGTATGTTTCAAATGAAAACTAAATTGTGTATTGCACGTACCTGTAGATCGCCTTTGATGAATTTGATGTATTCTCTTCCAACATCATCCCACCCAAGGCAGCAAGACTGGAAATGTACGCCTGACACACATGCCAATGGCTTGGCTGAACTGAACAACGTGTGGAGATATGGAGTTTTTCGCTTTAGGTGCTATGGACATGGGAATCCTACCATTGGCGTGGACGTACCTCTACAACTCCAAGAGTCGAGACTGCTAACCTCTCTTAGAAGTCAGAAATGGTTGAGTAGTTTTTGCTGAATAAAACAACAAATTATATGAGAAACAAGTTAAAATAATTATGAGTTAAAGTACCGAGACAGTCACCCGAATTGTGGTCTACTAAGGATGACCCTCCTGCAGTGTTTAACTCTTTACCGAACTCGAGGAACCTCGCATCTGTAACGACCCAACTTTTTATACTAAATTGAGGTCATTACTGCTTAAAAGAAAATAAAAACTTTCTAAAGAAAATGGAAAATAAAACTATCTTTTTCTGAAAACCTTAAATATGCATTAAAATCATAAATAAATAAATAATGTAGAAATAAATCTAAAATAAACTCCTAATACGGGCCCTATCTACTTTTAAAGAAAATAGTCAAGAATACAAAAATATTGAAAACGTAACTATAAAGTAAAAGCGGAAGCAAAATGTTTCCCTATGGCATGTCATGGTCACTTCTTGTCATTCGCCAGCTTTCCTCTGTCCTTACCTCTACCTCTGCTTGAAATATTAAACATAAAAAGAGTAAGTATAAACATATACTTAGTAACGACCTACTACTAGTCCTGCTAGGTGTTTGTTAACTTCCCATTAGAGTCTTGTAAAGAAGTACTTCTAAATTGATGCGTTTCCGAAGACGCGCAAACTAATGATCCCGTAGGAACATCTCTGGTCTTCGGTGATATATTTTGAAAGAAGACTTGGGACAAACGAGTCTTTAGTGAACTTGAAGGAATATTTAGGACAATATGGCTATAAGTGATCCCATCGAACCACTCATATACATAACATCTCATAAGACTGGTGATCTTGTCAGACCACACAGTCATAAAAAGGTGGTGATCCCTAGGGACATCTATATAGGTACAACTCTAATAGACAAAGTTAACAAAACACCCTAACCATAGCATATAGTACATCATAACATCATAAACATGACATGAGTGTTAATCATAACATTCTAAATCATGAGATTAATATTTTATGCATTAACATTAACATCATCAATCATTATCATCAATATAACTCAGTCATAACTATTTCACTATCATCAACATAACTCAATTATAACTATTAGTCATCATCATCAACATAACTCAGTTATACTGTTAGTCACCATCAATACATTATGCATTTTAGCTACATCAATGCATAATAGAAAAAAATCACATGCAAACTCTTACTTCAGTACAAGGGTCTTGTAGTAGAATCTCTTACCTAGAGATTAGCTTAACAAAAAATATTCCTAACAACAGTTAAGCTTTCTCAAACAATCAAGTCTTAAATAGTAATGAGAAATACTAAGTTCAATAACTTAATTAATAGTTGTTTAAAGACCATAAAGTCCTACTAATTCAACTTACCCAAAGTGAGGTTGAATTCCAATTCAACCTTGATTGGGGAAAAATCAAAGTTATATGTTCTCCCAATTAGAGCTAACTGAGCTTTCACGAAAAAATAACCAAATTAATCCTAAATTAAAATTATTTAGAGTCTAAAATCAATATTTGTTGGGTATGCCTAAAACCCTATCAAAACTTACCAAAAATAGGTTTAATAGGACTAAAACTTGGGTAGCAGCTTGGCTTAAAAAAATTGGCTCGGCTTGGAATGAATAGGTGACTCGCACGCGCGGATTGGTGGACAGGGACGACTTGGGTTGCTACTGGTAGAGGATGGCTCGACTTCGACACAAAATGGAGAGATGGCTAGCTTAATTGTGCATACGACTCGACTGAATGTGCTCACAGTGTCACAACCCCTCCCAAACTACCTACTAGCTTAGACCGAAAGACGGCGTGATGCCGACCGACAATGCTTTTCTCTACCGATATCTGTCGACTCTGTCAAATTCTTTAATGTGATAAACTTGCTAATCTAGTATATAAACTCTTATACATGCAACACAACACAGCGGAACCTAGACTAATCATATACATACATGAAGTGTAGCGCAGAAATAACTGATTTTGCAAGTAAACCTGGAGACAACTTAACCAAAACCAAAACATAACCAACAAAGGTTTACACAACCGCAGCTCCAAAAGCTTACACAAACTGTAGAGTATCTATATCATATAATATATATACATCATAACACAACAGACTTTATGCACAACTCTAATCACGTACTAGTAATCGATATAAGAGTTTCAACAGACTAAGGCAGTCTACAGGCACCGAGAACTCGATCTCTACCTGAAAAGTGGGTAAAACATTTTGGAAGGGTAAGCTATGAAGCCCAGTGAGTGACAATACTTTAAAATTATAAATCAGAACTCATGATAATCTTTGGAAACTTATAAATCTAACAAGCAAAGCGTTAACTGTAAATATTTTCAGAAAATAGCTCCTTCAAACATTCAATACGTATATCTATAAAATCTAGCAAGACATTTCCTGTTTATAAACTATTTAACTAACATGACTTCATTACGTTGTGTAGGGCACGTCCAGTACAACCAACGTTTATTAGTTCTATGATGTAGTGGGGTCCGTCTATCACTCCTATCGTCTTTGTTGTAGTGGGGCTCGCCAACACTCACAACAGCATCGAAACAGCACTCACGATAGCAACGTCAACAATGGAATGTAACTTGTGTGCACATGGTATCCTCTAGCCTCAGGCTCAAGATCTCAGTCATGTAGTTAATGGAAATATCATAAAGCATATGAAAATATTAAAACATGTATGCTTATCTTAACCTTGCATAAACTCAAACTTACTCTGCTTGTTTGTGGAAAAATCGAAAATCTTAAAATAATTCTTTAAACTATGTTTTTCTTAAACAAATGCCATTTCAACTGCTTTTCAGAACTCATTAATTACGTGCTAACATGTGAATTCCATTATGAAATCTAAGCTCGAAACTCATACTTGAAAGCTAAACATAGAAATCATATATCATTTATAAACACGTAGTCAAGCACGTTAAACATTTAGTTATAAGAAACAATATTTTTTAAAAGAATCATTTTCAAAACTTGTTTTTGTTACTCACAGTCTTAGACTAGTTCCCTGGTGTGTAAACCCGACCTATTTTCCCTTGGCCTATCAAACAACCAAAACCAAGTATTAGAAACCTAAATATTGTGATCTTCAAATGTTATGATTGACATGACTCACTAGAGATGATGCTTAAGAAGTCTAGCTTTAAGAAATAAAACCATATTCCACACATTTCTTAAAATTTTCCAGATTCGCAGTACGAATTTCAAATGATCACAACTCTTCCAATACTTAACTAAAATGAGAGTTCTTTATGTCAAAATCTTCATTTTTCGGTCCTCTGTAACTTACCTCAAGACATGTAAGTCTGATTCCCTATGTATAATCTCCAAAATCCCTCCAAACAGATCCACTCCAACAATCGCATACACCACAATCCCTTTAACTTGTCCCTACAATTTACCTTATTTTCAGTCATTTTTGGTTTACCATTTCTTCATGAAAGTTGTAAATTGAATAAGATTTCCAACCATACCAAATATAGATCCTAAATCCACCGGGTACACCCTAAAATTCTAAAAACAACAGAGATCTCCTGATTTTGCGTGAAAGCAACCTGCCCTTTCTTTTCTGTCAAAATTCACCCAATGAACATTAGAATTTGCTTAAACTTTCTTCATAAAAAATTTTCAAAAATTAATTAGCTTTCAGTAAATGTAAACCTCACCTCTTAATTCGTTTTGTGTAGCTCAAACCAATCAGAACACCAGAGGTGTGCAGATTGGATCAAAATCTGTCATGATTGAAACTTCTTTTGAGTTTTCCCCTTCTTCTTCAACCTTAGAGCTAAGAAATATTCTTCATCTTCCTTATATTACTGAAAATACTGATGAATACTCATGCCATGCCATGTTATGATGTTATGTTGTGCTACATGTTATGGATAGGGTGTTCTGTTAACTTTGTTTATTAGAGTCGTACCTGCATGAGTGTCCTTCGGGATCACCACCTTTTTAGGACTGCGTAGTCCGACGGGACCGCCAGTCTGGCATTGACATAGACATGATTTGAGTGATTCGACGTGATCACTCGATTGTCTTAGTGTTTCCTTCGGGTACACTAAAGACCAGATTGTCCTAGGTGTTCCTTTGGGTTCACCAAAGATCAGATATGTTCCTACGGGATCACAGATTGCACGTGTTTGGGAACGTGCCAGTTCTTGGGTACCACTTTTCAGGACTCTAATGGGAAGTTAACAGACACCTAGCGGGACTAGTAGTAGGTCCCTTACTGAGTATATGTTTATTCTCACTCTTTCTATGTTTAATATTTCAGGCGAAAGTAAAGATAGAGGAAAGCTGGCGAGCGACAGAGAAGGATCCGTGACATGCCATATGAGGACTCAGTTTTGCTTCCGCGTCTATGTTTCAGTGTTTCGATATTCTGTTTTTAATGAAAATGTAGTTTCCCTCCTTTCAAAAAAGTGTTTCTTGTTATTGTTTCTTTTTAGTAATGACCTCAACTTAGTATAAAGAGTTGGGTCATTACAGTTGCTCTGAAGGACATAGATAAGCAGTGGAGAAGGGTTGCTCGAGAGAGAAGAAGAAGAAGAAGAAAGGAAAAAAAAATCGCTTCCCACTTTCCTCTTTCTTTCCTTTTATCTTTTCTTGTCTTTTTCTTATCTTTTTGTTTTATTTAACAAAACCTTTAATTAATTATATAAACTAAATAATATAATCAATTTCCATTTTTTTCTTTTATATACATAAAAAGAAATAATAATCCAAAAAGAATCTCGGGTTTACAACTTACCTTCCCTTTAGAAAATTTCATCATCGAAATTTAGATGTCCTTAACTGAAAAGTATCGGGTATCTCTTCTTCATTCGATCTTCTGGTTCCCAAGTTGCCTCCTCCACTCCATGATGTCTCCACAAAACTTTTATGAGTTGAATCCTCTTATTTTTCAAAACTTGTTCCTTTCTGTCGAGGATTTGAACTGATTCTTCATCATAACCCAAATCTTCTTTCAATTCAAATGGTTGCTCTCGCAACACATGTGATAGATCTGGTATATATTTCTTTAACATGAATACATTAAAAACATCATGCATTCAAGCAAGTTCTATTAGCAACTCAAGTCCATAAGCTACTGGTCCCACTCGTTCTGTTATCTGATATGACCCAATATATCTAAGACTTAACTTACCTTTTCTTCCAAAACGAATAACACCTCGCCATGGAGATAACTTCAAGAAAACTTGATCTCCAACTTGAAATTCTAAGTTTCTTCTGTTGGGTTTTATGTCCTAAAACTCGTAGATAGTAAATATAATCAATTGACTGCCATTACTAAAGTATTTTATTATTATAATTTCAATACTTTTTATTGATTATATTATTAGTTTTGTCTTAAAAACCTAAATCCAATAAACTAACATTCTAAGCTTTTTGATGAGTCTTGAACAGTATGTTACATATGGGGATCAATGTTCAAGATCAGCTTAAAGGGTCTATAGTATTGGGTTAAGGTTGGATACCTTATCCTGTTAACACTATGAATACGGCTCACTTTGTATTTGATACAAACACATTGATCCAATGTGTTCATGTACGCGACATGCGAGTGAGGGTATCCTATGCAATGAGTTTGCATATGACTGGACAACGAAATAGTAGTCACTAGATGTAACTCTGTTAACTAGTTGGATTTCTATTTCATTAGGATGACTTAGGTACTTAGTCTTAATCCTGAGTGTATTATGAACTCCTGTTTGAAAGGGATTATCCTTTGATTTGTACGAGTGAGTGTGGCCAAATTTCCGACTCAATATGCTTATCAATTTGGGGACAAGACCGACTGGGGAGCTGGGAACATAATCACACAAGATGGAATTCACTCCTTCCCGCCTTTAGGGTAAGTAGATAAGTGTTCCCTTAAATGGTGTCTCCGGGACTTGAATAAAGGGCCCAACCCTCTCTATGGCACAAGAGGGGTTTCTGTTTAGTAGTTGGACCATAAACAGGTTGTTCATTAGAGGAGCACTGGTATTTACGGACTAAAGGTAACCTAGGGGTAAAACGGTAATTTGATCCAGCTGGTGCTACGAACACTTGTGAAGGACTAACTTATTGGTATTGGTCTATATCCGTGGACACAGAAATATATCTACAGTGAGAAGAGTTCAGTCGTGAGTCTTTAGTGGAGTGTACACACAGTTAACGAATATTGATTAATGTAGTTAATGAGTTTAGCTAATTAATCTCATATCGTTGTAGCTTCTGATCTGTAGGTCCATTAGGTCCCCTTCCTAGCTCATAAAGAGTAATGAGATTTATTTATATTGGTTGTAATTTGAAATGTTCAAATTTACTTTGGGAATTAATATAGTGTATATTGATACATTATAATATAAATTTTATTAGACTTTATTATATAACTTTAATTTTGGATATGATTCAAAATTAAATTACGAGAGAATAAAATATTTGAATAAGTTCCAATATTAGTTTAATTTGAATTAGATTCACATTAAAACTATAAGTTAAAATTTAATGTGTATATGATACATATTAAAACTATAGGTTATGAGAGAAGTTTATATTTGAATATGATTTAAATTGTGGATTAAATTACATATAAGATATTTAATTTAGAAATTAATTAATTGGAGAATTAATTAATAGTTTAGTTTAATTTGATTTAATTAAATTAATTAAATTAAAACTATAGGTTATGCGAGAGATATTCATTTAAATATGATTAAATGAAAATATTAATTAAATATGATTTAATTAATTATTAAATTAATTAATTATTTAATTAAATTAATTAATTTATTTAATATATATATATATATATATATATTAATTTAATAATTATTATTAAATTAATAGGGAACGTGGGTGGTTTTCCCACGTTCCCATTTATTATCTCCATCTTCCCACTTCTTTCGTCAGAAGAAGTGGGAATTCTTTGCGTAACAATCACAACAGTGAGTTCTGCGAAGAAAACTCTCCATTCTCTCTGAAAAAATTCTCTCCATTCCCTTATTTCAATTTTGGTTCCCACAAACCTTCTCAATCAGAGAATATGAAGGTTTCCAAGTGGTAGTGCCCCAAAATTTGGTGATTGGTAGATTCAGAGTCGTTAACGAGCGTAAGTTTTTTCTTCTCTGTATTTTTTCAAAGCATGTTTAACCATAAAAATTGTTTTTCTATTTTTTGCCAATGTATTGATATTTTTAAGGTTCCAATTAAAATTGAGTTTCTGTAATTTTTCCGCTGTAAAGGGTTTTTTTTCCTTCAATTGGTATCAGAGCCATCTCAATTTTTATTGAGAATTTTAAAAATTTGCATTGGTTAGGTGGGATCTCTGCATTATGAATTTGGTTTTTGCAATTGAATGTTTCTGTAATTTTGGCCATAGATTTACTGTTTTGATAAGATCAAAATGTAAAAGCCCCTGCGTTTTTGGGCATTTTAATTTGTAAATCTGTAATTTAGAGTCCAATTTTTGGATTTGGGGTGTTTTTCTGAGTTTTTCGACACCAAATTTGTCCAAAACAGACAACCGAAAGGTCATGAATGGAAGTTTTTTCGATTCTGTACGGAAACCGAAGCGGAAAAAAAAAACCGCGGCTGAAGGTTGAAAAAGGGATGACGTCATGCGGACGTCATCATGACGTCGGCAGTGCATCATCATGACGTCAGCAGCCACTGTATGAATAGGCGCGGCTCGGCGGCTTGGTTTAGTGACGGTCGGCTCCGGTTGGCTCAGTTCGACTCGGTCGGCTTCGGTTTACAATCTGGCACCGGTTCAGGCTGTTTTCAAGCCGGTTCTTCTTATTTTGGGCCGGTTCAACCAATTTTTTGTCGGTTTGGAGCGATTTTTGACTGGTTCAAAGTTTTTGGACCCGGTTTGAAGCTCTTTGAAGGTTTTGAGGTCGGTTTTGGAGCTTTGAAAGGACTTTTAAGATAAATTTAAGGCTTTATTATTGTAATTTTTGCTTTATTTTGTCCTAGGGGTCAATTTTATAGGTTCAATTGTTATTTAAATGCTTTATGGATGTCATTTAGATAAATCCCACCTTAGGTTAAGCATGTTCATGCATTTTTATATATTATAAATGTTATAATGTATGGTTTTAATGCATGACTATGAATTTCATGAGTAATTTAAAATATGTTGATATTTTAAATATATGAAATTGAATAAGCATGATGCATGACATTACATAGTTAAATATAATTTGTTATATTTAAATTAATGTATTGTGTATGTTTGATTGATTTTCATATTTTTTAATATAATTGTTATATTAATAAAAGATGAAAATTAATTTGCATTGTGCATATTACATCCATAGTTTAATATAATTGTTATATTAATATAATGTATGCATGTAATATGGTTTTATTTAATTATAATTTGATTTTCATTATTTAAACCATAGTATGCATGATTATAGGGCTAATAAACTAATTTTATAATAGTTATAAAATTTGATTATTAGAAACTATCAACCTATAATAAAGAGTTGCATGCAAACATAGGATCTTAGGATTAATTTGGTTTAATTTTAAATTGTTTAAAATTAAATAGACCTAAGATCACATTAATTCTAATAGGATTATAATTAAGTCTTATTTTTAGTTTAATGAAACTAAATAGGATAAATAGGATTTAAGGTTATAAGGGAACTCCACCGGTAAAGTTCTGTTTAAGGTTGGGGGTACTTAAGTTAACGGTTTACGGAACACCTCCTACCTGGGAACTGACCCGGAACCGGCGTTGAATTAACCTTATTCCTATTAGCATAAGATGTCACTAGGTAAATTAAATGGTTTAATACACCTAGAAACTTTAGTGTAATGTTTTATTATAAGTGTTATAATAAGAATAGACTTAGTTAGATTCATTTACCTGAAATTTAGCTAAGTGCAACTAAACATTTTAGTGGTAGAAAAATGGTATATATGATATATCAATTTTTTGCTCTCACATCCCTAAGAGTTCACACGTGAGATCCATACTCGGCTTCGTGTCACCCTGGGCGCGGCCTCCCTTCGGAAAGTGTTTGTATGGGTCAATAACAAGGTGAATAGGGGAAATGTTCATAGTAAGTGGGAGAAGGACGCGTGTCAACGTATCCTACGGTCTCCTCCATTAGGTTACACCATGAGATTTCTATGATCCGCCTGCGTGTCGTCCTGGAGCGACCATCCCATCGGAGTGCTTGATCATATAAGTCGGAACATCGGAAACTCCAGAAATGGATAGGATTTCTTAGGTTAATCTTCAACAGTTGTCTTTCCTAACGGTAGCCTATTGAAGCGTAGCTCTGGAATCTGAAAATGGTAGGGTCACACTTACAAGATGAATTAAGTTAGTTAATGAATCCTTGACCGAAGAACGATAGCTAAGAACTATAGGAATAAGAGTTATTCTGGTATTAGTAATTAGTTGAGATTGTCTCAATTCAGAAGAGGAGTAATTGATCACCCTTCGGTGATTGTTGCTCTAAACTTCTGAAGTATCGTTGCAAAAAACTAAATCATTAGTTTTATTAGGGTTCTTTGATTATTTGTTTTTTTGCTAAATTGATTGGATTGTTTTATGTAATGGGTTAAGACAAAGATAACTAATACGGTCAATTGTTTGTTATTTCAGCATGTCTTGCTCAATTATTGCATTGCTTAAAAAAGATCAATTAACCGGTGAAAATTATGCGACGTGGAAATCAAAACTGAATATGATTCTAGTTATCGCTGATCTACGCTTCGTCTTAATGGAGGAATGTCCTCCTTTCCCCACTAAATATGCATCCCAAAGTGTTAGGGATGCATATGACTGTTGGACAAAGGCCAATGACAAGGCTCACCTCCACATCTTGGCTAGTATTTCTGACATTTTGAGTAAGAAACATGAGATCATGGTCACTGCACGTCAGATAATGGACTCTCTTAGAGAGATGTTTGGGCAACCGTCCATTCAGATCAAACAAGAGGCAAATGTTGCCCATTCTAAGAGGTTTGCACCTTCATCTTCTGGATCTGAGAAAATTCAGAAGAGAAAAGAAGGGAAGGGGAGAGGTCCAACTATTGCTGTTGAGGGCAAAGGGAAGGCTAAGGTAGTCATTAAGGGGAAATGTTTCCACTGCAATGTTGATGAGCATTGGAAAACAAATTGCCCTAAGTACCTTGTTAAGAAGAAAGAAAAGGAAGGTAAATATGATTTACTTGTCTTGGAAACATGTTTAGTGAAAAATGACCAAAATGCTTGGATACTTGATTCAGGGGCCACTAACCATGTTTGTTCTTCTTTACAAGAAACTAGTTCCTTCAAACAGCTTGAGGAGAGTGAGATGACACTCATGGTTGGAACGGGAGATGTCATTTCAGCTCGTGCAGTGGGAGATGTTAAGTTGTTTTTTGGAATTAAATTCATGTTTTTGGAAAACTTGTACATAGTTCCTAAAATTAAAAGGAACTTAGTTTTCGTTTCTTGTCTTATTGAACATATGTACTCAATTAATTTTTCTATGAATGAAGCGTTCATTTCTAAGAATGGTGCTAAGCTTGAAGACAACTTGTATGTATTAAGACCTAATGAAGCAAAAGCAGTTTTAAATCATGAGATGTTTAGAACTGCTAATACTCAAAATAAAAGGCAAAGAATTTCTCCAAATAACAATACCTATCTTTGGCATTTAAGATTAGATCACATAAATCTCGATCGGATCGGGAGATTGGTAAAGAATGGACTTCTAAACAAGTTAAAAGATGATTCATTACCTCCATGTGAATCTTGTCTTGAAGGTAAAATGACAAAGAGACCTTTTACTGGAAAAGATTATAGAGCCAAAGAGCCTTTAGAACTTATACATTCGGACCTCTGTGGTCCGATGAATGTAAAAGCTAGAGGGGGTTTTGAATACTTCATCTCTTTTATAGACGATTATTCTAGGTATGGTTATTTATACTTAATGGAGCATAAGTATGAAGCTCTTGAGAAGTTCAAGGAGTATAAGACTGAAGTTGAAAATCTATTAAGTAAAAAGATTAAAATACTTCGATCTGATCGAGGTGGAGAGTACATGGATTTGAGATTTCAGGACTATATGATAGAACATGGAATCCAATCCCAACTCTCAGCACCTGGGACACCTCAACAAAATGGTGTATCAGAAAGGAGAAATAGAACCTTGTTAGACATGGTTCGTTCAATGATGAGTTACGCTCAATTGCCTAGCTCGTTTTGGGGGTATGCAGTAGAGACTGCAGTTCATATCTTGAACAATGTTCCCTCGAAGAGTGTTTCTAAAACACCTTTCGAGTTATGGAGAGGACGTAAACCTAGTTTAAGTCATTTCAGAATTTGGGATTGTCCAGCACACCCAAGAAGTTGGAACCTCGTTCAAGGTTATGTCAATTTGTTGGTTACCCTAAAGAGAGGAGAGGTGGTCTATTCTTTGATCCACAAGAAAATAGAGTGTTTGTATCGACAAATACTACTTTCTTGGAAGAAGACCGCATGAGAGATCATAAACCACGAAGCAAATTAGTATTATGTGAAGCTACTGATGAATCAACAAGGGTTGTTGATGAAGTTGATCCCTCATCAAGAGTTGATGAAACCACCACATCAGGTCAATCTCATCCTTCTCAATCGTTGAGAATGCCTCGACGCAGTGGGAGGATTGTATCACAACCTAAACGTTATTTGGGTTTAACTGAAACTCAGGTTGTCATACCAGATGATGGTGTAGAGGATCCATTGTCCTATAAACAGACAATGAATGATGTAGATAAGAACCAATGGGTTAAAGCCATGGACCTTGAAATAGAGTCTATGTACTTCAATTCAGTGTGGGAGCTTGCAGATCTATCTGAAGGGGTAAAACCTATAGGGTGTAAATGGATCTATAAGAGAAAGAGAGATTCAGTTGGGAAGGTACAGACCTTCAAAGCAAGACTTGTAGCAAAAGGGTATACCTAAAGGGAAGGGGTTGACTATGAGGAAACTTTTTCTCCTGTTGCTATGTTAAAGTCTATAAGGATTCTCTTGTCCATCGCCACATTTTATGATTATGAAATATGGCAAATTGATGTCAAGACTGCTTTTCTGAATGGCAATCTTGAAGAGAGTATCTTTATGTCTCAGCCCGAGGGGTTCATAACCCAAGGTCAAGAGCAAAAAGTTTGCAAGCTGAATCGATCCATTTATAGGTTGAAACAAGCATCTAGATCTTGAAACATTAGGTTTGATACTACGATCAAATCCTACGGTTTTGACCAGAACGTTGATGAACCTTGTGTATATAAGAAAATCAACAAAGTAAAAGTAGCTTTCTTAGTACTTTATGTGGATGATATCCTCCTCATTGGAAATAATGTGGGATACCTTACTGACGTTAAAGCTTGGCTAGCAGCCCAATTCCAAATGAAAAATTTAGGAGAGGCACAATATGTTCTTGGGATCCAAATCATAAGGGATCGTAAGAACAAAACGCTAGCACTGTCTCAAGCAACCTATATCGACAAAATGTTGGTTCGATATTCGATGCAGAACTCTAAGAAGGGTTTATTACCTTTCAGGCATGGGGTTCACTTGTCTAAGGAACAATGTCCTAAGACACCTCAAGAAGTTGAGGATATGAGACGTATTCCCTATGCCTCAACTGTGGGCAGCTTAATGTATGTTATGCTCTACACTAGGCTAGACATTTATTATGCAGTAGGAATAGTCAGTAGGTATCAGTCCAACCCAGGGTTTGACCACTAGACGGCGGTTAAAATTATTCTCAAGTATCTTAGGAGAACGAGAGACTACATGCTTGTGTATGGAGCTAAGAATTTGATCCTTACAGGATACACTACCTCTGATTTTCAAACCGATAAGGATTCTAGAAAATTTAATAATTATTATTAAGTTAATAGGGAACGTGGGTGGTTTTCTCACGTTCCCATTTATTATCTCCAACTTCCCACTTCTTTCGTCAGAAGAAGTGGGAATTCTTTGCGTAACAATCACAACAGTGAGTTCTGCGAAGAAAACTCTCCATTCTCTCTGAAAAAATTCTCTCCATTCCCTTATTCCAATTTTGGTTCCCACAAACCATCTCAATCAGAGAATAGGAAGGTTTCCAAGTGGTGGTGCCCCAAAATTTGGTGATTGGTAGATTCAGAGTCGTCAACGAGCGTAAGTTTTTTCTTCTCTGTATTTTTTCAAAGCATGTTTAACCATACAAATTGTTTTTCTATTTTTTGCTAATGTATTGATATTTTTAAGGTTCCAATTGAAATTGAGTTTCTGTAATTTTTCCGCTGTAAAGGGTTTTTTTCCTTCAATTGGTATCAGAGCCATCTCAATTTTTATTGTGAATTTTAAAAATTTGCATTGGTTAGGTGGGATCTCTGCATTATGAATGTGGTTTTTGCAATTGAACGTTTCTGTAATTTTGGCCATAGATTTACTGTTTTGATAAGATCAAAATGTAAAGGCCCTTGCATTTTTGGGCATTTTAATTTGTAAATCTGTAATTTAGAGTCCAATTTTTGGATTTGGGGTGTTTTTCTGAGTTTTTCGACACCAAATTTGTCCAAAACGAACAACCGGAAGGCCATGAACGGAAGTTTTTTCGATTCTTTACGGAAATCGAAGCGAAAAAAAAAAAACCGCGGCTGAAGGTTGAAGAAGGGATGAGGTCATGCGGACGTCATCATGACGTCGGCAGTGCATCATCGTGACGTCAGCAGCCACTGTTGGAATATGCGCGGCTCGGCTCAGCGGCTTGGTTCAGTGACGGTCGGCTCCGGTCGGCTCGGTTCGGCTCGGTCGGCTTCGGTTTACCATCTAGCGTCGGTTCAGGCTGTTTTCGAGCCGGTTCTTCTTATTTTGGGCCGGTTCAACCAATTTTTGGCCGGTTTGGAGCGATTTTTGACTGGTTCAAGATTTTTGGGCCTGGTTTGAAGCTTTTTGAAGGTTTTGAGGCCGATTTTGGAGCTTTGAAAGGACTTTTAGGATAAATTTAAGGCTTTATTATTGTAATTTTTGCTTTATTTTATCGTAGGGGCCAATTTTACAGGTTCAATTGTTATTTAAATGCTTTATGGATGTCATTTAGATAAATCCCACCTTAGGTTAAGCATGTTCATGCATTTTTATATATTATAAATGTTATAATGTATGGGTTTAATGCATGATTATGAATTTCATGAGTAATTTAAAATATGTTGATATTTTGAATATATGAAATTGAATAAGCATGATGCATGACATTACTTAGTTAAATATAATTTGTTATATTTAAATTAATGTATTGTGTATGCTTGATTGATTTTCATATTTTTTAATATAATTGTTATATTAATATAATGTATGCATGTAATATGGTTTTATTTAATTATAATATGATTTTAATTATTTAAACCATAGTATGCATGTTTACAGGGCTAATTAACTAATTTTATAATAGTTATAAAATTTGATTATTAGAAACTGTCAACCTATAATAAAGATTTGCATGCAAACATAGGATCTTAGGATTAATTTGGTTTAATTTTAAATTGTTTAAAATTAAATAGACCTAAGATCACATTAATTTTATTAGGATTAGAATTAAGTCCTATTTTTAATTTAATGAAACTAAATAGGACAAATATGATTTAAGGTTATAAGGGAACTCCACCGGTAAAGTTTTGTCTAAGGCTGGGGGTACTTAAGTTGACGGTTTACGGAACACCTCCTACGTGGGAACTGACTCGGAACCAGCGTTGAATTAACCTTATTCCTATTAGCACAAGATGTCACTAGGTAAATTAAATGGTTTAATACACCTAGAAACTTTAGTGTAAAGTTTTATTATAAGTGTTATAAGAAGAATAGACTTAGTTAGATTCATTTAGTCGGAATTTAGCTAAGTGCAACTAAACCCTAAATTAATAGAACATTTTAGTGGAAGAAAAATGGTATATATGATATATCAATTTTTTACTCTCACGTCCCTAAGAGTTCACACGTGAGATCCATACTCGGTTTCGTGTCGCCCTGGGCGCGACCTCCCTTCGAAATGTGTTTGTATGGGTCAATAACAAGGTGAATAGGGGAAATGTTCATAGTAAGTGGGAGAAGGACGCGTGTCAACGTATCCTACGGTCTCCTCCATTAGGTTGAACCGTGAGATTTCTATGATCCGCCTGCGTGTCGTCCTGGAGTGACCATCCCTTCGGAGCGCTTGATCATATATGTCAGCACATCGCAAACTCCAGAAATGGATAGGATTTCTTAGGTTAATCTTCAACAGTTGTCTTTCCTAACGGTAGCCTGTTAAAGCGTACCTCTGGGATCTGAAAATGGTAGGGTAACACTTACGGAATGAATTAAGTTAGTTAATGAATCCTTAACCGAACAACGATAGCTAAGAACTATAATAATAAGAGTTATTCTGGTATTAGTAATTAGTTGAGATTGTTTCAATTCAGAAGAGGAGTAATTGATCACCCTTCGGTGATTGTTGCTCTAAACTTTTGAAGTATCGTTGCAAAAAACTAAATCATTAGTTTTATTAGGGTTCTTTGGTTATTTGTTTTTTTACTGAATTGATTAGATTGTTTTATGTAATGGGTTAAGACAAAGATAACTAATACGATCAATTTCCATTTTTTTCTTTTATATACATAAAAAGAAATAATAATCCAAAAAGAATCTCAGGTTTATACACGGCTAGGCTCACGAAGAAGGCGCCCACTAACCAACCCACGGCTCGGACGAATGACGACTTCGACGGAAGAAGGGATGGGTTAAACGTTCTTCAACATGGATCGAACGGAGCTTTGACGATGGAACTACACGACGGTGAGCGACGATGCGCGAGGAGGCTTCGACGACAAACTTTGTGACGGAGAGCTTCGATGATGGCAAAAACACTTGTTTTGGGCAAGGATTCACGACGACCAGCTATGGAGAAGGAAAACGCGAGCGATGGCGATGGTGGCAGTCGACCGGAGGAAGGAGCAGAGGCTTGGGTTTCAAGGAGGAAGATCAGTGAGTTTTTTTTTTTTTCCTTTTCATGCTTTATGAGGTGCTCTTTAAATAAAGAAAATAACAATATTATTTTTATTTTTATTATCTTTATTTTTCCTTTTTCTCATTCTTTTCAAAATAAAACCTAGACCTCTCTCTCTCTCTTCATTTAAAACTAATCAAATCTCCTTTTTAAAACTCAGATACTCTCTCTCCTCATTAAGTCTTTCTATCAAATCGTCTTTTCTTTTCTCCCAAAATAATATATCTTTTCTTAAGTAATTATATTATCCCCAATAATATAATTATTCTTAACCTTCACAGAAATTAATTAATTATATATATACATATATATAATTAATCATAATTCCCTCAACTTCACCAAATATAACATAAACCAATTACATTCCACTTAAAACAAAACTTCCAACACCAAAAGTTTCAATCTCCATTAACTAAATATTCTCCCGAAATATTTAATTAATCCTACTTCCCACAAAAATCAAACAATTTCAATCATTAATTCAAATAACACCAAAAATAAAAATTAAAAATTACCTTATTTTTGGGCGTTACAACTTCTGTCTCCTCGAAACCAATCGGGAATGATGACATATTACTTATAGACATGGAGAAACAAACGTTGATTGGCAAATACGAATACCTACTCAGATTGGAAATATAAACTATAATGAAATATGTGGATACGTCATTCGTCATCACTTGATCTGCTTTGATGTGTCGCACACCAGTCTTTCATGACTATAGGATCAATGTCAGGCCCGCACAGAGTGTCATCCTCAATGTATTCATCTACTCGATGGCTTACAACGATTTCAAGTACATTTAGTTGCTCATTCTCAACATCGTCCACTTCAGGCACGTCAGATATAAGCTTATTCTAGACCATTAGACAACTTTCCAATTAGTATGATTTTTTAGGTCACTTGATGTGCCTGCATCGCGAGAATAATCGATTCCTTGATGAAAAAAAAACGAGACATGTTGATTGCTTTATACTCTAATTTCACATGTGTCCTTTGGCTTTTGTTGCTATCGATGTCATACCACCTACACTTAAATAGTCAAACACTTCTTCCCATCGAATATTGAACGTGCAACATTTCATCTAGAACACCGTAGAAATTGTTGTTGCCACTTTCGTTGGCATTGCTTTCACTGATTGTGCTTTTTTGTGTAGTGTGTCAGGGATCACGTGCTGGCATGTGAAATCTCACCTTACCTACGATGCATCTATTATAACACTAAACATCAAGTGATGGTTCCATTGCAAGTGAGAAGAAATTGTGCGACAAATTTTTTGTCTCACACAATTCTATAACCTGAAATCCATTTGACAATGATTATATACATTCACGTTCAAATAGGTTAGTGTGTATATGTGAATTATCATATACTTGTTTTCGAAATCATTCAGGAAATGTTCGTTGATGTCTTTTGTACAAATCAGTAATATTTTAAGCTTGCCGATGTATTAACCTCAAATGTTTCCTGACGATGATGATTATGAGTTTGTGTAACAACAGTGTATAATAAATACTCAACAACTATACTTAACAAATACTTAAACAGTCAAAGGTAAGAAATACTTGTGATATTCTAATATTTCATCTACATTGTTAAGGATGTACCAATAAAAGAGGCGTTTCTCTTCTTGCGATAGAGCTCAAAGGCTTGACACACCTAATGGTCATACTTTTTGCTTGAAAATTTGAACTCACCAATCACCTAATCATCTGGAATGCTTTCATCATTTCGTTCATCTCTAGTGAATCAAGTCTCAATACCACTTAGGTAACGCAAACAAAAAGTTCCCGATTCATTCATCACATATTCTTTTGCAATAGAGCCCTTAGGATGTGCTTTGTTCTGAACATACTGTTTCAGAGTGCGTAGGCTTTTTTCAATTGGATACATCGAATTGTAAGAAACCGGACCAACAACCTTGGTTCATATGGTAAGTGAATGGCAAGGTGTACCATAACGTTGAAGAAGGCATGTGGAAAAATTCTTTCCAACTTGTAAAGTATGATTATGATATCTATTTGCAATTTGTCCAAATCACTTACTTTGATTGTTCGTGGTATCCTTGGTTTTTCCTTCAATATTCAACAAGGTACCAACCAAGTTGTCATAAACATTCTTCTCAATATGCATTGCATCAAGTTTGTGATGTAATAGCAGTTTCGACTAGTAAGAAAGTTAAAAAAAAATACTTCTCTTCGTCCAATTAGGAGCTCTCTTTCTTTTCTTATCTTTTAATGAAGGATGTTTACTCATAACTGAAAACTTCAACTGATATAGTTGTTCTAATATTTCATGTCCATTCATTACCACTAGAGGAGGCCTACGCTCTACGACCTTTCCATCAGGTAGCCTACTTCTACGCAACACGTGGTTTTCTAGAAGATAGTGTCGATGTCCCATGATAGATATTTTACCTCGTATCCAAACGATGATCTATCTCCCATGCATATGGAACATGTCTGATACCCCTTCATACTCCATCCAAATAGGTCGCCATACGTTGGGAAGTCATTAATTGTCCACAATAAGGCTGCATGTAGCTGGAAGAACTGACTAGGAAGAGAATCATACGTACACACATCAAAATTCCATAACTCTTTCAGTTCCTCAATAAATGGTTGGAGGTAAACATTGATTTCCCTACCATGAGATCTAGGCCCTAGTATGAGCAATGACATGAAGAAATTTAACTCTTTCATGCAGTTTCAGGGTGACAAATTATAAGGAATTAACATAACAGGCCACATACTGTACAAGGTACTCATATGATCAAATAAATTAAACCCATTTGAAGCTAACCCCAAACGAACATTTTGTGAATCAGAAGCAAAATTAGGAAATTCACAATCAAAGTGCTTCCATCCCTCCGCATCAGCTGGATGTCTCAACACATTATCTGTTTCAACACGTTTATCCCTATGCCATTTAATGTTAGCGGATCCTTCTTGTGAGACGAACAAGCGTTGTAATCTCGGTACCAATGGAAAGTGGCGCAATACCTTATGTGGAATTTTTTTCTTTATTAGGATTAACATTGTACCAAGATTCATCACATGTAGGACAATGTTGCAAATCGCCAAACTCCTTTTAGTACAATACACAGTCGTACTTACATGTGTAAATAGTCTTGTATCTCAAGCCCATGTCACATAGTTTTTGTTTGACTTCATAAAATGAACTAGGGAAAATAGTACTACACATTGGAAACGCTTCTCTTAACAGTTCTAAGAGCATGTCGAATGACTTATTACTCCAACCGTTGAGATCCTCGACATGCATCAACTTAACCAAAAAATTCAAGGAGGAAAATTCTAAACAACCGGGGTATAACTCTCTACATGCTTCAATCAATAAGCCATGAAATATGTTTGTTGTCTCTTATTCTATATCTACCCCAATATTGCATGGCATTTCATTCTCCAAATGATCTTCCTCCATTTCATCTTTCTGTTTAATCGGAGTTTGTAAATCATTCAACATACCAAACATTTCATCTTCTTCATGAAAGTGACTACTACTAGTTCCTTCATCAAAAGGGTTACTACTAGTTCCTTCATCAAAGTTTTCTATACTTCTATGCAAGTTAACTGACTCTCCATGATACACCCATTCTTTGTAGTAGAGGGATATTCCAATAGTAAGTAGATGTCATTCCATACCCTCTAATGAGTTCCAATTTGAGTTCATACATCTCTTGCATGGACACCTTATTCATCTGTAATCATTGACTTGAAACTTGCCAACCTCTAAATATTGGCCACTTCTTTTCTATACTCAACGAAAAACTTATTCTTGAGCTTCATCCAACTCCTGTCCATCGTTAACCCTTAAAACATAAATAGGTTTGATTAGTCGTATATTCCTCCTCAAACTCTAAACTTACACCCTTAAATAAGCTATGCCCAATCTCCCAAACTTTTCCCTAAAGCTAAGTTTAAACTAAAGAGGCTATCATAACTGCATGATAGCCAACACATGCTAACCACAAGTAACTTCAATCTTTACAACCTACTTACCCCTTCCAACATATATCTCAACTCCTTGCACACACAGTACCGCATAGCCTTAGCACGTGCCTCATGCCACTAGCTATTTCTTGGGCTATCCTAATCTCTACTAAGGCCTCTCAACTTACCCTTACACAACATCACACATGACTTTCCTGACGTTCGGCCGACACTTAACCACATCACTCCTCTAAAATAATCTTACCTCAGTGATATCAGAATCTGTGATTTGTCTTCACCATTAAAGTGTGCTCTTTAACCCAACCAGGATTTTTCTTGACAAAATCTTCCTCTAATAGATCTTTCCCAATCTTGATATCTAGCATTGTATTTTCCATGGTAGCTCTAGCACAAAACTTCCTTCTTCTTCTTTTATTTAATCTAAAAGCATCTTTTGTGGTACCTATAGGGTTTGTTTGTACCTTAACTGAGAAAACATTTATATCCACCAAAATATGTGACAAAATATTTCAAAAAAGTTAATCAACGATCTTATCTTAAGCACAATATACGTCTACAAACTCTGCCCACTTTGACCTTATACAGTCAATGTCATCCTGTGTGTAAGTATAGGGTGAACCTTTCATCTGTAGACAATAAAGTGGTTCTAAACGAGTTTCATATTTTCTTAGTTTGTTCCTTCTATATTTTTAATATTTCAAACATACCCCTACTTCAAAATTCATTATCTTCAAACTCTATTTCTTATGGTTAGAAACTAGTTTAGTGAAGAATGAGAAAGAGAACATGGTGTTTATAATAAGTAGGCAAAAGAGAAGAAAGAGAGCATGGTGGCTAATAACATAACGAAGTAGAACTTTTCATGCCATGTATACAAGGGTATCTTCCAAATATGAAGATTAGTCCTACTTGACTACCTCAAGGTTGCTTTTTAAAGGAGATTGAATCCTTCAAAACTTAACTATTTTATAAGGCCCTTTTTTATTGAAAATAAGAAAATGCATAAGAACTGCCAATGGTTTCCCTTAGAGGCAACGAAAGAGTACCAAAAGATCCTCTAAATGCA
Organism: Cucumis melo; assembly: GCF_025177605.1. Taxonomy (NCBI): domain Eukaryota; kingdom Viridiplantae; phylum Streptophyta; class Magnoliopsida; order Cucurbitales; family Cucurbitaceae; genus Cucumis; species Cucumis melo. Next base: position 29,306,206 of record NC_066864.1, read on the forward strand.
AAACATAGTAGTCTTTGTTCCTTTTTCCTTTTTTTTTTTAAACAAGAAATAATTTTTTTTTATAATAGGAAAGAAAAAACTACAACGGCAACTAAAAGAAGAAACATTTCTTCTCCATCACAAAGATTCTCAACATTCTCTCCAAACAAATCCACAATCTCAACCAAAAAATAAACATCATAATCAGAATGCAGAGAAAATGAGGTAGCGATGGTATTCAAAAATCACAATCTCAGTCTCAACATCGTAACCACAATCTCAATCAAAATAATAATAAAACGATAAAAGAACAAGTGGTGAAAAGTAAGGCTTACAAAGGGTTTCAAGGAGCAGCGACGATCGATTGTAGTAGCGGCGGCGTTCGAAGGGTAGGAGCGGCGTTTGAAGGGTAGCAGAGGCATTCAGGGAGAGGAGATGGGGATGGGGACGTTCAGGGAGCGGTGACATTCGAACATTAAAGGTAGTAGCGGCCGACAATGTTAAAAAACGAGGACATTAAGGGTAGCAACAACCGATGGCTTTCAGAGAGAGGAGACGACAACGGGGACAAGGACGTTCAGCGGCATTCAAAGAAGGGAAAATGGTTTTTGTGTTTGAAGAAAAAAGGATGAAAGGTTTTTGCGTTTTGTTTTTTTTTTAAATTTAAAATAAGTTTTATTTTAATAAATTTGAATTAAAAAATATTTAATACTTTTTTTAATGCCTTTACATATTATGACAACAAGTAACTGTCATGTATTTGTGAAATCCGAAAACATCATTATTTTCCTGCCAAAAATGCACGTTTTGACATTTTATTACATTTTTTTCTTTCCTCCTTTCAATTTGGGATGGAATGAACTGTCATAATAGGTTCCTTTTCTTGTAATGGTATAATTTGTAGTACTCACATTTTAAATGATTCTAATTTAAATGACATGTTCAATACATTGCTTTTGAAACTAAATTCGAACATAGTTTAATAACTGTTATTTTACTATTTTTTTAGTAGGCTTTATTTCTATAATTAGGAGCTATTGTTAGAATCTAATTAAATTGAGATGGTTGTTATGCCTTTGTTTTTACACTCTGTCAATTTGGGAGTTGTTACATATAAAACTATAAATAATTTCAAAAAACTCATCCCTCTCAATTGATAATTTCACATAATATCATACACGTTCAAGCTTGAGACATGGGAACTCAGAAGCTTCTTACTTTGTCCATTGCGGTCATGGTCCTATTTGCTTCTTTTGTCTCATCGAGTATTATTCTATATCTCAACTATTATAATTTCAGAACTTTTTTTTTTATTTTGTTATTTCGAAAGTTAAAGAGGTACTATTTATATGCTAATTCTTGATCATATGGCAGGGGAGGGAGATGATCTTTGGAATTGTGTTATACCATGTTCTAACAACATCGGAGATCTTTTGTGTAATACTGCATGCATCGAACAAGACCAAGGCGCTGGATTTTGTGTTCCCAAGTTACCTGGCATCTCTGATATAAAAGTTTGTTGTTGCAATAATGGATGATGACTAAAGAAATATATTTTGTATAATGTTTTGTTTAAACTTTGAAATAATTAAATTCATACTAATTAAGATTTTATTCAATTATCTTCAATCAAAACCATGTGTTGCACCTTAAAATCAGAGTAAGCTTGTTTATAAACCCTAGGTATTTTTTCGTATCATAGGTTCCTATGTTTTATTATTCACCTTGCACTAATATTATTAAAAAGAAACCCTAGACTGTAAAAAAAAAAAAACAAAAAAAAAAGTTTAGAAAATTTTGTTATTTTTAGACTTGACTAGAAATTCAAGTTTCCTTTAGCAAACGTAATAAACATACCTGACAAATAGAGAGGATAAACAAGCTTAAATTTCACAAATAGAACACTAACTGAAATCATTTTCAAATTGAGATCTAAGAAATTAGTTTTTATAACTTATTTTTTCTTAGATTTTGGTCCGAGAGATCAATGGTAATTGATGTATTGATAAAAATTTCTACAGTGTTTAGATGAAGTGTTAGATTTCCAATATGCACACAAACAACATGGTTTTTTGTTCCAGTGTAAATGGTTTGACACAAAAGTGGAATGCTCAAGCCTATGAGAGTGTCAAGATTTATAAGGAAAAGACAAAGTAATGGCATGACAGCCACACCCTCAATCACGAATTGCACATTGAACAGAAATTATTACTCTTCAATTTGCGTATACATCTGTTTTTGGGTAAACTTCATTTGTGATGGTTTGGGCCGTTTGTGGTCAAAGAGATATTCTCACATGGTGCTGTAGAGATCGTGTCGCTGGACGAAAAGAATGTGTTGCCATGTACCCGAGACAACGTGGAGCGGCTGACGTCCTTAAAAAGGGTTTTATTTTAAAAACGAAAAAAAAAGTCGCCACAAATCTTTTTTACGGTGTGATTGGACATCGAAATAAAGTGAATCATTTTAAATAAAATAAAACTTGTCAACGAAAAAATTAGACCTGAGTTCATGAGTCATTTGTGTACGGGGACGGTGTTTTAGCATAACAATAAAAAGGTAGCAAAAAGAAAAATAGAAAATTTTCTTATACATTTTTTTTCTTTCTCTCTACGTTTAAAAAGAGAAGAACAAAAATAAGGATTCAATCTCGAAAAAAATTACTTGTTATAGGAGGTGCGGATCCTTGGGAGTAAACCCTACATAATGCAACCTCCAACTAAGTTTTTCCTTCGTCATGGGATTAGAATTAGGGTAAAAAAAAACAATATGAAGAAAAAATAAAAACAATAAAGTGAAAAAGCTAAGAACGCACCTTTTTGTAGAGGAATACGTTTCTTTAAAAAACTTTTTCGCAGAGATTCTCTCTAAACACTTTTTTTTTGTAGAGATTTTTGTTTAAAACAAATTTTTCGTAGAGATTCTCTCTAAAGCCATTTTTTCTCCCCCTTTCATAATGATAAAGGACCCTATTTATAGACCCGGGATGTGCCACAAATTAAGAAAATTTAATAAGTATAAAATCAAATTAGATATTATGTAATTTTATTAATTTTCTTTTTCCTAAAATAGTAAAAATATGATATTAAAAGATTTTGTCCCAAAATAAAACTTATTTGTTTTTCCTAAAATGATAAATAAAAAATATTTTGTATTTATCTTTTTCCTGAAATGATAAGTCAAAAATGATTTAAATTTTTTTTAAATAATAGATATTCTCATTTAATGGCTCTGTTTTCCATTTAATCAAAAGATTAAAAAAAACATATGATTTTATATTATTACAAAAGATTTTACCCCCTTTTTTCTTTTTTCTTTTTTTAAAAAATGAAATCTTAGCCAAAATTATAATTACTATATATTTTAAAGAATAAAAATAAATGTAGGATGAAATTAGGTGGCTACAGAATGTATTTAAGGGTAAACGGTCAAAGACTCAAGGCATACCATGAAAATGAAGATCGCGCCAAATTCTCTATGGATTTAGTTAAATTGCCTTCATAAACATTACCTTAAACGCATTAATGCATTTGTACTTTATCGCATGATCATCGTTAATGCAAACGTATCGCATATTTGTGCACCATTTTACCGCTTTGCTTTTCTTTATTTCTTTTCGCTTTGTTATTTCTTTTACTTCTTTTTTGCTAATTTATTACTTTCCTTTACCGCTTTCTTTACTGCTATCTTTATCATTTTCTTTATTTCTTTTTAGTTAGATTAGAATAGTCGTTTTATGGCTGAGGGGAATTTGAGGAATATTCTATGAGAGTAAGAGAGTGATCAATAAAAAGGTACGCAAGGCACAATTAGGCTATTAGAATAGACGACAAAATATTAGTATTCCCAACCACAATTTCGTATCGCCTAGGGAATTGTGCATCGCATGGTGGAATTCAAAGCATTGAATTGATTGCAATGGTCATTTCCACCTTTGAAGGACCTAAGCCTGTAATGATGACGCATGTGTCACCAAGCGAAGAGGTAGGCCATTCGAACCTTTAGGTGTCCTTTGAGCTCTCGCGAAAACCAACTTTTCTATAAAAAAAAAACCCTAAGCCTAGCTGGAAAACTCATCCTTTACGTCGAAAAACTAATATGATTCTTCATCCCTCAAACAATAGCATGGTAGATCTATAAAAGAAAAGCTCTGAAACTCCCATTGTCTTCAAATTCCTCCAAAATAAGGAGGAATCAACCAAGCCTTCACTTGTCAAGATAGCCATACCAGCAAATCCCCTTAGTTCTCTTTACAGAAGCCCAAATCTGAGGGCTTTGCAAAAAAATCACCCTTCTCACAACACTCCATTAGACCTAATTTGGAGTAAGCGCAAAGACGCAAGGAAAAAGCCACGGATTTCGTCCTAGACAAAAACGAGTGGATAAGGCAAGAAGAGGAAATCTATAGGGATTTAGCGAATTTGGACCTAGGTTTAATGGTACTGAGCACCAGGAAAATCCCCAGCTGGATTATCAACATGTGAAACAGGGTGCGGGGAAAGTAGTTTTAGGTGTTCGAGGGTCGGGAGCAATGCTAGAGATTGAAGTGGCCAAAGAAGATTAAGAGAGTTTTATGATTTATCCAACGACTAAATCATGAGAAGGAGGAGAAGAGGAGAGAAGAAGAAAGAATGAAAAGAATTAAAGAAGACAAGGAGAGAAGAAAGAAGGGAACGAACGTCTAAGGCGCAGATGATGGAAGAAAGAAGAAGAGGAGAGGCGGAGGCCAATAGAAAATTGAAAGAATGGGAGGAAGACGAGCGTCTCCGCCAAACTTTTAAGGAAAAGAAGAGAAACGTGGAGTCCCTGGTAGGGACGAAATTAAAAGTGGCGGAGGTCTAAACAAAGAAAAAAGCTAAAAAGGAGGAGCTCGCTAAGTTAAGCGAGAGAGTTGAGGATGTGGAGGTGAAGAACATGGCCACCGAAAAACAAGAAGTAGACCACCTTGAGGTTGTGGCAGAAGAATTTACAAAGGAAATTGAGAATATGAGTCAATTAGAGCCAAGGCTATCGCCTGATGAACATGGACTAAGAGAAGCCCCCCAACCCAAGAAAATCAAGAGCAAGCCTAAGACATCTTGACTTGATGATGCCAAACAAGGTGGAGTAATGAGTGTTCAAGAGTTGGACAAGTTGATAAAGATTGAGAAGGGATTATTCCCTATGACTAGAAAACTGGCAATACTTGGTGCGTCTAGTTTTGGAATACTTGATAATTCTAATAAAAATTGTCAAGTAACATGAAAAAACGTCAAGAATAATAACGAGTGGAAATCAGAACGCCTACTTCCATAATATTTCCTAACTTCTCCTACAACAGAACGCCTACTTCACCATCGCAAACTTTCACCCTGCGTCGTCTTTCCTTAAAAATTAGCCTTCTTCTACAAAATGCCTTGAACTTAGCCAAAATAATCCTTTTATCAAGTTCTTATACAACATGACTTTCTTTTTGGATCTGAGCCTCACAGTAGCCATTGGATTAGACTAAGGTGTAAAAGACGATTATTTGCATATGCTTACCGTGGAAATTGTCAACGCTTGCTGTGAAGTATGATGATTGTTTACATCTCTATTATGGATTACTAATATGGTATGTTATGAATTAGACTATAATGGTTTATTTCGAGTCCATTATTGATGAATTATTTGCTTAGCTTAAGGGTTACAATGACAATTGTTATATGGGGTTATTTGCATAGCCAATGGGTTACTATAACAATTGTGATAGATAACTATTGGCTTATTTATGAGTTATTGATAATTTATGAATAGTAGCCATTGGTTTGGTCTAAATCTACTTTGAAATGTGTTAAAAGGCATTGATTTTGCAATATGTGGTTACTAGGGAATGCTTACTATGAAAAGGTAAGAGACTTCTATTACTAGACATTCGAAATTAAGATTTAAGCACGTTGCATGGTTTGACTAATTATGCAATAGCTAAAATGCATAGATGGGTTTATAAGACATGTTGGGTGAAATTGCATGACTTATATGTATCACTGATTATATGATTATGGATTATTTAATGATGTTGCATGCTATGCCTATTATTGGACTAAGTTAACTGTTACATGATTTTTGGACTGTTGGTGTCTATTAGCTTTAGCTATTAGGTTGTGTATCCAATATGTACGGTGTCCCTTGGGATCACCACCTTTCAATTCATATGACCAATGTCTGTTTCTACCGGATCACCAGACTGATGTGTGTTCCTACGGGATCACCAGACTGACGTGTTTTCCTTTGGGATCACAAGACTAATATGATTAAGAGTACCTTCTAATGGAAAGTTAACAGTTCACCTAGTGGGACCAGTAGTGGACCCTTATTGGGTATATTCTTATGCAATAGTAGGTCCCTTATCCAAAAACTAGCCAAGAAAAGCACCAACTCAAGCGAAATATAATCAAACTTATCAACCAAAATCACCCAACTCATATTGTGTAACAATGAACACCAAGAGCATGCTTCAAATTCAAATTCAAGGTTGGACAATTAAAATTAGGAAAAAAAGTAGGTGAGGGGGGCATGCTTCAAAGTTTCATCTCAAACAAAACATAACCAAACTAAAACTAGGGCAATACTATCTTAAAAAATGCCTTTCAAAGTCTCCAAACAAGGGTAAGAGCATTGCTACGTTTGGGTTTGGTTGACTTCAACCATCGCTCCGCTTCCTTCTGAAGCAAGAATGTAGCTAGCTTGACTTCCCTCTCCTTTTGACAATCCATTACTCGAAAAGCACTTCTCCAACATATTCAACCAAGCTTCAGCATCGGTTAGATTCGTGAACCCTTAAATATTGTGACCTCTAAAGCTTTAAGCCTCTCTATTTTGAACTTCTTTTTAAGATCACTAAGCACTGATCCCATCGATTGCACTAACCTTTTGACAAATCTGCCAAACATCTTATCCTTTCCCTTATTATGAACATGTGAGGTATTAGAGTAAAAACCTAACTCTTATACTAAGCTGAGGTCATTATTATTAAAATAAATAAAGATTTTTTCATCTAAAATGAAAAAGAGAAAATCAAAGTTCTTAATAAATAATTTCCAATGGTCATTCATAAATCATAATTTGAAAAATATAAATAAATACTAAAAAATTTAATTTGAATCCGGGTCCGATCTAACTTTTAAAGAAGAATAACATTTTAATTTATGAGTTCGATAAATTCAAATAAAAATACTAAAATTCAAAATACTGTGAACATAAAGTGGAAGCGTAAATCCTCTATGGCATATCGCGGTCACTTCTTGTCATTCACTAGCTTTCCTCTACCTCTACCTTTGCTTGAAAAATTAAACATAGAAAGAGTGTGTATAACATATACTCATCAAGGGACCCACTACTAGTCTCACTAAGTGTCTGTTAACTTCCCATTAGAGTCCTACAAGAAAGTACCTAAAACTATCGTACTCTCGAACACACAAAACCTAGTGATCCTGTGGCAACACATCTGGTCAATCGATGAACCCGAAGAAACACCTAAGACAATCGGGTGTAACTGACCCCGTCGGGCCACTCATAAAACATGTCATGACAAACTGGTGGTCTCATCGAACTCATACAATCATAAATCTGCGAAAAGTTAGTAATCCCAAGGGATACCCATGTAGGTACAACCCTAATAGACAAAGTCAACAGAACACTAGACCATAGCATGTAGCATATCATAAATATCATAGCATGCCTTGAATATTAATCATAACATCCTTATCATGTGGTTAATATATCAGTCATCCATAGTCATCAATATCAGTCATCAACATCAATAATTTATATTAGTCCTTAAAATCAACACATTATGCATCTTAGTTACATCAATGTATAACGATTAATACATGCAAGCTCTTAGTTCTATTTTTGAGGTCTAGTAGTAGAATCTCTTATATGAGATTAGCTAAAACAATAATTCCTCAGTTGACAGTAAATTTTCTATTTACTCAGTCCTAAGTAGCAACTGAAATCAATAACTAAATTAATAAATTAATAGTTGGCTATTGACCCTACAATCCATCACAAAACAACTTACCCAAAGTTGAGGTTGAACTCAATTCAACCTTGATTGAGAAAATTCACAGCTCCATCTCCAATTAAATTTAGCCCAAACCTTCAAGCGAAACTCCAAAATCAATCAACATTAACTTATTTCAAGCCAAAAAATTACCACTTGATGGTTAAAAACCAAAACTTACTCTAAAACTCACCAACAATTGACTACAAGGTTCAAATGGGTGCAAGGAAGGGCAAGAAGCTAACTGATGTCTTGGCTTGAAAGAACAAAGAACAAATCTAGCTTAACTCACAATTAAAGAAGAACGTCTTGGTTTGGGTGGTGGTTAGCAAGCATGACTCGAATTAAGAGGGATCGGCTCGGGTGGAGGAGAAATGCAATCGACGACGTGCGATAGAGGAGACAACTTCTAGCGGCTCGAAATAGATGCCGAACAACATGGAACCTCATCGGGTGGTGGATGGAGAAGATGAGTTGGTTACCGCAGACGAGAAAAGTGGTACCAATGCACGACAAAGTAATCGACTCTGTTTTCGTCGATAGAGCATGATGGACAATGTAAGCAAGGTTCAATATATTTGCTTGGCGTGGCAGTTGATGCGGTGGAGGAAGACTTGTGATGACCAACTGCGGCGACACTAGGGTTTGTAAGGAAAAAGATGAATAGTGAGGTAGGAATGGTGCACGCGGACCGAGGGTTAAATTACTCAATAATAATAATAATAATAATAATAATAATAATAATAATAATAATAATAATAATAAAATAGCTTTCCTTTTCTTTCCCCCTTTCTTTTCTTTTCTTAAAATATCAAATAAATCTTACTTTTTCCCCCCTCATTAAATCTCTTCCATCACATCATCTTTTTTTTCCTAAAATGAATAATATATTACTTTAATAATTATATTATCCCCAATAATATAATTATTCCTAACCATCCATAACTAAATAAATTATATATACATACATATAATTTCTCATAATTTCACCAATTTAAAATCAACCACCACTAAATCTTTAACAACATAAACTTTCTCAATTTTCAAAAAATTTTAAAAAAATATTCATCCAAAAATATCTCAATTAACACTCAATAATTCCATTATAATTAAATCAATGAAGAATACTAAATTTAAAAATTACCTTAATTCTTTGGGTGTTACAATTAGACTCCCATTCAGACTTTCCTTAGGTAGAATCTCGTGTCCCTTCCAGCTCCTTCCTACGTTATCTGCTATTATGTGGTGTCATGACTCCTATAACATATCAACTCATTGGATATGTTATAAATGCCTCTAACTCAAATGCATGATACTTAATTCTTAAACTTTAGCTTCGTTTAACTTACTCTTTCTTACTCTTAGACTCTCTTACGTTTCCCCAAGACTCTTGCTCTAATATCAAACTATCACACCCGCTCTCAGACTACCTTCTCTAAGCCCAAGAGATAGCGGCCAACAAATAATGTTCTCGTCTCAATAATAATTGTTGACCATTAAACTAGAACTTAACTCTACCTCTAGGTTGAGACAACTTAACCATAGTATAAACTAACAAGAATATATTAAACTTACTATTAAAGAATCTATTCCATGTAGTGAAGCTCATATTAGGGTTTTTACTTAAAGTAACAAATCAAGTCTTAAGTCGATAAATATACTACAAGACACCTTCTATACAATTCCTCCAAAACTCCATAATGTAATATATACAGAATAGATGCATGTACCATGTACAAGACATACTATGATAGAACCTAGAACTTAATAGTAGATAAGCAACAGTTAGTCTGACTCTGTGACCACGATTTATACCTAGAAACTGAGAAAACATTTTGAAGACATGAGCTAAAGCTTGGTGAGTGTCTATCTGTAAACTGAAACAAGCTTTATAAATCTGTAAGTAAGAAACATAGCAAAACAATAAATCAACTTTTCAAACTTTTCCTTTTCTCTTTATACCTTGAATCTAAACTTGGGGATGGTAGAGCTAAATCGATATCATAACTCTGATAATATAAACCTCGACTATAATAGAAGAATTGTCACACCTACCCTACAAACGCGCTTGCTAGTCGTGAGAGATGCAGTGTGACAACTTGGTATGGGAGCAAGATTTTTGGAGACCTGGTAGTTTTGATTGAAAGCATTAGAAGCTATAGAATTTAGTTGAACTACTGAACCGAGGGATGCTGAAAAATGCTAAGGACACTAGAGAAGTGTTTTCGTGCTATGCAGTGTCCAGAAGAAAGAAAAGTAGGTTTGGTCGTGTTTCTATTATAAGAAGAGGCTAAAGATTGGTGGGCTTTGGATGAGAACAGGCAAGGAAGGGTAGACTGGAAAGACCTCAAGGAGATTTTCAATGGCAAATATTTTTCTAAGACTTATAAAGAGGAGAAAATAGATGAATTTGTCCATCTGAAATAAGACATTTTGGGTCAAGTGTGGGGCAGGGTGTGACAAGAATGGAACCAATGCTATTAGTCCTACTTTGAGATGGAAAACTAGGCGTCCAAAGAGGCCTCGTCTCAATGTAACTCTATGCACAATACACTCTTTCGTAGGGTTAAATAAATCTCTAGATATCTCCATTATAGTATAAAACATGCTTTATAATCCCAAGACTTAAAACTTAAGCTCTTATTGGAAATAGCATGACCAAATAAATCTCTTGCATGTAGCAAACTTATGCTGCTTAAAATATAATTTGCTATCATGTTGAAGCTTAATACTTAGAAACTCTGCTTAACTGATGTTGTACACTTAGAAACGCTCATAAAACTTATAAAACTCTAAAGCATGCTTTTGGTTAATCATTTACTTTGTTTAAATCTCAAGGTTAAGTAAAGAACTAAACAAAATTATTAAACTTAAGCTACTTCTTTTAAATCAGTTCTCCAGCTTAACTTAAACTCTTACTTAACCAAATCTCATGATTGGTAAATAACTTGCTAAAATAAGTAAGCAAAACATGCACATTTAACTCAACGCACACTCAAATCGTTAGGTAGTAAATCATGTTTAAAATCAACATTGAAATATATTTTGTCACTCACAGGTTGCAGCCAATTCCCTTTGGTCTTTGCCAACTCCTTTTTTCCTGATATAAGTGAATTTAATCACTAATTAACTATTTTAATTTAGATATACCCCAAACTTTACTCAAAAATTACCAAAACACCAAAAATGGCCATAGATATACACAAGGGCATTACTGGCACATGGCATGGGTGGCAGAGGCTAAATGCACGTGTTTAGGCCCTATTAGAATGCATGGCCACTTGCTAACCTCAAAAGCAGCCTTGGCACGAGTCCATAGCAGTCTAACCTTTGCCGCATTCTCAACTCCTTGTGCACACAGTGCCACATAGCCTTAGCGCAAGCCTCATGTGTGTTGGGCTCCCCTAATGCCTAATGTGGCCTCTCAACTTACCCTTTGCACAACACCACACACAGATTTCTTGACGCTTGGCCAACGCTCAACCACATCGCCCATATGCAAAGAAGTTTTGTGGGTTTCATAATCCAAATTCAACTTCTAGAACTCATCATTAAAAATTTATTCATCAGATGAAGAAACTTTCTTCTACAAAGTTTCTTATAATTGTCTTAAGTATATTACCTCACAAATTGAACTTCAAATTCCAAATATTGAGTTCTCTAGCCTTGAAACTTTAAGGATTACTCTGAATTCACTTGATAAATGACCTTTATTGTTGTTCTTTAACAATTGAATCTCTTTCTAGCCTTGCTTGGCTGGCTAGGGCTTCTTGTGGTCACCTCTCACTACCCTTTTGGAGGTTTCCATGACACTCACTGGTCACTAGACCGCCTACCTTTCAAGCCTAACACTTAGTCAATTTCTTAACTTTTCTTTCTTCTTTAGCCGCCTATGTAAAACCCAAAGCTCTTCAACACTTAGCAAATTTTTCCAAAAATTCCTTCTTTGATATGCTAAAAACTTCCTAAAAAATACCTTATCAACAACAAAAACACAACAACTTACGTGCTATACAACTTAGGAAATTAAAGAGAAAAGAGATTTAAGGTTTATAGCATGCAGTTCATGACCTTGTTAAGAGCGTCTATCACTTATACATGTTCACAACCTCTTTTGCTTAAAGGTCTCCATAGTCAGTTGTCGAGGGTCACCATCAATGTGGGTTTTGCCACCGCCTCCGCTTGCAGTGGGTCGAAGGTTGTGTCGAAGTGGGTTTGGGTGTGTGGCTTATTGAAAAGAGTGAGATGGAGAGAAAGGGATAACCAGAGGGTTCTTTTTTCATTTTTTCTAAAATATTTAATAAAAATGGTAACTAAAAGGAAAGAAAAATTAAGGGGCGAAAATTAGTGGAGTTAACTCGACTCTATTTTAACAACATCTATATTTGTTGCTAAAAGTATTCAATATTTAGCGACACTTCTCGCCCAATTACAAATTCTTTTAGTACAGTAATAAAAATGCGTTGATAATAATACTATTTTGCTACTCATTTTTAATGCATTCCTATATAAGATCTTTTGCCCACAAAAAATAACTTGTACCACTAAAAGTTTGTTACTAAAAACTAATTTTCTTGTACTAAAAGTTGGGTTATTAGACACTTAATCAAATTCAAAATATGAACAAGTCTGTTGATCATATTAATTATCCAAGGATGGACTAAAGCAAAATTTTTGTTTCTTTGTTAATCGTTTGAGGGGCTATTTTCAAATATATAAAAAAACAAAAATATTTACGAAATATAGCAAAATATCACAGTTTATCTGTGATGGACTATAATAGATAAATACTAACTGCTATCTTTGTCTTTCTAAATCATGATAGACACAGATAGTACTGATATTAGTACATCGTGATCAATAACAAATAGGTTGTGATATTTTGCTATATTTGTAGATATTTTCAAAATATTTGTTATTTAAAATAATTTCTTTTGGATTTTGCTATATTTTGAATTAACAACTCATTTTTCTATATCAGTAAAAGACTCGGAATTATAAATGAAAATGTATTACTTCACTTTATCTCTTTATAATTATTATTATTTTTAATATTTATGTTCAATATTTACAATTCAAAATCAATAATAAAAAAATTTGTGTAAATGGTAAATTGTTATCGCTCAAAATATTTACAAACATTATCGATAGATGTAGATAATTGACGCTAATAAAAGTCTATTTAACTTAGTTATAGCTCTATTTAGTTTAGAATCAAATCTCACGTAAAAAGAGTATGATAATATCCTATGGCCCATACAAATAAAAATTTTAGTGCTATAATATTTGTAAACTAGCTCTAATTAAATACTAGTTTTATTGGTTTTGTAATCATATCATTTACAAATATGTTCCTTTTAACATTTTGTTTTAATTGTCTTCCTCCCAAAATTTTAATGAAATTTAACACACATACAGTTTGTTATAGTTGAAATTTCATTTATAAATCAACCATACTCCTTATACCAAAATAAAAAAGCATTATTTGTAGTACTCAAATTTTAAATGATTCTAATTTATATGACATGTTCAAATGCATTGCTTTTAAAATTAATTCGAACATAGTTTAATAACTGTTATTTTACTATTTTTTTTAGTATGCCTTCTATAATTAGGAGCTATTGTTAGAATCTAATTAAATTAAGATTGTTGTTATGCCTTTGTTTTTACACTCTGTCAATTTGGGAGTTGTTACATATACAACTATAAATAATTTCAAACTTAAATTTCAGAAAACTCATCCCTCTCAATTAATAATTTCACATAATACCGTACACATTCAAGCTTGAGACATGGGAACTCAGAAGCTTTTTACTTTGTCCATTGCGGTCGTGGTCCTATTTGCTTGTTTTGTCTCATCGAGTATTATTCTATATCTTAACTATTATAATTTCAGAACGTTTTTTATTTTATTATTTCGAAGTTAAAGAGGTACTATTTATATGCTAATTCTTGATCATATGGCAGGGGAGGAAGATGATCTTTGGAATTGTGTTATACCATGTTCTAACAACAACGGAGATCTTTTGTGTAATACTGCATGCATCGAACAAGACCAAGGCGCTGGATTTTGTGTTCCCAAGTTACCTGGCATTTCTGATATAAAAGTTTGTTGTTGCAATAATGGACGATGAGTAAAAGAAATATATTTTGTATAATGTTTTGTTTAAACTTTGAAATAATTAAATTCATACTAATTAAGATTTTACTTAATTATCTTCCATCAAAACCATGTGTTGCCACTTAAAATCAGAGTAAGCTTAATTATAAACCCTAGGTATTTTTTCGTGTCACAAGTTTCTATGTTTTATTATTCACCTTGCACTTATAATATTATTAAAATGAAACCCTACACTGTCAAAAAAAAAAACTAAAAAAAGTTTAGAAAACTTTGTTATTTTTAGACTTGAGTAGAAATTCAAGTTTCCTTTAGGAAACGTAATAAGCATACCTGAAAAATAAAGAGGATAAACAAGCTTAAATTTCACAAATAGAATACTAACCGAAATCATTATCAATTGAGATCTAAGAAATTAGTTTTTATAACTTATATTTTTTCTTAGATTTTGGTCCAAGAGATCAATGGTAGTGGATGCATTGATAAAAATTTCTACAGTGTTTAGATGAAGTGTTGGATTTCTAATTTGCGCACAAACGACATGGTCTTTTGTTCCAGTGTAGATGGTTTGACAAAAATAACAACAAAAATAATAGCACACAACTTAGGATATACAAATCAATGAACACATCTAATTTTTGGCATGTTGATGAGCCATTCCTTTTTCCTACCAAAGTACAGGAAGTTTTTTACCTATATGACACAAAATATGATAGAAGATGGAAAGTTGTTCAAGTGGTAAAAAAGAAACAAACATGCGATGTTCCAGAAGTGGAGGATGTAGAAAATGAACAATTGGATTTATTAGAAATTGTCATTGGACATATGTGGATGAAACATTGGAGAGGATATTTAGTGTGGGGTCAATGTTGATCCTATAGTTGTAACAACCAGTTATTCATCATGTGGAGGACGTTTTCATAAACAAAGATGAAGAGCAATTATCTCCTAAAAAACACATCAAGTGACGATGAATAATTTGATTTAGTTGACTATCATGATCAACCATGTATTAACTTTATTTTTTGAATTCTGTTTGCATATACTTGATTACGAGTTTATATTATTTTAATTTGTCTTTTTTGTGTTCTTACAAATGCTATGTTATCCCCTTACAAGCAACACGAAGCAGAAGAAAAAATTCCATGAGCTGAATATATCCTCTCACATGGAATCTTCAGTGGATGATGAAAGAGCGTTTGATCATGTAGAGGAAAAATTTGGATCAAATATCATCATAATTACATGAAGTTGATGGATTAAACATGCTATCCTCAAGACTTAGAACTTGATAGTGGTATTAAATTTGTAAGGCCTTGATTCAGAGAAAGGGAGTCCTGTTGAAGAGGAGCCATGTTGAAAAGTCATTTTGGCTAAGTGTAAAAAAGAGGCATTCTACGAGAAAGAATGCAATTGAGGAAAGATAACGTGAGGAGAAAAAGCTTGCGTTAAGTGCTGGATGTGTTGAAGCAAGGCGACATGATAGGATTGATTGGTGAAGAAGATGTATATGGTTGATGCTAAGAAGTAGTCATTTGAAAAGTAACGCGAGAAGAAATACCTATGCCTAAGTTGATGGATACACTACAAGAAATTCCATTTTCAGTGGCGCACAGAAAACGTCACTAAAGGTTAACAACGCGTCGCTAATAGTTTTAGCGACAAAAAGGCCTTTGTCACTAGGACTGTCGTAGATTCCGTGTCGATTAAAGTTTTAGCGACGCAAGCGTTCGCGCCGCAAAAGAGGATTTTTTAGTGACGTTTGTGCGTTACTAAAGGCTTACTTTTAGTAACATAATTTGTGTCACTATTTATTTTCTATAGTGACGTTTTGAACATGTCACTAAAGGCGATGTTTTAGTGACAAATTGTATTGTTGCTGAAGGGTACTTTGAGACCGTTACAAATAGCTTTTGCGACACGTTGAAGTGTGCCACTAAAAAGTCCTACAGTTTTTTTTTTATAAAAATCAATGCTTTTGCGACGTTATTGAATGCGCCAGTAAAAGAATTTTATTACATAAAAAAAATATCTGATTGATTAATTATATAAACCTATTATAAGATGTCAAACATAATAATCTTAAAAACTTATCACTAAGCAACATGCAATAACACCAACTTCATCACAAGAAATATATATCAAGAAACGTCAATATCTTCATAAATAGTTCTAAGTAATGTCAACATAAGTTATAAGCACAAAGTTACATCTAGTTAGTTCCAAGCTATAACCAAGAAGTTACACCTACAAACCAAAAGTATGGTGCACAACAAAAAATTCCTACTTGGACCAAAAGTATGTGCATAACAAAAAATTATAAGATACGAACCAAACTCTTGTCATATTCATCAGAAGTCCGTTGTGCGTCCAATCTGAAAAGCAATATAACAGCATAAATAAGTAAAACATGTAAGCAAAAAATGAAACTTAGGCACTTTAAATATAATATACTCAAATGGATAAAACTCAAACTTTATAAAAAAGAATGAGAAGGAAGGGGGACATGTCTAAAGCAACAAATTCATTACCATCAAACTCAATAAACGGCTTCAAAGCATTATGACACTAGTCAAACAGACGAAACCCAAACATTCTAAAACAATGAGAGGGGAGATGTCTACATCAAAGACCAAAATCATCACTTTATATCAAACTAATTAAGTTGAAAGAAGGGGGGGGACCAAAATCATCACAAGAATGAATGTATCATATTCGCAAATGCTACTCTAATCCAACACTCTATATCAAATTAATTAAGTTGAAAGAATGAGAGGGGCATACTCAAAGCAAAAAATGAAACTTAGGCACTTGAAATATGTCATACTCAAATGGATAAACTCAAACTTTCTAAAAAAACAAGAAGGGAGGGGGACATGTCTAAAGCAACCAATTCAGTACAATTAAACTCAATAAACGACTTCAGAGCATCATGACACTAATCAAATGGATGAAACCCAAACATTCTAAAACAATTGGGGGGGGGGGGGGGGGGGGGGAAGCCTACATCAAAGGACCAAAATCATCAGAATAATGAATATATGACTACCATAACTGCAGGATAGTCATATCAATTCATAATATACCATGTTTCTATATACTACTCTAATCTGACACTTCATATCAAACTAATTAAGTTGAAAAAAATTACCTGTTGACTATCATTTGATTGTTCTGAACTTCATTCCATGTTGGAGGTAGCTTCTTGACAGGATAATCTTCTTAAAATTGCTTCGATTGTAGCTTGTTGCAATTAAACTATACTTTACAAGTGAGCAATCTGTGCATTTGCTTCTTTTGTGTTGGATTGAATTGTTTCATTTCTAGCATTCTTGGGTCTTGGTCTCCAACCTTGTCCTCTCACATGCCCCCTTCATCACATTGTTTAGAATATACCAATGTGATTTCTCTAACTCATCAGGGGTTAGTTGTCGAAATACGCCACCACCTAACCACCTTACGTGTTGAGAGAAAATTGATAGACCATAATTGTTGATCTCCTCATCATCAATGTCATCATTATTTCGATCCCCTCTATTAAACCTTGTTTCAATGTCACGTAAATACATAGAACAAAAGTTCAAGGATTCATTTATGACATAAGCTTTTGCAATTGAACCCTCAGGTCTAGCTTTGTTTCTAACATATTGTTTCAAATAACGCAAACTCCTCAGACAACATGAACGAAATTACATATGTTGGAATCCTACATCATAAAAGTAATAGCAATAAAGAATTCACATACCTTTCGATTGGATACGTCCAACTATATCCAACAGGTCCAACAATTCTTGCTTCCCACAGCAAATGGACAACTAAATGAACCATCACGTCAAAAAAAGCTGGTGGGAAGATCTTTTCCAACTTACATAAGATGAGTACTATATCATCTTGCATTTTGTCTAGTTCTGATATTCTCAAAGTTTTTTTACATAGAACATGGAAGAAATTTGACAACTCTGATATAGTAGTAGAAATGTCCTTACGTAGATATGGTCAAATGCCGATTGGGAGAAGTCTTTGTAATAAAACATGACAATCATGGCTCTTTAAACCATATATTTTGCCTTCCTTCAAATTAACACAACGAGATATGTTGGATGCAAAACCATCTGGAAACCTCACAGACTTCAAGAATGTACAAGAGTCAACTTTTTTAGCAGCAGTTAACGTGTAGGAAGCATGAGGCTTTACACGTTTATTTCCAATCTCTTGTATGTGAAGCTCCTTTCTTATTTTCAAGTTAGCTAGATTCTCACGAGCTTTAATGGTGTCTTTAGTCTTTCCATCAATGTTCAATATCGTACCTACCAAGTTATCACAAATATTTTTCTCAATAAGCATCACATCTAGTTTATGACGTAGTTTATGGTTTTGCCAATAAGAAAGATTGAAAAAATGCTTTTTTTAGTCCAATTGTGCTCACAATTTGTCCTTTTTCATTTGATGTCACGTCTTGTAGGATTCTTGCTCAATAGTGAAAAACTTATAGAATTCAATTGATTTATAATATCTTGTCCAGATAAATTTGGACTTGCTCGTAGTTCTTGTTTTCCATCATGTTGCCTACTTTTACGTCATGCATGTGTTAGAGGTAGATATCTACGATGTCCCATATAACAATTTTTTCTCTTTGGTCCCATTGAGTTTGTATCAACATTACAAACCAGACATGCTTTATAACATTTTGTCCTCCAACCAGATAAATCACCATAAGCTGGAAAATCATTTATTGTCCACAACGATGCAGCTCGGAGTTGGAAGAAAGAAGCACTGAAACTATCGTACGTTTGAATACCATCCACTCACAACTCATTTAACTCATCTATCAATGGTTGTAAGTAAATATCAATTTCTTTGTCAGGAGACCTTGGACCAGGGATGAGTAAAGATAGAAAAGTGAATGGTGCTTTCATACACTTCCAAGGAGGCAAGTTGTATGGAATGAGTATTACTGGCCACATGCTATATAATGTGCTTATGTTTTCAAATGGATTAAACCCATCAAAAGAAAGTGCTAATCTGACATTTCGAGCATCTAAAGCAAAACAAGGATATTGTTCATCAAAAGGTTTCCAACCCTCAGCATCAATAGGATGTCGAAGTATACCTTCAGTTTCACACATCTTATCTTTTTGCCACCTCATATCCTCTACGGTATGTTTTGAAAGAAATAATCTTTGCAACCTTGCCTTTAGTGGAAAATATCTTAGCACCTTATGTGGAATTTGTTTCCCCTTTCTATCATTCAACCTATATCTAGACTCTCCACAATGCAGACATTTGTCAAGTGATACATAATCTTTTCAAAATAAAGCACAATCAAATTTGCACACATGAATTGATTCATATCCCATCCCTAGGTCACGTAGTCTCTTCTTAGCTTCATAGTAGGAAGCAGGTAGCTTCACACCATTCAGAAAGGCTTCATTTAATAGTTCAAGCAACATATTAAAGGATTTGTCACTCCAACGATTAAGTACCTTAATGTGTATAAGTTTCACTAAAAAATTAAATGAGTGAACTTTAGACATCCTGGATATAACTCCTATTCTATTTTAGGAAACATTTTGCTTATTTTATCGGACTCATCTTGCTCGTTTGATTCTCTTCTACATTCTTCAAACATTGGCCCATGTAGATCATGAATCATCCTACCATCTCATCATCCATAGTATCTCTAACTCCAATGTTTTCTCTAAGATTTACATTCTCTTCTCTACATTCACTTACATTAGAAAACGTTGCACCTAGAAACCTCGAATTAGACCTTAAAAATGGAGAAAGATCAACAACATCTCCATGAAATATCCATCGCTTATAAGTCGGGGACATATCATATTTATACAAATGACGTTCTATAACGTCTAATCTATTCCAATTGACATTCAAACAATTTGAACAAGGACATCTTGTTCTTTCCTCTTTGTCTATATGATTAGTTGCAATTTCGATAAAGTTAGCAACACCATCAAAATATTCACTAGAAGCTCGATCTTTTAAATTTATCCAACTTCGATCCATAATAAGTACAACAGTTAAAGTACCTAAGTTAGAAATCCATGTGTTAGAATTAAAGCCATATGTAAATTGCTTAATAATAAAGTATACAATCACACATTCGAAAGAACAACAATTATACTTACAAAGAGAAAGAGAAATCAAAACAACAACTCCCAAAACCTAAAATCAAGATCTTCGTATCAAGTCAATAAAAATTATATTGTTGTTGTTCTATTAACAACAACAATCTAAACTCACAACTTCCTTCCTATAAGTGAAAACACAATAACAAAACAAATATTCAATGAGACTTCAATCGGGAGAAAGAAAACTGTAAAATTTGAAGAAAAGATGAAGACAGACCTAGATTTCCTCTATAGACCCGAAACCTGCCTGTTGACCCAGCCAAATGACCCGCTTCGGCCCAGTTGCCCCGCGCGTGCCTGACCCGAAGATAAATTCGGCCCAACGTTCGTGGCCCATTTCGCATGTGGCTCGCTTCCGCCCAGTCGGCCCAATGCCCGCCCGGCACTGTTCGCGCCCGTGTGTCCCGCGTGACTCGTTCGGCCCATCTCACGCGTTCAGCTCAGTTGTCCATTACGCGGCCTACATTCTTGATCCGTCAGCGACCCACTTGGCAAATCGGGTACCACCCGATTTGCGCCTCGCGTCCATGTGCCTACCACGAGTCCGCTCATCCTACCCAACTGAGTTTGACCGGGTTCATGGTGACCCGCGCTCCTAGTTTCATTGCTTGGGTCGATTCAAACCGAAATGTTGGTTTTTGGGTCGATTCAAGGGTTTTTGGGCAGATTCAGTGCAGTTTCATTAGTTTTCCAATCGGTTTGAGTTTTTCGAGAGCGAGGTATGTACCCCACCAAATTGTTTTTGTAATAATTTAGTTTTTAGCTTAATTCATGAGCCAAAACAAATCCATTTTAGGGTGTTTAATTAATTATGCATGTGATGTATGTTTAATTAGAGCTTAATTTGTATGTGCGTAATGTATGTCATATAGTTTTAAAATCCCACCATAGGTTAACATGTTCATGCATTGAAAGTATGTTATAATGGTTATAATGTATAGTATGCATGTTGATTAATTAATATGGAAATTAATTAATTTGATTAATTAATTAATTTAATTTTAATTAAATATGATTTAATGAAATTAATTAATTAATTAATCATTGTTTTATTTATTTTAATTTAATCTGATTTAATTAAAAGTTAAAAAAAAAATCCATATTAATTAATTTGTTTATATAATAGTTAAATATTGGTAGATGAATGTTATAGGTTTGTCTATGTATTTTTTATAAATGTTATAAAATAAATTAGACGTTTAAAATCTATAACAAAGTTAAGATGCGTGCTCACCTAGGTTAAAATCATATCTTCCAAATTTTGCATAGAATTAGGTCGATATCTTGTAAAATTGGTTACAAGAGGCTCACCTGATTCGATCTTGTCAACAAGTCAGATAAGATGACTATGGTTAGAGGTTCTTAAGTTGACGGTTTACGGAACACCTACTACCTGGAGATCGTAATCAGTTCTTGAGCCTAATTAACCTAGTTTTATGAGCATACGTGAGAGATATGAGGTAATAGAATTGGTTTATCACCTAGACATCATAGGTTAAAATCCAGTATGATGGTTATGTTGGATATTTCACCTAGACATTAGAATTTGTTTAAATTCGCCTAAATAAATCCTATCTTTCTGAGTACCCTTTAAAACCATCTTAGAACACTTTAGCTAGAGAAAAGTAGTGTACTTTTAGCTCCAACGTCCCTAAAAGTTCACACCGTGAGGTCCGTGCAGGGCTTTCGGTTGTGTATAGAAGCGGACTCCCTTCGGAGAGTGTCTGCATGGATTAATATTTAGGTGAATGGGGAAGTAGTTCATAGTAAGTGGGTAAGGGATACGTGACAACGCATCCCACGGTCTCTTCCATTGGGTCACACCATGAGATTCCTATAATGCGCTTGCTTGTCTGCCCTAGAGCGATGTTCCCTTCGGAGGGTCGTATTATAGGATTCGAAACACCGCGAACTCCATACATGAATAGGCTCTCTTAGATCAGTTTTCATATTGTCTTTCCACTTTCGGGAGCATAATGATTCTTATCTCTGAGATTTGAAAATGGAGGGTTACACTTATAAGAATTACTAAGTTGTTAGTATATTCTCGACTAAACTAGCGGTAACTAAGTGGCAAATGAAATTAAGATATTTAGAAGTTAACAATTGGTCAAGATTGTCTTGGTTCAAAAGAGGAGTAATCAACTACCCTTCGGTAGAGGTTATTCTGAACCTTTGAAATATCGTTGCAAAACATAATAATGATGGGTACGTTATTAATATTTGTCAAATTAATTGATTCTTAAAGGATTATAGTTTTTCACTAAATAGAGTATGTTTTTTCTAGCATGAACAACTCTATAGTACAACTCTTAGCTTCTCAAAAACTTAATCGCGATAATTATGCGACATGGAAATCAAACTTAAATATAATACTAGTCATACATGATTTAAGATTTGTCTTAACTGAGGAACGTCCTCAATCCCCTGCCTCAAATGCTAAATAAAATGTTCGAGAAGCATATAATCGATAGGTTAAGGCCAATGAAAAGACCCGTGTCTATATTCTTGCCAGCATGTCTAATGTTTTGGAAAAGAAACATGAATCCTTAGCCTCGACTAAAGAGATTATGGATTCATTGAGGGAGATGTTTGGTGAGCCTTCATGGTCTCTCAGACACGAAGCAATTAAATACATTTACACCAAGCAAATAAAGGAAGGGATATTTGTTAGAGAACATGTCCTGGACATGATGATGCACTTTAATATTGCTGAAGTAAATGGTGGTCCCATCAATGAGGCAAATCAGGTAACCTTTATTTTACAATCTCTTCCGAATAGTTTTGTACCATTTCAGATGAACGTGTTTCTAAACAAAATAAAGTTTACATTGACCACTCTTCTAAATGAGCTCCAGCGATTCTATAACCTTACTATGGGTAAGGGGAAGGAAGTGGAAACAAATGTTGCTACCACAGAGAAAGAGTTAGTGGGAGGATCGTCCTCTAAGACTAGAGTTGGAACTTTAAATATGAAGAAGAAGAGAAAGGGGAAGACTCCCAAGAATAGTGAGGGAAAGAAAGTTGCTAAAGGTAAATGTTACCATTGCAATGAGGATGGGCATTGGTTGAGAAATTGCCCGAAGTACCTTACTGAGAAGAAAGCTGATAAGGAAGCACAACGAAGCTAGTTCTAGAAAAACTTGTAGAAGGCGTGATCATCCTCAAAGTTTGGAACAAAAGAGGTTGTCTTGGCTAAAGAAGTGGAGGTTCTAAAGTTGTTTAAATAGATATTTCATACTTAAAGTTATTTTGTATGCCTCTCAAATGTTGAGGAATTTAATATCTATTTCATGTATTTTAGAACAAATGTATAGAATATATTTTGAAATCAATGAAGTATTCATTTTTTTCTAGGAAAGTATTCAATTTTTGTTCTAATAAACAAACTTATATATAAGTTAAGACCAAATGAAGCAGAATTTGTCTTTAGTAATGAAATGTTTAGCGTAAAAGACAAAAAGGTTTCTTCTAAACGCCTTTATAGTATTTAAGATTCGATCACATAAATCTCAATGCGATTGGGAGATTGGTTAAGAGTAGACTTCTAAATTAGTTAGAAGATAACTCTATATCTTCATGTGAGTCTTATCTATTAAAATGGAAAATGACCAAAAGATCTTTTACCAGAAAAGGGTCTCAAAATCAAAATACGATTAGAGCTGGTATATTTGGACTTATTTGGACCATTGAATGTCAAAGTTCAAAGAGGATATGAATATTTCATCAATTTTGTTGATGATTATTCAAGATTTGGTCATATTTATCTATTACATCACAAGTCTGATTCTCTTGAAAAGTTCAAAAAATATAAGACTGAAGTTGAGATTCAATTAGGTATAACTGTAAAAAGATACTTCGATCAGATCGAGGTGGAGATTATGTGTACTTATGATTTCGTGACTATTTGATAAAGTATGAAATCCAATAACAACTCTCTGCATCTAGTACACCTAAATAGAACAGTGTATCAGAAAGAAGAAACTAAGCCTTGTTGGACATGGTTCACTTTATAATGAATCATCAAACCACTTAGTTAATTAGTATCGAATAGGATTTCCAAAGATGTTATACGAATTAGTAAATTTATAATGATTTCCAAAGATGTTATTGAATAGGATTTCCAAAGATGTAAATTTATAATGAATAATCAAACCACGTAGTACATTAGTTTTGTTACACGATCGTTTAGATTTGGGGACCTAAACCTAAATGTTTTTTTTAAAAAAAAATTGGTATACGATTTTTTTAATTATTTTGGTACGCGATCATTTAGATTTTTTTACACGATCGTTTACTTTTTTTACATGATCATTTACTTTTTTTTACACTCACTAGAAGAAATTTGGTCTTTAATGTCGGGTGGAAAAAATGAAAAATAAGCTTTAATGTCTGTTTTCAAAAGGCGGATGTTTAATGTCGGTTTAAAGTTTTATCTTTAATGTCGGTTTAAAACTGACATTAAACATCATGTTTTTTAGAACCGACATTAAAGGTCTTTTTATTTTATTTTTTATTTTTTTAATTTTGTAAAAAGTTGAATTTTTCTCTCTCTTACTTTACTCTTTTCTCCTTTCTTCTCTACCAAACCCTACACTTTACTCTTTTCTCCTTTCTTCTCTACCAAACCCTAAGAAGGTTTTCTCTCAACATTTCTTCCCTTTCTTGCTTTCTCAATCTCATCACTTTCTCCCCTCTCTTCTCTGATCAGTCGCCAACGCGTGTGAACTCGTCGCCGTGCTATCATCGGAGGCAGCTTCTTCCGTTGCCGCATCGCGCTCGTGCCTCACGTGGAACACTCACCCTCCTCACCACCGGCACGTTACCGGCTCGGGATGTCCGGTAAATGAATATAGAAAATATTAAATATTATTTTATTATTATTATTATTATTATTATTATAATTTATCTGTTCGAGCGACCTCAAGACCATCTGAGAGCCTTTCAACTTCAACTTCCGTGGGGACCAAAGAAAATGAAGACCGAGGGCTTTCTTCCTCCTCTTCTTCTTCATTTTCTCCTCCGCCCAATTTCAAGCCACCAGAGCCTAAGCGTTTCGGCGTCAGACCCGACAAGGTTCTTGATGTCCTGGGCGCTTCCCTTTCCTTAATTTTTCGGCTTGGAACTGGTATATTTGTCGATGGGTATGAAACTCTCTGTCTATTCTACTTTATTTTACTTTGTTTGAAATAAATTATACTTTTATTTTTTTCGCCTATTTTATTTTATTTATTTTTATAAAAAATTATTTTAGCTTACCATTACTTTCAGTACGCTGTTTTACGCTAGCTTGGCAATAGGGCCTTTCCTATTGCAGATATAAAATACGCTCCGAATGAGCTTTCAATTATTGAATTTATGTTCTCAGAATAAGAAACTATTTGTCGCATAGGAAACTCTGAACCACGATGACAGATGATAATTATTTGTCCAGGTTTAAAACTTATTATTTATGACTAATTGGAAGTTACAGGAAACATAGCTGAAGTTCTTGTAGAATAAGCCTGTTTTGTTGAAGCACATGTCATAATAAGTTACAAATTGGTTTCACCATATGAAGTTCAGATTTCATTTTTACTTAATTCCCATCGAGTGCGACTATGGGTGCTTGGAAATTTGAATGTTCTAAATGGGCTTGTTTTTGTCTGTATCTTGCTAGGTACTCGGTGTCATTGGTTCCGAAAAATGATTTTCCCCCAGACAAATATGCTCTTGAAATTTCTGGTAAATACTATTATAAGTTTTTGGTGGTTGATTAGATGTAAGATGTTTATTCTCGAATTATTTCACTTAAATGTGTGGAGTTCACTTTAGGGATTGTCTTGTGAAAGTAGTTGAGTTGCACACAAGTCGTCCTGCAATTTTTTTTTTACTATCTATTTGAACATGTTTGACACTGATTTTCTAATAGGTCAATTTTTATAACCAAGAGCCAAGTCTGTGATCATGGAGTAGAACCTTTTGAACTGACATTCTAGAAACAAAAAACTTAAATCTAATGTCTTTGCCTGCAATTTGTGACTGAGTGTTTACTGACTTGGTCTTAGGATGAACTGTTTGAGTTTCAATAATTAAATGAAAAGAGTTGTTTTTCATTAATTAGATGCATGTTGACAAGTTAATTTTGTGGATTTTCATTGTTATTATGGTTGAATGATAGGTTTCAAGGTCAAAGAGACTTCAAAGTTAGGACCTCGCCCAGAGAAGCCTATTGAGATATATGAGTTTGAGAGGTACATTGCTTGCTCTGTACTATGAGGTTGCACAATGAAGTCTAGTATTTGTGTTCCAAAGCCTAGATTGACTTCATCTTTTTTGTTGAAATTTTCATGTGTTGTGAACTTACTATGATTGACATAGACTAACTTCATTCTTTCTTTTTATTACCATGTAAATTCATGGATTGTCATCAACGGATATAGTTGTCCATTTTGTCGGAAGGTAATTTTTCCCCAAAAAACTTTATCAAATGAAGGTTCTTGCATCTCCATTGTTTTTCATTGGTTCCTTTGCATAGTTATCACTAAACTCCTGATGGTTGAGGTCTTTTTAGAATATTATTTCACTTGCCACACATGATGATCCAGGCACATCACACATGTGAATGTTGTCTAGTTGGTTTCAATAGTTTCAATCTTGTGATGACCCCTTTGATGCCTTGCATACAAAACAAGAACTTGTCTCAAATGTTGAATAGACTACTGGCTAACTTATCTAATATAGATCAGATTTGAAAGTAAAGTATCAAAGATCAAAAAGGTAATATAAGAGACGGATCACTTTTTTGACTCTTTGAGTCTGATCACAAAGTTAGTTTCTACAATGTTAATTATTAACGATCCAATGATCATGTGCTTTCAACTATTGCAATAGGACAACTCTTCCTTTGGTTTTATGCTTTGAGAGAAATCGGAGGATCATGCCAATATGATCATACCTCAACTAGCATAAATATTTTTTTTCTTAAACAAGAAACAACTTCTCGTCGATGTAATGAAAATGAATAAAAGTTTAAAAGATACTAGCTCCCTGAAAGAGAGCAAGAAAAGATACGAACAAGAAATACAACTACCCACTCAACTAGGGTAAAGTATGTACCATTGACAAAGAGGTTAGACATTTAAATTTACTAGCCCGTCTATTGTTAGAACTAAAAACAAAAAGATTCTAAAAAATCTCATAATACGCTAATTTCGTGATATCATTTTGTAGCCTTAATTGGTGTCCTTCCTTTTGAGGTTATTGTATATCTGATTTTTTAGAAAATATTTATAATATTTTATGCTTGTGTGCTTCCAGGTCAGGGAAATTGTTGCTGTGTTAGATTTAGATATTCTATTCTATCCTTGCCCTCGGAATGGTCCAAACTTCCGTCCCAAAGTTCTTCAGATGGGAGGAAAGCAGCAGTTTCCATACATGGTTTGAAATTGTCCTTTTCCCATTTCATTTTCATGCCTAGTATCTTTCTATTTGGAGCAAATCAATTATATTGCTCGAGGAAATGCCAAAAATGAAGAAGGCTAAAATATGACATATCCAGCATGAATGTTGTTGGTTTACTGTATTTTTATTTATTTTCCAATGCATCTCAAAATATGATTTTTTAACTCGTCACCAAAAGTTTGCATCCCAAATGATTGATGACCTTGGAAGCTCAATTATTCCACTATGTAAAAATTGAACATTTCCGGTTTCCTCCTTCCCGACAATGTACAGATTGCTATTAGTTTTCTTAATCTCTTGCTTTAGTTGTGCATGGCTTGGTTGCAACCTGTCAGATTAACCTGCTACGTTTGATCAAGTGTAAAGCTTTTTGTTTGGTATTTGGTTGCAGGTTGATCCAAACACAGGAGTTTCAATGTATGAATTAGATGACATAATCAAGTATCTGGTTCAGAACTATGGTGTGGACTCATCACAATTGATATGATCAATTTGATCCTACTTTTATTTTTCTCATTATTTCTTATTGTGTGCTTACTCAAGTTAAAGATTTCTTTTTGTTCATTAAAGTTGATCATTCCTTCCTTATGTTGCAAAGAAAATGAAAAGTTGTTCCTTTGGAGACATCTAATAAAATTGGGATTATCATGGCCCCTGTGCTAGGATGACACACATAAATCAAAAAGTGGTCAAAAGAAAATGAGAAGGCTGATAATTTTAAAAGTTTTGCCAGCATGTCAATGTTGAACTTGTTAGGCAAAAGAATTTTTCTTCAATGTCGAGCATTACACTCCTAAAACTTAAATTTTGTGCGTTTAACCACTATATAGCAGTCTTAGTGATCAAAATATACTATATCTAGCCGTGTCTCATTCTAGTTCTTCATGATGCCTTGTGTTCATGTAGGTGATGGAAATGTACCTCTTTCCTTGTGTTCATGTAGGTGATGGAAACAAGACTTTTGATGGTTAGTAGTTGACACCTCTTTTCTTTTTGTTTCCTTTTCGTTTCGATGTATTTGTTGAACTGTAGAAAAATTGAGATTGGGTAGGGTTGGAAGTTTCTTTATCGGGCTATATTTAACAAAGTTTTTTGTTGCAGACATTGTCAGAAGGCTTTGCTATGATTGGGTAGGGTTAGATATTTTCAAATTTTTACTTGTTTAAGTTATGATTCTTAGTAATTTTGTATATAATCTTATTTTGGAAAGTAACCAAGGATATGTTTTGGGAATGATTCTAAAATAGTCAAAATCACTCTTAAACATGTTTCTTATCATCTAAAACTAATTTTATTAATTTGTATGATCGATTTGAATATATAAAAAAAGATTAATAATTTCGAAACCAGTCTCAAACATGCACTGTTAGGAACCAGAAACTTATAGCTTGCCCATTTGTTGCTTATGTTATTTGCAGGGTTCTATCTATAAGCCATCAAAGCTTCCACCTGCTCCACTAGAAATATGGGCATATGAGGTCATTTAATCGGACTTTTTTCAAAATTTATTGTTATAAGTTCATTATATTTCATGACTTGAAGTGGATATTTTTATGGTTCTCTTCCCTTGAACAATATTTTAAATCTCTATGTTTCTCTCATCTCACAGGGTTCTCCTTTTTGCAAACTTGTTCGTGAAGTGCTTGTAGAGTTGGAGTTACCACATTTAGTACGTTGGTAAAGTCTCTTATACCGTTCATTTTTCAAGGCACACTATTATTAATTACATACACTCACTTATTAATATCGTCTAGGATCTTTGCATATAAATCTTTGTCAATATGGCAATGGCCTTTTAGGTGGTGTAAGCGGTAGAAGGAAAAAAGATTACTGAGTGTGAATATTGAGTATTAGTAAGAAAATATTGGGACTGATATTTTGATATTTTGATATTTCTACTAGCAACTAGGTCATAACATTGTTACTTATCAATTCAACCATCTTGATGTCTTTTACAGGGAGTTATCACTAAACAAATGACTGCAATAGATGAAATGGTTGCAAGTGAGTACAATTAGTCAGACCCTCATCTTTGTGACAAGATCTTGAAGTTGGTCATTTGTGAAGCGTTCTACTTTGCTATTAGTTGCAGTTTTAGTTATTGCTCTCTCAATATATTCTTTTTCTTTCTTTCTTTCTTTTTTTCCAAAGGATGATCAGTGTAATAATTAAGCTTCATAATTTCTGTGTTTGGATCCAAGTTGTATATAAATGTCACATTATTAAGATTTCATTTTGTATATGTACAAGTAAAAGATTTCATTTTTAACTATTTGGTGTCATACAAAATGGACAATAATGCAAGGATTTAATAAAAAATAAATTTGAAAAAACGACATTAAAGACAGCTTTAATGTCGGTTAAAAAAAAAATTAAAGACATCTTTAATGTCGGTGGAAAAACGACATTAATGATGTATCATAAGTGACATTAAAGACATATTTAATGTCGGTTATCCACCGACATTAAAGATGAACCGACATTAAAGGCCTTCAATAACACCTTCAAAGATGTCGGTTTATAACCGACATTGAAGGGCTTTAATGTCGGTTTATAACCGACATTAAAGATGTCTTTAATGTCGGTTATAAACCGACATTGAAGCCCAACTGACATTAAAGCCCTTTAATAACGCTCGCAAAGATGTCGGTCGCCAAGCGACATTAAAGGCCTTGAATGTCGGTTTTAAACCGACATTAAAGGCCAAATTTCTTGTAGTGACTATCATTTACGTTTAGCTATTCCAATCCAAATGAATTTTTTTCAAGATTTTTTATACACGATCTTTTATTTTTTTTTTACACGATTGTTTACTTTTTTTAAAAGATTGTTTACATTTGGCTACTCCAATCTAAATAATTTTTTTTCAAGATTCTTTACACAATCTTTTATTTTTTTTTATAGAATCATTTACTTTTTTTACACAATCGTTTACATTTAGCTACTTCAATCTAAATGATTTTTTTTCAAGATTCTTTACACACAATCTTCTAGATTTTGCTATCTTTTTTTACAGAGTCTTATACACATTAGATTTTGCTATTTTTTTTACACACTCTTATACAAAGTCGTTTAGATTTGGTTACCCAAATGCAAACGCGTAAAAAAAAAGGAAAAGTAGAAATGCGATGGAAAGAAATTGAAGCGATAAAAAAAAAGGAAAAGAGGAAAAATGATTGAAAGATTAAACGACGTAAATAAAGAATTGAAAAATAAGAAAGATGATGGAAAGAAATTGCATAAAAGAAAAAGAAGAAAGAAGAAAGATGAAATCGTAGAGAAGAACGGAGAAGACGAAATAGAGGAGGAAGACGAATCGCGGAAGAAAGAAATATGGTGGAGTTTAAGAGAGTTTGAGAGAAGATGGTGAATTGATGATGGATTATTGAGAAATTTGTGGGGAAATGGGTATATATAGAAAATATTTAGAAATAATCGTCACCAAGACTCAAACTTGGAACCTCATGGTCATTTGCACGCTTCAATTGACGGAAAAATCAGTTGTTTTTTGGATTTTTGCTAAATATTTATGAAATTGCTATTGAAATATTCTTAAAAAAAATAATTTTCAGCTGCTAAGGATCGAACTCGGTGGTGGGAGAGGCGCGCACGATCAGGGGCGCGAGGAGATTGGTTGACGGATGAATGAGCGCACGAAGGAATTTGAATAAATCGATTTTAATTTCGCATCTGGTGAGTTTTGAACCCGTGACATAGAAGACGCACGAAGAGGATCAAAATGACGGTATTTTGGCTCTGAAAATTCAAAAACTAAACGCTTTGCTAGGGGTTCAAACACGTGATCTGAGGGTGGCTCGCACGTGTAAATGACTTACGCGTGTCACAACTTTTTGAATATTTACCAATTTGACCCTAAACTTCAAATTGCACGTTCTTCTTCTTTTGGACTCCATTTTAGAAGATTTTCATTGCGTTGGGTTCGTATCAGAGTCTTCTTTCATATTCTGTACAAAGTATTAAAATAATGAATATATGTATATTATTGATTGAGAATAGTATACAAATAAATTGGTCAATAATTATCCTAACACATCGAGATGCAAGGAAAAGGACACATTTCGGTTAGTTTAACGTAAGGAAAGTGTGTGTTGGATAGGCGATAAAGGACCATGCGAGGAAAAAAGTGGATTTTATATAAGCTAGTAAACCAGATTAGCCAACAACTTATGTGATGAGTTAAGGATAAGCTTGGTTAAAGAAAATAGGAAATTAGCATCATTTTGACAAACATGTATCAGTTATAATGATGAAGTTCTATCACTTCCTATCAATGATAAAAAAAGATGAAGTTGTATCACTGCCTATAAGTGATAGCCAGTGATGCAGTTCTACCACTGCCTATCATACAAGTATTTTACAAATACAGATGAAAAAAACTGAAAATATAGAAATGAAGAATTACTTGACCCTTCAATTCAAATAAGTTTTCTTTAAAAAATTCCCATCATGTTATTCTTGGACCATTATCATAATTTTTTCTTTCAAAACCAACATCTAAAGATGATATTTTTGGAATTATTTCAAATGCCCAATAGACTACGGCCAACAGGAATCCTTGTAAATAGGCAACACTCTTGTCCAAATAAGTAGATTTCTTGAGAAATTCATATGTTAAACTTGTTGGAATTTATGTCCTAAAACTCATAGTTTGTAAATTACATTCAATAATGTGATTATTGGATCATTTATTAGTGAAATGGAATACTATGACCTTGAATCCAATAAACTACGTTTCAGAGGCTATCTTGTACACTTGAACTTTATGTAGAGGCATAAATGTGGATCAAGTTCGAGTTCATAGCCTATACAATTTGTAGTATATGAATAAAATAAGGTGCTTTATTCTGGTAACACTCTAGATGTGCCCTGCTTTGTAGTTAGTATAAAAAATGTAATCCTCAATCATTCGTGTAGAGATATGAAAGTAGGGGCATCCTATGTAAAGAGTTTGCATAAGATCAGACTATTAAATAGTCACTTTTACGTTATAACACCGTTGGTGTTTTAAAGTAGGCTATTCCTTTTAATTTGATGATCTAGGTAACTTAACTATAATCATGAGCTAACTATGAACTCCTATTCACACGAGATTATCCATAGATCTGCATAGGTGAGGGTAGCTCATCATCGCTGGCCCAATATGCCTTCCATTTCAAGGGTAAGACCGGGTGGATAGCTGGGGACATATAGTGCAAGATGGAATTCACTCCCGACCTTATTAGATTCAGTAGATAGGTTGTTCTCTTAAGCACTGAATCCAAGTTTTAAACAAGGAGTCATACCCTCTCATTGTCCCGAGAGGGATTTGGTTGAGATTACGAACGGTTAACTTGCTAATCATGATCATATCAGGTGGACATAAATATATGTATTGTGAAGAGAGTGCAACTGCAGAACTTTAGTGGAATGACTCGTTAGTTAACAAATTTCGATTAGCTTGGTCTAAAATATATGTACTGTGAAGAGAGTGCAACTGCGGAACTCTAGTGGAATGACCCGTTAGTTAACGAATTTCGATTAGCTTGGTCTAAAAGAATTTAGTCAATTAATCTCGAATCGTTGAAGTCCATGATCTATAGGTCCACTAGGTCCCTTTACTAACTCATTACTATAATAAAATTTAGAACATGGTAATCAAAAAATTCAAAATAGTTCCAATTAATTTCATTAAAAATATTTGATATTACCAATTAATGAAGTTTTGAGAAACAAATGATATTTATATAAGATTTAAATATGAAAAATTTGAGTACGTATTCGAATTGATTCAATTTGATTGATGGGGATTTAATTATTTTATTAATATTAATTAGATTAGTTAAAAATAACAAAATAATTAGAAATTTGATTTTTTGCAAAAATCAAATATTTTGAAATTTGAAAATCAATTTCAAATTGAATTTGTTGTCTTTATAATAAAACAATTTCTACCTCTTCCACCGAACATCTTATTTTCATATATATTGATGAGTTTGTTTGAAAACGCAGACAGAGGTTGATCAATTGAGAAGTGTTCTCGATGAAGGATTAATTGAGAAATTTGAAGTTTTCTGGAACAATTTCATGTCCTCGTTTTCTCTCAAAAACTCATAAATTCAGTTACCGATTCAATCTCACAATTGTATTCTAAAGCAGGAGAATAGTAGAAAAAGACTCTTGTAGTATGGCAAATTAACAAAAATAATCAAAAAATGGATAATTTCTAATTTTAAGGTTAGCGTCCATGAATTCTACGTTTTTTTATTCTTCATTTTTGTGTTAACTAGATGAAGTTAGAGCATTTCATAACGATTTTTTTTTTTTTTTTTTTTTTTGCTGTCATGCTCGTTTTTCCATCAATTGGTATCCGAGCATGTTTGAACACTCAATTTTTTTATATTATTTTCTCCATTTTTAAATGAGTAACTCATGTTCTACCTATTAAAAAGATATATTAAAACATGTTAGCTAGTACATTTTGAATTCATTGTAATATATTTAAGTACTATTTTCAACCCTATAATTAAATATTCCCATCCAAAATTCTAAATAATAGAAAATAAAGTTTGAATAGTAATCGTCAACAGTTGCAATCACTAAAATAAAAGAATGACAAAAGATCACAGTGAAAAAGGAAAATGATTTAAATGTCATCGTGATATAAAGGTTAATCAAGTCTTATTAACAGCAAATTATAAATTCATATAATATAAAATTAAATTAAATTCTCATACCTTTGATTCAAATATAAAATTTACCCCACCTCATCTTTTTCATTTGTGATTTTGTCGGTTTCCTTGTCAATGTTTCTGTCTTTTATGTTTTCTTATTTTTATTGCTTGACATCAATTGAAAAAAAATAGGTTTAATTAATTAGACAAACAAAATCATACATGCCAAACTGTTTGACAGGTTTACTCAACATACCCCAAAATGAATGGGAATGAAAAAGAAGAAGAAGAAGAAGAAGGAATGAGAAAGATTGAATAATGTTCTAGATCACGACAGAAGAATATAAGAATGAGGATGAGATAGTGGTAAACTATTTGCTTTGCTGAAGAATTCTTTTGAACTACAAAGAAGAAAAATAATGATGGATGGAGTTGTTGCTTCCGATGTAGAAAGAAGAAGAAGAATTGTAAACCTTGAATCTTAGAAAACTTAAGTCCTTTGAAGTGATTGGAAGTTTATGTGTTGAAAGGAGTTAAGAATAAAAAGTGTCATAAAAGGTATGTCATGGTTATTGGAAAAAGAGGGAAAGGTTTGACTAAGTGTCAAGGGAGGAATTGCTAGGCGTGTTGAAGGTTATTTTGTTTGTGTATTGGGGGGCCAAAGGAAAGAAAATAACATCTAAAGAGGTTAGTAGACGTTTAGAACTTGTCTAGGTGGCGAAAGCTTGTCTGTTGGGCATTAGGTGAGAAGAGAATCACTAAATGAGTGTCATGGGCGGCTAAGTACTGTGAATGTGTGCTTGTCTAGGTAAGAAACGCTTGTCACTTAGAGGTTATTTAAGGTGTTGATAGGCTACATGAGAAGGCTGGACAACATAGTGATGGGCGAGGAGCATGGCACGTGAGAAGGTCATAGAGGTCGGCAAGGCTTAAGCTTAGGCTTTCACGCGAGGAAGAAGTAGCTTACGACCATGCGTAGAGGTTTTCTAGGCGTTTTAGCTTGTGGTTGACACTTAGGCCTTTTGGTTAGGCCCGTTGATGAAGAGATAGAGTCTCTGAAGTGCTTTACTGGTGTGTTCTACGTGCTTGTGTTAAATTTCGGTTAGTAGCAAGTGTCAATAAAGGTTCAGACAAGGTTTAATATAAATTTGTCACTTTAGAAGGACATTTCTCTAAAACTACTCATGCATTTTGGCTTAAATTACTCTCATAAGATAACAAATTGAGTCTAGTTTCTAGACTAGGGCTGCTGGATGATTTTGATTAAGGGAGAGTTGAGTTCAAGTTGAAGAACCTGAAGAAGGTCAGTTTTCTGATGAATTTGAGCAAGGTGTACTTCAAGAGTGGCGTTGCCCACATGGATGAAAATTCATCCAGTAATTCATATGAGTAACTTAAAGCCATGCCATCAGATCTCAACAACATGTAGCACAATGTCATAGTTTGACCAACCATCCACCTCAGTCAAAAAGAAGAAGAAATCTTAGTCGAGCAAATAAAAAAGGGCCGAATACCCACAAAAAGGATCCATGAGTACCTGATAAAGTGGAAGAAACCAGTTGGGAACGTGTCAAAGACCTAGAAGCTTGGACACAAAAGATCAAAGAGTTCAAGCTTCGTCAATCGACAAGGATGTCGGCTGTTTAAATGGATGAGAATGTCACGAGCATACTTATCCAGGGTGTGACAATTCAGCATTTTCATATGCAAGCTTGTTAAAGCTATAAATGTTTAAAATGTGATATAGGGGAGACATTATAGTTGAATCCTTGATCAAGCCTTGTCACACTCTTTGCAATTGACAGTCTTCAGTGCTTTCTGTTATGATATTTTCAATGATTTCCTTTCTCTCTCACGTCTTATAAAACAAATTTCTCAAGAACGTGAAGGAAGGCTACATCATACCATGAGTTTGTCCGTGATTTTTTGGATTTTACACGGCTGACTTGTTGATTCAGTAAAATAAGTGTCGCACAATCGTCCGTCCAGTGTTTGAAAGGTTGTGATTATGACACCAGGCATGCAGCCAGGTGAGGCGTATGGTGTGCCTGTGTGTGGCACGGCCGAGGCCTGTCGCCCACCCCTGCCTGCCAGCTTGTGTTATGAGGCGTTTTTGGGGCCTGGGATCTTGGAATTTCTAAGTACACTTTTGATATTTTCATGGTTAAGGAAAATAAAATAGATTATTTTACCATTATTTCAAGTCAATAATAGATCGAACAAATTTATAGACTAAGGATTAACCTTGTATATTAGTGAGTGAAAAATTATTTTATTAAAGTGATTTCAAGCTTGTTCTTAAGCTATGATTTATGAATGATTTGTATTAAATGTTTAAGATGTTTTATGAATAATTTTTCAAGAACGTTATTGTTCAAAGTATTTATTAAAGAATATTGTTTACTAAGGATTGTTTAAGTTTTACTGGAAAATTAGTTCATCAAGGTATTATGAGATTTAATGGCTCTTTTTGCAAAAGGATTATTAAGGAAGTTTAAGATTATGATTTTATAAATGTTTTCTTAAAACCAAGATGTCTCAAAATATTCCTTAACGGGGTAGGATTGTGGGGAGCAAAGAAAATTTGAGGTAAGGACACTTAGCTCTAAGATTGGAGCTAGCGATGCCTATCTCCCAGAAATAGGGATCGGGGATGCCCATCTCTAAGGTTTGGAGTTGGTATCGAGTAATCTCTACCACCTCCCAAAAGTAGATAGTTGGGTTTTGAGCAGAAAAGCAAGGATTTATATTGTTGTTTCCTAAATGCTTTGAAGTTCAAACTTTCATGTTATTGTTTACCGTTTACAATTTCAAAGAATTTATGAATCATTGTTTCTAAAAAGTTTATGAAAAGTTATTTAGAAAACTATCACTCAATGGGCTTGTTTAGCTCACACTCATAAAATATTTTCCCACTTTCCAGATAGTTAGAGACCATGTCTTAGGAGCTTGAATCAAGTTATTTAGAAAACTATCACTCACTGGGCTCGTTTAGCTCGCACTCATAAAATGTTTTTCCACTTTGGAGCTTGAATCGCTGCGATCTGTTTGCTGAAGAATACTTTATTTAATTATCACGTGTCCTGTTGTTTTGTACTTATGTTAAGATTGTTATTGTTGTATTAGACTTAGGTTTTAGAAAGGTGGGTTTTGGATTATGTAAATAAAAGTCATGTCTATATAGAGACTTGTATCGAGTTTGTTTAATGAAAAGGTTATACCCAGCTATGTTTACAATTTGTGTATTAGCTTCCGTTGTTGTTTACTGTTTAAGGATATAAATTAAGAGTCTGCTAATGTCATTTTTGAAAATGGCGATATCGGTTGACTTCACGTCACATCTCGGGTTGAGTAAAGAGGTGGTAGGGGAGGGATGTGACAAGAATGATAGATGAGGTTTTGCTTTCAATGTAGAAAGAAGAAGAAGCATCAATGTAGCTGAAGAAGAGAATCAAATAGCTGCTGCAGAGTGATGGAATTGTTGGTGAGAAGAAAACGGATAGGCGATTAGTCGTGGATGATTTAGGTTTCTTCAGATTTTGTGTGGGCTTTTTAGGTATTTCACATAGACTTTTGGACTTCTACCAGATGGCTACAAATTTTACTATGGGTTGTAAATAGTTTACCAAATTCTTCTATTTTTTTAAATTTCCCTCTTTTATGATTAAGCTTATACATGCTTCTTTTAATCTATAAATTTATTCATTTGATATTTTCTTTTTACCGATGTTTTCAAATAAGAAGTCAAGTCTTCATATCTAAAAAAATGCAACTTTTAAAAAAGTTTTTTTAAAACCATTGGCTGAATTACTTAGAAATGATGCAAACCATAGTAAGACTTAAAATAAAACAGTCATCACTTTCAAAAATCAAACCTAAATTACCAAACAAACCTAAAAAGAGCCGTCTTTGAAAGCTAATATTGTTTCTATAGTTTGACTAAGAATTGAATTTTTTCTTGAAAAAATATAAAATTATAATATGAATTATACAAGAGAGAAGCATAAATTTCAACAATGCAATATAAAGCTAAAAATAAAACACCTGGTGGTGCATTTGAGACAACTAGACCATTTTAGTTATGGTTTGTAGAACTTTTGAAATTATAAACGATTTACGCGAATTAGTTATCTTCCCTAATTTTAACAAGCATGCCTCTAGTAGTTGCCATGATTGTGGATGGAGAAGACATGGCAATGAGGAAGAAGAATGTGAAGAAAACAATATTATATTGAAAACCCATTCAACTAAAATAAACAATTGGACTAAACAAAATAATAACGAAGGTATGGTTCAAGTTTATGAGATTTTCTATGAATATCGAATGTATTATGTTGTTATGGGGAGGGATTTAAATATGAGAGTAGAGAGAGATTGGATTGTATAAACATGAAAAAATCAACTATCAGATTGCTGTTCTCAAACTACCTTTGTCCTGAACTGGACAAAAAACTCAACTTTTTAAACAACCTATCCGTGTAAATCTTTCATAATTTCGAAAGTTCTACAAACCATAACTAAAATTGTCTAGTTGTCTCAAATGCACCACCAGGTATTTTAAAATTTATTGAAAAGAACTAAAATTATCAAACTCTTCTTCCCCAGGAATTATATTTGAAAACGAACTGAAAAGAAATTCAAAAGTTCTATATACCAATTGCTTGATGCTAATTGCAAAGAGAATTAGGATCAATAGTTTACAAGAAAGAAGCAGTCCGAATATTAGGAGCTTAGTGTTTTAGAGCTCAATAATATTTTGTGATGTGCTTTACATTACAACTTGGAAGTTTATTTATAGACTCCAGATTTCAAACACAATTGAAATAGAAAAAATTAAAAGATAAGATCGAATCAGATAGGATAGGACCTCTTATCTGATAAGATTTTTAAAAAAGAAGATAAGATCGAATTAGACACGACCCCTTATCTGATAAGATTCTCGTTGATTCTAAAATACTTAAAAACTAAATTTATTTATACAAAAAGGAAAATGAAAATACGTTGGAAAACTTAAACTTATCTACACTTATTTAATATCCATAATGGATATTTATTAAAACCTATTACCTAACTTTAATAAGTAAGCATATCTATACATATTTATATAATTATTTATTATACATATTAATTATCTACATAATGAGTGAGAAAATGTGTAAAGATTTGTCAAGTCATTGATCCATGGAGAAATTAAAGCATTTTTCCATATTTGTTGTTCTTTCTTGCAAGTAGTAAATCATGCATCCATTAATTGTATCCCTACGACAGATTACTGACTGACCAACGAACTCACCGCGCTTTAGCATTGCGACTTACGGCCGAGACCATCAAATTGTTTGGTTTTATGTCCTAAAACTCGTAGATAGTAAATATAATCAATTGGCCGTCATTAATAAAGTGTTTAATTATTATACTTTCAATAAGTGTTATTGATTATATTATTAGTTTTGTCTTAATAACCTAAATCCAATAAACTAACATCTTAAGTTGTTTGATGAGTCTTGAACAGTATGTACAGACATACGGGGATCAATGTTCAAAATAAGCTTAAAGGATTTATAGTATAGGGTTAAGGTTAGGTACCTTATCCTGTTAACACTATGGATACGGCTTACTTTGTATTTGATACAAACACATTGATTCAATGCGTTCATGTATGCGACATGCGAGTGAGGGTATCCTATGCAATGAGTTTGCATAAGACTGGACCACGAAATAGTAATCACTAGATGTAACTTCGTTAACTAGTTGGATTTCTATTTTATTAGGATGACCTTGGTGTCTTAGTCTTAATCCTGAGTGTATTATGAACTCCTGTTTGCAAGGGATTGTCCTTTGATTTGTACGGGTGAGAGTGACCAAATTGTCAACTCAATATGCTTATCATTTTGGGTCTCTATAATTCTTCCACTGTAAAGGGTTTTCATCCCTTCACAAACGTAGTCGGCCACAACTGATGCAGATTTCTAGATGACAGAACAATATTTACAGACTAAACTAGAATTTTTATAAAGTTTACTAATTAATTACAATAAAGATGAGAATGTACTTTACTTTTTTTTGTTTAATTTTATGTTTTATATGTATATATGAATATGTACATAAAACTAATATAGTAACTTTAAATAGAAATCTTCTTTCAGAAGACTCTATATTGAACCTATTTTTCTTTTGAACAAGATTTTGGATTCGGAGCTCACATAGGCTGTGAGTCGAGAAATGGATCGTCCAGATCATATTTCAGATCTACTTGCTCTTTGTCTTCCTGTATAGAAGAACATGCTGACTTTGAAAATGAAGAAGCATTTACCGATGTAGATAATAATTTTTGGAAATCTGCATCAGTTGTGGCCTGAGCGAGTGTTACAAGAAGCTTTAATTTGTCATTTAAGAACTCAGCGTTCTTTCTTTGATCAAGATCTTGTAAATATCCATTCTTTGTGAACCATTCTTTTATGTGTTTGATAGTGGCAAGTTGAAAATTGTATTTTCTCCACCATTTGATTTTAAGATTTTTTACCAACATCTTGCATTGAGGATCTGATGTTGTGTTGTAACTCCAACAAAATATCCAGGAGAATTGAAAATAAAGATAGAATCTCATTGAATTATGAAAA
This sequence comes from Cucumis melo, assembly GCF_025177605.1. Classification (NCBI taxonomy): domain Eukaryota; kingdom Viridiplantae; phylum Streptophyta; class Magnoliopsida; order Cucurbitales; family Cucurbitaceae; genus Cucumis; species Cucumis melo. Next base: position 29,347,206 of record NC_066864.1, read on the forward strand.
GAATTCTTTTGAATTGTTCTTGAGAAATAAAAATATGATTCTTGAATTGAAGTTGGTAGAATATCATCTGTAAGACCAAAATTATTCCACCATTGAATAAATCATAAGGGAAAATAAATTTTTTAGACATTTTGGCAAAAAGAAATAAACCATGAGTGGTTCCTATTTGAAAACCAAAATACTCTATACCAAGCTTTGATGTATTCTTGGTAGGAGTAGGATTTAGGAACGAAAAGTTTTGAAAGGGATTTTTATGTAAAAATTCCTTGATTCCAATGAGTTGGATCGATTGCTTTGAAAATTTTAAATTTTGAATAAGCGATTTTTGAAGGATAGTTTTTGTCTGAAACATGAGTTATTTCTATAGACTTAGTGTCTACTAGAATAAACTCATAGAATTTTCTTGTTTTTCTGAGGTCTTCTGAAAGAAAATTGAAGTCCTTAAGGAAGATTTTTAAAATTGTCTCTTCTAAAGTGAGACTTTGATATTCTGATTCTATGATAGGATCATAAGCAACGATAGGTTTTTGAAAATAAGATTTGATCTCGGGTCTTGCCACAAACAGCTTGAGAATAAGTTATAGGTGGAGTAGAAGACTCCCTATTAGATGAAGGAGCGACAGGAGGCCTCATTTGAACGACTCCACCAGAAGAATGGATGAGATTGGCCGAAGGCCTAGGTGGAGTTGATGACTCTGTGGGAGATCCAATCTTTATGTCGAACGATCTTGATCTAGATCGGGTTACCGTGGTAAACCCTAAATCCATTGCATATTGATTTGCACTCATGGGTGAGGGTGCAGAGTTAGAAGAAGAATATGGGCAATTGCCCTTTGAAGAGGTAGAGTTTGTTCTTCCTCTAGCACTTACCTTTTCCGAACTCATTTTCTTTCAAGAGAGAGTTTTTAGAAAGGAGAGAGAGTTTTGGAGTTAGAAACTCCATTGATAGATAGTCAGCTAGGGGGTTTTGTTCTCCTTTTATAGGCACAACCTCAAAATCAAAGCAACACACTATAACTTACCATCCATGGCAAATATTTGTTTTGAGACAAAAAATTTTACATCTTTTTCTAACATAAATTTTGATGCTCTAGAATTAGTTTTGATAATGAAATTTTTATTAATTAATTCTCCTTCGAATTTTTAAGCACAAAGAACTATTACAGGTAATTCTTTTTTCACTGTTGAGTAATTTTTTCGTGTGTCGTTCCAAATTCCTGAATGAAATTGGATTATTGATTCGGTCTTATCTAGACACTGTTTTAGGATTCCTCCATATTCGATATCAGAAGCATTAGTTTCAATGATAAGGTTTGCTTTTGAATTAATTAAACTGAGGCAAGGGATTAATTTGACTAAAGTCTTAATTTTTTGAACAGTTTAGGTGTGTTTATCAGACCACGGATTTGATCATATACATAATTTAAACAACCCAAAAACCTTTGAAATTGGGTTTTATCTAGGATTTGATCAGGAAAATTTGAAGCAAACTCAATTGATCTCTGAATGGGCTTAATTTTTTCTAAGTGGGTTTCAAAACTCAAAAAATCTTATTTTCGTTTCAAATAATTTGACTTTTGGTAGAGAGACTACCAAACCGTTTGTTTTTATAATATCTATAAAAATATTGATATACTTAAAATGTTTCTCTATGCTTGGAGAAAAGACTACATCATCAATATAAACAATTGTAAAATCTTCAAAATTATTAAAAATATCATTCATAATTTGTTGAAATTCTGATGGGGCATTCTTTAGCCCGAAAGACATTACATTCCATTCGTATTGTCTGAATGAAACATTAAAAGCAGTTTTGTATTTATCTTTTTCAGAAATTTGAATTTGCCAAAATCTAGATTTCTTATCAAATTTTGAAAATATTTTTGCATTTGCAATTCTTTTGAGTAAATCTTGTTTATTGGGAATTGGATATCTAATTCATTCCAAAACTTTATTTAAAGGTTTATAATTGATTATTAACCTTGGAACTCCATGTTCTTTTCCGGCGGCATTGTTGACATAAAAGGCGGCGAACGACCATGAGATTTTTTAGGGCCTTATTAGATGTTTATCTAATAAGTCCTTAATTTCTTTTCTACAATGTGTTAGCAAGTCTGAATTCATTTGAATCGGTCTAGCCTTAGTTGGGATATTCGATTCTTTGAATTCTTTTGAATATGGAAGATCAACTATGTGCTTTTTTCTTTCCCAAAATGCATTTGGTAAATTGGAACAAATTTCTTTTTCAATTTTTAATTGAATTTTTTTATTCTATTTTGAATTGAAAATTCTTTCAAATTTTCTTCAATTCTTTTGTAATCAATTTTTTCTTTTAGAAAACTAATTTGTTTTTGTTGTCTTTTTATTTGATCACTTTTCAAAACATTAATTTTTAAAAGTTTATGAGGTAAAATTGGAGAAATAAATTCAAAAATCAACTCTTCTCCAAATTTCTTTGATACTAATTCGTTTTCTGTTATCATTAAAGGATACAATACAATGGAGTAATAAAAGGTGTCCTAAGAATTAACTCTTGAAGAAGATCTTTTACTAAAAGAAAAGATGTTTCTAAACAATGTTTTTTATTATAAACATGTACTTTTGAAATTTTAAATTTGATATTTAATCCTTTTCAATTTGCTTCAGTAAGAACCACTATGGTTTTTTCAAAATATTATGTAGGTATTAAACATTCTTGAATACAATTTTGATCAGTACCTGAGTCAATTAGTGCTTTTAAGGTAATTTTGAAATCTTCTATTTTTAGTGTAATTAAACAATACAATTTTTGAAAATTTATTCTTGAAATTGAATTAATTTCATGATTTAAATTCCTTAAAAAATCTTTTCCTAAATCTAAATCTCTTAAATTATCATTTTGTTTCATTTGAGAAATTTATTTTTTAATTTCTAAAATTTCACATTTATGTTGAGAAATTTCACATTTTAAGCAATTGATTTCAAATTATAAATCATCAATAGAAACTGGTGTTTCTTCTTTTGGAGTTTTTAAAATTTCGAAAAGACATTTGTCAAGAATTATTTTCTTTTTCTGGAAATAGTTCTGAAGATGACTCATTTGTTAAAGAATCTCTAAGTGTTTCTAAAATATTTCTTTTAAATTCTTCATTTGAAACATAATTAATATTTTGAAATAATAATCATGTTCGGAAGTTAAAATATTTATTTCATTTTAAGCAATTGATTTCAAATTATAAATCATCAATAGAAACTGGTGTTTCTTCTTTTGGAGTTTTTAAAATTTCGAAAAGACATTTGTCAAGAATTATTTTCTTTTTCTGGAAATAGTTCTGAAGATGACTCATTTGTTAAAGAATCTCTAAGTGTTTCTAAAATATTTCTTTTAAATTCTTCATTTGAAACATAATTAATATTTTGAAATAATAATCATGTTCGGAAGTTAAAATATTTATTTCATTTAAAACACATTTTCATGGGTCCTTGATACAACCACATGCTCTTGGCCCTTCATCTGAAGAAGATTAGCTTGAAACTTCTGAATCAATTTCATATGCAATTTCCTGCAAATTAAAGTAAAAAATATAGGATGAATTTGAAGAACATAATTCTTCATTTATATCATGGATACCTCTTTGCGGACACTTATTAGCATAATGTTCTTCTTTTCTGCATTTGTAGCAAAAGAAACCTTTTTATTTGATTTTCCTTTTGCTGTTTTTCAGTGAGTTTCTTGTAATGTGAATATTTGTGATGCCTCTTAGGGGTATAAGGTTTGCTATACCTTCGAGATCTTCTATAATATGTGGGTTTCATATTATAGTTTTTTGGATGAACTTTTCTTGAAGAAGAACCTGGTTCTTTGACTTTCTCAAATTTATATTGAGAACAAAAAGTCTTCATTTCTCTCTTATGAAGATTTGAATGCTTTTGAACATTGGTTTGAATCTTCATCTTGTTGCAGATATCTAAACCATACTATAATTTTAGAGGTTAATTGAGCATAAGTAGGGTTCTCCCAAGGTATTTGCTCGAAGTAAGCTTTGTTGAGAGAGTTGTAGACATGTTCTGCCATAAAGCTTGGAAGTCCATAAATGAACATTTCTTTCCAATATCTAGCATTGCAAACCTTAAAGATATAAATCCTGAATAAGAGCATATCCTTATACCATCTAAAATTTTTCATAGATGAGCACTTTAGATTTTTTATTATTTTCCTTTGGCTTTCTACATCAATGCCACTTCCTAAACCGAAGTGAAGTTTAATAGCATAGAGAAGAGTTTCTACAGTGTTCTCTACTTCTTCTTCCATCTCTTGAGTTGCCGAAGTTCCTTTTTCAACTTTAATTGTCCTTCTAACCCTTGTCTTATGTTTTTTTTATTGCTTCTTTTTGTTCAGAGGTTAGGGCCTGATCCAACCACAATTTGTGACTTCCACTAAATCCATTTATTAGAAGCATAGCAGCTTCTTTATTTGAATGACCGTTAGATTCATAGGTTATGGCACAAGTCAACATGTTATTTAATATGTCATAGATTTGAAATTCTGGAGTTCCATCAAGTTTCCAAACATATATGGATTCCCCATTGAACTCAGTATTCATTGAATATCTTTGTCTTTGCTCTAAGCCTTCTCTTGGAAATGAAGGTTAAGCATAGAAATTAATTTGATCTCTTTTGTTGATATACCTTCCAAAGTTTATTTTATTGATTTTTTTTCTTCTTCTTTATTCAAGAGATTTTCAAAAGTTTCCATGAATTAGGCTGCATCTTCTTCTTTAATGATATTGATCGAACTTTCGCCCTTTAAGCTATCTAAGTGTTTGTTAATCTCATTTAAAAGTTTTAGTTTCCAAGTTTTTATCTTAACCTTTTCTAAGGGTTGGAAGAGACTAGGAGTTTCTTCTAGAGAAGGAGAATTGATAATTTCTTCTAATTTAAAAATTTGGCTTGCAATTGAAGAAAGCATTATGTTAGAATAATTGTTTTGAACTTGGATACTTTTTATTTCCTTATTTGTAGGAGCCTTATGTTCTTCGGATTCTTTGATAATTTTAAAGTGTTTTGCTATAACATTTTCGTTATAAAAATTTTTGAACTCAACATCTTCCATTGGTGGAAAATCAGCTTTGATTTCTCTTCTTTAAGTTTTCCATGATTCTTTTTCTTTGATTGTACAAAGATGGTCAAACTCTTTTCTTTGGTTAAACTATCTAGAAATGCAATATGTTCTTGACGTATTTCAAGGGTTTTGAAATACTCTTCTTTGAACAGCTTCCTTTCTGTTTTAGAGTAGTTTTTGAAAAAAGCAATTCTTTCAATACGGTTTTCTTTAGACATAAATTCCTTTTGAAGAGATTCTTTGTCAAGCTCAAACTTTGACTCTGACATCATTACATTTAATTGAGAATGAGTATCTATTTCTGTTTGGGTTGGAAAACTTGGAAAATTTTCTGGATAACTAATATTCGGTATTCCTTGATCTATTCTAATAGATTTAATTTTTAGATTAGGAATCAGCTCACTTCTAATACTAGATGTACTTGGTCTTGAACTCATGAATTCTGGGGAACTCATGTTTTCTTTCAAAACAGGGAACGTAGGTGATTCATTTTCAAATTTGATTTCTACTTTTCCATCAGGACGGTCAATGATATGGAGAACTTCTTTTTCTTTCTTTTGAGGGACAAAAGCGTTGTTTAAAATCCAGCGGGGATTTTTTGTAACTTCACCCAAGAAAGGAGTTTTGAAACACTAACAGATGATTTATTGAGATTTTTTTCTATCAACATAGTTTTTCCTTTAGTTGAAGACAATAAAGCTTTTGGATGCATGGTAGTAGTCAAAACTTTATAAGTGACTTTGTAAACAAGTGTTAATTTTTTAACTCCTTCTTCAAAATTTAATCTTTGGCTAGTAATATCCAAGCTTTAAGGTTTTGAGAATGTGTGGATCATCAAGAGATACCATAAAATTGGGAAAACAATTAAAATAGACAAGGCTATTGGCCAAATTTGATTCAATAATTCCTAATAAATAATTTAAAAAATCTTTGTGACGTTTATCGCGTAAAATTGCTAAGATCGGCGTATCCAATCCGGATCTAAACATTGGAATTAAAGCTACATGGACAGCTCCTATATGAAGGAATGAAAATTCTTTTTTATGCTTTTCAATATCATTTCTTGGAAATAATTCCATGGAATCAATTTTTCCATAAACTGGAATTCTTCTTTCAACAATTTTTACACTAAAATTTTCTTTGAAATTGAAAGTATTTTGGAAATAAATTGTTTTTAAATCAAGTTTGGGAATTCCCCAATTGAGAAAAATATTTTCCATCACTTTCACTAGAAGAAGCAGTATGTTGCTCCTCAATTAGTTTTTTAGTAAGATCTTTTGAAAAAGATTTAAAAGATAAAATTTTCTTCAGGAAATTAGATATTTGAAAATTTTAAATTCTCATACTATAAATATTTATTTTTCAAAATTTTAATAAATCTAAAAATAAAATTTATTGGATCAAGAATCTATACATATATATCTACTAAGACGGATTAATGCTGACCAACGATCTCACTGCGCTTCCTTGCGTCTTACTGCCAGGACCACAAACTTAGACACGGACGTACAAGCAGGCGTAGAGTTTATATCTTCAAAATTTAATTTCTTGATTCAACAAAAAATTTTAAAAATTAAAATTTATGGGAGAGAATTAAAATTATCAAACTCTTCTCTATCGAGAATGAAATTTGAAAACGAATTGAAAAGAAATTGAACTTTTATTGAAGGCTCTGATACCAATTGCTCAATGCTAACTGCAAAGAGAATTATGATCGATAGTTTACAAGAAAGAAGCAGTCGAAATTTTAGGAGCTTAGTTATATAATATACAAAATCGAATCAGGTAAGCCTCTTGTAACTAGTTTTACAAGATATTGACCTAATTCTATGAAAATTTGTTGATATGTTTTTAACCAACGTAAGCATGTAACTTATTTTTGTTATAGATTTTAAAAATCTAATTCACTTTGTAACACTTATAAAAGAACTAGTTTATACTATAACATTCAAGCAATATATAACCATTATATAAAGAAATTAAATTAATTAATTACTAATTTTAATTTATTTAACTTTTAATTAAATCATATTTAATTAAAAATAAATTACTAATTAATTAATTCAATTAATTAATCATACTAATTAATATTCATATTAATTAATTAAAATGCATACTATACATTATAACCATTATAACATACTTTCAATAAATGGACATGTTAACCTATGGTGAGATTTTAAATTAATTATGCACATACAATTTAATTTAATTAAAACATACATCACATGCATAATTAATTAAAAACACCTTAAGATGAATTGGTTTTGGGTTCTAAGTTAAGTTAAAAACTAAATTATTACATTAATAATTTGATGAAGTACATAATTGCTCCCAAACCACTCGAACCAACTAGGAAACCACCTAAAAACAACTTGAATCGGCCAAGGCCCAACAATTGGGCCTTCAAACGACGTGTGGGTCGAGCCGATTCAGGTTAGGACAGACTGAGGCGCACGAGAGGGATTGCACGTGAAATGGACTGGGTCAACAACTGGAAATGGACGCCAATCAGGTCTGCAGGCTCTTTTTCAAGTCTGATGCTTCAATTTGTGTCTGTCTTCAATTTTTTCATCAAAAAACTTTGATTTTCTCTCTCCCGATTGATGCAATTACAACCTATTTCAACTCTAATGACTCTTAAAAAATTACAGATTCTTGATAAAATTAATTAAGCCACAAATCAAGCTAATTACAATAATTAAAAGAAAATAAAGCTTAATTTAATGGGAAATTGTATCAGATGACAAAAAAAAATTATAAAAAAAACAATACATAGCACATCTTTTTTGCATATTGCCAATATGACAAATATGACAAGTAATTAATGATATCAGATAGCTATCAGACAGCAATCTAAGAGCTATCAAAGGACTATCAAAGGGTTATCAACTTTTAAATTTGTTACTTTTGAAATTTAGAAAATGTAGTGACATGGGCACTATTATCATAAATTTTTTTGCCATTTTTCCAAGCGCCCCATATGCAATTAAGTAAAATCATGCATGCTCTGCTACCACATTATGGAAAGCATACATGCACATCAGAAAAAGAATCAAAACTTTACTTTAATTGCATATAACTTATCAGAGATTAACATACTTATAATTACCATAATTAAACTAAATTAGGGTTGAAAAAAATCTTACCTTCTTAGCTTCTCGTTTGCTTGATATCTCCTCACGAACTTGAACCAAAGACCACTACTACTGTTGACCTACTCTTCTCTAGACTTTTAATCGAGTTGTGGGACCTGACTAGGTGAAGGAAAATGAGAGAGAGATTGAATTTTGAGGTGGAAAAATAGTGTTGAGATTTTTCTTTTTAAAATAATTTTGTAAAACAAAATTATACAAAATGGACGAAAGTTTTTGTAAATTTGAAAAATGGCTTATTTATAAGAAAATTACATGCAAAAATGCATGTAATTTGTTTATAAAAACTCAACATCTATTATTCCACTAACAATTAGTGAAATTTAGTGGGTAGGTGTTTACATCTCATGTAGTCATCTATCCCACTAAGTGTTAGCGAGATTATTCAACAAAATGTTTGATTTTCCCACTAACTTAGTCCAAGGGCAATATGGTTACTTTAACTTTAAAATCAAAGTCAAGCTTTGATTTTTTCAAGTGAAAAGTTAACATTTTGACTTTTTACCACTTTGTCCATCTTGACTAATTTGGACCTCCTAAGCATGAATCTGCATCATTTTTCAGAAATTCAAATCACATTTAAATATAAAGCCAACCAAAGTTGGATTTTCAAAATCAAAAGTCAACATTTTGACTTTTTACAACTTTAACCCTTTCCATCAATTCTAAGCTTCCGAATATGAATTTGTATTCATGATTTTAATATTTAAATCACAGTTAAACTTAAAGTTCTATCTTAAAGCTATAACCGACGACTATATCACATATACTTGTTGGTTTCTCTCTTCACATCATTTGAACGAAATTATTCCAAGATATTGTTCTATGTTAATTCCATATGAGCTAGCAGGGAAACCTAATGGATCTATAGATCATGGGCTCCAACAATCTAAGATTAACTAGATAAATTCTTTTAGGCCGAGCTTATCAGAATTCGTTAACATAATTAAACTCTCCACATTAAAGCTTATTGCGTAAGGTAGAACACAATCATGGTCTTACATGTGGCCTTTTCGATCTTTTGTCATCTCCTCCATGGATAAAGAAGAAGGGATTATTTATAACATTGGATGTCCTTTGCTACCTGGGGGAGGGTTGGGAATGAAAAAAAACATTTAAAGATCAGACAAAAGTGTCTAATGAGTGATGTTTATACACCAACACATTAGTGAATACATTTTAACCACAACGCATTACAAATCTTTTGCAAAACCATGCGATATAAATAGATGTTATTCGGTAGTAAAATTTTAAGTTCAATTCAAATCGTCTCAACGCATTAGGTGATTTATGCAATTCGAATCCCATCAACAATATGTATAAATCATATGGAAATCATTTTATTTCAAATCATTCATAAAAAGTTCATATCGCATAGGAACACATTACTCATATCGTAGAATCATTCAACATGTTTTATTACTTCTTTGTACCCTTCCTCAGCTCAAGCTTTCACCACACTCTTTTACCGAGTTGTGGCTGTGTGGAGTGATCTTAACGCAATAGTAAGTCTCCCCTCATTCCATCACACATAACGTGTCTTCCAATGCCAAATCACATAGCACGCAAAGGGCATCCCATACCAAATCACACAGCAAGTATAAGGCATTCTATTCCAAATCACAGACCAAGAATAAGGCATCATATCCCAGATCATATAGCAAGGATAAGACATTCCACACCAGAGCACACAGCAAATGTGAGGAATCTCATTGCATAAGGTACCAAATATCTTTTTATCACAACATTCCAGTGTTGAAATTTATATCCTAAAACTTGTAGTCAATAAGTTAGATAAGATGACTAAGGTTGGAGGTTCTTAAGTTGACGGTTTACGAAACACCTGCTACCTAGAGATCGTAATCAGTTCTTGAGCCTAGTTAACCTAGTTTTATGAGGTTGTCTCAGCTGAAGTAGTGGTAAAACTAAACTTGTTTAGATAGATATTTCATACTTTAAAAATATTTTATATGCTTCTCAAAAGTTGAAGAATTTAATATCTATTTCTTATATTTCAGAAAAAATGTACATAATATATTTTAAAATAGTGTTCATTTTTTTCTAAATGTATTCAGATCTGTTCTGCTATACTTATTAACAACTTATATAAGTTAAGGCCAATAAGAGCAGAATTTGTCTTTAATACTGAAATGTTTTGCATAAAAGACGAAATGGTTTCTTCTAATACCTATATATGGTACTTAAGATTCGATCACATGAATGTCAATGTGATTGGGAGATTGGTTAAGAGTAGACTTCAGAATTAGTTAGAAGATAACTATTTGTCTTCTTGTGAGTCTTGTTTAAAAAGAAATAATGACCAAGAGATCTTTTTACTGAAAAGGTCTTAGAGCCAATACCTGCAGAGCTCGTGCATTCAAATCTCTATGGACCAATGAATGTCAAAGTTCAAGGACTGTTTGAATATTTCATCAATTTTGTTGATGATTATTGAAGAGTTTGGTCATGTTTACCTATTGTGTCACAAGTCTAATTCTCTTGAAAAGTTCAGAGAATATAAGACTGAAGTTGAGAATCAAATAGGTAAAACTTTAAAGACATTTCAATCAAATTGATGTGGAGAGTATGTGAACTTAAAATTTCAAGACTATTTGATAGAACATGAAATCTAGTCACAATTCTCTGCATCTAGTGCACCAAAGTAGAACGGTGTGTCAGAAAGAAGAAACTAAGCCCTGTTGGACATGGTTCGCTTTATAATCATCAAACCACGTAGTATATTAGTATTAAAAAGGATTTCCAAAGACGTTATAGATAAACCTAGTTTATCCACTAAGGTAGTTGATGAAACAAGGAAATCTGGTTAGTCACATCCTTCTCAAGAGTTGAGAGTACCTCGAAGTAGTAGGACGGTTGTTCATCAGCCTAACTGTTATATGGATTTATCGAAAACCAAATCGTCATACTTGATGATGGTTTAAGAGGATCCATTGACTTATAAAAAGGCAATGAAAAAATGTAGATTATCCATCTGACTCAAGAAATGACTAGCTATGCACTTTCAAATAAGAGATTTGAAAATCCAAAATGTGTTCTCAAGATCCTAATTGTTTAAAACTGCAAGAACCGAATACTAGCTAGTCTTAAAAATCTTATATAGACAAAATGTTGTCTACATATAAAATGCAGATTTTTAAAAGGAATGAATTGTCGTTAAGAACATCCTAAATAGTTAGAAAAATCAAAAGACTACGTGCTCGTGTATAGTGCTAAGGATCTGATCCTTATTGGATACACTAATTCTGATTTTTGAAGATGCTAGAAAATCTACATTAAAATCAATATTCACTCTAAGTAGAGGAGTAGTAGTGTGAAGAAAGGTAAAGTTAAAATTGTACTACCTCATTTGGGTAATTGTATATCATAGTGACATTGCAGTAACCTCGATACTAGTTGAACAAATCATGGTTGTTTGGTTTAAAAAGTTCTTAACGGCTAAATTGTTTGAAGGTCAGCTAAAGAGTTTAGGTAAATGAAGTTTGTGCACTAGGAAAAGTAGGAGAATGTTTGGTGTATGCCCAAGTTAATTGTATTCATATGCTTATTGTATACATATGAGTAATTCTCTCATGGTTAAATTCACTATTGTTTTATCCCACTAGGAGCTTTAGTCCAAGTGGGAGTTTGTTTGGATTTATGTCCTAAAACTTGTAGTTTATAGTTTAAATTATATTATTTTCAATAAAGTGGTTATTGAGGACTTATTAGTGAAAATTGAATACTGTAATTTTGAATCCAATAAACTAAGGTCCTGAGACTATCTTGTGTAGACTTGAACTTATGTAGAGAAATAAACATGGAAAAAGTTCGAGTATATAGCCCAAATGGTCTATATAGTGTATGAATAAGGTTGGGCACCTTTTTCTGGGGACACTATGGATGCGGCCCACTTTATAGTTAATACAAACAATGCAATTTTGAATCGTTCATGTAGAGACATATAAGTAGGGGCATCATATGTAAAGAGTTTACATAAGACTAGAACCATGAAATAGTCAACTTTAAGTTATAACACCGTTGACTACATAAAACTGACTATTTCGATTATTCATGACCTAGGTAACTTAATCTTAATCCTGAGATAACCATAAAACTTTTGTTCAAATAGAACTATCCTTAGATCTACATAGGTGTGGGAAGCTCATCAATGCTAGCCTAATAAACCTCCCATTTCAATGGTAAGACCCGGTGAATGGCTAGGGACATAGAGTGCAAGACGAAATTCACTCCAACCCGCTTTAGGGTTAATAGATAGGTTGTTACCTTAAGGACTGAATTCAAGTCATGAACAAGGATCTCGCCCTCTCATTGGCACAAAAGGGACTCGGTTTATAGGTTGGACCTTAAACCAAATGTTTAATAATGGATCAATGGGACTTAAGGAACAAGATGTAGTCTTAGGGGTAAAACGGTATTTTGACAGAGTCGAGGTTACGAACAACCTGTGAAGAATTAACTTATTGATCATGGTTATATCAAATGCACACAAATAAACCTATAGTGAGAGGAGTGCAACTACGAAACTTTAGTGGAATGACCCGTTAGTTAACGAATGTTGATTAGCTCAGTCTAAAAGGGTTTAGTCAGTTAATCTCGGATCGCTGGAGCCCATGATCTATAAGTCCATTAGGTTCCCCTACTAGATCATATAGAATTAACTTGGAACAATTTGTTGGAATAATTCGAATTGTTCGAATTAGGTAGAGAGAGAGAAACAGACGAATATATGTGATATAGTCGTCGGTTATAAAGCTTTTATATTTAAATGTTAAAAATATAAATATGCATTCAAATTTGGAAGCTCAAAATTGATGGAAATTGTCAAAGTTTTGAAAAGTCAAAATGTTGATTTTTTACTTTAAAAGTCAAACTTTGACCGCTTTATATTCAAATGTGATTTAAATTTCAGAAAAATGAATGTGGATTCATGCTCGAGAGGTCAGAATTAGTCAAGACGGACAAAATGGTAAAAAGTCAAAATGTTGTTGAACAAGCCAAAGTCTGACTTTGACTTAATTGGTCAAATGACCATATTGCCCTTAAATTAGAGTTAGTGGAAAAATCCAATATTTTGTTGGATATGTTAGTGGGACAAATGTTTACATAAGATGTAAACATGGCCCATTAAACTTAGTGAAGGATGGGGTGTTGTTATTTTGTAAATATTTTTCCTGCAATTTTGCATGTAATGTTTTTATAAATATAGTTTTAGAAAATTATTTTGAGAATTTTAGAAATTACTCGATTTTTATCAAAATTTCTCTCACCTCTCTAACACAACCTATTGTTGGTTCCTTGTTTCCTTCCTCCAATTCCATTCCATCTCTATTTTTTCTTCACATAACGAGTCTCACAACCTGATTCTTAATCCGTAGAATGCGGGTCAACACTAGTGGTGGTCCCTGACAGCAAACCAAAGACAACTCAATATCCCAACCCCCAATCCTATGAGAGGAAGCCATAACCTGAAGGACATGAGACCAAATATTACACCCAAAAGGACACAAAAAAAAACAAATGGTCACGAGACTCGAAACCCTCCTCACACAGAATGCACAACTGTGGGACCGAACTAACCCACCTAAGCAACCTATCTTTAGTACCCAACCTATCCTTGATGGCCAACCAAGCATAAAAGGAATGTTTGGGGATATTCTCCTCATCCTACAACAAACCCGTCCAACAAACCCAAACACTACGAGGATAAATTGTATCCTAAGAACTCTCAATCGAAAAACCACCCTAAAATCCAGAATTCAGATCCACTGATCCCCAACACTCAGACACAGACATATGATCTAAACCTTATCCCACAAATCAATCATCTCAATAGACACTCGCGACCACCTCTACTCCTCATTCAGGCCAATGATCGGACCACCTGCAACCACGGGTCAAGCCACACTCTACACCACCTACCATCACTAACCTCCAATCGAAAATGCTCTTTCAGCCTATCACGTTGGTGCAAGATAACCCAAAGACACAAAGATCAACTAACCCCACAATCAACTGACCATAATGACCTCCTCTTAAGAATATAAGCTTCCACCCAAGCCACCCACAAAGAACTCAAACATAAGGCCTCTTAATTATCACACATAACTAACCTTCTTACAGCATTGATGAAACTGAAAACTCTAGGGAGGCTAGTTCAACATACGAGAAAGAACCTCTATAACCATAACAAAAAGGAATTAAGATAAAGGATCACTTTGCCTCAACCTTTTTCTATTAGGAAAATCCCCCTTCAAAGAGCCATTAATCAAAATGGAGAACATCAGTGAGGTTAAATAAACCCCAATCCAACTCACAAACCTCAAGAGAGTGCCAATAGCAGTCAACAAGGCAAACAAAACATCCTCATTTACAGAATCGTAAGCCTTTTCATCAACCTTTATAGTGCACGAAGGCTTACCAGAACTAAACGATAACCCCCAACTTGCTCATGACAAAGCAGAATATTATCAAGAATACTTCATCCAGGAAAAAAATCAGACTGATTGGCACTGATAAAACTAGGAAGCCACATACAAAGTTTGTCGGTCAAAATCTTAGAAATGCATTTATAGATCACATTACACCATGAAATAGGATGAAAATCTTCCGTATGCTCTCATAATGCTTAAGGATGAGAGTAATCGCAATAGCATTAACACAATGAGGTAAATAACAAATCTCATAGAAATGCGAAATAGCATTATAGAAATTCTTCCCAACCACTTTCCGCGCACCTTTAAAAGAAACCAACAGAAAGCTCATGAGGACCAGGAGCCTATCCACTATACATGGAAGAGAGCTCCCTATATAAAATAACCTGGGAATCAAAACTGTTACAATAAAAATTTACTTCCACCTGCACCACCCCATAATGGGAATTCAAGTGAGAGTCATCTGAATCAATGATAGAAAGCAAAGGATTATGACTCATACAAGAATTAATAGAACGGTGGAAGAATGTTGTATTCTGATCACCAAGCTCCAACCACCTAATCTTGGACTTCAGGCAGAGAGAGACTTCTTCCAATGTAACAACCATCTAGAAGGCCTTATAGTGGCAAGGCCAACATGATGACTCAAAGCATCAGATAAAGGATTACGCTCAACCTTCCTCTAATTGCTTAGAGAACTCCAACTCAACATCCTCACAAACCACAAGGGCCAGACCATCACCTTTACTGAAAAAAATCTCACTCACAACCTCCTTCTATTGCACCTTACTCTCAACAGTTCTAGGACACCTTCCATCAGAATGCCTAAAAGCATGACACAAATTACATTTACACTTATACTCATAAGTTGCAAGCATAATAAAGTTCACTCCCCTCAGATTAACTATAATTTCAGTAGGCATATTGGAATTCACATCTAATTCAATACATACACGTACATACGACAACCTTTACGTCTTTCCTTTGTGGCCAAATCCAAGGTTAACGACTTACTGATAGCACCAGCCACCATAACAAGACACACTTTAGTTTACAACTCTTTCGGGATCCTATCCATTTTAATCCACACAAGAAAAAATTAAAAACAAAGGTTTTAAGGACAATACCGAGGATCCATTTACAAAGAAGCATCGGTTTGCCACAAGATGCCAAGGGCCTTGAAATAGAATCTAGTCCATAGATTTCGATCGTTTGAACTAAAAGCAAATGAGATAATATTCAAGGATCGTAATAGTAAGCATTTCAATTTTGTCCCAAATTTTCTCAATTAGCCTTTGAATGGCTACATAGGGCATTCTCTCATCGATAATTTTCCCCACTAGAGAATTCTCCTAAACCTTCACTCCTTGAGCCACAATTTCCTCTAGCGGAACAACCACAAACTTTGAAACCACAATAGTAGGGGGAATAAACAAAAGAGATGATGTCCAAGAGACCAAGCCAAATAATGATGTCGATGAAGAACTCTCTGAAGCCAATACACAATCCCCTTGATCGGTAAGTCCATTCGATAATTTAAGAAATGCAATATTTGGCCCATCATGTCTAATTAAATTTGCATGTTGACCACCCTTTAATCCATATTCAAGAGAATGCTTAAGCCTTTTAAGTTCAAGGTCCACAAACTTTAAATTACTCACAAACCCATTATCATTAGAAGGCCTAATTAAGATTGGCACGTTTAATTGAGCAGGTCAGATAGGATTCAATGGAGTGTGGTTCAAACGACCTGGTTCACCTTCCATCACTTGCCCGACCTGGTTTGACGAAGAAGGTTGAATTAGGGTATCCCTCACCACCGTTGCCTTACGATTTACAGCCACCTCGTATGCACATTTTAGGCCAGACAACACACATTGTTTCACCACCGCTACTTCATTGGATTGAACCAACAACGACATCTCCGCAGTCATTGGAGTTAAATAAACATTTGTCGAATGAAACCTAAAGCTCTCCATTTAACACCAAAGTTTCATTCTCACCTCCAAACACACGATGGATACACCTGCAACACAATAGTACACAAAGCTTTCCACTTAACTCTTGTGGATGGATCCCCACCACCCTTATAGGTAGATGGGACTACTATTGTTATAAGTGTTCAGAGTCCAAGTGGTGGTCTTGGGGGGCGCATGTTCTTGATAAATCCCATGATTAGTTAGTGATTTTAAAATGTGCAGGGTCTAAATGATCCGGTAAAGTGTAGGATGGTGATTGATTTCTTGGGTTTATTTTCTGTGGGGTTATATTGTCTCTTGGAGACTAAAGTTCGTGAAGGAAAATTTGGGTCTGTTTCTAGCAGGTTCAATGTTTTAAGTAGCAGTGGTGTTGGGCATATTTAGATGATGTGGATGTGGAGTCACTTCATCTTTGCTCCTCGTGTGGTGGATGAGCAGTTTGTTTTTCGTTCTGTAATTGATCTGCTTTCTAGTATTTGTGTGGAGATGTTTTGTGTTTATGCCTCTAATAGTAATATTAATAGACAATTTCTTTTGCATCACTTAGTTGATATTAATTCTGATTGGTCGGGTCAAGGTGTTGTCTTGGGTGATTTTAATGCTATTACATTGCATTCTAAAGCTTTTTGTGGGTCTTCTATTCCGACTGATATAAAGGAGTTTGATATTGCTATTCGTGAGGCTGATTTAGTTAAGCCTTTGGTGTAGGGTAACTTGTTCACTTGGACTAGTAAACTTTGTTGCGCCATTTTGATCGTATTTTGATGAATGATGATTGGTTATCTCCTTGGTCTAGCTCGAGGGTTAGTGTTTTGTCTTGGGGTATTTCAGATCATTCTTCTATTTTAGTCTATCCTGGCTTTCAGCAGAGTCAGAGGGTGGTGACGTTTCGATTCTTTAACTATTGGGTGGAGGATCCTTCCTTTATTGATGTGGTCCCTTTGATTTACGTTCACCATGGGGGCATCTATCCGTCAGTAGGTTTCATAACGAATTTACATGACCTCAAGCCTGCTCTTTGTAGATAATTTGGTAGGCATATTTGACGTTTTAGTGAGGAGGTTTGCAATGCAAAAGGGTCCATGGATAGGGCTTAGAGACTTTGTAGTTTAAAATTATATTCTATTCAATAAAGTGATTATCAAGGACTTATTAGTGAAAATAGAATTTTATAATCTTGAATCCAATAAACTAAGATCTTTAAGTTATCTAGTGTAGACTTGAACTTTATGTAGAGACATAAGCGTGTATCAAGTTTGAGTATATAGCCCAAATGGTCTATAATGTATAAATAAGGTTGTGCGCCTTATTTTAGGAACACTATGGATGCGACCTGCTTTATAGTTAGTACAAACGATGTGATCCTAGATCGTTCATGTAGAGACATAGAATTTGGAACATCATATGTAAAGAGTTTACATAAGACTATAACCATGAAAAGGTCACTTTTAAGTTATAACACCTTGGATGTATAAAACTGACTATTTCCATTTTTTATGACCTAGTAACTTAATCTTTAATCCTCAGCTAACTATGAGCTTCTATTCAAATGGAATTATCCTTAGATCTGCATAGACGATAGTAGCTCATCAGCGCTGGCCCAATAAGCCTCCTATTTTGGGGTATGACTGGGTGGATGGCTAGGAACATATGATGCAAGATGAAATTCACCCGTTTTAGGGTTAGTAGAAAGATTGTTCCCATAAGGATTGAATCCAAACTTTGAAAAAGATGGACAAAAATATATTTATAGTAAGAGGAGTGCAACTACAGGACTTTAGTGAAATGACCTATTAATTAATGAATGTTGATTAGCTCGGTCTAAAAGGGTTTAGCCAGTTAATCTCATATCATTAGAGCCCATGGTCTATAAGTCTATTAGGTTCCCCTGCTAGCTCATCTTGAATTAACTTAGGACAATATGATGAAATTATTTGAATTGTTCGAATTATGTAAAGAGAGAGAAACTGAAGAATATATGTGATATAATTGTCGATTATCAGTTTAAGATAGAGCTTTATGTTTAAATATGATTTAAATATTTAAAATATGAATATGGATTCATATTCGGAAGCTCGAAATTGATAAAAACGATCAAAGTTGTGAAAAGTCAAAATGTTGACTTTTGACATTGGAAAAGTCAAACTTTGACCAGCTTTATATTCAAATATGATTTCAATTTCAAAAAAATGAATGTGAATTCATGCTTAGGAGGTTGAAATTAGTCAAGATGGACAAAATGGTAAAAAGTCAAAATATGGACTTTTGACTTGAAAAGTCAAAGTTTTATATTCAAAAAAATGAATGTGAATTCAGCTTTATATTAAAATATGATTTCAGTTTCAAAAAAATGAATGTAAATTCAGTTTTATATTCAAATATGATTTCAATTTCAAAAAAATGAATGTGAATTCAGCTTTATATTTAAAGTTTGACTTTAACTTGAATGGTCAACATATTGCCCTTGGACTAAAGTTAGTAAGAAAATCCAACATTTTTTTAGATAATCCCACTAACACTTAGTGGACAAGTGGTTACATATGATGTAAACATATAGCCCATTAAGATTGAGTGGAGGACGAGGTGTTAGATCAAAAGTGAACCTTTTTCATGCATTTTGCATGTAATTTTTTTATAAAATAAGTTTTGAAAAAACTTTTGATAAGTTTTTTTTTTTTTTTTGAAATTATTCATTTTCATTTTTTTTATCCCACCTCTCTTTCTAACCAAATTTTTGGTTCCCTCCTCCAAATTCCATATATCTCTCCCTTATTTCCTTCATCTTTCGGGTCCCACAACCTAGTTTTAAGTCGAGAGAATAACGGGTTAACTCTAGTGGGGGTTCTGGATTCATGTTTGTAAGGAGATGTCAAGGATCGAGAGGCTTCAAAGGTAAGTTTTCTCTTAACCCTAATTTGTTTTAGTTAGGGCTTTTTAAGCATGTTAATCACTAAATAGTTTAGTTGCATTTAGAGTAAAATAGATTTGTTTCTTCTGCTACGCATGTCTACTGTATTAAATCATCCAGTACATTTTAAATTTCAAAGCATTTGTAAACCAAATCCATTTTAAGAATATGAGAACATAAGAGAAATCGGGAAATTCAAGAATTCAATGAAGAAATATATATAAGGTTTCAAACATAGAGAAATTCTTTTAGTTCAAAAACATTTTAAAAAAAGAAACCACTCACAATCGATTAGCTTCCTCGACTAAGTCCTTAGTCGAAGCTCCCTTTGCTTACAACTTTCTTGTCGAAGTCAAAGCTCGGGATACTTTGAAACCAATTTGAAAGTCCTTCAGCTTTTTAAGTAATTACCAGGTAAAATAAGCTCTTGATCATGTCAGATTTTTGTTATTTATAGGCTTTTTCGGTGAGGTTATCCATGTCGAAATGATTTCTTTTTCCCGACAATAAGCGTTGTCCAATATCAAAATGTCACGTGTCACTTGTCACATCTAATCTTGAATTCATTTGGTCGGCAAAGTCAAATTAGTTCACTGGCTTTCTTACACAAGGATGACGTTAACTACTTCCAAGTGAAGAAAGCTCACATCGCTTCCTAGTTCAACCCATAAATCCATCACCCATCCTAAACGCGATAGGCAAAGTACTTTGCAAAACTTACCAATCGCCAGTTCTCATCGCAACCCACTCTAGTCAGGTGTATTCTTAACACATAGTTTATAACGTGATCAGGGTCTCAAAGTCCCTCTCGAGCCTAATGTGTCGAATGCCAATAAAAATTAGAATCTAGGCAATATGAATACTAATCTGCCCTTAAGAATGCATACCTTATCTTAGTACCAACGTGAACATACCAATTAGAGAATAGACTTTACCAACCATATATGACTTCAACCCTGGTATCGTATACCCAACCTTTAGTAATGCTTAAGATGATCAAAATTGTTGGCTAATTTGTGGGATACCCATGTAAAGATCCTCATGATCACATCAAGAGTCTTTATGCGGTACGCTCCTCCTTCCCCATGCCTAGTATTTCTCAAAAAGAACTCCATCTCACTCTTTTCCCATTCACCTTCAAGGATGATGCGAAGAAGAGGGAAGGAAATTTAGAGGTGGCAAAGTGACTTCCTGGGATCAACTTATTGAAAAATTCATGAAGAACTCTTCTCACCTCAGAAGATTGCTAGAAGAAGAAGAGATATGATGAACTTTAAGCGAAAGAGAGAGAGACTATTTTTTATGCATGGAATAATTATAATAGGCTGATGAGGGCATGCACACACAATGGCATCCCTAAATACATATTGTTTTAAACTCAAGGTAACCAAAATAGGGGGTTTTATTATTTTATTTTTAGATTTCTTCAAAAACTCTCTCAAATCTATTGTAAAATCTTTCAAGATTTAATAATATTGGAGAGCCTTCCCAGGATTCTCGACCCACAGCCTATGTGAGCTCCATAACTAGTAAACAAAGGGAGTTGGTTTCAGTTAGAGATCGTGGTAAGAATCTGGAGGTGACTATGCCTAACTCTTTTGGCTCTCTTACCGATTTGGGTAAGGATGATGACTGGGCCTTGGCTATGGTGGATGATATGCCGCCACCTTTACAAGTGGTTGGTAGTGATGTTGTATGAGTAGTTTAAGTTCAGATGGTGGTCTTGTAGAGGTAAATACTCTAAATAGCTCCCATAATTAGTTGGTGTCCATGGAATGTGAGGGGTCTTAATGATTTGGTAAAGTGTAGAGTGGTGATTGATTTTTAAGGTGTGTCTTCGGTGGGTTTTATTGTCTCTTGGAGATGCGAGTTTGTGAAGGTAATTTTGGGAGTATTTCTGGCATGTTTGGTGACTCCTAGGGTTACTCTTGTAGCTACAGTAGCAATAAGGTTGGCCATATTTAGGTGATGTGGAAAAGAGATCGTTTCGATTTTAATCCCCAAGTAGTGGATGAGCAGTTTGTTTTTTATTCTTTAACTGACTTGAATTTTGGTGTCAGTGTTGAATTTGTATTTGTGCCTCTAATAGTAATGTTAAGAGACGTTTGCTTTTGGCATCATTTATTTGAGATTTCTTCTAGTTAGTCAAGTTCGGGTGTTGTTATGGGTGATTTTAATGCTATTAGATGGCACTTAAAAGCTTTTAGTGGGGCTCCAGTTCCAAATGGTATGAGGGAGTTTGGTATTGCTATTCGTGAAGTTGATTTAGTTAAGCCTTCGGTTCAAGGTAACTGGTTCATTTGGACTAGTAAGGTGCATGAGCCAAGTTTGTTACGTTGTTTATCATCTTCTAGTGAAAGAGATTGGTTATCTGCTTGGCCTAGCTTGAGGGTTATTGTTCTACTTTGGGGTATTTCTTATCATTCCCCTATTTTATTATATCATGCCTTTCAGTAGAGTCAAAGGGTAGTGATGTTTCGTTTCTTTAACCATTGGGTGGAGGATCCTTCTTGATAAGTACCTACTATGTTTGTTAGATGCAAAGCTAGAGGTCCTTCTAGGATCCTTGCAAATACTCACAAAGAAAGCTACTTAGGTCAAACCTAGAATCTATGATGGTCACTCTTAGTTCCTCAGACAACTCACTTCAGGAATAGTTTGATCAAGACTAATCCAATAAATTGATTTTTAACATCAAATCTAAAGCAAGATTTGAAAAAAAAAATAACACCAAAAGGATTGAATAAGCACAAGCTTTTTAATGTTGATAATCTTATCTTAACTCATTTAACTAACATTGTAAATAATTTTTTGCTCAAAATTATTTATTGCTTCATGTGAATTTGCTAGTTTTTTAAGGTATAGTATAAAAATCACTTGAATCTTCTTTGCCTTTCTTTTATAATTGGTTCTTCGAGTACATGCAAGGGTTCCATCATTGAGTTCACATCATCCCCCCTTTCTTTTAGCGGATTTGTCCTTAAATCAAGGTTTTGATCTTCTACATCAAAAGGAGTCAAATCAGCCACATTACAACTAAAACTTACATTTTACTCACCTCGAAGATCAAGTTTGTAAGCATTATCATTAATCCGCTCTATCACTTGAAATTGTCCATCTCCTCCTAGGTGAAGCTTAGACTTTCGTTGATCCATAAATCTTTCTTTTCTTAAATGAACCCAAACCCAATCACCGGGTTTAAAAATCAATTCTTTTCTCCCTTGGTTCTTTCTTTGAACAAGTTTTTGTTTCTTCTTTTTAATTCTTTCTTTGATTTCCCTACGCATGGTTTTTATGTATTCTGTCCTTGAAACAACTGCATCACTAGTAAATATTAGGCGGCAAAGGCAACAAATCTAAAGAAGTTGAAGGATTAAAGTCATAAACAACCTCAAAAAGGTGAACAATTAATAGTGATATTCACTCTATTGTAAGAAAACTCTACAAAAGGCAAAGTATCCTCCCAAAACTTGAGATTTTTAGAAATGAGTGTCCTAAGAAAAAACCCCAATGTTCTATTAACCACCTCAGATTGTCCATCAATTTGTAAGTGACAACTTGTTGAAAACAAAAGCTTGGTTCCCAATTTTCCCCACAAAACTTTCCAGAGATGAATTAAAAATTAAGCATCTCTATCACTAAAAATGGTTTTTGGAATGCTATGTAATCTAACCATTTCTCTAAAGAATAGATTAGCTATGTTAGTAGCATCATATGTTTTGCTACATGGAATGAAATGTGTCATCTTATTAAACCTATCAACTACGAAGAAAATTTTGTCATGATACCTCTTAGTTTTTGGCAATCCAAGAACAAAATCCATGTTAATGTCAATCAAATGTTCACTAGAAACATTCAAAGGTGTGTAAATTTGATGTGATTGTGTCTTAGATTTAGCTTCCTTACATTTGAAACATTGCTTGTGATAGAAATAAACATGCGAAGCAAAAAAAGAACCAAGATTCTACTCTAATTGCATTTAAAAACCAAGAAAACGTAAACCGCAAATTAGTTTAAAATTAGGATCTTTAAGAAAACTTACATTCAAAGTTCTAATTGATGCTTGAACTACCACTAGCGTTAGCCTACTATCCGCCAACTCAAAACTGGGTTGCGGAACCCGTTGGATGAAGGAATCATTTCCAAAGGCCCCAAGAGCCTAATTTATAGAGAATTCACATGCAAGGTTGCATGTGCATGCAAGCTTCGTAGGCCAACAACAGATAACCCACTAATCATTAGTGGGCTTAATGTCTTCATATTGTGCTAACATCTAGTCCAATATAGTTGGTGGGATTATCCAACAAAATGTTGGATTTTTCCACTAACTTTGGTCAAAAGGCGAAATTGCCATTTAGTCAAAGTCAAACTTTGACTTTTTAAACCAAAAAGTCAACATTTTGACTTTTTACAATTTTATACGTCTTGACTAATTTCAACCTCCCAAGCATGAATCCACATTTATTTTCTCAATATTCAAATTATATTTGAATATATTGTCGGTCAAAGTTAGACTTTTCAAAGTCAAAAGTCAACATTTTGACTTTTTTACAACTTTCACTATTTCCATCATTTTCGAGTTTTCGAGTATGAATCCGTATTCATATCTTTAATATTTAAATCTCATTTAAACATAAAGCTCTATCTGTAATCTAAAATCTGACGGTAATATCACATATACTTGTCGATTTCTCTCTCCTCGCCTAATTTGAACAATTCGACTCATTCCATCATGTTGTTTTAAGTTTATTCCATATGAGCTAGTAGGGGAACCTAATGGACCTATAGATCATGGGCTCAAATGATCTGAGATTAACTAGCTAAACTCTTTTATATAGAGCTAATCAACATTCGTTAACTAACGGGTCATTCCACCAAAGCCTTGTAGTTGTACTCCTGTCACAATAAATATGTTTGCGTCCATTAGATATAACCATGATTAGTAAGTTAATCCTTCACAAGTTTGTTCGTAAACTCGACTGGGTCAAAATATCGTTTTATCCCTGAGACTACATCTTACTCCTTAAGTCTCACTGATCCACTATTGAACAATTGGTTTAAGGTCTAACCTATAAATTGAATCCCTCTCAGGCCAATGAGAGGGTGGGGCCCCTTATTCAAGACTTGGATTCAGTCTTTAAAGAAACAATCTATCTACTAACCCTAAAGTGGGTAGAAGCGAATATCGTCTTGCACACTATGTCCCCAACTATCAACTTGATCTTACCCCTGAAATGGAAGGCTTATTGGGCCAACGCCAATGAACTACCCTCACCTATGCAAATATATAGATAATCTTGTGTGAATAAGAATTCATAGTTAGCTCAGGATTAAGATTAAGTTACCTAAGTCATCAATAATCGAGACAATCAGTTTTAAACAGTAAATGGCTTTATAACGTAAAAATGATTATTTCATGGTTCAGTCTTATGTAAAACTTTACATAAGATGGCCCCACTTTACATGAACGATTCAAGATCACCTTATTTGTAGTAACTACAAAGCAGCCTTAGTTTCTTTAAATAAGGCGCACAACCTTCATTCATATACCATAGACTATTTAGGCTATATACTCGAACATGATCCACTCAGAGGGTTACCCCAAATGGCACTCGCCTTTCCGTTTATGTCTCTACATAAAGTTTAAGTTTACTCAAAATAGCCTCGGGATCTTAGTTTATTGGATTTAAAATTATAGTATTTAATTTTTCAATAACCACTTTATTGAATAGAATATGGTTACAAACTACGAGTTTTAGGATAAAAATTCCAACAATTGGTTGGTGTGGGCCACTCTCATGGCTTTTACCTTTTCTTCATCAACTTTAACACTATCCTTTCCAACGATGAACATTAAAGGCCCGTTTAGAAGAAGGAAAGGAAAAGGAAGGAAATGACTTCCTTTCCATGTTTGGGACATGGAATAAGGGGAGGGAAAGGAATATATTTAATCCTCTTTATTCCTTCTTAATCCTTCTCTTTCTTCCTCTCAATCCCCTCTTATTCTTTCTTTTTCTTCCTCAAAAGGTGTGATATTATTATTATTATCATCATCATCATCATCATTATTATTATTATTTTATAATAATAATAACGGAAACTCTTGTAAATATAACAAAACATTTCGTCTTCCTCCTGTTATTTCTTTCATCGTCTTCCTCCTGTGATTTTATCTTTCTTCTTTCCTCCTTTTTTTATGCAATTTCTTTCCATCATCTTTTTTATTTTTCAATTCTTTATTTACGTCGTTTAATCTTTCCATCGTTTTTCTTTTTTTCCACTTTCTTTTCGCTTTTTCATCATCTTTCTACTTTTTCTCTTCTTTTTTTCGTTGTGATTTCTTTCCATTGTCTTTCTTCTTTTTTTTTTTACGTCGTGTACAAAAAATAACAAAATCTAAAAAATTGTGTATAAAGAATATTGAAAACAAATCATTTAAATTGGAGTAGCCAAATGTAAACTATCGTGTAAAAAAGTAAACAATCATATAAAAAAAATAAAAGATCGTGAATAAAAAATCTTGAAAAAAAATCATTTACATTGGAGTAGTTAAATGTAAACGATTGTGTAAAAAAGTAAACGATCGTGTAAAAAAATAAAAGTAAACGATTGTGTAAAAAAGCAAACGATCGTGTAAGATATTTATTGCCTTTGCCATTTTGTTTGTTGTAATTCGCGTTACGGATTTATTTCACTTCACTTAATTTAAGGTTATTCGATGGTGCGTAAATAATTAGTTTATAGAATTGTCGCATAACGCATATCAATATACGGTTGAAAATTATGTCCTTAGCGAATTATGGTAATTACGTGCATTACACTACAAATTACACATTTAAAAAAAATTCACGTCGCATGCTGAATAAACATAAATTCAATTTCTAAAAAAATGGAAATTAAAAATAGGGGTCTTTTCAAAAATATAAAAAAGCAGCAAAAACAAAAAAAGCCCAGAGGCCCATAAAATACAAAAAATGTCCCGTCAACCACGCCATCAATAACGCGCGTGTAATATATTTGAAATCGTTGAGATATGGCTATAATTTATACGCGATCGTTTAGATATGGCTACAATTTATACGCGATCGTTTAGGCATGGCTACAATTTATACACGATCGTTTAGATATGGTTACAAATTATCTTTTCAATTACATCGTTTTATTTTGTTACACAATCGTTTAATTTGGTTACACGATCGTTTAGATTTGAAAATTTGTTACACGATTTTTTTAATTCTTTTGGTAGACAATCGTTTAGATTTCTTTACATGATCGTTTATTTTTTTACACGATCGTTTACTTTTTTTTACACGATCATTTATATTTGGCTACTCCAATCCAAATGATTTTTTTTCAAGATTCTTTATATACGATCTTTTATTTTTTTACACAATCATTTACTTTTTTTTTAACGATTGTTTACATTTGACTACTCCAATCCAAATAATTTCTTTTTCAGATTCTTTATACACGATCTTTTATTTTTTTTACACGATTGTTTTTTTTTAACGATCGTGTACATTAGGCTACTTCAATCCAAATGATTTTTTTCAAGATTCTTTATACATGATCTTTTTTTTTTTTTTACACAATCATTTACTTTTTTTTTTAACGATCATTTACATTTAGCTACTCCAATCCAAATGATTTATTTTTCAAGATTCTTTATACACGATCTTTATTTTTTTACACGATTGTTACTTTTTTTTAACGATCGTGTACATTTGGCTACTCCAATCCAAATGATTTTTTTTCAAGATTCTTTATACACGATATTTTATTTTTTTACACAATTGTTTACTTTTTTACACGATAGTTTACATTTGGCTACTCCAATCGAAATGATTTTTTTTCAAGATTTTTTCTACACGATATTTTAGATTTTGCTATTTTTTGTACATGACATAAAAAATGAAAAGAAGAAAGACGATGGAAAGAAATCGCAGCGAAAAAAATAGGAATAGTAGAAAGACGATGGAAAGAAATCGCAGCGAAAAAAATAGGAATAGTAGAAAGACGATGGAAAAGTAAAAAAAAGAAGAAAAGAAGAAAAACGATAAAAAGATTAAACGACGTAAATAAATAATTGAAAAATAAAAAAGATCGTAGAAAGAAATTGCAGAAAAAAATAGGGAAGAAAAATGAAATCGCAAGAGAAAGACAATGAAAGAAATAATAGGAGAAAGACGAATTGCAAAAGAAAGATGGAAGGGCAAACCTGAAATATTTAAAAAATGACTAACTTTATGGGCTTTGTTATACGGACCGTAAATAGTTTGGTGTTTTGTTACATTCATGTAAGTTTCCCTTATTGGTTAATTTACGAAAAAAAAACAAAAGTAATCGAATAAAATTTTTCATAATCTTTCCCATATAATCCTTCTCCCAAACAATGATAAAGATTAAAAATAATACCACATAATCCTTCCCCCAAACAAGGATTATAAATAATCCCTCATAATCTTCCTACTTAATCCTTCTCCCAAACATGGATTATAGATAATCCCTCATAATCCTCCTACTTAATTCTTCTCCCAAACATGGATTATAAATAATCCTTTCCTTTTCATAATCCTCCTCTCCTTATTCCTTTCCCCCTATATTCCTTTCCTTCCCCCAAATGGCCCCTAAAATTTTGTTCTAAACAAAAACTATATTTTTGAAGTTGGCATAAAGCTTTTCTTCTCTAAGTTTAAGCAAAATTGTCTTAACATGCAAAATATGTTCACACAAGCTTTTTGAGTAAACAAGACTATCATCGAAGTATACAATAACAAACTCCAATGTATTCTCTCAAAACATAATTCATTAGCCTCATAAAAGTGCTTGGTGCATTAGTAAGACCAAAGGGCATAACAAGCCACTCATAGAGACCAAATTTTGTTTTGAAAGCCATTTTCCACACATCTCCTATATGCATTCAAATTTGATGATAACCAATTTTAAGATCTATAGCTACCTAATTTTGTCCGACCTTATTCAAAATTAGTTTAATTGCTAGATTAATTTTTGCCTTAATTTGGTTTATTTTTAACTTTTTGATAAACTACCCTTTTTTCTTTAAAAAAAAGTGTTATTTAACTACTTTTTAAGTTTTGTAGGTAGTTTGGTTAAAGTAACTAAACCATTTAGTTAGGGTAACTAAACCATATAGTTAGGGTAACTAAACCATGGAGAAATACCAAATATGGTAACTTTCTGAAATTGGTTTTGTTAATAAAGGCTCCATGCCTTTTTAGGTTTAGGCCAAAGATGGCATTATTTCAAATTCAAAAAAATCCCACCATTTTGAATTTTTAGCCATTTAAAGAAATGATTTTGGTTATAAATAATCTCTTCTTCTTCATCCACAACACAACATAAAGAAAAGGCCACACAAAAAAAACCTTAGAAATTTTTACAACCTTCACATCCACTCTTCTTCATCTAAATCTCTAACCTTCATACCCCTTACTTCTTTTAACCTTCATATCTTCTTAAAAAAACCAAAAGATTTACAACATTCATTTTATCTTCTCTAAATCTTCATCTTTCTCCCTACAATGCCAAGAATCCAACACACAAAAACCTTTAACTTAGTTGGAGAGGTGTATGGTAGGGCTTTGGTCCCAATGATCCACACCTCAAACAATAAGTGACTTTAATGTGTTAGGATTTCAATCTTTATTTCTTTTCTTTTTTCTTTTTCTTTTTATTATTTTGTTTATTTTTTCTTCAAAGTTCTTTATTTTTTTCTTATTCTTACTATTCTCATTATTTTATTTATCTTTCTTCAAGCTTCCATAAAAGAAATGCAAAAAAAAAAAAGACTAAATGATTAAATATTTGCTTATTATTTTACTATTCTTGTTCATATTTCTCTACTTTACTTTCTCTTATAATTATTTATTTATTATCTTGTGGCTTCTATTTTATAGTTTTTTTATTTATTACATATTTCTTCGTACCTTGTTGTTTATCTCTTTTTTATTTATTATTATGTCTTTTCTTTGTTAATTTATTCTTAAGCTTTATTCTCTATATATTGGATCTTTACTTTTCTTTTTAATTAGCATTTCTATTCCATATTTTCTTTTTATAGCATTATTTATTGCTTCTTTAATATTTTCTCATCTTGATTATTGCTTCTTTAGTATGTTCTTGTCTTTTATATGTCATTTAATATCTTATTTTTCCCCCTCTTTTGTGGTCAATTTAATATGTTATTGCTAATCATTTTTAAGTTTGTTAACATTTTAAATTATTTTTTCTTTTAAAAAAAGACGGAATCTAGGAAATTTGGAGTCCGATTTCTTAGAATTCTTGAGGTGAAGAAATCGATTCTTTGGAAGTTCGAGATTGATCTTCAATATATTTTTATTAAATCCTCAATATGTTATTTTATGTTTGCATAATTTATTATGATGTTTCTTTACTGTTGTTTCTACTTATTTAATTCTCATATTAAGCCTCATTTTGTTTTCTATTTAAAATTTTCAACTCTTTCTAATTCAAATTCTCAATGTTTTAAAATTCTTCTAATTTAAAATTCTCCAAGTTCTAAAATCTTTCACAATTTTTTTTAAAATCATTTAGAAATTTTTTTTCTTTTAAAGTTATAATTTTTTATGTTTTCTCAAACGTTCAAAATTTAATCTATGATTTTATAAGGTTTCTTAATTAATCTTTTCTAATAACTTATATCGTCTTTCCTAAACGGAATCCTACGACGGAATCTAGGAAATTTGGGAGTCTGGTTTTCTAGAATTCTTGAGGTGAGAGATCACATCTTTTATAACTGATTTTGATCCCAAGAAAAAATTATTTTAATTAATGTTTTTAAAAAAAATCTCTTTATTAAAAGGCTATTCCTATAACTGATTTTGAGAAATTGTACTAATTTCTCACTTTCTTGAGATCATAAGATTTTCTTCGACATAGTCTAATTGATGGAATAATTTTCACTTATTTTATGAGATCATTGCTTTAAATATTGTAGTAATGAGGGGTAAAATAAGACATTAGTTTTCAAAGAAATTAAAGAATATTTTCAATTCAAGATTTGGAATTTGGCCATCATGTTCTAAACGGGTGTTGTAGGATGCTAACACCTTCCTCATACACAAATGACTCCCGAACTCAACTCTAGTTTTCGCAGACCATATTTTTTTTATTTATTCAAAATTGTTTACTTTATTCCGACATCTAATCACACCGTAAAAAAGATTAGTGGTGACTTCTATTTTGTTTTAAAACTAACCCATTTTAAGGACATCGGTCACTTTGCTTCGTCTCGGGCACATGGTGATAAGATCAATTTTTTGAAAACAAATTTGCACCATGGAATTCATCTAACATGTCATCTAATCTAGGAATAGGATGTTGATATTTTATCGTTATTTTTCGATGGCCCGACAATCAACATACATCCTCAATGGATTCATGTTTTCCCTAACATAACCTTTGTCCATGACTTCTACTTGCCTTTGAATCTCTTGGGCCTCGGTTGGATTGATTCTACTATATTTAGAAGAGTTGCCCCAGGTATGAAGTAAATTTAGTGTTCAATTCCTCTTAAAGGTGGTAGACCCGTTGGTGCATCTTCATGTGGAAATATGTCATTAAATTCCTGTAAAAGAGACTTAAAAGCACTAGGCGAAGCATCATTAGAGTTAGGTTCAGCCACTAAACACATTCCTTTATATACAAGTACAAAGTTTGGTGCTTCATTTGAAAACAAGTCTCTCATTTCCTCCTTTCTTATAACCAAGCTCATATTCTCTCTTTTTTTTCTCAAAATCACTCTTTCTCCCTCTTGATTTTCATTCACCTTTTGTGCCCCTCTCTTTTTTTGCTTTTCTATCTTTCGTTAAACTTGCTTTCTTCTCTCCTCTCTTGTTCTTCAAATTCTTTTCTTTTCTTTTCTAATTTTGTTTGATCACATTGGACTTCAAATGGAGATAATTAAAGCAAAGTAAACTTCTTCCCCTTTAAAGAAAATGTGTAAATTCAACAACCCATTGTAGGTGACCTCCCTATCATATTGCAAAGGTCGCCCCAATAATATATCACCCGCATGCATTGGTACAACATTACGCAAGACTTCATCTTTATATCTTCCCAAAGTAAAAGAAATAAGAACTTTAGAGTTTACCTTAAGTTCACCTTTGTTTGTCAACCATTAAAGCTTGTATGATTTCGGATGTGGACGAGTAGTAAGTTGAAGTCTTTTTACTAGAAAAGTATTTATCACATTGGTGCAACTTCCACTATCAATTACCAAGCTACACGGAGTTCCTTCAATCAAGCATTCTCTGTGAAACAAGTTCTCCCTTTGATATTCGACCTTTTCTTCCTTGATTTGTACATTAAGTACTCATCTTGCAACTAAGGATATTGAGCTACCTCCTTCAATGTACTCTTCATCATGTGCATCGGATTCTTCCTCAAATGGTGCATCATGCTCATGACATTCATCTTCCGAATCAATTATCCCATTCTTATCACCATGACTTTTTTATTGACACAATCTTTGCTCATGTGTCCAAACCCTCTGCACTTCCAACATTGAATGATACTAGACTTCTCCTTTACCTCTTTTGAAGCTTCATTCTTTTTAGTGTTGGAGCTCTCGGTTTCCATTCTCTTGGCAACCACAAACTTATCTTTTGCTTCACTCCTATTTACAAAATCATCATTGTTTCAAACATTAGAATTTGAAAAAATACTAGACTTAGAAGTATACCTCTTGGAATGCCTCTTACAGGATAAGCAATTTCTCGATTCAAACCTCCAAGGAATCTAGACATGGTGTCTTCTTCTTCTTCTCGAATTTTCGCTCTTTCCATCAAAGTTTTCATCTCTTGATAATATTTTACCACACTTTTTGTTCCCTACTTCAAAGCTTACAATTTAGTTTTCAAATCTCCTTCATAATGCTTTGGAACATACCTTTTTCTTATAGCATCTTTAAGTACATCCCACATTTCGATGGGATCTTCCTCTTTCCTTCTTCTTTCGGATTTGAGATGATACCAATTTCTGGCATGGATAATGAATTCGGCAATGACAAGTTTCATCTTCTTATTGTCACTAAATGTGTTGCAATCAAACACATGTTCTATCTTTCTTTCGCATTCCAAGTATGCCTTCGCATTCGTCGTTCCACTAAAGGATGGAATTTTGAGCTTAATTCTACTACCTCTATCTTCATGAACTCTTTTGAGTCTATAAGGTTGCATAAGATTATTTTTTCCTCTTCCTCTAACTTGTCTTTCTTGTTCAACTAAATAAATCACTTCCTCATCTTCTTGCAAGGCTCACTCTTCTCTTTGATGTTGTGCCCTCCTTTCTTATTCATCTTCCCTCATCATTTCCATCATTCCTTGAATGGCGTGAATAATGGCCATAGTAGGATCTTATACTTGTGGTACTCCTTCACCCTATGACATTTTCAAGTTAATAAAAGGACCTTAACACACATCTCACCAATTTCACTCAAGAACACTCGTGAGTTTATCACTCAAAGGTAGGCTTTTGGTACTAGGTCAAAGATGTAAGGGTTGGTTTTTTTTTTTTTTGTACAGTCTCACAAAACATTTAATGTAAATCAATTCAAATGAATAACTCTCACAAACTAAAACCAGTATGTAACTCAAGCTTTAGGATCCCAACAAAAAAAATTAAACAAAAAGAAAAAAAAAATGTGCTTTGGATCTTCCTTTTTTTTTTTTTTTTTGGCTACTTTCATTTTGGTGCAATCTCACAAAAAGTTTAATGTAAATCGATTCAAATGAATGACTCTCACAAACTAAAACTAGAATGTAACTCAAGCTTTAACATCTCAACATAAAAAAAAAATTTGAACAAAAAGAAAAAAAAAAGTTGCTTTGGATCTTCCTTTTTTTTTGCTACTTTTTTTACTACTTTTTTTTGCTACTTTTTTTTTCCTTTTTTTAACTGGTTTTTTTAATGATCCAAAAGTGATTTGAAGAATACTTAAAGACAATTTGTAGTATGTCTTGTATTACATGCAAAGAAAATTTGGAAACAAAAATGAATTGAAACAAGTAAAGATGAATTCACCTTAAGAGTCGGCCAATGATGATAACCAAATTCTGTGATACCAAATGATAAGTGCCCACTATGTTTGTTAGATGCAAAGCTAGAGGTCCTTCTAGGTAGGGATGTAAATGGGTTGGGTTGAGGGACATTTCCAACCCAACCCATATTTTCGGGTTGGTTGAGTTGACAACCCGAATAACCCATATTCCAACCCAACCCAACCCTTAAAATATGGGTTGGGTTGGGTTGGGTTATCGGGTTATATTATTATTTTTTCATTCTTCATGTTTGTACGGTTTAAAATTGTTGTACGATGTCGATAAACACTCATATCCAAAGTTTCAAACATCCATAAATTCAAAGTTTCAAATATCCATAAAAGTTCAACATTTTAAACATTATCCATAAATATTAGATAAATAATAAAATATCTATAATATAAATATAAATAAATATATATATAAAAATTATTAATTCGGGTTGGGTTGGGTTGACCCGAATTTTTCAACCCCCAACCCGAGACCCAACCCAACCCGAAAAAAACCAAAATTTTTAACCCAACCCAACCCACATTTTAAACTAACCCAACCCAACCCATATAATATGGGTTGGGTAGTTCGGGTTATCGGGTTGTTCGAGTTATTCTTACACCCCTACTTCTAGGATTCTTGCAAACACTCACAAAGAAAGCTACTTAGATCAAACCTAGAATCTATGATGGTTACTCTTAGATCCTAAGCAACTCACTCTATGAATATTTTGATCGAGACTAATCCAATAAATTGATTTTGAACATCAAATCTAAAGCAAGATTTGAAAGAAAAAAAAAATAACACCAAAAGGGTTGAATAAGCACAAGCTTTTTAATATTGATATTCTTCTTTTTCAAGAGCGTTACAAGTCATTTTGTAGGCTAAATGATCGTGCATGGGGTGGAAGCCCGATAGTAATACACTTAATTGCTAATTAGGAAATTATATGCATGGGGTGGAAGCCTAATGGCCATCCAAATACACTTAAGTGTCTTTTGAAGAAAACAAGACCTAGGAATTTAAAACAAGATTGCATGCTAAATTAAAGGTCAAATTAAAATACTAAAAAGAATGCAGAAAGTCTTCACAATGCCTTAAACAACTCTTCTAGAATTGTCAGCCCCCTTCCGACCTAGGTTCAAATCTTACCTATGTAGTTTATTTTGGTAGGGCAAATGTTTGTTTTCCCTTTGCCAACATGAGCTTAGCTTAATTGGCATCTGTATGTACCTATAGACAAGAGATCTTGGGTTCAAATCTCCCTACCCTTGCATTTATTACAATAGCTTTCCAAAGAAAAAAACTCTTCTAGAACTTTTCTCATGTCATCTTTAATACATTCTTAAATTGACTCATTGAACTAACATTGTATATAATTTTTTGCTCAAAATTATTTGTTAGCTTTTGAAGGTGTAGTGTAAAAATCTCTTGAATCTTCTTTGTTGTGCTTTTGGTAATTGGTCCTTCAGGCATATGCAAAGGTTCTATCGTTGTTGAATTCACATCATTAGGAGCCAAAGAATTCTTCGAAACAGTAGAATCAGAGTAGGTAGAGAAATGGTTAAGAACACTAGAAAAGTGTTTTAGAGTTATGTAGTTCCCTAAGAAGAGAAAGGTGGACTTTTCAGTTTTCTTACTCTAAGAAGGAGCAGAAGATTGATGGGCAATAGAAGAGAACGGACGAGGGTGAGGCAAGCAGGGAAAAGTTTATGGTAGCGTTTAATGAGAAGTATTTCTTAGAAACTTACAAGAAGGAGAGACAATATGAGTTTCTGCACTTAGAGTAAGGCAAGCTCACGGCAGTAGAGTGTGAGAAGAAGTTCACGAAATTAGCCAAGTACGCATTGATGACGATGGCAACGAAGAAAGACAGGTGTAGGCATTTTGAGTTTGGATTAAGGCATGCGATAAGGACACTAGTAGCCACATGATGTAGTTATCCTGAGTTAGTTGATGCGACATTACACATTGAGAAAAGCTTGAAGGAAAAGAGGTCAATGATATCCACATCTAGTGGAGAAGGGGAAAGGAGTATAGAAAAGGAAGGAAGTAACAAGCGAGATAAGACAAGTTTTAGCCAAAGGTCGCAATGGAGTAGTGATAAAAACAAATTTATGCAAAAAATGTGGTAAGAGGCATGTAGGGACTTGTAGGCAAAGCAGTATCACCTGCTCCAGATGTGGAAAGATAGGACATTACTAGAGGGAGTGCAAGGAGAAGTCTTAGTTGGATAAGGAACAAACGAGAATAGGAGTAGCGTCCCACTCAATTCAATCACTTACGCATAGTAGACCAATATTAGACGAAGGCAAGAAAATAGCGGAGATAGAATTTCAAGGACAAGATTCTTGAAAGACGAGAGAAATGTGAAACCCGCGTTCTGGAATAGAAGGGTTACAACGAAAAAAGTTTTGAAGATGGAAGCTAGGCTAAGTATTCTTGGTTCTACAGGAAAGGTATTGAACACAACTAATTTAAGATTTTCTCTTTTGTTTTAAATTTTAAAAACACTTATAAAACAAGAAAATAAAACGTACAAATCAATAAATTGAATTAATAATTAGAACCTTAATTTAAGAAAAAAAAAATTGAATGCATCTCAAACTACATCCTATTGCCCTTTTGAGAAAAAATTAATGAATATTAAACAATTTTTTTTAACAATATGTGGGGTAAGAGATTAAACTTTAAACGTCAAGCCTACTAACACACATTCATTTTAGGAGTGAAGGAATGAAAACCCTTTGCATAGTAGAAGAATTATAGAAACCTTAACTTAATTTAATTGGAAACCTGAAAATACCGATACATTGGCAAAAGAAATTACAAAATTAATTTCTATGGCTAAGCATGCTTAAAAAAAACACAGAGAGGAAGAACTTGCGCATGTTGACGACTCTGAATCAACCAAACACCAATTTAGGGCACCACCACTTGGAAACCCTCCTATTCTCTTGATTGAGATGGTTTGCAGGAACCAAATTGGAAGAGGGGATTATTGGAGAGAAAAGAAAATTTCAGAGAGAAACAATCTTTTTGGAGAGAATGCGACGTACGTAAAAATTCACAAAACTCCCTTCTGTGTATCGTACCAGTAACTCCCTCTTCTTCAATCTGAAAAATAGGGAAGTTGAGAGAAAAGTGGAAACTTGGGAAAACTACCCACGTTCCCTATTAATTTAATAAATTAATATTAAATTAATATTAATATTAAAATAAGGGGTCTTTTCAAAAATAGAACAAAGCGGCAAAATATTTACACTGTATAGAACAATTCTGAAAACGGAAAAAGCCCACAGGCCCACCGTGTAAAATACCAAAAATGTCCCGTCAACTACGCCGTCAATAACGCGTGCGTAATATATTTTCAATTGTTTAGATATGGTTCAAATATACGCGATCGTTTAGATATGGTTCAATACATACGCAATCGTTTAGATATGGTTCAATACATAGGCAATCATTTAGATACAGTTCAATATATACGCGATCATTTAGATATGGCTATAAAGCGATCGTTTAGATATGGCTATAATTTATACACGATCGTTTAGATATGGCTACAAGGCGATCATTTAGATATAGTTATAATTTATACGCGATCGTTTAGATATGGCTATAATTTATACATGATCGTTTAAATATGGCTACAATTTAGACGCGATCGTTTAGATGTGGCCACAACACGATCGTTTAGATAAGGCTACAATTTATACGCGATTGTTTAGATATGATTCAATACATACGCAATCGTTTAGATACGGTTCAATATATATGCGATTGTTTAGATATGGCTACAAGGCGATCGTTTAGATTTGGCTATAATTTATATGTGATCGTTTAGATATGGATACAATTCATATGCGATCATTTAGATATGGTTCAATACATACGCAATCGTTTAAATACGGTTCAATATATACGCGATCATTTAGATATGGTTACAAGGCGATCATTTAAATTTGGCTATAATTTATACGCGATCGTTTAGATATGGATACAATTCATACGCGATCGTTTAGATATGGTTCAATTCATACGCGATCGATTAAATATGGTTCAATATATACGCGATCGTTTAGATATGGCTATAATTTATCTTTTCAATTTCATCGTTTAATTTTGTTATTTAGATTTGGGGACCCAAATCCAAATGATTTTTAAAAAAAAAATTTGGTACACGATTTTTTTAATTCTTTTGGTACTCGATCATTTAGATTTCTTTACATGATCGTTTACTTTTTTTTACACGATCGTTTACATTTGGCTACTCCAATCTAAATGATTTTTTTTTCAAGATTCTTTATACAGATTTTGCTATTTTGTTGTATACAGTCTTTTACACAGTCATTTACATTTGGGTAACCAAATGTAAACACGTAAAAAAAAAAAGAAGAAAGACGATTGAAAGATTAAACGACATAAAAAAGAATAAAAAAAGAAGAAGATGTAAATATTAAAAGATGTAAAAAAGAATCAAAAAAGAAGAAAGACGGTTGAAAGAAATTGCAAAATCAGAAAAGAAGAAATACGATGGAAAGAAATCGCAGAGAGAAAAAAAAAAGAAATACGATGGAAAGATTCAACAACGTAAAAAACAATTGAAAAATAAGAAAGATGATGGAAAGAAATCATAGAAAAAAAAAAGAAGAAAAAAGAAAGAAGAGAAATTGCGAGGAAGAGAAGGACAAACCTGGAATATTTAAAAATGGCTAACTTTATGAATTTTGTTACACGGGCCGTAAATAGTTTTGTGTTTTGTTACATTTACGTAAGTTTCCCTTAAAATAAATAATTAATTAATTTTGTAATTTAAATCATATTTAAATGAATATCTCTCACATAACATATAGTTTTAATTTAATTAATTTAATTAAATCAAATTTAATTAAATCAAAATAAACTAAACTATTAATTAATTCTTCAATTAATTAATTTCTAAATTAAATATCTTATATTTAATTTAATCCAATTTTGAATCATATTCAAATATGAATTTCTCTCATAACATGTAGTTTTAATATGTATCATATACACATTAAATTTTAACCTATAGTTTTAGTATGAATCTATCACATTAAATTAATATTTGAACTTATTTAAATATCTTATTCTCTCATAAATTAATTTTGAATGATATCCAAAATTAAATTTATATATTAAAGTCTAATTAAAGTATAAACTTTATATTGTAATGTATGATCATACATTATATTAATTCCCAAAGTAAATTTGAACATTTCAAATTACAACCAATATAAATAAATCTCATTACCATTTACGAGCTAAGAAGGGGACCTAATAGACCTACAGATCAGAAGCTACAACGATATGAGATTAATTGACTAAACTCATTAACCACATTAATCAATATTCGTTAACTGAGCCATAGAGAGGGTAGGGCCCTTTGTTCAAGCCACGGAGACACCATTTAAGGGAACACTTGTCTACTTACCCTAAAGGCGGGAAGGAGTGAATTTCATCTTGTGTAATTATGTTTCCAGCTCCCCACTCGGTCTTGTCCCCAAAATGACAAGCATATTGAGTCGACAATCTGGTCACTCTCACCCATACAAATCAAAGGACAATCCCTTGCAAACAGGAGTTCATAATACACTCAAGATTAAAACTAAGTTACCTAGGTCATCCTAATGAAAATAAACTTAACTAGTTAACGGAGTTACATCTAGTGATTACTATTTCGTGGTCTGATCTTATGCAAACTCATTGCATATGATACCTTCATTCACATGTTGCATACATAAACACATTGGATCAGTGTGTTTGTATCAAATACAAAGTGAGTCGTATCCATAGTGTTACTAGGATAAGGTACCCAGTCTTAACCATATACTGTAGATCCTTTTAGCTGATCTTGAACATTGATCCCCGTATTTCCATACTTATTGTTCAAGACTCATTAAATAGCTTAGGATGTTAGTTTATTGGATTTAGGTTATTAAGACAAAACTAATAATATAATCAATAACACTTATTGAAATTATAATAACAAAACACTTTGTTAATAACGGTCAATGGATTATATATACTATCTACGAGTTTTAGGACATAAAACCCAACAAGAAATTATACTCATGTTGTGAATAAAATTCTTTTCTGATGCCAACATGAGCTTAGCTTAACTGACATATGTATGTTCTCGAGAACATGAGGTCTTGAGTTTAAATCCCTCTGTCCCAAGTTGCAGTTAAAAAACCTTTTAAGAAAAATATTTTTTGACAATATTATAAAGCCCCAAGCTTACAACGTGAAATAAAAAAGGAAAAAGTCCCAAGCTCACAACGTCAAATAAAAAAAATACCCTCGTAATTAATCAATCACACACGCGTGAAAAAATGATTTTATACTTAGTCTAAACGATCTGTACCTAGTCTAAATAATCTCTTAGCAAAGATCCCTTAGCAACAATCTCTTAGCAAGTCTAAATGATTGTGTATCCTTGTACCAAGTCTAAACGTTCTTGTACCCGTCTACCTACTCTAAACGATCTTATAACAAATCTAAACAATCTCGTAGTAAGTCTAAATGATCTCATAGCACGTCTATCATCTCGTAGCAAGTCTAAATGATCTCATAACAAGTCTAAATGATTTCATAGCAAGTCTAAATGATCTCGTATAGCAAGTCTAAATGATTTCATAGCAAGTCTAAATGATCTCGTATAGCAAGTCTAGATGATCTTGTACCAAGTCTAAACGATCTCGTAGCAAGTCTAAATGATCTTGTACCCTTGTACCAAGTCTAAACGATCTTGTAGCAAGTCTAAATGATCTTGTACCACCGTACCTAGTCTAAACGATTTGATCTTTTACTAAGAAGAAAAAAAAAGATGAGAAATGAAGAAGAAGAAAGAAATTCTGGAAGAGGAAATGAAGAAATATTTTGGTATTTTGTTCTATTTACGAAAAATTTCATGGGTTTTTTTGATTTTATTATACTAACCATAAATATTTTGGTATTTTGTTATATTTACGAAAATTAACCTTTAATTTATTACATCAATTTTTTAGAAAATTTTTCATAAATATAACAAATTGGTAAAATATTTACGACCCGTATAACAAAGCTCATGAAGTTGTCCATTTTTAAATATTCAAGATTTTCCCTTCCGTCTTTTTTTCCCTTTTTGTCTGTTACATCGTCTTTCTTCTTCTTCTTTTTTTCCTTTCTTTCTGTCTTCATTTGTTCCATCGTCTTTCATTCTTTTTTTTTTGTTCAAGATCGTGTATCAAATATAAAAGATATATATTTTTTTAAAACTTTTATTTGGTTGTTCAAGATCATATACTAAATATAAAATACTGGAAAAAAAATATCGTTTAGATTTAGGTAGCCAAATCTAAACGATCTTGTACAAAAAATAACAAAATCTAAAAGATCGTGTACAAAAAAAATAAACAATCATGTAGATAAATCTAAACGATCGTATACCAAAAGAATCATACAAAAAAATCATTTAGCCAATCTAAACGATCGTGCTCCAAATCTTGAAGAAAAATCGTTTAGATTTGGCTACCGAAATCTAAACGATCAAATCTAAACGATGGTGTAAGTAAATCTAAATGATCGTGTAACCAAATTAAACGATCGAGTATAGATAATTTAAAAAATAAATACCCAATCTAAACGATCAAATCTAGACGATTGTGTAACTAAATCTAAATAATCGTATAACCAAATTAAACGATCGTGTACAAACAATTTAAAAAAAATCATTTAGATTTGAGCCAAATATAAACGATCATGTACTAAATATATTACATGCCTTGTTGACCAGACATTTTTGGTATTTTCTATGATGAGCTATGGATTTTTTTCGTTTTCGAAATTGTTATATTTTTTAAAATAGAGAAATTTTCATAAATATAACCAACTATTAAAATTACAAAACTCATAAATTTAACTATTTTTAAAATTTTTCAGGTTTACCCTTCCATCTTTCTTCTGAAATTTTTTTCTATCATACATCTTTCTTCCTTTCCTCTTCTTTTTTTTTTTTTTTGTTGTAATTTATTTCCAGATTTCTTTCCATCATCTTTCTTCTTTTTCTCTTATTTTTTATTTCTTTCCATCGTTTTTTTACATCATTTAGATTATGGTAACCAAATCGATCGTATATTTTTTTTACTTCGTTTAGATTAAGATAACCAAATTGATCGTATGTAAAGAATCTTGAAAAAAATTTAAGTTGTTTAGATTAGGATTATGGTAATCAAAAAAGAATTAAAAAAAATTATAAACGATGGTATACCAAATAATCTTAAAAAAAATAAGAAACAAATTTAACCCAATTTTGAAAAAAAAAATTGTTGTACCAAATGATAATCAAATTTAAACGATTATGTATCAAATATATTAGGAATTGTTGATGACGTGGTTGACGGGATATTTTTAATATTTTTCATTGTGTATCGGTCTACGTTTTCAAAATCGTGTAAATATTTTGTCGATTTTTGATATTTTGTAGAAGACCCTTAAACCCCATTTTTTTTAATAAAAATTTATATTGTATAAATAAATATTCAAAAGCTGCTCTCTAAATCCTCGATCAATCATTTCAAGGAAAGAAGGTTCGTTTTCTCTCAATACTCTCGTCGTCTCTGTTTCCGCCCATTCTTCTTCTTCTTTCTGAGTTTGGTTCCTGAGAATAATCAGAGCCACGGAGATTCTTCAAAGGTAGTTTTCTTCTCATCTGGGTTTTCTTTTTCTCACTTTAGCAACAACCCCTTCGATTCGTTTCTGACTTTTGTTTTTCTCACTCCCTATGATGTTTCTGCTCTCAATCTCATTTGGATCGTCTTGTTTTCGATCTCTTTAGTTACTAATTGCTTGATTCTTTTCCGATTAGGAGAAATGGGCTTGTTGTTCTTGTTACTTTTTTGAATGTGCTAATGGGGATGGGGGATTTTGGGGAAATAGGGTTTTCTCGGTTGTTCTTGCCATCGATTGGAACATTTGTTTCTATCAGGGTTTGTTCTTCCGATGCTAAAGTTTGACAATTTGGAGTTAGTCTTAGCAATCACTGCACTTCTTTTTCACTACTTTTATTAATTAAAAGCTGAGGCATCTGATTCGTGTATCACTTCCATGAATTGCGGCTCCGAGACATTGCTTTATGGGAATAAAGAGTTCTAACAATGCTTCAGTTTCTTCCCTGTGAAACTTCTCTTTTGGGGTTTTAATAACCCGAAGCGTTTTCTGAAATTAAATGCTTTTTCAGATGTTTGATTCTGGAGCTTTATTGGTATATTCTTTCATTTCTTTGAAAACTATTGCTCAAATCAGTGGTCGATTGCTATTGATTTCAAAGTTTGTTGCCTATGTTTATTTTTTAGTATGAGTAACAATTTTCCTTTTTGTTCTTCAACTTGGTGATGTGACCTTTGTAGGATTATGCTTAACATCTAGATCATAGAAGCTTAAAGACCTGGGAGTGTGGAATTTGACTTTTTGATTTTAGAGTTCTGAAGTTGAAATCAACCGTTTATTTGGTATGATGTCTAGCATCTTT
This sequence comes from Cucumis melo, assembly GCF_025177605.1. Classification (NCBI taxonomy): domain Eukaryota; kingdom Viridiplantae; phylum Streptophyta; class Magnoliopsida; order Cucurbitales; family Cucurbitaceae; genus Cucumis; species Cucumis melo. The sequence goes on from NC_066864.1 coordinate 29,390,408, forward strand.
GTCTCTCAATGTATGTGGGTCCATCAGAAAGTGGTAATGTCTAGGATTGAATCCTTAAATACAAATGCCATCTTAGTTGTGATCTCTCCTCTCGTCTACGGAAATCGTTACAACCTAAACCCACTGTTATGCAATGACCGACAACATACTCTTCGGTATGTGTGGCAGATCTACTACCTTACCAAGTTACTAACTATTGTTATTTTATGTTTCTTCTTGGAATGTGTTAGAATACCTTTGTACGAAGGTGGTATAGGATCTTAAATTTGGACATCCTACATGAATATTACTCTTGTCATGGTGCCGGGTGGATCCCTTCTAAACTTGTTCAATCAATTATGTCAATTCTTCAATGTCCTTGATCTGCTGAATCCCAAAAGCATAGGTGTCCTGGAATCAGTCACTCTTAGAAATAATGGGCTAAGGTAACGTTGAAAGCCCATGGGTAGTTAAGATTTACTTTGCCCTAATTTTTTATTCTTTTAATTAGGTTTGTGTTGCCTATAAATATTTGCCCCCTTTGTACCTATGTTATTATTAAAAAATAATACGAACAAAAATATCGTGGTTCTTCTCCTGGTACTTGGGTTTCCACGTAAATTTGTGTTATTTGCCTTTACTTTCAATATGGTATCAGAGCGGGACATTGAACAAATCCTAGACAACACAACTTGTGATGGAAATAAAACAGAGGACACAGCCGTTGGTTTTAGCGTTGTCGTTGCTCGAGGCTCAGATCAATGTTGCCATGGACGAATGGTTCCACCGCCTTCAGACAACGCCGACCAATGTAATTCTGTTGATTATGCCGTCGTTCGCGCTGTCAAACACCTCCCACGTGCTGCCGCTGTAGCTACATGTGTCAGTCCATCCTCTTCAGACAGTGTCGACCATCCCTTTTGGGCAACCCTCTTCATCACCCTCCGATTCATGTGTTGCCACTTAATTCTGGTAGGCCACCATCGCTTCTGCAGTGAAATCTTTATGTCCTGCCGCCCGCTGACCTTAGTTATCATCCGATGTTAGGAACCCTCAAATTCACTCAATATTTGAGGTTGGTGAATCTTCGGCACATTCCAACCCTAATGTGTAAGCTTCTCTTCTTCTTTAGGAATAGCTCAACAGCAATGAAAGGGTTTCAATAACAGATGAGCAATTGAGGCTACTCTAGGTACGACATCCAACACTCATGTACCGATGTATTCTGAGAATTCGGTGACCTTGTTTCCTAATTTATCATCTTCCTATGTGAGTGAGAATGCTAGTCCAACCACACTTGGAGCTATTTCCCAATTGGGTATACCTCAGTCATTTAGTATTAGTATTAGTATTAACGGTAATAATCCTTGAATTATGGACTCTGGTGCCACAAATGATTTAACCGGTTCCTCTGAACACTTTGTGTCATACATTTCTTGTGCTGGGAATGAGAAGATAAGAATTGCTGATGGCTCCTATTGTCAAGAAAGGGGAGATTTCTCTTTTTGACGGGTTCTCATTATTCAATGTGCTGCATGTGCCACGGATTTCATATAACCTTCTGTCAATTAGCAAGATTACTCGTGAATTAAATTGCAAAGCAACATTTTTACCTGTTGATATGCATAACGATAAGGCCTTACATTAACAGGATTAGTGCTCTTCTTTAGATGTATATGGTGTTAAATTCCTCTCTTAGGAGGTAAATCTTCAAGCCAATCTAAAACATCCTCATACCTTCCTAATAATTCTGGATTAGACTCATTCACGGTGAGAATGTCATCAACTCCATAAAATTCTGCAAACGTCATGCCTCCTCAGAAGCTCTGCATTCCACTAAGAAACCCAGATCAGAAGAGGACCATGATTTCATCATACTCTTACTCTTACTCTTGCCTTAGTCAAGCTAGGATCACCCCTGAGTATCACCTTCTGACCTCCCCTGTATAATATCATGGTAAGCTTCTTCCAATCCACTTCTGTGACCCCTAATGAATGGAGCCAATGCATCCCGAGAATCACATCCACCCCTCCTAACTCCAATGGTAAGAAGTTATCTGTCACCCTCCAATCTCCAATCTTCAGTTCACCATTTTTACAAACTCCTCTGCCTTTTACGGCTGTTCCTAAACCAAGTATCAGCCCATAATTGGACATCTCCTTCGGTAATTTCAACAGTGATGTTAACCTGTCAGAAATGAAATTGTGGGATGCTCTACATTTAATCAAAACTATTACAGCTTTATCATTGATACTACCCTTCATTTTCATCGTGTCTGAGTTAGTTAAACCAACACTAAATTGATTGAAAGTTCAACTATTGGATTCTCTACCCCCTCCATTTTGAGCTTCTGTATTGCCTTGGTTTCTTCACAATCCTACTCTTCGAAAACTTCCAACTCCTCTCCATTTTCCTGTAGTATAAATGTTCTCGACTCTCTCTTCTCTCTAACATTACATCTATGAACAACATAGTATTTTTCATTATAATGAAAACAGAGTTCCTTGTCCTTCCTTACTTGGAATTTAGCGTCAATTAATCTATGCATCGGTCCTTCTCACTAATTCTCTATGGCCGTGGTTCCACGCAATGTGATTGTTCTCATTGGAATTGTGCCTCCCGACTTATTTTTACTCAATTTCGAAGGATTAGTCACTTTATTATAAGGTAAAGTGAATTGAGACTTACCTTTGGAATTCGTTTTTAATCCGGCTTCTCTTCTTGTTACTTCCCAATTCTCCACACGTTGAGCCAATTTCATCATTTGTGCAAGCTATGGGTGTTCACAATTCGGTTTGAAGCTAAAACTGCACCGAAACGCAAAATGCAAAAAATGTCTCATCCTACAGATTGATGAGGGGGTCATACAATCTCTTGCAATTGTTTATTCTTTTCTAAGGGATAGGTGTGGATTCCTACCGTTTTCTTTTGGCATGGAAAGGGAGAGGGAAAATATTGTCACTTGGTGAGGTTGTACTTCACAACAAAACTGAGTAGTATAGAGATTTTTATTTGAACAGGATGTGCCGAAAAAAGTTTCTGTTGGGAAGTACACATTCACCGAATGAGATCTTATTACTCATTCAATTTCGTTTTCTTCAGAGTTCAGACAATGCGATGGGTGGATATGGTGAACTTTTGATTTAGTTAGTTACTTTCATAACTGAAATTAGTCAGGTGGTGGTGGGAGGGGGAGGATTAGCTGATATAGTTTCTCTGTTTGTATGCTCTTGTCTCTTCTTTGGTTGCTGTTGCTGTTTGCTATCATCATTCACGTAATTACACACTTTTTCCTAAATTAATTAACCTAAATGATGGTAAAGGATTTTTAGCAAATTCCAACTTGTATCTTATTCTTGAAGATTCTTCAACTACACTACACCTCCTTAAACCTCAAAGGTCTTTGCCCATTTGTTCACGTGTGCTTTATTTGGTACTTCTTTTAGAAAACAATTTGAAGGTTGGAGTTTAAAATAAAGAATAGTCATGGGTGGAGAATTACCTCTGGATCCAATTCCTTTGGAGAGTCGACCTGGCATCCTTTTTGTTGGATCTCCAAATGTTGGCAAGCGCTCCCTCCTATCTAGTAATTCTCTCTCTTACCTTCTAAATTCAATCTATTTTAATTCTTAATTGTTGCAGTTTATTAAACTGATTGTTATAGTTTATTAAGGATTGGATTGACATCTCAACACCGTAGAATATTCTCTGGTAAATTTGTAATAGAGAAAAGTGGCCACAATTTCATAGAAGGAAAACTTGTATTTGCTAGTTATATGTTTTCTTTCTCTTTATTATGTAATTTTCCTTTGTGACTAATGTTGTAAAGTTATTGGGGTTGAAATGCACGACTTGACATTCATGGACTATAAAAAGAAGCATAATACTTTGTTTGCATTAGGGAAACTAATCATTTTCGGTACCCAATATTTTTCTGAAATTGTAGGATTACTCACTGCAGACTTTGAAGACGCTTTGAATTCATCCTCTCAAGTTTCAGTCCATGGGTGAATAAAAGCATTTTTCATTTTTCTCCTTTCAACTGTCAATGTATTCTTCTATGTAGTTGGTCAAAATTAAAATTAGTTGCATTTGCTAAGTTGCTCGATGTAAATTTGGGCTGAAAATGGATTTATTTTCCTTGGCATCCAGTTGGACTATCAATACACAATATTACACAGCTGATGTCTCTGTATCCGTGGCTCATTTGCATGAGGATTTCTCCATCGAGGCTTTGCCTATGTTCAATCAATTGGATGCCTTGGTCATGGTCTTTGACATGAATGACGTTAGTCCTTTCTATTTGCATCATATAATTTTGTTTATTCTCCAACCCCATGTCTACTGGGAGTCTAGTTTCTAAATTCCAATGGTATTGATCGATTTCGTGTTGATGCCATATGTTCTTATGCCTACTACCATTTTTTCATTGCAGCTTTCATCTCTTGTGACACTTCAGGACTGGGCCGCTCATGTTGATCTACAAAAATTTAATGTATTATTATGCATAGGAAATAAAGTAGATCTTGTTCCTGGTCATCCAGTTCATACAGAGTACAGAAAACTTCTGCAAAAACAGAGGCTTAAGGACTCTTCCATAGATTATTCAGATACAGCTGAATATGGAATTTCTGAAACTGAAGGAAGTAGTTTACTGGGAGATGAAGACACCTCTTGGGAAACTAGGAGGTCCTGTTTGGAGTGGTGCATTGAACGTAATATTGAGTTCCTTGAGGCTTGTGCGTCTAATGCAGATTTTGATAAATGTAAGATCCTTGTCCTACTATTGGCTTGGATGCTGTATGTATGTATGTTAGTTCGTCTGTGTGGTTTTCTTTAAGAAAAAGGTGATCATCTCAACATAATAGTTTTCCATTGAAGGTGAAAAGAAAAAAAAAAGTGTTTCCTCTCTAATTTACATTCAGATATGATTAAAATTTGAGAACGTAGAAGCCCAAAGAATCTCAAGTTTTTCTTTTTATTTGTTTGGACCAAAATTTATTTGACTTTCTGCAAGTATAATCTTGCCGATTTCTGAATATAAGTAAGGTATTTCCAGTTCACAATTTCTGGATTAATTTCCGATCATACATATAGAAATAGAAACAAACCTCTCAGAGATGGCCGAGTGGTTGATAGCTGCAGTTTTGAAAACCAACGTAGTTCAAAAGAAAGAACTATCTAATTGTCTAGGGTAATTACATAATTTAATGAAACCTCCTTGATACTAGCTAGTGGCTTGCGTTAGAGAAACTTATCCCTTTCATTTTACATATTTAGTGGTAGGAGATTGAAACTGACCTTCGCTCAATTGGCATCATGTGTTGAGGACCAAGAGGTCTGTAGTTCAAATTTTCCCACTCCATTTGTTCTAGAAAAAAGGAAAATCTAACGAGGTGGTGATTTGAACTATCTTATGAATTCAGTGCACATTCATCCCCGTCTTTTTTTTTTTTTTTGACATTATACTATTATCTGCAGGTTTATCAATTGATGGTGATATGCAAGGAGTTCAAAGGCTCTATGGTGCTCTTTCTGCTCATATGTGGCCTGGAATGATTCTAAATTCTGGAGATAAGATTACCAAGCCATCATTACCTAAAGAAGGTTCTTCTATTACTATTTATTTATTTATGACATTAAGCTTCAGTACATTTTTTCATCTGTTAAAATTTGATGTGCCTTTTTCTTTTATCCAATCAGAATTGTCAGAAGAAGAATCTGATTTTGAAATTGACTACGAAATACTATCTGCGGGTTCAGCTGAGCCTTGGGATGACACTGATTACCAAGGTTGCTCGTTGAATGGAGAAGGTTTTTCCATTGATGCTGGAGCTCATGGAAAGGATGATAACATTGCTGAGCAAAATCGGGCACGTCAGAATATCAGTGAAGGGACAAAGGGTGAAGAAAACCCTGTGGCTATTGATGGAGAACTTGATCAAGTGACGAATCCATGCGAGGGAAAACATCTTGATCTCGAGGATTTAGAACGATTGATGTCTGAGATAGGAAACATGCGTGACAGCTTGAGGTTGATGCCTGATTTTCAAAGGAGAGAAATGGCTGCAAAATTGGCGACGAAAATGGCTGCCATGTTTGCAGGCAGTAGTGATGACGACGATGAAGATGATGAAGATGAAACGAGATGACAGCAGAAAATTTGGTAATATGATAAGGTTTCTGCCATGGGAGGAATGGTCAAGTCATTGTGAGCGGGGAAAGGTCTTCTGTTCATCGTGCTCCATTCCCTCAATTCTTCAGCCTTCCCTTAGTCAAAATGCAAAAAGCAAGCAATCATCAAGTGGGGTGGGGTTGTGATATCGCTGATTTAATCATCGAATATGAGCTTGAACTTGGCAGCCATGCAGAAACAGACTATTCTTGGGTTTCTCTTTCCCTCCTAGGAAAAATTGTGTTGCCTAATTTGAGTTTGTGCTGCTTTGTCTAGTGTTATCAAGGATGTGCAACGTTTTAATACATCACTGATTTAATTATGTGTGGATGCTCTATATTCGTGTCTGATTATCGAGAAGTTTGATTTCTTTGTTTACATCTGAGGTTTTGTGCCCTTTTCCACACGTTCAGAAATGAACGTACAAGGGTTCTTTTCATGAGATGGGAAATGACAATCATTAGTCCTATGGTCTTTGGTTAAGTGATTATATGATATTGAATGAGCGAGAGATACCCATATCTTTCTGTTAAACAATATTTATTGAATTTGGAGATGTTTGAGAAGTCTTTTGAGACGTGGAGTGAGTTATTATAATATGTGACTATAATAGTATGTCGGTTATTATACTCTGTGTTTGGGATGTGAATTATCATAGTTTGAGTTATTATATTCTGATTTGGATGCAAATTATTATAGTTTGGTTTATTATAATTTGTGTTTAAGGTTCAAATTATTATAATTTGGTTATATCAAAAGTTATATTTTTAAATTATTCTTTTTTGCAATACACATTTTTTTCAAATTTATTTTATTCAATCTTATTAATTATGTTCATTTAATAAATTTAACTATAATCTCCCTAAAATAAATTTTTCAGTGATCGCGTAAATTCTTCAATATGTGCTTTGATTTTTTCTGATTTGCAATGGAACCTTCACTTGACGTTCGATCTTATAGTGGATGCATTATTGGTGGGGTGAGATTTCACATGGTAGATTGTGATTCCTAACACACATCATAAAACAGTGAAGTCATGGTAAGGGGTGAAAGTAGTGGTAGTGGAAGCGACAATAACTTAGATGAAGTGTTGGATGTTCAATATTCGATGGGAGGACGTGTTCTATTTATGTGTAGGTGGTTTGACACCAACAGCAACAAAAGCCATAGGACGCACGTGAAATTAGTGTAGAAATCAATCAACACGTCCCATTTTTTGTTCATCGAGGAATCAATCATTCTCGCGAGCAGACACGTCACGTATTTTACCTAGAAGACTACAAAAATGGTACCAATTAGAAAGTTGTTCAAGCGGTCCAAAATAAACGTATATGAGACGTGCCCAAGGTGGAGGATGTTAAGAATGAGCAACTGAATTTACTGGAAATCATTGCCGGATATTGTGTGAATGAACACATTGAGGATGACACTATGTGCAAACCTGACATTGATCCTGATGTGGTTGAAAGACCGGTTGTGACTCATGTCATTGACAACTTCATAGACGATGATGATGAACAATTATCACATCACAACAGATCAAGCAACAACGAATAATAACGACGAATCATGTATCCACATATTTCATTATTTTATATATTCAATTTAAGGTACTCATATTTGTTTAATTAATTTTGGTTTTTATGTTCACAGGTACTATGTCATCATTTTTTAGAAATTTTGAGGAGACAGATGCAATGTTTCTCGAGTTCGACGACGCGTTCAATAACAAAGGAGGATCGTTCTCGTTGGGCGACACTTCAAGTTATTCTCAGTACTTTGATGATAATTGCGAACAAATAGAGTAGTTTTTTTTCTAATAGTATTTTGTTTTCTTCAGCAAATGGGCCTCAACCCTTTCCGACTCCGAAAAGACATCACCAGTCCCGAAACTTGGAGTTCGAGAGGTACGTTCATAAGCATAATAAGATTCCAATTACCATAGTTCTAGGAACGGAGAAGCCAATATCTCCACATGTTGTCTAGTTCAGCAACATCAGTGGTGTGTATGTAAGAGATACAATTTCCAGTCTGCTGCCAAGGCTGATGTTCCACCAGACGACATTGAGGTGGTCAAGGGTGCACTACAAGTAACTTCAGTTATTAATTCGTTTTTATTTTAAACATACATAAGTATAAAATAAGCTAATGTGTGGGGTTATTTGCTTTGTAGCGCTATTTTGTGCTTGATTTCAACGATTCACTTACTAGATTTGTTGAAAATCATGCTCATATCTTTTAAGGAATTCAAGGGGGACTGTTATAAACATTTCAAAAAATACAATGACCCTAAACAGGCACGTGTCAATCTACCCCACAGATTGGTGGGACGTCTAGAACATTGTCACTTCTTATGCAATCACTATTTGAGCCGAGCATTTTGGTGAGATTTACATATTTCAATGTTACATTACTTCACATTTAATTTTTTATATGCATGTATAACTTTAAAAAAATATTTCCTTGCTGGAGTAATCAATGACGAACAAGGCTGCTTTGTAAGTAGCGGGTCTAAGTCGTTTCTACAACGCGACAACACGAGCTTGCTGAAGAACGAGGTCAGCCAGTTGATCATCTGGAAATGTTTAGGAAAACACACGCTCAGAGTGGTCAATTTGTTTGTTTATACGTTACGTTTGCTTATACGTACCATTCCATGTAAGTTTATACGTTACGTTTGTTTTATTTTGTACTTTTATTCATGACTTAATAACTTAATTCAAAAATTTATTGCGGAATCAAATGTTGTAACTCCAGTCTCATCCCACCACCCCAGAGAGTTCTCAACCACTCTCTGGTGACAAGATATGCAAAACCGTTTTGGATAGATGATCGGGCTACTCAAAAGATCTTGGTTGAAGTCCCAAGACCAAGTCCCGCAAGAGCAATGCTAGCAGTTCTTCGACCTCATGTTCACAATCTAGGAAGATCGAAGAAACTAAAGTCCTAATTGAACAAGAATTGAACTTTAAGAAGCTAAACACATGATTGAAGAGTAAAGAAGGACTTCGGAGCTACATGCACAACAAATGGAAGAAAATTCCCGACAAATAGAACAAATGAAGAAGATGATTGAAGAAATGAGTCGGCCATAGAGGAGACCTTGAGCACTTGCGGTATGTAGTTTTCAACTTTTAAGTTGTTTAATTTGCATTCGGTGATATATATATCTAAGTTTACTTTTGTGTCATTGTAGGTGGGAATATGGCGTACACACCCATTAGGAGATCAATGTACTTTTTTCTTTTATATGTAATTTCTTTAGAGCATTCAAACTAGTTAGACAATGTAACATTTAATTTATAATATATTTAATTTTGATTTGGTATTTTAAATAATTATTTAGTAATTTGTTACTTATTTTTTTACAATTTTAGTCAATTTAAATCAAATTGGAACCGAAGAGAATATTGCACAATTGGAAAAAGAAAAATTCAATAAATTAAAGAATATATATTTTAAAATATTTATCGAAGCACGCACAGTGCTAGGAATCATGCCTTCCCCCGACGTGATATTCAGCACCTCGGGGGAACGTTTTCCTAACGTGACATCGAGAGAAGGCTTCTCATGACGTCTAAATGGGACTTTGGGATGTAAGGTTGTGCCAACGTCTCCATCCGTAAGTAATATAAGCGTCCGGAGAAAGGAATTCACAACGATGTGTGGTTCACACGTCAGAAATGGGTCCTCGACGCATTTCTACGACACCCTTCCCAATATGTGGATGTGCGTCAGAAGAGCTTTGACCGATACCTTTTGGCATCTATGTCAATGCATGACAGCATTAAGAGAACTTCGATTCCTTGTAGTGACGATCTGATCGAAATGTTTTTATAGTTTTACCTTATTGATTTTAAACTTTAGCCTTATATTCTCCTAAACTTTTCAAGAGAATTAGACTTGTGATGTAATAGGTAAGCATGACCAAACCTTGAATAATCATCAATAGAATTGATGAAATATTTATACCCTCTTTGAACTTTGATATTCATTGGTCCAAAAAGGTCCAAATGTACGAGCTCTGAAGGTATTTTGTCTCTAAGGCTTTTTTCGGTAAAAGATCTCTTAATCATTATTCCTTTTAAGATAAGACTCACATGAAGATAAAGAGGTATCTTCTAACTAATTTAGAAATATAGTTTTAATAAATCTTCCAATCGCATTGAGATTTATGTAACTAAGTCTTCAGTACCCAAAATATGCTAAACATTTAAGTATTTAAGAAAAATTTTGCTATAGTTGGTATTAACTTATGTAAATTTGTTTATAAGTATAGCAGAATAAAACTAAATACATTTTATAGAAAAATGAACACTTCATTGATTTCAAAATATATTCCATATATTTTTTCGAAATATAAGAAGTTTATATTAAATTCGTCAACCATTTTAGAAACAGACAAAACATAAGTATGATATATCTATCAAAACAACTCCAAATCTCACACTGCTTCAGTCGAGACAACCTCTCTTGTTTCAACTTTGAGGATTATATCGCCTTCTGCAAACTTTCAAGAACTAGTTTCATGAAATGAGAAGTAAATTTGATTTGTAGCTTATGAATCTAACATTCAGATTGAAGTATCACATTTCACGAAGTATGTTTCAACAACTAGTAAATCATATTTACCTTGTGCTTCCTTCTCAACTTTCTTCTTAGCAAGGTACTTCGAACTTCAGGCAATTCCTCAACCAATGCCCGTTTTGGTTGTAGTAGTAACATTTACCTTTTGCAACTTTCTTTCCCTTGCTATTCTTGGGAGTCTTCCCCTTTCCCTTCTTTTTCATTTGTGAAGGCCCAGCTTTAGTTTTAAAGGACGATCCTATAATAAACTCTTTCTTTGTGGTAGCAAAATTTGCTTCCACTTTCTTCCCTTTTGCCATGTCCCCCGCCTCGCAACATGTCATGGACCTCATGTTGCGGTACACGATGCAACCTTGAGCAACCCTAACGCTTCAAGTGAAACGCCAGAATGCTCAACTTAAGTCCTTGAATCTGAGATTTAACGCCTAGTTCCAGCTTAACTCTTTAACTATTAGGCAATAAGAACGCATAACACAAGATATCAAACAAGACTTCATTTATTTCTTAAACAATAATATTACAAGCTTGCTTTATGGTAATACTTAAACAAACTTAAGGCCTTAAATGCCTAGTGCAACTCCTTCAACTTTAAATGCCTCAACGCATAGCAGCTCGCCTTACCTTTCTCAACTTGGTCTTAACGTCTAGTAACTTAGGGAAGGGAAAACTTAAACCATAAGTCAAATATTGAGTTTCTAGAAAACCTTTTGGGGAATACAACATATAAAGACATTTCCATAAAGTAGGTTTCAACGCCTCATCTATAAATCACAAATCACACATTAGCCTTTCATATTCTTTTCACCAAGAACATGAACCATTTCAACGCATACACTACTATGATAGCCTTTCATCACAACAGAGAAATTTTCGGTTCATTTTTGGTTGCTCAGGCTTGCTAACTCAATACGCTCCTTTTATGCATTGGTCAGCTTCTTTTCGCCATATAGTCCTTTCACCCCATGGTTTCCTTGACTCGTTATGTGCCCTTAATAGCTAGCTCATTGATAGGAATAAGACTAATGGTTTATTCACATACATAGCATACAATTATCAAACATAAAACTTTAATTTGAAAATATAACGTCAAAGCTTTCTTTAGAAATCATACTTCTCATAAACATTAACGTATATTTCAACAATAAATGACAACATGAAATTTTAGAAAGAAAACTTTAAAATCTTTGTTCAACTTTAGAAAATCACTATTGCTCTAAGTTCGCTTCTCTTAGCAAACACTTAACCCAAACCTTCTTTTCACTTGATAGCTTCTTAGCAGCGCAACACTTAGCTCTTTCTCTTAGCAAAATCTCATAATAATCTTCTTCTCTTCTACCCACTTCTCCTATTTATACTAATCTTTTGTTGGGATTAGTCACTCCTTAAGCTCTCTTAACTCGTCAACTCCTACTTGAGTGCTACATGTGTTTGTTTAATAATTCTCTTAGCCATGCTTAAGTCTAACCTTGACACGTAGTCTACTCATTAAGCACAATTAGGAAATTTCCCCAGAAATTCCTAACTCTCCTCGTCTGGCTTCATCTCGCATTGAACTCCAAAACGCCTATTCTTGACTTCATTTTCCTTCATCTCGAGTCGCCTAGCTTCAACGCTAACTAGAACTCAAAACGCCCACTTCAAAACACTTCCTTATAGAAATCCTTTTGACAAAAAACTCTTTCTTCAAAATGACCCTTCTAATTTGAACACAGGTCTTACACCCTTACCGATGGTAAGGTTCTAGATTCACTAGAGCTCATTCAGAAGGGTGGTTAGAGTGAACTCTTCGGAAGTGATTGTAAAACAAAGCTTAACTAATTTGCTTTACTGATGGAACCGTCATTTACTTTAGTGATATATAAACACAAGCCTTTTCATTGACCTTAACCCATCGGTCATATGCTTTCCGAACAGTTCAGTTAGCATTTAAGGACGGGGCTTGAGGATGTTCCTCAGTTAATTTAATAAATTAAATTAATAATATTATTAAAATAATTAATTAAATTAATAATTAATTAAATCATATTTAATTAATATTTCATTTAAAAGATATTTAAATGAATATCTCTCACATAACCTATCGTTTTAATTTAATTAAATAAAATTTAATAAAATAAATTTAAACTAAACTATAAATTAATTCTTCAATTAATTAATTGCTAAATTAAATATCATATATTTAATTTAATCCAAATTTGAATCATATTCAAATATAAATTGTTTTAATATGTATCATATACACATTAAATTTGAACCTATAGTTTTAATATGAATCTAATTCACATTAAATTAATATTTGAGCTTATTCAAATATTTTATTCTCTCCTAAATTAATTTTGAATCATATCTAAAATTAAATTTATACAATAAAGTTTATTTATAATATAAACTTTATATTAAAATAGACTAATAATAGTAAGTTAGTCCTTCACAAGTGTTCGTAACACCAGTTGGATCAAATTACCGTTTTATCTATGGGTTACTTCTAGTCCTTAAATATAAATGCTCATCAATGAACTACTTGTTTATCGTTCAACCACTAAACAGAAATACCTCTCGTGTCATAGAGAGAGTAGGGCCCTTTGTTCAAGTCCCGGAGACACTATTTAAAGAAACACTCATCTACTTACCCTAAAGTCGGGAATGAGTGAATTTCATCTTATATGATTATGTTTCCAGCTCTCCACTCGGTATTGTCCCCAAAATGATAAGCATATTGAGTCGACAATGTGACAACAATCATCCAAACAAATCAAGAACAATCTCTTGCGAATAGGAGTTCATAATACACTCAGGATTAAGACTAAGTTACCTAGGTCATCCTAATGAAATAGAAACCTGACTAGTTAACAAAGTTACATCTAGTGGTTGCTATGTCGTGGTGTGGTCTAATACAAACTCATTGCCTAGGATATCCTCACTCACATGTCACCTACACGAACGTGTTAGATCATTGCATTTATATCAAATACAAAGTGAGTCGTATCAATAGTTTTACCAGGATAAGGTAACCAGCCTTATCCCTATACTATAGACCTTTAAGTTGTATCTCGAACATTGATTCATGTATATCTCTACATACTGTTCAAGATCATCAAACAACTTAGGATGTTAGTTTATTGGATTAGGTTATTAAGACAAAACTAATAATATAATCAATAATACTTATTGAAATTATAATAATTACACTTTATTAATAATGGTCAATGGATTATATTTACTATTTACGAGTTTTAAGACATAAAATCCAACATAATGTATCCATCATTATTATGTTTTGCAACAATATTTCAAAAGTTAATTATATTCTACTAACTCTAAGAAAATTATCACATCATTGAATTTTTATTCAAATATTTTTTATTGAATTTCCATATCATTTCACCTCAAACTTGATTAATATGAGTTTTCTAATATTACTCTCATTTTTTTTGTCAACCTCTATCTACGAGTTATTTTTCCTCTTTCTTTTTTATTACATTGTGTTGTGTTTTATGTTACAAATCTTCTATTCTTATTATGTTATATTAGTTTAATATATGATTTTTTTATAAATTTTTGTATCCACCTCATTTTATATCGATTTACAATTATTTTATATGTAAATATTTTAATTTTTTAATTAACTTTTAGGTAAATTTAGATAAATATAACAAAACTAAAAAATATTTATAACCCGTGTAACAAAAAAAAACACACGAAGCTGGTAAAATATTTTCATAATTTTCAGATTTAGCCCTTGAATATGATAATTCTCACTTCTCTCTTTCTTCTTCTTCTTTGTGATTTAATCATCTTTTCTTCCAAATTTCTTCATCTCTTCTTCCAGATATTCTTTCTTCTATTTTTAAACGATTTATTCTTCTATTTAAATCTTTTATTTCATCTTTACCATTTTTGACAAGAGTCCATGGAACTACTTCATCTTCCTCATATTTGAAAATTTCAAGATCGTTTAAATATCATTTTGAGATCTAAACGATCATTTGTCATGGTCAACATGATTTTTTAAATTTGAAGTCTTTTTTTTTTTCGTTTGAAACAAACTACACAATCATGTTGGCATGATCTAAACTATCGCTTAACATAGCTAACACAATCGTTTAGCATGGTCAACATGATCGTTTGATTTGAAGTTTTCAATAATCATTTACATTAAACTATACAATCGTTTACCATAATCAACACGATTGTTTAGCATGGTCAACGCGATCGTTTAAATTTGAATGCCTTTTTTTTCATGGTTAAAATGAACTACACAATCATGTATCATGACCATAAACGAGAGTAGATCATTTATTTAGACTATAGTACATAATTATTTAGAAGACATTATTCACACGCGCATGTAGCCGATTAATC
This sequence comes from Cucumis melo, assembly GCF_025177605.1. NCBI lineage: Eukaryota > Viridiplantae > Streptophyta > Magnoliopsida > Cucurbitales > Cucurbitaceae > Cucumis > Cucumis melo. The sequence goes on from NC_066864.1 coordinate 29,405,512, forward strand.
GCGTGTTAACTGGAGGCATCTTTTGTATTTTTCACCATGGGTTTGTGAGCTTTTTCCATTTTCAAAATTGTTTTATATAGTACAAATTTTTTACCGGTTTGTTATATTTTTGAAAAATCCCCTAATTTTTATTATTTAATATTATTTTGTATTAACTTTTCATTTTTAAAATTGATGATCCTCACATTTACGTAGATCTTTTACACTATACATCTGAATGTTATCTTAATTTATAGAAATAAGAATTAAAAATGGTAATTTGCAGTCTAATTCAACTACAATCAAAGTTTCATTAATTAATTTTCATAAACTTTTATCAACATTGTTTCAAATTTGCATGGGTATTTTCTTAACATTCCAACCATGATTATATGATATACTATTACTTAAAAAGAATTAAAAAGTGTTTATGGTCATCCGTAGATGGATTGCAAGGATATTTTTGTTGCAAAGTAATAATATCCAAAAAGAGAATAAGAATTAAAGAAGATTCAAAAAGGAGAGAGAAAATTAAAGAGGATGGGCCCGACAGAGAATAACAGAAGACGACCAGGTTCGTAATGACGTGGCCATCAAAAGTGAACCAAAATGACCGCGTAGCGTCCAAACCGCGTATCCGCGTTTTCTCTTTTGTTGACTCTTCTTTTCCCTTTTTCTTTTTTAAATATTTTTATTTTATAGTTACGAAGCCTTTTACATTTTTATCATTATGTTGAGTACTAATAAATGTCGTAGGTGAAAAATGAAATACTTATTATGGACATCCACCTCCAACTTGATCGTAAAGTCTAAGTTTATTTTACTAAATATTGGGTTCGACTTATTGATTCTAGGTTTATTTAGATAAGTATGAAGATCAACCTATAGAGTCCGTCATCATGCCATAATCTCTAATTATGGAGGTTAACCTACAAGGATGATTATAAAGCTTGAGAAGGTTGGTCCATTAAAGCAAAGATTATGCTGAAAGTGTTGCATTTCTACTCATACTAAGTTCACTAGTAAAATAAATTAAACGGTTCACAATAGTAAGTAACAATTAGATTAATTGCTTGAGAAACTAATTAAAGAATACTCGTTACGAAATTTTTCAATATATATTCAAGAAGGCTCCTAACATTTGGATATGCTAAAATACATCCTGATTTACTCATGTCCTATCTCAACTCTTTTCAAACGATTACTGACTCAATTGTCAAAATATTTGTGAACAAGCATCACGTAGGTGTAAGTTTTTTTTAATTATGTAAGGCTATGTATTTGATTCTCTCCTATAAATTTTAACGCCAAAATTTCAACTTCTATGATAGGTTGCATTTGTTTGAATTTTTAGAGTTTTTTCTTTTGAGTTTGAGTTTTTTTCTCTCTTTTAATTATTTTAATTTTGAGTTTTCTTTTTCTTAAAGTTAAATTTAAATAAACTAAAATATTAAGATTAAAATTTTAGAATATTTTTAAAATAATAAATAAAATTAATGGAGTTCTATAGTTAATTTAAATATTTTCAATTTTACGGTACTGGGGAGCATTTTAATCAACCTAATTAAGTATATTAATAAAAAATGACTTTGTCATATATTTTCATTAGAGATTCCTTCGAGAAAGTTGAAGGCGTATAGTAATAATAAACATTGGTGGGTTGTTTCAGATATTTCACAATCTTTTAACTTTATAAATTCCTCAAATACCCTTGCCTTTTCATTTTCCCCATCTTTTTGTTTTTCTTTTGTAAAATTATGGAGTCAAAGAATTAAGTCGTTTTTTATATATAATTGTAGGATTCTCTTTATTTATTTGTTTCCATTAACAATATAGTTTATAGTAGTATGAAAAATACATGATAGACAAACTTTTATGTTATAGTAAGGGTTGAATAAGAAATTTTGAGACTACTGGATCATTTATTAAATTAATGATGAAAAATGTAAATAACTGAATTTATGACTAGCTATTGGCATGTGTCTCAAATTAAAATTGAGGACGTAAATTAGCCAATTTTGACAATGTCACATATCCTTTTCATGACCGTTGAACCAAATTAATTATTTTGACCAAATTAAATATTATTTATTTCGACTAAAATTTAATTGAGTAAAAAAAATAAACGGAACTAAAATAGGATCTAAATTCATGTGGTTAAGGTCGTAGGTCTTGTCCATGGACCAACTAGGATGGGTCAAGTTCATAAAATCTACCAAAAAAAACTGGAGTATAAATTGTTTAGTAATAATAATAGTTTGATTTTAAGTATCAATGGAGAGAAAGAAGAGAACAATCTCTTATTAATATTTTCTTAAATTTCATTTTTCTAGTTGATACTCTCATTTTTAAACGCAACAATGTTTTGTAACACATTAAACTTTCAAATATTAACTTTCTAATACATAAAGGTTAACATTCTCACATTTTCCTTCTTTAATTTTAGAATTTTTTTTAAACAAACCATTTTTCATAAATTCATGATTAAATAATAGAATTGCTATTGTATTGCCTCTACATTTTATATAATTTCTTTCCATTTAAATATTAACTTTCAAATTCATTTCTTTTTAATTTTCTCACCATTTTATTGGATAAAAACATTATTTATATTACCTACATTAGCCTAATTACTATATATTATCCTCTTATAGTTGGATGTTCAATATCTATCACCATCTTGTTATACTAAAATAAAAACTCACCGTAGAATGAATTAGATAAATGTGAATTTCTAATAATCATGCTATTTTAATAGTAAATTTGATGAATTTGGTTATCTTTGTAAATAGCTTCAATTTATTTGGCTATATTTGGAGGTAGCTTTATAATTTTATTCCTTTATTTTTATCCTACATTTACTTAAAAATTAAAAAATGTCATGCACGTGTTGAAGAACTAGTTCCAATCAAAAGTGTCCTCCATTCTGACATATTACAAACTATTTTTTTAGTAGTTATTGACAAAAATAGAGTTATAAAGGATAAAATTAGGGTAGTGGGGTCGTATAGCTAGTATATGAGAATGAGAATGAGGGAACTATATATAGTGTGGGCATAGAAAAGTAGGCATATCTTCATTTGCCTATCTCCTCCCTCTTTCCAAAACTTGAGTGCCCTAAGGACCCAAACTCATTGGCCAACCAATAGGTATATGAAGGAGTCTCCAGATTCTAAATTTATCAATGTGGGAATGCTTTTGGAGAATAAAATAATATATTTTTTTCTTTTTACAAATTTTTCATCCAATATGCATATACTATTAAATTTAAGGACCTTTAAGACTTGTAAGAACGAAGAAAGAAGAAGAGAGATGAATTCATCCAAAAGTTGAAAGGAAATTTTATGGAAGATTGGTTGGTAGCCAAGTGACATGGTTTGAGTGTCATTATAGCCAAAGTTGAAAAACAAAATTCAAAATCTAGCTAAGTAAGACTAGATGAGATGGGCATGCTAGACGGCCAAGAAGTTGGTTGAAAACCTCTAAGAACATGTTAGACGCCAAGGCATAAGATAGACTTGCTTATGCATAAGAACATCTGAAGATGAGGAGTTTTGTCGCCAAGAGAATTGTTATGTGTGTAACCAAGAAGTGTCAAGACTAACCTCCGAAGACAAGGTTTGGCTAGGCAAGATGTATGGTTAGGCGGCCAAGTGTTACTAGATGAGAAAAAAATGTTATGTGAGCCGTCATGCGGTCAAACGCAAAGCAACATGTGACGAGGCTTGAGCAACATGTTGTGCTTTGATGCCATGCGAGTAAGCCAAGTGAGCTAAACCCAAGGCTTTGCTTTTTGGTGATGGATGTCATGCGACCAAATAAGGTCTAGGCATTATGATAGTGCTCGGTGGAGTGGATTCTAGGTGTCTAGGCATACAAGACATAAGAAAAATGGCAAGCATGAGGCATCTAATGACTGTTATGCAAGAACAAGTATTTAAGGGAACTTTGAGGATGAAGTTTTCACAAACCACTCGTGCGTTTTTCTTCAAACCACTTGCAAAAGCTCCCAATTTGAGCCTTCAAAATAGGACTTCTGGACAAAAAACAAAGCAAGAAAGTAGGTCAAATCCTTTAATACTCCTCCAAATTAATCACCAAATAATTTCTCAAACCTTTGATACTTCTCCAACTTCTATCTGTCTCTCAAATCCTTCACTCATCGGATCTCACAACTAGGTTTTAAATCCAGAGAATAGTAGGTCAACTCTAGTGGTGGTCCGATTCGTATTCTGGTAGAGATTCGAACGATTACAAAGCTACAAATGTGAGGTTTTTCCTTAACCCTAGTTTTAATTTATTAAGGTATTTACATGTTAATTTAGTGCAATTAGAGTAAAATTGATTCGTTTTTCGCTGTGCATGTCTATTGTTTCTATCCTTTCAAATGTCCTTCATGATTTTTCGTAGATATTAATTTAAGGGTGGGTGTGAGAATGCACGGATAATTTAGCCTTTGTTTGAAATTTAAAATTAAATATGTTCTATTTTATTAAAATTTTATGATGAACATACGAAAAAGGAGCTAGTTCAGACAAAAGAAAAGGTAAAAGATGGCAAAAAGAAGAAGAAAATGGTTGATGAGATTGAGGGTGAGGAGCTGGTAGTGAGAGGTCCGAGGGGCATGAAGAGGAGTTGTGCTGAGCTCCTGGAGAGAGAGAGGAAGAAATTCTCTATCCTTTAAGATTTAGGTTTCTATATAATTTTAAATTTTCAAACATTTACTAGACTTGAATAAAAACATAAAATATGGAGAATGAAAAATTAAAATTAAAATCGCTATCAGATATTTGAAATGTGAATTAGGAAACGTCAATTTAAATAGAAAAAAGAAGAATTATCGAACAAAAGCTCTTTATAGATTAGATCTACCACACATAGGTCACGTGAGTTGTGACTGGATTATTACATGATTTTAGTTCATTTTTGTCAATATTTTACATTTCTACCATTTTATTTCTATTCACTATATATTTTTTAAAATATCTTTTCTATGTATTTTATTTTTATCATTATCTTGAAAAATCACATTATTCTTGATGATTGCGAAACTTCCATCTTATGCTTGTGTTAATTATTATCAATTTTTTAGAAGAAAAAAAATACACATAAAAACCCCTCCCATCGTAAATAGATAAGTAGCTTAATAATAAACTTTTTAATCATTTGTTGAAATATTAAAGTTGCAAGAAGAACACCTACAAATCAATTTTTTTTTTTTTTTTACCTTTAGTACTTCAACGAATTCAACTGGTTAATGGTCTAAATAAATAAACAACAAAACCATTTTTAAATAAACATATTGTTTAGGTTAAAATATACTCAAATTTTTGTTGAATTTTAGATTTCCATATACTATTAAAGGTTTGATTTGAGTCCTTCTAAAAGAGAAAAAAAAAAAAAAAGTAATGAAAAAGTCTACGATAAATAAATTTATAAATAAAATTGGAAATTTAAAAACATAATAACTAAAATCGAACATATGAGTATTAAATGATATTTGAAGTGGGCATTATGGTAAATTGGGAAACCGAAGGACTGGAAAAAGCAAAAGGGGAAAATGGAAATGGTAATTTGGAAAGAAGAAGAAGGGTAGAAGAGTAAAATAATAAAGAAAGAAAAGTCTAGATTCAAAGCATTTAAACAAGAGGTGGAGCACTCTTATCGGTATCATACTAATTTCCTGCCTCCCTCCTTTTGCAATTAAAACTTCCACCAAAAAAAAAACCCCTCCCTTCTTAGTCTTCTTTCTCTTCTCCGTCCGGTGGCCGCCGTCTCTCTCTCTCTCTCTCTCTCTCTCTCTCTCTATAACTTTTTCCCTGTAGGTTTATACTTCATCCTTCCTCTTCTCAATCGTTTCCTTGGTTAAAAAGACTACTGCATTTGATTACCTTCTCCAGTACTCACCCATGGCGGATCAGCTAACCGATGACCAGATCTCTGAGTTCAAGGAGGCCTTCAGTTTGTTTGACAAGGACGGCGACGGTTCGTTCTTTTTCTATTCTCTTTTCTTTTGTTTCTGCTTTGCTTTTCCTTCTGCATTGCTTTTCCTTCTCATCTTCTCGTCACTCTATCAGATCTTTGTTTTCCGTTGGATTTCGGTTTTCTATATTTATTCGTCTCGTTTGGTGTCGGTTCGCTGTATCATTTGGCGGATTTGATTTTGATTTATAAAACGTGGAATCTCTGTTATCCTGTGAGATGATGATTATTCATTCTGAATCTGAGTGAAAATTTAGGATATTACGAATTTGGATTCACTCAGTTTGTGTTTTGGCTGTGATCGTTCAGGTTGTATCACAACCAAGGAGCTTGGTACTGTCATGAGATCGTTAGGTCAGAATCCAACGGAGGCGGAGCTTCAGGACATGATCAATGAGGTGGATGCTGATGGAAATGGAACAATCGACTTTCCAGAGTTCCTAAACCTCATGGCGAGGAAGATGAAGGATACGGACTCAGAGGAAGAGTTGAAAGAAGCATTCCGTGTGTTCGATAAGGATCAGAATGGCTTCATCTCCGCTGCTGAGCTTCGCCATGTGATGACAAATCTTGGCGAGAAACTGACAGAGGAGGAGGTGGATGAGATGATCAGAGAAGCTGATGTGGATGGCGATGGGCAGATTAACTACGATGAATTTGTGAAGGTCATGATGGCCAAGTGAGCTTCATCATCCTCCTTCTTCTACTATCTCACCAAGAACACTCAATCATAATAATCTTACTCAAAATCCAAAAAGAAAAAAAAAAAGAAAAAAAAATAGGGATGATTGTTGACTTTTATTATATAATTGGATCATCCGGTTTGTGGGTTAGTCTTTTGATTGCTTTCATCCATCAATCTTGAGTTTAAATCAAAATCAATGTTAGGGAAATTAGTTGTTCGTTTTGTGTTTGTGACGTTTTGAATTTGAATATGTATTATCATCATCGTTATCAATCATGTGATAAAAGAAAAAGTGTCTTTGCTGTCCCTCTTTTTGCATTTTCCCCCCTGTTTTATCTTGTCTCCTTGCCAAAGTCAAGTGCTTTAAAGAGGATTTAGATATGATTGGAAGTGTTTTCTTTTTGTTTTTTCTTTTCTATTATTACATCATTTGGATTTTGGCATACCATTCTATTTTTGGAAGAATCTTGTGTTTAGATCACTGAAATTACTCTCCCCCTCAGTATTTATTGGCTAGTCTATCGCAATAACAAATAATACACACATATAGGTTCTTTCACGGTGAAAGACCATGATAGATCGTTATTACAAGACTCATATTGTAGTCCAACACACTGTTCATATTGATACAGTTATATTTTGTTCTATTTGTATCACAGTTTAAATTGATATTGATAAACAATTATATTTTGTTATATTCTAAATTGTTTTTGTCATATGAAATATTTTTCATTACTAATATTGTTGTTATTATTGTTATTGTTATTTCCTTGATTTTTAGGGTAATCTTATTATTCAAAATGTTTAGAATCCATATGCTGAAAAATCATGCCCTAGGAAAGGGAGAGAAAAGGTCGATGAAAATGCATACTCTCAAGACATGGTTTTGAAATTTGAAATTACAAGCCCTAATGGATTTTGCGAATAAAAGGGTTGCTAATGAACTTTTAGATTTTGCGAATGCAAGGTTAGCTAATGGATTTTGCAAATAAAACGGGTGCAACTTCTATGAATAAAACAAGCCCTAATTACTATGTTGGATTGTTAATTCAATGGATGTTTTACATTTCTTTCGGGGGGTCTTTTGGCTGGAATTGTTATAGTTTGATTTGAATGGTTTTCTTTTGGCTGGAATTGTTATAGTTTGATTTGGATGGTTTACGTTTTTTATTTAAATAGTTTATATTTGAGTGTAAATTATTTTTATTTGGATTATAATAATATATAGTTGGTAGGTAAGTTATTTTAGTTTGACAAGAAAATAGAAAAAAAAATGATAATATCAAATAGTAAAAATAGTAGCAAATTGAAAGGTTTGACTTCGGAGTTTTGAACTGTTTACTTGTTTAACTAATTGTTTATTACAAATAGTAATAGTAAACAGTTTCAGCAATGAATAAAGGTTTGGAAGTTAAACTAAAACTTCACTAAATTTGTAATTTTGGATTACAGTGAGCATTTTGAATATTTTTTGTTGGATTCTCACAGTTTCCATTAGATTTTTGATAATGATGAATACATTTAAGTTCCAAAGCTTAAGAAAAACAATAAAACAAGTTGTTTATATTAAAGACCATAATCAAATTGCATTTTCAAGACCATAATAATTTAAGGGAAACCTAAGCAAAATTTATGTAACATTTTTAGGAAAGGTAAAGGAAATGTTGAAGAAAAAAGTCAACACCATGAGTGATTCAGCCGATGAAAGTGTGTTCCTTACAAGTTGGTTGCACAGCACAACACTTCTTTCTTTAGCTCTCGATTCTAAATTCTTAGATCTTTTTTCTTCTAAGCGCCCACCGTTATCGAACAAGAGAGCTAACCTTAATAAAACTATGCCATTAATTGACCATCCATTTTTTAATTCAATTCAAAATAATAAAACATCACAATCTCTTCAAGCTTTTCTTTCTTGCATCTATCTTCTTCTTGTCAACCTGCTGCATTTTTAAGTGTCCACTTTCCTTCTTCACCGTTGCTGCTGGTGCTACGCCCACCCCGGAGACCCCGACTCCTGATTCCGAGGCTAATGCTGTAACAACATTTGGCTGCTGCTGCTCCTGCCCACTTCTCACTGCAGTAGTAGAATTGGCAGTTGGACATGCCAAAGGCAATGCAGTGGCAGATGCGTTTTTCAGATCTGTACTAAGTGCTGACGCATTTGTTGGGTCGACATTGAGGGCGGTTGTTGACTCGGAGATAGCTCCGGTCTTGAATTTCGGCTTCGGTTTTGCATGGATTCCTGTATAGAGCCTGGGAAAGCAAGAGGAAACTTGGCTGCTTGTTATTTTGATCGTACCATCGCTTTTATCTTTTAAAGGATGGCGTTACAATTTACTACGAAATTAAATATTTTATAATAAATATAGAACAAAGGAGTGGGGGTGTGAGAAAGCAGACAGATGTGGTTCAATCGTTATTTGATTTTTTGTTTTTGAAAATAAATTAAGCTTAGCGTTCAAATTAAAAAACATACTGAGAATAAGAAAATTGGGTGGCAACCAACATAAATTTCAAAAATAGAGTCGGACAATAAAATCGTTTCCAACAGAAGCCTCTTCTAAAGTGCATCTTGCACGGTTTCGAGGGATTCTAAAATTTTCACATAATGTTTAAGTCGTACAACCCAACGTGAATACTTTGAAAGGACTTTTTACCTTTTCGATAGACGAGCAAGTTCAATCTTAGTTTGAATAGTTACTACTGGGTCCAACATCACATGGGTGTTGAAAATAAATTAAGCTCAGCGTTCAAATTAAAAACCATACTAAGAAAAAGAAAATTGGGTGGAAACCAACATAAATTTCAAAAATAGAGTCAACAATAAAATCGTTCCAAAACATCACATGAGTGCACCAATAAAATCAACTGAATTCTAAGTAAACAATAATAACCATTCCAGCGTTTCCTATCACCTTATATTAATAGAACAGATAATTGGGAGGGGCCTGACTAACCTGGCATGTCTGGCATACTCATCATAATTTTCAAGCAGCATCTTGCCAGCTTGTTCATTCAAAGCTGATTCTGGAAATGGTTCAATCAGTAGACACCTAACAACCTGTTCAACATAACACCTATTTATGATACACAAATTCTGAAACGAACAAAACATATTAAACTGAATTCAATATACTAAAACATTTGTAAAAACAGTTCTCTTCAATCAATGAGGATATCAGGCAAGAAACATGACAGCGCCCACAAATTTGAAAAAGTAATTACAATTAAAACATGTCGCAATCCGAGGCTTGGATTCCAATCCTTCTTTAAAGTGTTGACACAAATCTCGCCATTCGTTGCAATGTTCGGATGGAAGATCTTTGTAAGGAAGTAACCTATAAGAAAGTAATAAAAGATGAGATAATAGGATCTAAGAGAAGCATAAATTCAATTTATCAACTAATCATACAGATTAGATCCTCAGATAAATATGCACAAATTGAACTCAGCTATAGGCTAAAGCTGTTAATTCACAAATTCAAATCATTATCAGAGTAAACCTTTGGGAGGAGAACATGGGAAATCACGGGACAATATCAACTTCATGCGGAAGAGACCATTCTCGTAGGGAGTCCCCACTGCAAGTGAAACAATCACAATGCAGTAAGAAAAGTGAGCTCCAGGTCAAAGAGATGAACTTCATCTGAAAAAGGGATAAATGACATGCCTGGGCCTTCAATATCAGCAAATATTGTTGAGAAGTCATCATCGTTAACAACTACTTTTATGCCTTCAGGAGGGGATTCATCAAGGCTCTTCAACTCCTTTGCAAGTTGCTTTATAACATTTGGTGGAAGATTTTCATTAGTGGCCTGAATCAAATTGAAAGGTATGCACCATTAATGAGGTACAGTAGAAGACGGAATGAGAAACTGTTTTTCATCTAAGCATCAAAGCATCATGAGCTGTTTGTATCTTAATTAAACATATTCTACATCAAAACCATTCATAAAATCAAGTAAGCAAACCAGGAGATAAAGATGTTAAAATATATTCTTCCTAATTGTTTCTTTTACACCCAGTCACTCCTGAAGCCAAAGATAGAGGGAACGTAATGCATTCAAAAAGTTATATACAGAGTTCTAAATCTTTGGGAGTGGAGGAACGGTCTCTCAACTACAAGCCTGAGTCCTTTGCCCCTCTCTCCTGTATCGTCCTTCAGACTTCCATGCTCAGGCAATCTAACTAAGAATTGTTCACAAGTACACCTTCAAACCGATAGCATAACCACATCCCTCTGTACACAAGTATACCTCTCCAGTCTCCAGGGTGGGTCATTAAAGTATATGATGTGCAATGGGCCAAGAATTACCATATCCAGTGGGGGGAAAACAGACCACTTCTACACAACTGCTAAATTGAATTAACTTTTTTCAACAATCAACAGAAACTGGAGTGAAAAACTTCCACTATGCTGAGTGTAAACAATCCAGAGGCAAAGAAGAACCTGCACATGGAATTGGAAGTTTAACATACAAATTACAAAATGAAGTCAGACTTCAGTATTTTATTGATGTAAGTTGAGATACATTCAGAACATAAGAATAAGGAATCTGTACTAAATTCATGTTGCTTTGCAAAGGAACAACAAATATCTCTAGGGTCATGAAACATCAAAACCTTTAATAAACTTAAAGGTGCAGTACTAAATAGGGACCAGAGTAAAATCTTTAGAACGCTCATTGCAGCCTTAGTCAAGCTTCTGCCCAATTTCAATAGAAATGTACATGACTTGTGACCAGAATCTTCTCCAGGACACCTATGCTTTTGGGATGCAGCAAATCAAGGACATTGAAGAATTGACATAATTACAAATTCAGAAGGGATCCACCCAGCAACATGACAAGAGTAAATGCATGTAGGTTGTCCAAATTTAAGATCCTATAACAAAGGTATTCTAACATCCCAAGCAGAAACATAAAACAACAATAGTTAGTAACTTGGTAGTTGGTAGTAGATCTGCCACACATACCAAAGAGTATGTTGCCACTCATTGCATAACTGCGTGTTTAGGTTGTAACAATTTCAGTAGACGAGAGGAGAGATCATAAATAAGATGGACATTTGTAGTTAAGGATTCAAACCTAGACATTACCACTTTCTGATGGACCCACAGACATTGATTAGCATAGATGCCAGACATTATACAAAGTAACGGTTGATTTCAACTTCAGAACTCTAAAATAAAAAAAGTCAAATTATTAACAGCTTCCACATTCCCAGGTCTTTAAACTTCTTTAAGCTTCTATGATCTAGATGTTAAGCATAATCCTACGAAGATCACATCACCAAGATGAAGAACAAAAAGGAAAATCGTTACTCATACTAAAAATAAACACAGGCAACAAACTTTGAAATCAATAGCAATCGACCACTGATTTAAGCACAATTTTCAAAGCATTCAAAGTTAACAAGACACGATGCAAGAATATACCAATAGAGCTCCAAAATCAAACATCAGAAAAAAGAAAGCATTTAATGTCAGAAAACACTTCGGGTTAACTAAAAAACCCCAAAAGAGAAGTTTCACAGGGAAACTAAAGCATTTTTAGAACTCTTTATTCCCATAAAGCAATGTCTCGGAGCCGCAATTCATGGAAGTGATACACGAATCAGATGCCGCGGCTTTTAATTAATAAAAATACTGAAAGAGAAGTGCAGTGATTGCTAAGACTAACTTCAACGTCTCAAACTTTAGAATCGGAAGAACAAACCCTGTTAGAAACAAATGTTCCAATCGATGGCAAGAACAACCAAGAAAAACCCTAATTCTCCAAAATCCCCCATCCCCATTTGCACAGTCAAAATAAAGTAACAAGAAAAACGAGCCCATTTCTCCTAATTGGAAAAGAATCAAGCAATTAGTAACTAAAAGAGATCGAAAACAAGACGATCGAACTGAGATTGAGAGCAGAAACATCAAAGGGAGTGAGAAAAGCAAAAGTCAGAAACGAATCAAAGGGGTTGGTGTTAAAGTGAGAAAAAGGAAACCAAGATGAGAAAAAACTACCTTTGAAGAATCTCCGTGGCTCTGATTGTTCTCAGGAACCAAACTGAAAAAGAAGAAGAAGAAGAAGAAGAAGAAGAAGAAGAATGGGCGGAAACAGAGACGATGAAAGTATTGAGAGAAAAGAAAGCTTCTTTCCTTGAAATGATTGATTGAGGATTTAGAGAGGAGCGTTTGAATATTTATTTATGGATTATAAATTTGTTTATTATAAAAAATTGATGTAGTAAATTAGTGGAAATAAACAACGTTTTTTCTCGAAGACGTTTGCATATGTTAGCTGACCTCAATTTGTATTATTAAATTCAACATTTTAAATTTGATTCTTTTTACTTTATAATATTTTCAGAAATTAATTTTATTGATAATATAAATATAAAATGAATTTTATTTTCTACGTTTTAGAAGTATTTTTAAAATTTAAAACAAAATGATACAAAAAAAAAAAACGTGTTTATAAATTCGAAGTTTAAATTCTTATATTACATTCATCCTCTCGAATCTCAAGAATATCAATAAAATTTGAAAAAATTTAGATTTGCAAAGAATAGAAAATATATATGTATATTTGATGGCCCTCTCACTCTAATTGAATTTAATTGCCTATGCTTTATTATTATTATTATTATTATTATTATTATTATTATTATTATTATTATTATTATTATTATTATTATTATTTGCCTACTCTTTTATTTTGGGTTCACTTTACTGTTATTCAATTAACTTCTGTCAAATCATCTTTCATTCATTAGTCTAATAAACCATTCCAAATCACCAAATCAAATCACTCATTTAACAAAACCTACAACACCAAAACAAATCATAAAATAACCCTTTTGATAATCTTCATTTTATTGAAAAGTAATTCAAAATATTTTCCCAAATATATCAAAAAAATTTAGGATAACAAAATTTTAGAGGCCGTTTTAGGGGAGGATTGGGTTATAGAAGGTTAGTATTATAATAAAACTAGTATTATGATAAACTAGGTTTTATCATGACATGTGTTTAGGAGAATGGTTTGAAAACGTAGTTTTATGGAGGAGTTGAAAAGATAAGGATCTTTTTTTTAAATAATGTATTTTAAAAAACAAATGTCAAAAATAGGGTGGAAGCCAAACTATTGACAAAAATAGGGTAGTTTTGTGGAAGTCGTGTACCCCGTACACGACTTTGCTTGTGTGGACCCCACTTCCTTTATTTTAAAATTTAAAGATATTGAATATATATTTTTTTTTATTTATTTAATATTTAATACGTGGGTCCCACAGGTTTTTAATTTTTAAATTTAAAGATATTATATATGTGGGCCCCACCCTACCCCATCATCTTCTCCACGCCGTCCTCCACGATCTTCTTCTCATCCCTCTCCATTCGCCGTCCACCACCATCTTCTTCTCATCCCTCTCCATTTTCCCACAGCGATCGACGCACGATAGGATGGAGAACGGCGGCGATTGAGGCGAGGAGAAATCGAAAAGATAGAGTGGAGGACGGCGGCGAGCGACAGGGTAGGAAATTGACTCCCGGCGAAAAATTACTCCCGGCGAAAAATTAATCCCATCGTTCGCCGCCGTCCTCCACCATATCTTTTCGATTTCTCCTCGCCTCAATCGCCGCCGTCCTCCATCCTATCGTGCGTCGATCGCTGTGGAAAAATGGAGAGGGATGAGAAGAAGATGGTGGTGGACGGCGAATGGAGAGGGATGAGAAGAAGATCGTGGAGGACGGCGTGGAGAAGATGATGGGGTAGGGTGGGGCCCACATATATAATATCTTTAAATTTAAAAATTAAAAACCTGTGGGACCCACGTATTAAATATTAAATAAATAAAAAAATATATATATTCAATATCTTTAAATTTTAAAATAAAGGAAGTGGGGTCCACACAAGCAAAGTCGTGTACGGGGTACACGACTTCCACAAAACTACCCTATTTTTGTCAATAGTTTGGCTTCCACCCTATTTTTGACATTTGTTTTTTAAAATACATTATTTAAAAAAAAGATTCAAAAGATAAACTTATGAGAAGTTAAAAAATGTTTAAAAAGAATGAGAGAGAAGGAATAAGGGTTATGATAACCCTAACAAGGATAACAAGGTAACCAACCTACAGTGATAACCCTTGGGCCAAATGATCCCTTAAATTTATCACTAATCTATAATATAAAATATTACTGTTTTCTGTAAATATTTGTAATTACTTTTATTTTAAAAAGGTGAAAATCATCATTAAAATTGCAAAGAAATCTTCATAATTTTCAAAAACAAAAAGGTAATAGTTAAAGAATAAAATCAAAATAGCCACAACATAAAATATTAAATATGCAAGCATAATTCAACCATAGACATTTATAAATTTGTCTTCCAAGGTCAAATTAAATTATTGTACTTACAACCAACCTGTTTTAAGTTTTCAAAGTCTTTTTTATTTATTTATTTCTAATTTTCTTGGGTGCTGCTACGTCCGATCACTAAATTTTACTTTGTCAAAAATAATAACAATATACTATAAGTGATTTTTTTTTTTTTTTTTTTTGCTCCCTCTAAATTCAAATCCCAACAAAATTAAAAGAAAAAACAATAATAAATAAAATTAACTAAAACTAATTAAGCTAAAAGTTGCCCACACCAATCCTCAACTATGAGATTTGTTATCATCACACATTTCACTTTTATTTTGATGAATCACCTACTCATATTTATGATTGCTTATAATTAATTTTATCAATTAGCCCATGTAATTTGTTAAAATTTTACATTTACCTTTGTTTATTAATATTATTTTTTTTTAAAAAAAAAAGATCCAATTGAATTTAAAATTTAAAATTGTTACGTAGTACTACGATTACTCAATTTTAAATTTACCGATCATGGAGTTGCAAGTATATTTTTAATTGAAATTTTGTATTGAAGTGATGATAGATGGAATAAGTTTAAAAATGGAAAATTGAAAATAAGAAATAAAGAAATATAAATGGAAGAGTTTGATGTCACTGTTGAGAAGCATGAAATCAATTATTAAAGCATTAATGTTATTATATCAATATTAAAAAGATTATAAATATATTGGTATCAATATTAACATATGGTTGAATGCGACAACTAATGAATTAATGGGGGCTAATTGATAGACATAAAAATTTAGGAGTGATTGATCAAAATAAAGACTTATGCTGGTGCATTCAAGGGTGGTCGTTTGTACAATTTTTTTCTAAAAAAACAATACTTAACTATCATTTTTCATCTACCCTTTCTATGTTTTAGTTTGTTTATATATATATATATATATATATATATATATATATATATATATATATATATATATATAACGAGTGTATAACACATCTGAAAAAAGATTTCTAAAGAAAAATCTTACATAGAACAATATAGAAATAATAGAAGCATGATCCAAGTTAAGTAGAATAATAAAGGAATGCAGGGCACCTAAATGTCTAAAAAATCACTTAGAACGGATGCAAGGCGATACCGTGAACATGAAAGTTACACACTATCGTTAGAAACGATAGATATCAACATACCATTGAAAGTTCATGTGTAATTTATTGTTTATTAGTAGCTAACTTATTGAAATTTGAAACTTTTTTTATATTCTCTCTTTCTTTTACTAAAAACTATTCTTCTTACGGTAAAAACTAACTTGAAATGATTCGTTTTTAAAGTATAGGAAATAAAATTGGATGAGTCATACAATATGATAATAAAACAATATTCTAATCCAGTAATAATAGCACTAAGATAGGTTAAATAAAAATTTAATCCTACACATTTAAGTTTGGGTTTATTTAATTCTTAAATTTTAAAATATTTAATAGGTCGTCAAACCTTCATGTGTATTAGTGTGTATTTGATATTTGTTTTTTAAATATCTAAGAGATCTTTAAAAATTAGAACTTTGTATCCAATGAAATCTTAAAATTACAATTTTATGTCTAATAAGACGTGATCAACACTTTTAAAAAAATTGTGAACATTGACACTAAATGAAAAGTTTATGGTTAAATTAAATTAAAAAATCAATGTCATATCTAAGAGATCAATTATTCTTAAAAGGTTTAAACATATCATCGACTTACTAGACACAAGATTAAAGGCTACAAAGTTTACAAAGACGATAATTTAAGCACGAAGTTGAAAAATCAATAACTTGTTGATACTCTTTTAAAGTTCATTAATCGAGTTTATATACAAATTGAAGGAATAAATTTTGAAAACATAATCATATTGACCTTTTCTTTTGAAAAATGATTATTATTTAGCAATTTTCTTAAGTCCAATAATTGATCGTGAAATTTAAAATTCTAACCTTCTCGTTAAGATTATAATGTTTTAATTGGTTGAGTTATATTTAAGTTAATATAAATATCATAAAATTTATCTTCACGCTATTAAATGAATATTAGAAAACGTAACGCACACAAATCCTTTTAGACTTTTGGATTTTTTTTTTTTACTTTAAATGGTTTGGTGAATAGTTGAGAATGTACGTAAAACTAATTAAGGTTAATTTTTTAGGCAAAAGTGTGCTTTTTGTTGAAGTTTATATCTCATGAGAGTTTTACCTAATTAAAATTAGTAGGTCAATAGAATCAGTTTGAATGAAATGTTAAAATTATAGTACTCAAGATTAATTAAGACATTGATACTAATACATTGACTCAAAGTAGAAGCAAACCAAAAGAAAAAGTTGAACGAAGTTGTATATTTCATACGTCAAACCGAATATAGTTCAATTAACATATGTGTATAAAATATGTGGTTCCAATCTCTTCATCGACAAATGTACTAAAAGAGAAGTTGTATATTAGATAATTAGGTGATAATTTAAGTAGTATATATATAGATAGAGAATTGACTACATATAGTTGAACCATAGATGTGACATATTCGTAATTCTCATATCACTAACTTAAAAATAAAGGTAGTAGGTCTCACATCATTTTCAAATATAATCAGATCATATGGAGCACACTTTATGTTTTCTTAATCAGATTAAGATTTATTTTATAAGTTACCGTTGATGAATTACATTTCACGTAGAGTAAATGTAACCTAAACTTAGACAATTTTTTTAAAAGAAGAAATAAAAACGTAACATTTCTATCGTAATAATTTTACTAATTTAAACAAAAAGTGAAGAGGTTATTTAGCAATATAATCAAAAGAAACAGTAAAGTTGATGTATTAAATTAAAAAATAGAAAAAGAGGAGTTTCAATTTCTTTCTTCTATTTGAGAATTATTTTTAAATTTATTTTCTTATATTTGGAAATGGTCCAAAAGAGAAAAATGGATAAATAAATTTAAATAGAAAAGAATTTGAATTTGAAAAAGAAAAAGAAAGCAACGGTCAAAGTTTTGGCGACACGCTGAGATGAGATGAGCTGGAAAATCAGAATGTTGGATAACACTAGCCGTTGCTCTGACTCAGCTTTTTCATCGCTTCAAGGTTTCCTCTCACTTATTCTAAACTCTTTTACCTCTTCCTTCTCCTTTTCCTATATTTTCTTAAAAGCCCTAACAAATATATTTCCTTTTCAATTTTATATGGATTTAACTTCTTTCTTTTTTTTATATAAAAAAAACTATGTAATTCACAAGATGAAAATTTTCTTTTTTTCAAAAATTTAATTTTAAACGATAAAAGTTTTAAAAGTATTTACTAATATAACAAAATTTTATAGTCTATTATTGATAGATGTTGATAAACACTTATCAATCCAATCAACATCAGAATGATAAGTCTTTATCAACATCTATCAACATCTATGGGTGATAGATGATAGTAATCTATGAAGGCGTTTAAAATTTCTTATTTAAATCTTGTTTTAAGATCTTGATTCTTGTGATGTTGAATTCATGAGCTTAAGTGATTAAAAGTAAAGTATTGTGTTGTTTCCATATGTTTATGTTGTTTATGTTTGAAATGGTTTTCTTTATCGTTTAATAATGTTGGAGGTGTCAATATTGCTCAAATCATGTTTCATCTCGCACAATAAGGTTTACGTGTGCGGGACGGGGCATGACACAAGGTCTTTATTTATAGAGAAATTTCATGGGCTTTTAGGTGGGCTTAGGTGATGGAAAACAGACAAGCGCAGCGGAATTAAGGATCGATAATTACCCTAATTGCACCTAATTCACATGCAACCCTAAACTAAAAAGGAATTAGGATTTAGGGAAAGTTTTACCTTTGTAGCCCCGAAACAATCGTCTACTCCTCCTTCATAAGCTTGAACCACCACTAGCAGTCACCTATTATTCTCTAGACGAAGAACCGGGTTGTGGGACCTGATTGATGAAGGAACCAAGATAGAGAGTTGAGAGAGATATGAAATTTGGAAGGTTTTTTTTTAGAGAGGTGAAGATTTTAATTTTTAATAAAAGAGAAAAAAGGATTTTCTTTTAACAAAAATTCTAAAAAATTTTAAATTTTAATTTTAAACCTTTTTTATAAAAAAATTATATGCAAAATGCATATAATTACTTCACAATGGCGCAACACCTCATAAAGCACTTACTCTTAATGGGCTTAGTGTCATCACCATGAGCTTCCACTTAGCCCACTAAGAGTTAATGGGATTATGCAACAAAATGTTGGATTTTTCCACTAACTTTAGTATAAATAAGAAAAAAATTTACACAATCAACAACAAATCCACAACAAAATGAACATAGTTTAAACATTATTGATACAAATTCCCAAGATAATCACAAATTTAATTATATTTGTAATACCTAAACCAAAATAAAGAAAAAAAAAGAAGGGATTCACTTACCAACGGTGAGGGGCGGCGGTAAGATTGGACGACGAAGATTGACGGCGAAGACCGAATGGTGGATGGCGTTTCTTCCTCTTTTGGAACTTTGGAATCTCTCTCTCTCATTTTTCGGTTTTCTTTCAGATCTGTCAAACAAATCTGAAAAATGGATTTTAAAGGGGAGCTTCCGACGCCGTTAGGTAGGGCGTCGGGAGAAATTAAAATATTTAAAAAATTCTAAACTTCTCCCGACGCCTTTATGTACGGTGTCGGGAGAAGTCAAATATATTTAAAAAATTTAAACTTTTTCGACTGACAATTCCCAATGCGTGCAAGGGGCGTCGGGATAAGTTATTATTCTCGACGCTATTCACCCAGACGTCCGAAATGTTGTCATCTTTCCCGACGACTCTATCATGGCATCGAAAAAAGTTCCTTTACCCGACATGCAAAAAGTGTTCTTGGGATAAGACGTATTTCCCGACGTCATTTCTTCTGATACGTTTTTATGTGTCGGGAAAACCTCGATTTCTTGTAGTGATATCGAGTTAATTAATATTCGTTAACTAACGGGTCATTCCAATAAAGTCCTGTAGTTGTACTCCCCTCACTATAGATATATTTGTGTCCATATAATATAACCATGATTAGTAATTCTTCACAGGTTGTATTAAGCTCGATTGGGTCAAAATACCGTTTTACCCCCTAAGACTACATCTTGTTCCTTAAGTCCCACTAATCTACTATTGAACAATTAGTTTAAGGTTCAACCTATAAACCAAATCCCTTTCAGGCTAATGAAAGGGTGGGGCCCATTGTTCAAGACTTTGATTCAGTCCTTAAAGGAACAACTTATCTACTAACCCTAAAGCGGGTATGAGTGAGTTCCGTCTTGCACCTTATGTTCTAAGCTATCCACTCGGTCTTACCACTAAAATAGGGGACTTATTGGCTCAACGCTAATGAGCTACCCTCACCTATGCAGATCTAAGGATAATCTCACGTGAATAGGATTTCATAGTTAGCTCAGGATTAAAATTAAGTTACCTAGGTTATCAATAAATAAAATAGTCAATTTTAAACAATAAACGGCGTTATAATATAAAAGTGACTATTTCATGGTTCAGTCTTATGTAAACTTTTTACATAGGATACCTCCACTTTCATGTCTCACATAAACGATTCAAGATCACATTGTTTGAACTAACTACAAAGTATGCCACATCCATAGTGTCTCTGAATAAGGCGTCCAACCTTTATTCATATACTATAGACTATTTATGCTATATACTCGAACTTGATCCATGTTTATGTCTCTACATAAAGTTCAAGTTCACTCAAAATAGCCTTAGGACCTTAGTTTATTGGATTTAAGATTATAGTATTCAATTTTTTATTAGAATATGATTATAAACTACAAGTTTTAAGACATAAATGCCAGCATTATGCCCATTTTCTTGGTGGGGTTGGGCTTAGGTCTATTTTCCTATTGAGCTTGGACTCATATGTTTATTGGACTCGGCTTGGGTTTATATGCTTATTTCAGATAGAGAGATGAAGAGACGAAGGTCGAAAGAGCAAGAGGAATCCCCATCGTCGTCATTCACCCCTTACCGCTCACCGTCCATCGTCTGCGCTGGTTGTTGCCTTCTGCCTATCCCCTTTCGTCATCATCACTTATGAGCTAGCAGTCTGCCGCTCGCCATTGCCCCTTATCGGTTCATGGCCAAATGCCTCTTCTATTGTAACTTGGCAACAACTTGCCACATCTACTTCTTCTTCTGGTTGATTATTTTCAGGTCGAGTAAAAAACAACTCCATGTTGCTTTACTTTTAATCCTCTGTATTTTCTAAGACAAACAATTTCCTTTTCATTCTTAATGGAATTGCACTGCAGATTTCCTCGTCCCTTGTCACTAAGTCAGGTTTGCTTGAGACGAATATGGTAGGTTTCTTTTGACCTCTTATTACTCACACACTTAACCTTTTGAAGGAAGATTCTCTTGTGACCAAAGTTGGGCTCGAAGATTGTACTTTTTTTAAAAGTTGTATTTAGCCTTTGAAAGGCAAAAAGTCGGGTGGAACCATAAGTTGAACTTTGATTTTTTTCCTCCATCGTTGATGTACTCAACCTCTTGAAAACTAAAGGGAGTGCAGTAGAAGAAGTAATGTGAAAAAAAATAGAAGTTCTTTGACTTTTGCTTTTTTGCCTTCTTCGAAAGTATTGCTTTCTTCTACAGTAATGTGGCATGTGTCAGCAACTTTTACTTGCTTTACCAATTATGAGAATCGGCTCAGAAGACTTATATCCAACTTCAACTCTCAAAATAGGAATAGGATATCCTTGCTTTTGAAGTTTCTTTTGCGTAGGAGAAAGCCTATGCCTTTCGTCGAATATCTTCACTCTTTTAAGCTCAGTATGAGTTGTAAAGTCATAACTTGCCTTCGCTATCAACTTATATGCCTTTGGGTCGAACCCATCCACCATTCATTTTTTCTAGAAGGAATGCTTGTATGCCCTCTTTCTTAATAATTTTCACCTCTCCTTTATTCATCCTGGTAAGTGGTGTTATGAAACTTTCCTTCAATCTTTTGACGTTTTCGACTGTTAAGTTTTTTCAATATTCTACAAACGGAGGTTCTTTCTTCTTACGTCGAGACAGAGGAATGTAACGTAAAGTGGGAGGTTTTGACGCTTTTTCTTATGGGGCTGCCATTTTTTTATTCTCTGACACTTCAGACTTAACTTGGGTCGTCAGCTCATCATTTTCTAGACCATTGAGTGCATTCACTTCATTTGACTTCTTTGCTATGATCGTTCTTTGCTCAAGCTTATAAGTGCCTTTGGCCATGGGAGCTTCAATTGTTATGGTTTCACTTAAATCACCTTTTGTGTAAAAGTTTGCAGCAGCAAAGTGAGACTCAGCCTCTGAGAATGACTTAGTATCAGCATCAACCTTCCTAATTCTCTATTTATAAAATTTAAAACATTGATGGAATGTGGAGGTTATTACTCCATTTTTATGAATCCATGGACTGCCTGATAACAACTTATAAGTGGTCCTTAAATTGACCACATGAAATAGTGCTTGCCTACAAATCCCCTATGACGATCTCCAATCGAATACTGTCTATCTCTCGTTGTGCTCCTTGATTAAAGCCTTGAATCACCAATTTACTACTTGATAACTCTTTAATCGAGATACCCAATTGATTCATGGTTGACTTTGGCAGAATGTTAACGACAAGACCATTATCGATGAGAATTCGACTGGGTTTTTGCTCCTAAATATATCCTGACATAAGTAAAGGTGTGTTATGAAGCTTTGACTCAAGTAGCAAATCCTCATCATTGAATGATATTGATATACCAAATGAATCGCACGCCTTTGTTTGTGATGCAGAAATAGTCGAGACATCATCATTTTTAATATCTCGATAATTTGTATCTTTCATTTTGAAGGAATGGAATTCCCAAAGTGGAAGGGTATGAACGTCGTGCAAATGGAATTCAATTTGTAAAACCCAAAATCAACAATTCAGAGAAAACAAAACTAAAACCTAAGCATGCTTCTATGGAGGAAAAGGGGAAAAGAAACTAACCTTTGTAGAACCTCCAAGAAATCTTCTTTAAATCTTCTCGAACACCTTGAAGTCTTCATCATTATTCTTAAGGAAAGAATCAACAGAGAGTTGTGGGCTTCTGTAATTTGGGGAGGCAAAAATTTGAGAGAGAATTTTTTTTTTCCTTTTTAGAACAGAGAGAACGTCCAAAAAAGAAAAAGTAGGGAGATGAGAATACAGAGTGATTCTGTATATCTCAACTAACTTAAGAGAGATAAAGGAAAGTTATCAAAATAACTCCTTCACTCTCTACACGTTGAGAGTTATTTTATTAATTAAATATATATTAATAAAATAAAATTAATATAAATTTAATTTATATTATATCTCATATAATATAAACTTTATATTATATTATATATAATATTATCAATGGTTTAAATCTCTCATATAATGTATAGCGCTAATATAAATCGAATCTTTATTAATTTAACCTATAGTTTATTTATGAATCTTATTCATATTACTCATATTATTATTATTTGAATCATATTCAAATATTAAATTTTCTCATAAAAACTTTATATTATAATGTATCAAATACATTGTATTAATTGTATCATATACAATTTATTCCGTTTAATCAATTTGAACAATTCAAATTAAACCAAAATAAATTTGATTCTCATTTATCCTTATTGAGTTAACAAGGGGACCGTATGGATCTACAAATTGAAGTTCCAATGATATGAGATTAATTAATTAAACTCTTTAATTAAATTAATCTCCATTCATTAACTATCAGTCATTCCACTAAAGACTAATAGTTGCGCACTCTTCTTACTGTAGATATATTTTTGTATCCATTACATATAACCAATTAACAGCGCAATGAACCTTCACAAATTGCTCGTAAGTACAGCTAAGCCAAAAATTACTGTTTTACTCATGTAGTTACATCTAACTCCTTAAGTACCACTGATTCCTCTAATAAACAATAATTATACTCCTACTATAACTGAACTCCTCTCGGGCCAAGAGAGAGTGTGGCGTCACATTGTTCAAGTCTTGGAATCAGCCCTTAAGAGAGCAATTTCTCTACTTACTCTATCTATAGAGAAGAAGTGAATTCCTTCTTGTGTAGTTGTGTTTCTAGCTCTCTAATCAGATGACTCCCCAAAATGGTAGACATATTGAGTCGGCGACATAGACCACTCTCACCCACGCAAACCAAAGGACTGCCTTCATAGGCAGGAGTTCACAACTCACTCAAGATTCATGTCAAGTCACTTATGGTCATTCTGGTAAAATGTAGTCTTAACTAGTAACGATGTTAATAAGAGAGACTATTCATTTCATGGTTCGGTCTTACACAAACTCTTTGTATGGAATACCCCTGTTCTAATATCTTGAGATGAATGATTAAGATCAAATCATTTGTAACACTTTAAAACAATTATAACAACTGTAAAGAATGTTGTATTCGTAGTATCACTAGGATAAGGTATCCAGCCTTATCCATCTACTACAGACTATTTGAGTTATCACTTAAACATGATTCATTTGTATGTCTCCATATACATGTTTAAGTTACAGAAAATAACTTTAGATGTTAGTTTATTGGTTTTCTGGGTTAATGCAACTAAATGTCAAATAAAATAAAGTACTTTATTTTATTAGATAAATAAGATGTTTGTATTATATACAATTACAAACTACGACCATGAGATTTAAGGCATCAACCCCAATAGATTTCTCATGGGAGTAACAATGAATCATTTATGCCTAAAGAAGACAGTTCCTCTGGCTTAGTTGTTACCTCCACGAAATTTGAGAAAAAAGCGTCATCCTGAGTCGTACTGACATCATGCCATGAAACAATTTCCATTGGAAAAGTTTTCAGGGAAGAAGTCTTTCAAAGTTATTGG
Source organism: Cucumis melo (assembly GCF_025177605.1). NCBI lineage: Eukaryota > Viridiplantae > Streptophyta > Magnoliopsida > Cucurbitales > Cucurbitaceae > Cucumis > Cucumis melo. The sequence continues at coordinate 29,430,445 of NC_066864.1, forward strand.
TTGTCGTAGTTGAAGAAGCTTCTCACTTTCTTCTGGGAGTATAAGAATAAGTCGAATAATCCGACAACCCGAACTACCCAACCTAGATTATATGAGTAGGGTTGGGTTAGTTTAAAATGTGGGTTGGGTTATGTTGAAAATTTTAGTTTTTCGGGTTGGGTTGGGTCTCGGGTTGGGGTTGAAAAATTCAGGTCAACCCAACCCAACATGAATTAATAATATATATATATATATATATATATATATATATATATATATATATATATATATATTAAAGATATATTCTTGTTTATTTAATATTAAGGATAATGTTTCAAATGTTGAACTTTTATGGATGTTTGAATTTTTGGATGTGAGTATTTATCGACGTCGTAGAAAAATTTTAAATCATACAAATATTAGAAATGAAAAAAATAATAATACAACCCGACAGTCCAACCTATATTTTAAGGGTTGGGTTGAGAATATAATTCGGGTTATTCGGATTGTCAACCAAACCAACCCAAAAATATGGGTTGGGCTTTAAATGTCTCTCAACCCAACCCGTTTACACCTCTACTTTATTCAGTGATTGACTGAAACTTTCTCGCATTTTTCCTTACCTTTCTAATCTAAGACTTACCCTTTCTCTTATACTCTCGATACGAACGAGATTCTTTTTTGAAAATTTTTTTGTTTACGCTTCTTTTTAGGTGTTACTAACGTCCATCCCTCATTAGCGTCCACCTGTTTTTCTTCTTCCATGAAGTGAACAGTTTGGAGGTCATTATTTTGTAAGGCCACTGATAAAGAATATATAACAACGGGCTTCAGGGATCCAAATTGGATCAAACTCCCTATAGCAGGTAATCGACTATCCGGATGAATCATTACTGCAACATGATTTTTTTTTGCCACATGATCAAGATCTAACCCAATCTTTTTGTCTACAGCTAATTTTAAAATCAAGTTCTTCAATACAAAGTATTTTTCTATGGGATGGCTGACGATTCGATGATATCTACAGTAATTGAGATCATTTACCCTCCTTATTTATGCAAGTTGTTTACATTCAAGAAGTTTAATAAGTCGTTTTTCAAGTAGTTACTCTTACATATCGTGTAACTCAAGGCCCGTTTGGTAACATTTCTGTTATCTGCTTCCTGTTTCTTGTTTCTTGTTTCTTTTTTTTTAGAACAAGAAACAAGAACGTGTTTGATAACTGTTTATGTTTCTTGTTTTTTTAAAAAAGAAACAGAAATAGAAAATGTGTTTGGTAACTATTTATTGTTTCATGCTTTAATTATTTCTTGTTTAATAATTTGTTTGATTGCTCCTCTTTAAGATTTATTTTTATTTTACTAATTTTATTTTATTCACATGTAATTCAATTAAATATTAAATAAAAATTTATGTCTCGCATTAAACATAAAAATGAAAATTATCAAAAAGTATTGTATATCATTTAATACAAAGAAGTTCCAGTGCACAAATAAAAAGCATAACATAAACATAAAATTGTATCTATCCTTCAAATGTTGTCCAAATTTGATTTACAATATCATCTCTCACTCGGGCCATTTCTCGTAGATGTTGTCGACTCACATCTAATTCAATTATATCACTCTGCAAATTGGTCGACAAATTATGTGTATCTTCAACGATCATTAATTCATATGTCTCGTTTCTCTAAAATCTCGTAAGAGATATATTTGACCTCGAAATGGTGCTAAAAATCCTGGCATATTTGAATATCCTGAATCGACAAGATAGTATTGATTTGCATATAATAAAACAAATAAAAAATTATCATAAAGTCAAACATGAAATTAAAGTTATGAAAAACACATAATTATTTACCTCTCTTAAGCATAGGAAATTTATTCTCGGGATTCTTGATACATTCTTGAAGTATGCGAGAATCATTGGCTGATCATTCCCAACCAGACATGACATATGTGAATAACATATCAAATGAACAAACACACATTATATTCCATGTTGTGTTAGTTTTTCTTCCATGAAATGGTATTTGTTCATTTTAGGGAATACTTGCAGCAACACGAGTGCCATCAATAGCACTAATACAATCCTAAAGGATAATAAAAAAACACAAATATATTTCAAAACATTATATTTATGAAAATAAATCAAAACATTAATGCATTACCTTAAAGAAAGAGTAATATTTTAAATTTGATACGATCTCTATTGGTACAATGTCCATCTTGGGTGGGCGAATAATTTCTCCACCAAGCTTGCAAACTTTACTCAAAACAAGGTTAAAAGCTAGAGAAATAGTATGACCCGAATGTGGAAATCTTTATGCTGCTATACGATTGCTTTCATTATGTGATATGATTAATAAGAATATAGCAACTTTTCTTGAACGATAAGATACCTAGATGATTTTAGATTTGTCTTTGATTTTAAATCTTTATAAAACCTTATGAATGTAATTCTTTTCATCCTAAAACAATCAAAACATCTACTATCGTTTCCATTTAACAACTCAATCACATAATCATGTCTCTCAGTGCAGAGGTTCTACATGGTTGTTTTGAAGATTGTATCCTATGCAAGCTCATGTAGAATAAAGTAAAAAGGATGCAAATACCATTGTCATCGTCGTCAGAATCAAAATCGTCGTCAGAATGATTATCTTGAATCAAGTCCATATCAATTCACTAGTATATCCCTAAATCAAACACAAAAAATGTACAAATCCATCTTAGTACATAAAACATAGTCATGTTAAAAAATAAAACAAAACCATAAAGTCAATTGAAGTCCATATCAAGTCCATATCAATTCAAAGTCAAACATACAAAATCCATGTTCAAGTCTATATTAAAAAGTAAATGACATAATCCTAAAACATCCCTAAGTGATATCTAAATACTATTTATGAAATCTCTCTTCCTTGAATCGAGCATGCGCAAAAATATCTTTCTTCAAGCAAGATTTCCATGTAAGAGTTTCAGTATTTTGGAATAAGCCTCTCCATCAACATCCTCAATTGTATTTAAAATGTCTAAACATTCCATCAACTCTTCATGGAGATCATCTTTTTTGTTTGCTGTTTGGTTTTCATCAACTTGACTAGATGTACAACCAAAAGATCTTTTCTCAAGGATGTCATTCTTTCTCTTTGCATTCTCCGCATATACATTTAAGAATGATGAGAAGAAACTGCCAAATTTGTCTTTCTTTCTTCAAACTATTTTTTTGCTTTTTCCTTTATCATTCTCTTCAACACCAATGTTTGTGTTGCTTGCAACATCATTTTCATTTTCATCTTCAGAAACTGAAATAAGTCTTTTGATGGGCAAGCATTTACACCTGTTGCAATAGTATCTCCAAAAATCCTTACGAGCTTTTCATGATGTGGGCAACCACTTTTTCTAAACTTTTTAGCTCTCTTATCCACCTATAGAAAATGAAAACTTTTTAGCTCTCTTATTCGCCTAAAGATGATTAGAAATGAAAAAAAATGCAACTATTATACCTTAAAAAGCTCATTCCATTGCTCCTCTTCAAGATTGATGGTACCTAATAATGGATCCTAACCATTTCCTGCCATATATCACTCAATATCTTTTTGAAGTCTTTGTAAATTTGTCTTAATTTGTTAAACTTATTTTTGAATTGATCATGAGAATAATTATATCATGTACTAGCATTTAGTTGGCTTTTCATATAATTCCAACTAGTCTTTGTAAATGTTGTAGTTAGTCGATTGCCTTTTGCAACATCTTCATCCATTAAGTCTACAAAAAAAGCTTCACTCTTATTTGACCATGGTCCCTCACTTTTTAATCCATCAATCTCAACAATGTCATCGATACAAAGTTGTTCAATTGATTTTTGTGACATCCTTTCTATATAATGGTAAATCCAAAAATTAGTGGCAAAATTAAAATAAACAAACAAAATGTTCATAGTTTACACATCCTTTCTACATAATGAAAAATCTAGGTCAAAATTGAGTATTAACCTTTATGGCTATGGATTATATCAGAGAGTTAAGTTTGACAGAAGTAGAATGCAAAAGTAGATCTTCATTAAGGCCAATTTACAACAGTGTTAAAAGCTTGGAAAAAGTAGAATGCAACTTTGTCTACATTTAATAATAAAAAAAAATAAATAAATCTTAAAACTAATTATTCACAATCCATTAGGGATTTAACCTCTCTAGGTATACTGTCCATCAGAAAACCAAAGTAGGCCTCAAGTTCATGAAAACCAAAGTGTAAAGTAAACTATCAATCTTATACTGAATTAGAGCTTGCCAATAGCCTAAACTATACTAATAAGGAAGGTGATGCTCACCTATATACTTTCAACTAAGAAATGGATTGTGATACTACCCCATGCTAACAGAAAAAGTCAATATTCAGCCTTGTCAAAGCATAGCAGAAACAATATAAATGTCTTCAGTTTCCAAAGTTTTAAGAGGGAGTACCAAGTTGTTTAGTTCCAGAAGCTGATTTTTCTTTCAGAAAAGAAATTAAAAACAAAACAAAAAACAAGCAAAGAGAAGACTATTTGAGCCTTCCATTGCATTCTTAACTATCACTTCACTAATCCCACAATTCCAAAACCCTGCCAAAATTCACACCTCGTCCTTCAAACTACGAACTCACATCCTAAAAAATTCTCCCTTTTACCAATCTTTAGCAAGTTACTACAATGGGGGGTCTAACATTTACCATCTAGTTTTCATTTCCATAAGTTCTATCATAAAAAAACCAATAAACCCAACTTGAATTAATAGGCTCAAAAAATCCTTGAACTGAGTTTAAATAAATCAATCCCAAGTTAACGACGATCACCAGGCAATAAATCATCCCCAAAATAGATTCCCAAAAAGGGTAAAAAGAAGAAAGTGAAATTCATATAAAACGGTAAAAAGGAGAGAAAAAAGAAATCATCTTGTAGTTGTGTACCCATTATTAGAAAAAAAAAAATTCCTCACAGCTAGAAAAAAGAAATCATCTTATAGTTGTGTGCCAAAACACTTGAAATGCAAAAAAATGTTATCAGATTCAATTCAAATCGATTTTCGGCAAATTATTAGAAAAGTTTTTCCCTCATAGCCAGAAAATTGAATAAAAAAAAAACAAAAGTTGATCTGCAAATGCATCAGAAGAACAAAAAAAAAAAAAAAAAAAAAAACAGAAATGCACAAAAATGTTATCAGAATAGCAAATTTGAAAATGCATAAGAAGAAAAACTCATCAACAAAAAAATATGGAAACCCTAATTTTATCATATATGAAGATTAGCAGGAGACAAATCAATCAAGAAATAGAGGAAAAGAGGTGAAAGAGGTAAGAAAACAAACACATACCTTTAGCCGGAGAACGAAGGTGAAAGAGGAATGGAGAGTCAGAGAAGAGAGGAGAGGAAATCGTGAAGAGAAGTCGTGTGGAGAAGAGAGAGCTAGCCGAACGTGAAAAGAAAAATACGAAGAAAAGAGAAACGAAGGGAAAAGTTTTGGGAACGGAACAAGAGAAACTTCTTTTAATTGTTCTCACTAATTCTTAACTAAAAAGGAAACGTTTCTAATTCTTTTTGGGAACAAGAAATAGGAAACGTTATCAAACATCTTCGTTTCCTAAAAAACTAGAAATAGAAACGGGAAACGGGAAACGAGAAATGAGAACGTTACCAAATGGGGCCTTAGAGTCTGGAAAAAGGATAAATTTTTTCTTGTCACTCTTTCAACGTTGAGTGTCTTTTTTCACTTTCATCTTGACATTTTTTAACAACTTTCTTTTCCTTGGAGACAAACTTTAAAGGGGTTGTGTTAACGACCATAGCTTCCTTGGTAGCACCATTCGATACCTTTTTAGTGCTCTTCACTTCTTTAATTTTTTTTTCTCACTTATGGGACTAGTAGATCATTGTTCCCTCTATTAGCAATACTTAATTCCATATCATGAGCTCTGGTTGCTAACTTTTCAAAGGTACGAGGCTTTATTCCCTACAAGATATATAAGAGCCCCTAATGTATTCCTTGAGTGCACATTTCTACCGCAGACAACTTAGTTAATCTATCTTTGCAATCGAGGCTCAATGCTCTCTAGCGATTAATATAGTCAATGAGCAGCTCACCCTTTCGCTGCTTGGTGGCAGTCACTCTATCATGTTAATAATACGCATAGTGCTATAGAAGCGGTTGAGAAAGTCCCTCTCAAGCTACTCTCAACTATCAATGGCTCCAGGTTCAAGGTTAATGTACTAGTCGAAGGCATTTTCTTTAAGAGTTCGGACGAATTGTGTGACAACAAATCTCTCTTCACGTACTAGCAGTTTCACATGTTACGATGAAGTGAGCAACATGTTGTTTTGAGTTGTCTTTCCATCAAATTATTAGAACTTGGGTGGCTGGTATCCATTCGACATTCTCGGATTATCAATCCTCTTCGTATATGGCTTGGAATACAAAGATAAAGTTTGAGCAGGTCCACCATATTGAGTTCTGATGGAGTTCGCTGCCATCTACTACAACTGCTGAACAAACAACGATGCAATTAAGGTCGAGTTTTGTGGTTGACTTTTTTGCATAATGACTTCCCTTTATTAGTATTCTTGACGGTATGTGTATGATTTGATTCAGCAACATCAAGACTCTCGATGTGATTCTTGAGAGATTCAATCTCATAATCCCTTTATTCAATTGCCTTCATGAACATGTTAACCTTCTTTTCAAGCTCTACCATCCTGCCTTCACTTGTATCCACGTTAACCACTATAACCGACATTACATTTGGGTGAGGCATTTCCTCACTTGAGTGTTCAAAAGACAAAATATGCTCGTTGACTACAGGATTTTCTTTGATAATGATTCCACATTTTGGTAATTATGATAATCGTTCTAAAATATTCTTTTCGATCTAAAAGGGTGGCATATCCTCATATGGTTGAGTTTTCTTTAAGTGGTTGGAAGCATTTAGACTTTTATTGATGTCACTTAGAGCTTTGGAAGTGTTGCCTTTAGACTTCATGATTTCTTCATATGTTCTTTGCCAAAAAAAAAAAAAGAGAGAGAAAGAGATGAAAGGTAGAGACTATCCCATCGGACGTGCCAAACTATTTACACGAGATTTTCGAAGAAATGTAATTTGTGGAATTGAATACAAATTAAAACTTAAAACTTCTTATTCTTCGATCTTCAGGAAGTTGTTGTTGCAAATCAATTTGAGCTTCAATCTTCTGGAATTCAAGAAAGATTTAATCTTCCGAGTTTTCAATCTTTCAGAAGATGGTAATCTTGAGGCTGATAAGAACTTTCACGTCTTGAAAGCTTTTAGAAACTAGAATCTTCAATTCTTCAGATCTTCAGAGCTTCATTTCTTTCTTTAATCAAAGATCTCAAAATGAATGGCAAAATCTCTATTTATAGAGAAATTTATTGGGCTTAGGCCCATTTACCTATTGGAGTTGAGTTTGGGCCTATGTGCTTATTGGACTTGGTTTGGGTCCATATGTGCTCGCAGGCTTGGGCTATAAGGGACAACAACATTTTATCTTATAACTCATGGGTATAAAGGTATGATGATAAGTCTTACCTTCATATAATACATTCTAAACAAAAGGGGAACCGGTAGACTTGCATATGCTAAATGTGCGAGATGACATACTTAATAAAAATATTCGGAAAAATAAAAATGTGTGAGATGATATACTTAATAAAAAGTAAGAAGATAATGCAAGGTGTAGGAGCCATTATGCAATATAGGACAACACGTTGTGGACAAGCATGACCGGGATACCACAAGTATTGTATGAAACTTACCTGATTTTTCCATGATTATTATATATGTACTCTTCTAATCCAAATAGTGGGCCCAGAGAATTTTCTGATCCAGTGGGCCCAAAACTTTTTGGTGTCAATGTGGAAGAAATGAATTTACAATTTTATAGTGGGAAGGATTCCTCTTCTCCGGTACGTGATTTCCGAAAGAGACCGTTCGTCCCTTTCAGTTGCACCCTCCTTCCTCTGTCAGCCCAAACCAAAAAATAAAAAATAAAAAATTTTCCTTGGCGCCTTCTCTCTTTCCCTCTCTCAAATTCCACGATTGAGAAACCCTAGAGACTTCTCTCTGCTCCACATTCTCATTTCTCTCTATGTGGATTCTACTGGTGAAGCAGGAGCACCTCCTTGCATTGTCCTCTCACTCGCTTCTCCTCTGTTGCTGTTGCTGTTGCAGTTACAGTACCAGTACTCCTGGCAGTAATAACCTTTCCTCCTCCATGTTTGTTTTTTTCTTGCTTCCTTTCTTAGAAACATGCTGCATTTCCTCTTTTTATGCTTTTTTTTTATCTTCTTCCTCCTGTTTTTCCTATTCCTTCTGTATCTTTGTGGTGTACACATCGTTCTTCTTGGAAATCGTTGCATTATGAGCTTTGATTTTCAGTTTTTTTACTGCATTTCTCAGAGGTTGTTTGCATTGATTGGAATTTGCGAGCTGGTTGGTTTTTTAATTTATTTTTACTTTTTTCGTTTCCTTTCTCATTGTTTCGTACTCTCTTGAGCTTTCATTTCGAGTGCCTTTTTTGTTTATTTTTTCTTTTCTTTGCTATTTGGCTCTGTTAACTGTCGCCAGCTTTGGTTTGTGCGCTTGGAATCTTTGGAGGTTCGGTTCTTAGTTTTTGAACTTCATTTAAAAGAAATAGTTTATGTTCTTCGGAATTTGAGAGCTGGATGGTTGGTTTTTACTGTTTTATTTACATTTCGTTTTATTTCTCTCTCTCTTGAGCTTTGCATTTCGAGAATTTTATTTTTTATTGTTATTTTATTTTGCTCTTTGACTCCGTTAATTGTCACCGGTTTATTTTATCTTGTATATATATATTTTTTATTGTTCTTGGAAATCCTTCTTTTACGAGCTTCGAATTTTAGTTTTTGGACTGCATTTCTGAGAATTAGTCTGCGTTCTTCGGAAACTGCGAACTGGTTGGCTTTTTACTTTTCTCTTTTCGTTTTGCATTGGTTCTTACTTACTTCAGCCTTTTATTCCGAATTTTGTTGTTTGTTAATTTTCTTTTGCTGCTTAGCTTCATTATTTATCGCTAGCTTTTATTTGTATTTCTTATCGTTCTTGGAAATCGTTGTTTTCTTAGCTTTGGCTGTTAATTTTTGGACTGTATTTCGGAGAAATGCTTCGCGTTTTGAGAATATGCAAGCTAGTTGGTTTAACTCTTCTCTTTTCATTTCACCGTGTTTTCTACTCTCTTGAGCTTGGATGTCGAGATTTTTTTTGGTTACTTTACTTTTCTGTTTGGCTTTTTTAAATGTCCGTAATTTTGAAGCTTTTTTTCTTTGGTATTTCCAGTTTGATCTGCTTCTTGCTTTTTTGTTGATCGACTGTAGCCTACCATTTTGCCACGTTTGTGTTAAACGTTGATTGAAGAAGGCTAAAATTCATGAAGGGAGTTATTCTTCATTAATCATCAATAAACTTTACTTATGTTAAATTCAATGATGAGGGCCGCATATATAGCCTTTGGGCCTGATATGTTTTTCAATTTGTGAAAAAATCGAGTTATAATCTCTCTGAAAGTTCTGTGGATATTATCATTTATCAATCTAGTACTTTGATTTGGTATCTTTTCGTTGTTCTTCTTTTTTTTTTATTTATTTTTTATTTTTTATGTTTTTCAATTTTTGGGAACTGTTGATAAGGAATTGTTCTTCTCCTAAAATTTGATGGAGAATTGTGAAACATTTTTTAATTATTAGTTTAATTGTTTTGAATATTCATTTTGGTAGCGATTCCATCATACTTTCAGGATGTTCATCCTAGGGATCTTGTGTACACAATGTTGTAGAGTATCATTCTTTATTCAGATTGTTAAGCAGTGAAGTGAAGGCACTGCGTGTTTCTGATAAATTTCGAAATGTAGTTGTAATGAGCTGATGGTATTGAGTTATCTGGTTACTGGGATAATGTCATCAATAGACTCCTGTTCATTTATCAGGGCTGTTATTCTCTTTTGCACATTGATGAATTAATATGGTGATAGACATTTGTTTTTGCAGGATAAATTTTCGGAGACTTCCATGGACGATGATCTGTGGGATTGGCCATATGATCAAGGTTCTACTGATCTCCTTACCACTTCCCTCTATTTATCTGAATAATCAAGCTTCTAGTTAATTTGTTTATAAAGGGTTGTTCCAGGTTTCTCCTTTTTTGATGCCGATGAAAGCAGTTACAATCTGGAATCTGGATGGCAGGCTGATTTTTACTTTGGTAATGGGAAAGGTAAACTTGATTTAAATCTTTTTCTTTGGAAAAAGCTATGTGAATTCTGTTATCCTGGACACACTTTTTCTCTTTGTTTTATTTTAACAATTGGGGTACTTATTTTTATTATAATTTTATGATCGTAGATGTTATAGAAGAAAATGCTATGAATGAAAAGTATTGTGTTCAAGTACTGAAGATTTTAATACGGAAAGCAGATGCTGACATCGATGATCTTGAAGAAAATCTGTTGTTGCTTCATTGTGACCTTGCATGGACAGAAAGTAGAAACCAATTAGAAGCATGCTGTAATGCTTTGAGAGAGAAGATTGACGTTCTTGATCATTCAATGAAGAGCTGGAGACAAAGTGATAAGATTAATACAAATGATCAGTCATCATTACATAGACAACAGGCAGAGAAATTGTACGAGATTTTGAAGCCTTTTCTTGGAGACGATTGTGAACAAGATGATGGGCAGGTTTTCTCTGTACCCTCTGACATCTAAAAAGTCGGTGTTCATCAAGTATGAGAAAGAAGACTACCGAAAACTTCATGAAAGCATAAAGCATGCATTCATGATTTCACTTTCAATAGTCAACGGTCCCATAGGATACTGCACGTAGAGATTTTTGCAAGGGGGATATATATATATATATATATATATTTGGCATTCTTTTACAGAATGATTTAATCTCTGAAAACTGTTTTACGTTGCATTTAGTTCTTAGTATTCGTAACTGTTGTACGGTCTATTTTAACAAATTTAGTTCTTAATATCTGTCTAACCATTTTAACAACTGGTTAGATAGATATTTCGTTTTCTGAGGTAAATTTTCTGTATGAAAAGAATTCCGAAGGTTAAGGAACTTTTGTTTCAGTGTCCACTGGGGGATTACATGTGCCCTATATGCAGTGCCCATCCATAAAATTTGTTGACATAGTAAAAATAATTTGAAAAAGAAATGTAAGTAGTGAGGCATGAACCTAGGTCTAGAGGGGCCGAGAGACAATTTTACCACTAGGTTAATTTCTGGAATTGTTATTATATACATTATATATATATATAATATAAATAGCATAAAGTTAAGAGACTCGAGCCTCCCCCGTCCTATACTAAATCCGTCGGTTCCTATATTTGTTCTTATTCTGTTTTTTTTCTTTAAACAGAAAAAAACATAATAATAATATATTTTAGGAATTTTTATGTTTTTCTTCCTTAAAATTAAGGTAATGGCGTGTGTGCTTCAATAAGAGAGCCTCGGTCATTTGAAGCAAGGTGATGAGGCTGCACCTTGAGCCTAGGCACATGCTTTTTGACCTACTGTCCATTTGGATGTATTATTTTGCTGACATTTGTCAATCTGATATCTTTGAATTAAATGATATGAAATGTTGCTGCATACTTTCCATTTCTGAGGATTTAGAAGGAAAGTGAAAATTAGCCCTAACCATCATATCTTTGATCGAAGATGCAAATTTTCTGTAGATCTTAAAGCTAAATAGATTCTCTTGCATAGAGATCGAAATAATTAAACAGCTTTTGTACAGTTTTGTGACTGCTCTAAGAAGTATATAAATGGGATGGATCTAACTGTATTTTACATCCAGACGGTTATAACTTTCAAACTGTTAATTCTGTTCCATTTTGCATAATATATCATTCTAATCATGGCCAAGCCATAACTAGATGCTTTGCTATAGTTTTGTACCTAGGGTAAAATCTAACTACTGTTGAAGTCCTTTTGTTTTGCTTAGTTGGAAGAAATTGTTCCTTGAATATAGCATCCTGGTAAAAGAACCTCATGGTAAATTGTAAAGTTAGTCACTAGTTTATTGATTAATTGTTGATTTCTGTCATCTGCAGTGAATTTTCTTTCCTTTTTTCCCTTTAAAAATATATGTTAATTCTGTTAAAAGGATCAGCATGCAACCGTGAACAACCGAAGTCCTGATACTGAGATGGAGTTGATCAGTCCATTGTGTGAAACCTCAAGCATTCCGGGGTCGAAAGTCAAAAGAGAAGAAACAGGAGTCAAGAGCATTTTGTTGGCGGTGGATGCAATGCCCAATGGTTCAGTTCGAAAGCACAAGGAAAATGATAGCATTCACGATATAGAAGTTAAGGTATTGCTTTGTTTTCAGTTAGTGTCTTGGTGTGTTTAGCCTAGATCAAAGGAAGGTGAAGCATTTGTGTGATAGCTCAAATGTTGAACAGTGTGATCGAGTCATAATATGCTCATTAGTCTCCCACTTTGCTTTGTATTCAAATAGTCACTCAATGTTATGATGCTTACATTCTTCGCAGCCAAAAATTGTCACTGGTGGAGTTCGCTTAAATTCGTTTGTGACTGAAGAAAATAGTTGCTTGAAGCCAGACAATCTGAAACCTGTTTCAAAAGTAAAGATTGAGGAAGCTAAGGAACACCTTATAAATAACTCATTCAAGAGCAGAAGGTTGAAGTCAGCTTCAAATGTAGTTGGCGAACGCAACCTTCTAAAAGGACAGAAGGTTCGAAAACTTGGTTTTCTTTCAATTTGAATTGTAATTGGATGCTTTAATTAAAACAAAGTAATGAAGTATTGGGTGTACTTCAGCTTTTCAATTAAAGTCTTAACCTTCTTTCAAACTAGCAGCAAGGGAAATCTGTTGCTGAAAAGGCCAACCCAGATGTCCCAAGACAAAGAGATGGACTCAGTGGAAATAAAAGATCTTTTGATCCCAATATAGAGGAAAAGCTAATTGATTTTTTGTTGAGGACAAAGAGAAACAAGAGTGATGCCGGGCCAGCTCTCCCTCAATCCATTGGAAGTGGTGCCTCCTCATGTTTATCTTCAAACACAAAAGGGATGGTGGACAACTATCTAAAAGTTTCCGAGACTCCAAAACCTGGTTCATTTGACTCTTCAAATGTTCTTGTAATGTTGCTTACAAAACTGCAAGGTCAGCAGGGAAATGTTATAGTCAGAACCCGGACCAAGGAGACCGACAAGTTATTGCCGGAAGATTCTAAAAATGTTAATGTTTCTCGTGAAAAGTCACATTTGAACATGGATCATAAGCAGAAAGCGTTTACTGAGTGGAGGGGAGAGAGCAAATTACACACTTCTATTTCGAAAGAAAAAAAGACTGAGATGCAGGACGGTGCTTTTGACGTTGAGAAGAACTTAGGTCCTTTGTCCCAAAGCAAAGGGACTTCAAAATTGCTGGTTGGTGAAGAGTTTATAGATTTATCTCTTGTTGATACTAGTTCAGATCAAATCAAACCCAGCGGCGGAACTGGGGATGACAACCAAATGGTGAAGTCACGTGCCACCATTGACGATCAAATAGCCAAAATTTTAGCACTTTTACCTTCCTCAGCTCTCGAATTGCAGAAACTGACTCTAGTAGATCTGAGGATTATTGCAAAGGAACTCAATTTGACCAAATATCATAAGCTTCGCAAAACGGTGCTGCTCGATCTGCTTGTTGGCCGGTTGAAAAGCTGTTAGGTCAACAACATATTACATCAAGATTGGTATGTTTTATTTTTCGTCTTTAATCAGTTTCTTATTTTAACGGAAAATCATGAAAGAAAGAAAGGATATACATAGGGTCTTGCGCGGGGGGGGGGATCAAAGTGAAATGATATTACATTTCATTAAAATTGAGATATTTAGGAGAATCAGATCTTTATATGGTGTATAGATGTTTTGGATTATGGTGGTAGTTTCGAAATGTCGCTTTTGGTAAATGGGTTGTAGTTTTTTGGTTTTATGTACAGAAACCTTCAGCTTTTGTGGATTTCAGAAGGCTAGACGTGTTTAGAGTTGAAAACCCTTTTTCTTTTAATTTTTTTTTTAATTATATACAATATAGATATATATCTCTTCCTGTGGAAGCTAAAATTTACTTACTTTTCCTTGCTTGTATGTCTCTGAAAAAGATGTTGTGTTTGTTCCTGTTTTTGTATTAACTTGATATAGTTAGTTTAGTTTTTCTTGGATGTTCCTAAAATGCAGGATGAATCACTTTTTGATCTCCGCAACTTTTTTTGAAATTTTGAATGCGAAGGATTATGGATTTGAGAATCAGGACAAAGTTGGCCGAACTACTCAATAGGAGCCAATGTTAGCAATAAAATGCTTGGAGGAAATGAAGTTAGAAGGTGGAATACGATATTGTATGAGTTAAGGTATTGGCAACGGGAACCACCCTCTTCCACCTTACCATCTAGCTTCCACCTCCTACTTTCCTTCACTTTTAGCGGCCACCCTCACTTTTCCACTCAAAATTTCAAGTTACCTTGCTTGCCAACTTTAAGATAAATTTCACTTAAATAAATAATCAAACAATTTACCAATATTTTAAAAGAAAACGAAGCTCGGATTTACGGTATATATGTTGTAATTCATATGTATACAACCTAATCTCTAATTAATTAACCGAATGACCATAAAGTTTTCATGTTCGAATTTTGATGTAAAGTGAGTTCAGCACACTTAACATTATGAGCCAAATGATTCTATTTATTAGTGGAAGATGATTAGCTTCCATCATACCTAGAATGATCACGATTACCATAACTTTGAATAGTGGATGTTTGACATTCATCAATACCCTTGTTATGGGATCGATGGGATTTAGATAAGTAAACTTTTAATATAGAGTTAGAGTTTGTGTTCTAAATTTTTAGTTTAAGGATTAGGTTTTCAAATTTGGTTGTAGGGTTTAATTTAGAATTTTTAATGTATACTATAGGATTTGTGTTAGTAGAGTTTAAGGTTTGTGGTTTAGAGTTTACAGTTTGAAAATGTGAGAATAAGGATTAGGGTTTAGATTTTTTGAACTTAGTGTTTGAGGGGTTGAGTATCAGAGGGTTAGAGAATTTTGGTTTTTGAATTTTGAATTTAGGGATTGATTTTAAATATATGGACAACGTATTTTAGGACATATATATGTTTAATTATTTTTCGTTTCTTCGTTCGTGTAAGCCCGTCGATTGCTTGAACTTTCTGTTGTAAAAGATTCGCCATGTCAAAACCAAATCATATAACTTTGATCGGTCCCATTGGCATATTGATGATATCTAACTGTTGATTCGTTTTGTGGCAAATTATTCCCACATTTCAAACATGGACATCTAATAGTATTGGAACCTTTATCATTACGAAAATCAAATTGAATGAACGCTTCCACTCTCAAATCATACTCCTTAGACATCCTATTCTCCATTATCCATGATTTTTTCATTAGACGATATTATACGACTTATATATCTCAGAAGTTACGCCTTAGTCAAATTTGTTTGCAATAGAAGAGACAAGATACTTAGATTATATATTCAGCAGTTTTGTTTTGAGGGATTTTTTCTATAGATTTGAAAAGAAAACTTCAAGGAAGAAATAAGGATGTAGCAAGGAAGAAAAAGGAAGATATGACAAATTGGAACCAACTTAAACTAAGTACAGCTTAAAATGGAAACGTAAAGAGATATAGTCTAAATGTAGGGTAAGAATCCCAACTAAGCTCGATTCATCCCACACAAAATCACGACTTAGAGTAATTATTGTTGCCTAATTTGGTAATGTTTCACATTCTTTGCAGGGAAAAGGAGGTTTAAATTTGTTTCCTTTCCCATTAAATTACAAGTTTCCACCAAAAAAAACAGAGAACATGCAAATTAGACAAAGGAGAAAAAGAAGAAAAAGAATCTATTAACTATAAGATGACTTAGATTAAAGGCAAAAGCAACAACCATGCACAAAACCTGTAAAAAGTATGAAATTAGTTGATGAAAGATAACATCAGGAAGAGAGAGATCATCAGACAACCAATAAAGTCAGGTCATGATAGTTATCCAAAGTCAAACATCTATTGAACAAATTGACGAGACTGGATCCAGATTTTACACAACAAATCATATCATCAAGAATCTAAATTGAGACCCAATTAAACAGTTTAGGAAATTAGTAAACACAAAAAACCGAGTTTACTTACTCCTTCCACAAAAAAACAAGTAAGCAATAGAATAAACATAGGATCAATCAACAACGTGATCACGTGAAATAATCAAAGTAAAAAGAAGTAAAACTACATCAAAACTGTATGAAAGAAAAGAAGCAAGTGAAATGAGATGAAAAATTAATACAGATTGACCATGAAACTGAGTTCATTTGAAAAAAAAAAAAATCTACGTATATCTTCAACCATCACTATTGGATATGATAATCATTCGAATTCAAACAACGTAACCTATAAATCAACGAGAACAACTCCTAAAATTGATTAAAAAAACACCAAGCATCGAATCTTCAGGAATCCAAATCAAAACCCACTTCAAAACACCTTCCCCACAACACAACAATAATGCTCCAGCAATAAACAGAAAAGAACCCAAATTAGAGCAACAAAAGCAGAGACAAACCAAACAAACACAAGCATCTACAAATCAAAGTCAAAAGCAAGAACAAAAAGAAGCAAATTTCAGTGAAAAACATAAGAGAAAACTGTTTTCAGGCTTTTAGACTGTCGAAAAACAAAATGCGAAAAGTTGTGACATAATCGCAAAGAATTCAAAAATTCTTACTCTGTCCTATAGAAATAATGCATTAGGCTCTGCCGCCTATCATCAATAATAAACTAAAAAAAGATGTGAGAACCAATGGCCATTTCATTTGGTTTCAGCTTTTTTGGTTTTTTAAACGTCAATAGCAGTAAGAAGGAATTGGTTGGCCTTGGGAGGACTTGGAAGTAGAAAATTATTGAAGTAAATAAAAGTATTTGGAGATATGGAAGGAAGGCTACTTTACAAGAAAAAGAAAAGTAGTACAATAAGAATTGATACTTAAATATACCAAAAACAAAGGGTAAATTTCGTGTTAGTACTTTAACTATTTCACATCACCATACACCTAACCATAGTAAAAGAAATTCTCAATATATCATGTATTTCTTTCAAAATAAGTAGAGAACATTAGAAGAAGCAGACAACTTAAAAAATAAAATTAAAGAAAAAAACGATCATATTAATGCAAGTCATTACTACTCACTACTGATAGAAAAGCAATGAGGATGTTGACAAACTTCCTTTTAGAATTGCACTAAATAAGATTTTTCTGGATCATTTTGATGAGAAGTGTTAAACTTGGTTAAGTTGATCCTTACAAATATGTATATATTTTCACAATATTACATTTTTAAAATCTCTCTCATAGTTTATGCTAATTAAGGTTGTAGATTCATGGACATTACCAAGAAAATTGATTGATGAAAAAAAACAAAAACTTTGAAGGTTATAAACTCTAATCGGGAGTGAAAAGGAAAAAAGAAAGAAAAAGAAAAAAATCAAACCAACTAAGATGTGGATATCAAGGCCCCTTAATTTGTACAGTAAAGAAGTAGCTTCCAAATAAAGAAAAGATGAAACACCAACAAGAAACTTTAATCTTAAAGAATTTTTCTAATTTCTTCAAACCAGACCTCAGAGACGATAGCCTCAACAAAATTAACTAATAATATGTTAGTTGAGTGTTTGTAAGCAATAAGAAAGTAAGAAAAGAGTTGAGAGGACAAGGAGATAAAACCTTTTTCTGAAGTTTTTATGGCCCCCTCTTGGATAATCTGAGGGGTGAGAAAATCAAACTTGAAGACCAATCAAAGTGATTGATGATCACCCCTAATAATCTCTACATAGATGAACCATAAAAATATATCCAACTTGTCAATTTAACCCAAAAAAATGTATAGAAGGAAAGTAAATCTCAATACGATTGTTTTAAATATTGAAATGTTTAGCATAAAAGACAAAATGTTTCTTCTAATACCTATTTATAGCACTTAAGATTTGGTCACGTAAATCTCAATGCGAGTGAGAAATTGGTTAAGAGTGGACTTCTAAATTAGTTAGAAGATAATTATTTACCTTTATGTGAGTTTTAATTTAAAAAGAATAATGACTAAGAGATCTTTACCGAAAAATGTCTCAAAACCAAATTACCTTTAGAACTTGTACATCCAGACCTCTCTAGACCAATGAATGTGAAAGTTAAAGGAGGGT
The DNA here is from genome assembly GCF_025177605.1 of Cucumis melo. Lineage (NCBI taxonomy): Eukaryota > Viridiplantae > Streptophyta > Magnoliopsida > Cucurbitales > Cucurbitaceae > Cucumis > Cucumis melo. The sequence continues at coordinate 29,448,725 of NC_066864.1, forward strand.
ATGAATATTTCATCAATTTTGTTGAAGATTATTCAAGATTTGGTCATATTTACCTATTGTATCACAAGTCTGATTCTCTTGAAAAGTTTAGAGTATAAGGCTGAAATTCATTATCAATAAGGTAAAACTATAAGGACATTTCAATCAGATCGAGGTGGATAGTGTGTGGACTTACGATTCCAAGACTTTTTTATAAAGCACGAAATCCAGTCACAACTCTTTGCACCTAATATGTTGAAGTAGAACAATGTATTAGAAAGAAGAAACTGAGCCTTGTTGGACATGATTCATTCTACAACGGGCAACTCTATGATCCAAGAAAAATAAGGGATTTGTATCAACAAATATCACATTCTTAGAGGAAAACCATAGTAATTTCGTATTGAATGAGATTTCAAAGATGTTACAGATATACCTAGTTCATCCACTAAAGTAGTAGATTAAATTAGGGCATCTGGTTAGTCACATTCTTCTCAAGAGTTGAGAGTGCCTTGACGTAGTGAGAAGGTTGTTTATCAGCCTGACCATTACCTGGTTTTATCAAAAACCAAATTGTCATACTTGATGATGGTTTAGAGGATCCATTAACTTATCAATAGGCAATGGATGAGGTAGATTATCTAACTGACGCAAAGAAATAGCTAGCTATGCAATTTCAAATAAAAGATTTGGAAGATGCACAATATGTTCTCGGGATCCATATTGTTCGAAACTGTAAAACATAACTCTAGCCATGTCTCAAGCATCTTATATAGACAAAATATTGTTAAGATATAAGATGGAGAATTCCAAAAGAGGCTTGTTGCCTTACAGAGATGCAATTCATTTTTCATAGGAACAATGTCCTAAGAAACCTCAAGAAGTTGACGATATGAGACATATTTCCTATGCTTCTGCAGTTGGGAGTTTGATGTATGGAATGTATACTAGATCTGACATATGCTACTTAGTAGAGATCGTGAGTAGATATCTGTCCAATCTCAGACGTGATCATTGGACGACTGTTAAGTATATCTTAAAGTATCTTAGGAGAACAAAAAACTTAATGTTCATATATGGTGCTAAGAATTTGGTCCTTACTTGATACACTGACTCTAATTCTAAACTGATAAAGATGCTAGAAAATCTATATCAAAATTAGTATTCACTTAAAATGGAAGAACACTAATGTGAAAAAATGTAAAACTAAATTGTACTACCTTATTATAATTATGCATCGTGGTGGCATTGCAATAACTCATATACTTGTTGAGCAAATTATGTCTGGTTTACAAAGTCCTTCATGACTAAAATGTTTGAAGGTAACCTAAAAGAGTTTAAGTCTACAAAGTTTGTGCACTACATGTGGGAGAATATTTGAGTGCATGCCGTAGTTTATTGTATATTCATATGTTTATTGTACTCGTGTTTTATTCTATCACGGTTAAATTCAAAGTTGTTTTATCCCACTAGGAGTTTTGATGCAAGTGGAAGTTTGTTGAAACTTATGTCCTAAAACTTGTAGTTTGTAATTTAAGATTATATCTTTTTCAATAAAATTTTTATTGATGACTTATTAGTCAAAATTGAATATTATAATCTTAAATCCAATAAACTAAAATCCAAAGGCCATCTTGAGTAAATTTAAACTTTATGTAGTGATATAAACATAGATCAAGGTTGAGTATATAGCCTAAACGGTCTATAGTATATGAATAAGGTTGGGTACCTTATTCAGAGCACACTATAGTTGCGGCTCGCTTTGTAGTTAGTAAAAACGATGTGATCTTGAATCATTCATGTAAAGACACAAAAGTGAGACATCCTATAGAAGATATGGACATGAGGCATCTTATGTAAATAATTTATATAAGACTGAAACCATGAAATAGTCACTTTTACATTATAACATCATTGACCGAGTAAAACTGAATATTTCGATTATTAATGACCTATGTAACTTAATCTTAATCCTAAACTAACTATAAATTTATGTTCACATGAAGTTGTTTTTTAGATCTGCATAAGTGAGGGCGGCTCAACAATAGTGGTCCAATAACCCTCCTATTTCAGAAGTAAAATCGGAAGAATAGCTAAGGACGACATAAGTGCAAGATGAAATTCACTCCTACCTGCTTTAGGGTTAGTAGATAGATTGTTCCCTTAAGGACTAAATCTAGATCTTGAACAAGGGACCTCACCATCTCATTTGCTTAAGAAGGATTTGTTGGGTTTTATGTCCTAAAACTCGTAGATAGTAAATATAATCCTTTGACTGTTATTAATAAAGTATTATTATTATAATTTCAATTAGTGTTATTTGTTATATTATTAATTTTGTCTTAATAACCTAAATCCAATAAACTAACATCCTAAGTTGTTTGATGAGTATTGAATAGTATGTAGGACATATAGGGATCAATGTTTGAGATACAACTTAAATGCTTTATACTATAAGGATAAGGCTGGGTACCTTATCCTGGTAATACTATGAATACGACTCACTTTGTATTTGATACAAACACAATGATTCAACGCGTTTTGTGTAGGTGACATGCGAGTGAGAGTATCCTATGCAATAAGTTTGCTCCGAACCACGAAATAATAACCACTAGATGTAACTTCGTTAACTAGTTAGGTTTCTATTTCATTAGGATGACCTAGATAACTTAGGCTTAATCGTGAGTGTATTATAAACTCCTATTGCAAGGGATTGTCCTTTGATTTGTACGTGTGAAAGTGGTCAGATTACCGACTCAATATGCTTATCATTTTGGGGACAAGATCGAGTTGGAAGTTGGAAACACTATCATACAATATGGAATTCACTCCTTCCCGACTTTAGGATAAGTAGATAAGTGTTCCCTTAAATGGTGTCTTTGGGACTTTAACAAACGGTCCTATCCTCTCTATGGCACGAGAGAGGTTTCTGTTTAGTGGTTGGACCATAAACAGGTTGTTCATTAGAGGAGCATTGGTATTTAAGAACTAGAAGTAACCTAGGGGTAAAACGATAATTTGATCTAGCTGGTGTTACGAACAGTTGTGAAGGACTAACTTACTGGTATTGGTTTATATACGTAGACACATATATATATCTAAGTGAGAAGAGTTCAATTGTGGGTCTTTAGTGGAGTGTACACATAGTTATCGAATATTGATTAATGTGGTTAATGAGTTTAGCCAATTAATCTTGTATCATTGTAGCTTCTAATCTGTAGGTCTATTAAGTCCCCTTCTTAGCTCGTAAAGGGTAACGAGATTTATGTTAAAATTTGATTTGAATATAAAAAATATGAATGCAGATTCATATTCAAAAGCTAAAAAATGATGGATATAGTCAAATTTGAAAAAGTTAACTTTGAAAAATCAAATTTTGACCGACTTTATATTCAATTATGATTTAAATTTTAAAAAAATAAATGCAAATTCATGCTCGGGAGTTCGGAATTAGTCAAGACGAACAAAATGGTAAAAAGTCAAAATGTTGGCTTTCAACTTGAAAAAGTCGATTTGACTTTGACTTGAATGATCAAATGACCATATTGCCCTTGGACTAAAGTTAGTCGATTTGACTCGGACTAAAATTAGTGAAAAAAATCCAACATTTTGTTAGATAATCCCATTGACATTTAGTAGGATAAGTCCTAGCCCACTAAATTCCACTAATAATTAGTGAAATGTTAGGTATTGAGATATACTGAACTAATTAGATGCATTTGTGCATTTTAATTAGATTATCTACAGGCTACTTTTCAAATGATTTAAGACTTTTTGCTAATTTTGCAACTTTGACTTATAAAATAAACCAAAAACAAACTTTCCTCTCAACTCTCAATCCTAAATCCTACCTCTAAATTCTATCTTCTAATTCCTTCACTTATCGGATTCTGCAACCCAGTTCTAAGTCCAAAGAATAGCAGATCAACACTAGTGGTGGTCCCAAATTCGTGTTCGTGAGGAGATTTTGATGATCAAAAAGCTTCAAAGGTATGAGTTTCCTATTAATCTAGTTTCATTTAATTAGGATAATATAATATTACATATTAATTTCTAAATGGTTTAGATGCAATTAGGGTAAAATTGATTTGTATCTCATTGTCCATCACCGTTACAAACATAATAAATAACCCCACCAACCAAATTTTAATGCACGATGTTATAGTCTAACACCGACGCTAAAAAATTGATTCCAAAACCACATATTATATTGCATTTATCACTCAGTTCAATGACATAATTTTGAATAAAATAAACTACATGGCAAGCAAACAAAATCTAATTACTGCCAACAATCTACTCAAGCCCATGGATAGAACACCAACTATCCTTCTAAAATTCGATTGTTTGATCTTTCATCCCATCCCCATCCTGACCTTATAATCTGGAAAAAAAAAAAATCCAACTCTAGGTTGGGACATCAAAAATTCAATTCACATTTTTGCAATTTCAATTTTCCAAAGGTCTGTAAAGGAAATTATAAAAGAGTATAAAATTTTAAACTATCCAATTCTCTTAACTAGAAAAAAAAACGTGATTCAAGCTCCAACTTTTAATGGGTTTCCCTAGCTGTTCTCACAAGATGAATTATGCGATACTGAAGCTTAGCATTTTCTTCAGCAACCATCTCAGCCTGCAAAAGAATCAAATAACCTTGAAATCTCTCCGCTTGAACCTTTCCATCTAGTCAAGGTGAAACACAAACATGGTGCACCAATTATACTTGCCTTTTTCCGTTCTTCGATTAGTGCATTGTTTGCGCTGTCTAGCTTTGTCTGGAGTTCACTTATCGTTTTGAGATGTTCTTCGTTATGGTCATCTGAACGGTTGCATGTGGATATTCAGAAGCATACAGTGCAGAAAGCATACAGTGCAGAAAAGTGCAGAAAAGACATTCGTTTTATATTTTCGTTCATGTCAGCTATGAAGCACGGACATTCCATTTTAGATTGAGCGTCCGTATGATTCTTTCGCTAGAACGGAAAAACAGCCAACACTCACCTTTCTTACTCAAGAGAGCAGCTTCTAATCTTGACAAACGATCCTTGAAATACATTAGTACATTAACATAAGTATAGATATAGCGTAACAGGAAGATATCCAAAATCAACAATGTCTTAGAAACTTCTAAACGAGAGAATTACAAAATAGTGATTGCAAATAGTTATATGGTAGCTAAGTGCGAGTTGTAATAAATGGAAACTTCAACTATTGTAATCGATGGCTCAAACATTGAATGGACTATAATAGCCCAATCCGCTTTAATCACGTAGGGCCCCAACTCCCCCTTAAGATGTTTGACCCAGGAAATACGGGAAGTGGTGTTACCTTGTTTGGCCAAAGGAGTTCTTAAACCCACAGGGGGCCTCATAACTAAAAATATATCAATTCTATGACTTGTTAATTCCTTACATCGTGGACTCCATGACTGACCAACTTTCCAAACTAACTTAAATGTCCCCTTACGAATATCTAAGTCCTAACCTTGGACAACCAATACCTTGCTACCCTGCATTTGGCCTCCAAATTTCTGTCCATAATTGCAACCCTTGCACTTTTGAAATATATGACAGAATCCATACATTGACGAACAAAGAAAAAGGGGGTGAACAAGTGCAATATCTATATCTATATTCTAGAGAAGAAATAATAAAAAATTCCGAGAATTATCTCTCTCTACTTTTCTCTAAAAAATGTGAGAAAATCTTTAAGTGATGGGGAAGTCCAAGATAGATCGGAAGGAATTCTTCGTGGGGTTGGCAGGGAAGGTTAGAAAAATTTATATCGTGAAAAGAAATGGTAGGAAATTCGGTAACTGGAACTGGACTTCAGGAACTCAGCTTGGATTAGGGACTAATCTTCTTCCAGGTTTTGGAAAGAGTTGGAGATCTTTGGCAGAAGAGATTTCAGTATTGCTGCCGGGGTCTGGAAGGGCTGATCAGAAGTCAGGTTCAGTGACCCAACCAGCTAAGGCTTGGTTGAAGAAAGGGAAAGAAGGGTTTCAGGTTTCAGCAGTCGAGTGATTCTTAAAGAAAATAAGAGAACGGAAAGCACACAAAAGGATGGGGATGAGGAGAAGAAGATGATAGAAGAAAGTGGAAAGGGGATGGATTTTGCATTTGACTGGTATTCGACGGTCATAGTTAAAAAATCAAGAGCAGCATCAGGTTGGGGGCCCTGAAGCAGTTGTTTGAATGGAGTCGGTTCATTTGCTGTGGTTTTAAAAAGTTTTTGTGCTAATCTTGCAGTTAGAATTTGTGGAATTATGGGAGTAAGAGAGCCTCTCCAGAGGTGGGGCCTGAGAGGTCTAAATGTTAAAAATCGATTCTTGGAATGTTAGGGGTTTCGAGGGCCATACCTAGAGGAGGTTGGTGGAGGTCCTTTGCCAAGAGGAGCCGAACATAGTCATCTTGATGAAACCAAAAGAAATGATTTCTGTAGAAGGAGAGTGGCCAGTATTTGGAAACGTAGAATTGGATGGCAATGGTGAAGACTTCTGGGCTACTGGACTTATATGACCCCCCAAGGATCAGAGGAAGGAACTTGTTTTGGGATGAGTTGGGAGATCTCTTTGATTATTGTGGGCTGAGATGGTGTCTGGCGGGGGATTTTAATGTTGTTCGTTCCCTGGTGAGAAAGCGTCTGGCGGGAGAATTTCTAGATCTATGAGATGCTTTAATAAGGATATTGATGAGTGTGGTTAATTTGACCCGCTGATGGATGGAGGCAAGTATACTTGGGTTAACAATAGGGCGGCCACAAGAATTGATAGCGTTCTTTTGTTGAAAGCGTGGATGGAAATTTTGGGAATCCTAGGTTGCTAAGAGGGTCTAGAATTATCTCGGATCACTGGCTCGTTATCTTAACCAATGATAGACTCAAGTGGGGTCCTTGTCCCTTCAGGTTTGAAAATATGTGGTTGGATCATCCGTCCTTCAAAGCTAACTTGCTGGTGTGGTGGAATGAGAGGGTCCAAGGAAGGTGGGAAGGCTATAGGTTTATGGAAAAGTTGAAAAGTTTAAAGGGTAAGCTTAAAGGGTGGAATAGAGAGGTTTTTGGAGACATGCGATTGGAAAAAAAGAAAGCCAAACCAAGATCGATGATTTAGAGTTAGAAGGACCTATGGATAGAGATCTTAAGGAGGAGAGGGTAGTTTGAAAGGGCCCTTGCGGAGTTGATCAGGAAATAAAGGGTGAGTTGGAATCAGAAATTGTAGAATCAAATGGGCTAAGGAGGGAGGCTGTAACACTGGTTTTTCCATAGGAGTGGCTAATGGGAGAAGGAATAAGAATCACATTGATCTTTTGATCCTTGATAATGGTGCTGGTACAAGGAGAGGGAGGGGAAATTCTTAAGATGGAGGGGAAATTCTTAAGTCTTTCTCCAATCTTTTCTGTCCTGCAGTGAGTGTTAAGCCCTTCCTAGAAGGGATTGAGTGGAATCCCATTTCGCCTAGGAAGATGAAGAGCTGGTGAAACATTTTTCTTTGGAAGAGATTACAGTGGCTGTTTTTAGTTGTGAAGGAAACAAATCTCCTGAGCCGGATGGGTTCTCTATGGCTTTCTTCCAAAAGCACTGGCATCTGATTAAAGGGGATTTGGAGGGAGTCTTTAAAAGAAGTTTTTTGAAAGAGGTATTTTGAACAATTTGAGGTTGGAAACTTAGAGCTCATTTGGTAACGTTCCCGTTCCTTGTTTCCTCTTTTTTTAGAACAAGAAATAAAAATGTGTTTGATAACTGTTTCTTTAGAAACAAAATGTGTTTGATAACTATTTCTTGTTTCCTGATTTTCTTCGAAATTTATTTTTTATTTTATTTATGTTATTTTATTCATATCTAATTCAATTAAACATTAAACAAAAATATATGTCCTCCATTAAACATAAAAAATAAAATTATCAAAAGTTCATTTAATACAAAGAAGTATCCATGAACAAATAAAAATTATAACATAAACATAAAATTGTATCTATCCTTCTAATGTTGCCCAAATTTGATTGGCAATATCATCTCTCACTTGGGCCATTTCTCTTAGACGATATCAACTCACTTTTTAATCCATCAATTTCCACAACATCATCAATATTTTGTGACATCTAGAATGTAATATTAATTTTAAAGTAAGTTATTATGTCCTCAATATTTAAAATTGAAAGAAACAAAACAAAAGTTAACCTTTAACTCTACTATCTATGATACTTTAGAAAAAAAACCACAACGAAAACCCAAATCCGCGCAAAGAGGAAGACGAAAACTATGGATCTGACGAAGTGAAAGAGTCAGGCGAAAGCTTTGGATCCAGTGAGGAGGAAGAGTCCGGTTTGTAGAGGAAGATGATGAGAGGCGAAGAGGAAGAGTCCGACTTGTACGATGAGAGGCGAAGAGGAAGAGGATGGTTATTTAGGGAAGACAATGGAGATAAGAGGAATAAAAAGAAAATAACGTGGAGAGGAAAATGTAAAAGGAAAAGGAAACCAATGGAAAAATAATGAGAAAAAGGAAAAGAAAATCAATAGAAAAATAATTAGAAAAAGGAAACGGAAACCAATAAAAATAATTGAGAAAAAGGAAAAGGAAACCAACAAAAATAATTGAAAAAAAAAAGGAAACCAATAAAAATAATTGAGAAAAAGAAAAAGAAAATAAATAGAAATAAATTGAGAAAAAAGAAAATAAACCAATAGAAATAATTGAGAAACAAAACGAAAGAAATTATTTTTTTTTCCCAATAATTCTTTATAAAATGGGAAACGTTTCTACTTTTCTTTTAGAATGAGAAATAAGGAACGTTACCAAACACCTCCGTTTCTTAAGAAAATAAAAGCATAAATAGGAAACAGGGAATGAGAACGTTACCAAACGGGCCCTTATTGTTTGATCCTAAAAAGAATAATGCCAACAGAATTAGGGAGTTTCGACCTATTAGTCCTATCACTAGTGTTTATAAGATTTTGGCTAAGGTTCTTGCTAGGGGTGAAAAAACCGACCTGAACTGATTCGTTCGGGTTCGACCGATTTGAAACAATAGTATTACCAAACCGAACCGATTCGAGTCGGTTCGATTCTAAAATTAACCGATTAGGTTAAAAACTTAAAAATAGGTTTCTTCGTTCTTCGTCATTTCATTCTGCTGCATTTCGTCTTTTTTTTCTTCGCCCCAACCCCTGATCACTCTGCTGCATCATTTCGTCTTCACCTCTTTCATTCTTGTTCGTCATTTCGTCTTCGCCTCAACCCCTGACCGTTCGTTATTTCGTTTTTGCACTTCGCCATTTCGTTGTCACTCGTCAGATAGCATTTTCACTGTTTTCCCATCTCTTTGCTTTATTGTCTATGACTCTGTGGGGTTTTGTTGTTTAGAACACTTTCCTCGAATAACTTTTTGATGGGTTTTGATTTCTTGATTTCTTGAAAGTAGAAATAGTGTTTAATTTAAGATCTGGTGTTGATGCTGCCACTGAAAAAAATACCCAGGCGATGGTATTGATGTGTAAGTTATAATGTATTTGTTCATTAATTTTCTTGAGAAGATCAGACTCCCATTTATAGGTCTCATCGGACAATGCACCCCTTTACCATTATGTATAAATGGACTACGAAGTTGCAGTTGTTCATGTTTTTTACCATTCTATATAAATGGACAATGCACCCCTTTGTTCATGTTTTTTTACCATTCTGTATATTTATCAAAGAATATAATAACGATTGGGTGAACAAAATAGCTGTTTGCCTATTTACCATTCTACTTATCAATCACAAAGTTGGTACATTGTCCTAGTTGAACAAAATACTAAAAAAATTATTGGGTGAATTGAAGTCCAAATATAGCTATTAGTAAGGCAATGACTACATGATGTGTTTGATGGGAAATTCTTTCGGAAAATGCTGTTTTTCTCTGAGGTCCACGCCCCAAGCCCTTGTAAATTTAAGAATTTCAAGTCAATGTAACCAACTATTTGGTAAAAGTTCATTCTGTCCATTCAACATTGTTGGTTTAGTTTTCCATTCTCACAAACCAATTGCTAGAGCCAATCAGACCAAAAACTGACGAAGACGAACCAAAATGTAGACCAATGAGCATCCCTACGTGTCACTGTTTGTTTTGTGTTTTGTCCATGTTCATCCTTCTTCAGTGGCAATAATGATATTGCTTGACAAGTCACTGTCACTCAATATTTAGAATTCTACACTTATATCTTTATTGTTAAGACTGGTATCATGCTATTGGAACACACACACACAACAGTAAGAACTTTCTGATGAGAAACTGGTATCATGCTATAAAACCAACTTGTTTTTTTAAGCCATTAACCCCCTTAATTTTTTGTCAATGAGACATGTGTATGTTTAAATGATCTCCTCAAATAACTTCGACTTAATGTGCAGTATAGTTAAATTTAAATGAATGAAATAAGATAGCAAAAAACGAAGGATTTATACAAGTTCAATATTGTTTTTCTTTGCCTGAATGCTATATATTCATTTCATACCTCAAGTTAAAATTTGAGTGTTTTTTTAGTCATCGTAGACGAGACTTCAAAACAAAGTTGTTCTAGTCCAGTGTTAGGAAAAACAAAACCGGTTAAACCACCATCATCAGTATGGGAATATTTTATAAAAGTAGAAGGATGTGATCCTAAATATCCTAGGGCTGCTTGTAAACATTGTGGGATTTCGTATGCTTGTGATTCCAAAAGAAATGGTACCACTAATTTAAAAAGACATTTAGAAAAATGTAAGAAGTATGTAAATCCATTGGACGATAATGTTGAAGGACCGGGAGATTCTGAAAGTAGTTTGATGGCTACGTCCTTCACTCAAGAAAATTGTAGAACAATGCTTGCTAGTATGGCTATCTTGGATGAATTGCCATTTAAGTTTGTAGAAAGTGAAGGGTTTCACCAATTTTGTCGAGCATTAAATCCAAAGTTTGTGATTCCATCAAGAGTAACCGTTGCAAAGGATTGTTTCCAAATGTATATGAGGGAGAAAAAAAGTTAAAAAATGCATTAACTTGAAGTGGCCAAAGAGTTTGTTTAACAACAGATACATGAACTTATGTGCAAAATATTAATTATATGTTTATAACGGCTCATTTCATTAATGATGATTGGAACTTGCATAAAAGAATTTTGAACTTTTGTCCAATAGCTAATCATAAAGGAGATACAATAGGTAGAGTCATTGAAAAGTGCTTCAAAGGTTGGGGTATTGATAGGCTCTTTATTGTAACAGTTGATAATGCGAGTTCAAATGATGTAGCCATTGCCTACTTGGTTAAAAAGTTTAAAGGCAGAAATGAGTTATTCACATTAGATGTTGTGCTCATATTCTTAATATAATTGTTAGTGAGGCATTAAAAGATTAGCATGTGTCTATCATTCGAATCAGAAATGCTGTAAAGTATGTTAGGTCATCTCCTGCTATATTGCAAATATTTAAAGATTTTGCTAAAGAAGATAAGATGTCAACAAAAAATTGTCTTACGATGGATGTTCCAACACGATGGAATTCTACTTTCACTATGTTGGATGGAGCAATTAAGTATCAAAAAATGTTTGAAAGATTAGAGGAGCATGACCCTAGATATTAGCCAAAGGATGATATTCTTACTGCTGAAGATTGGGATAATGCAAAAGTATTTGTAAAGTTCCTAAAGACTTTTTTAAAGGTAACAATCAAGTTTTCTGCATCTATGTCTGTGACTTCAAACATATTTTTTCACGAACTTTGTTTGATCCAAGAAATAATTCGTGAATATTCATCATATGAAAATGCATTATTGAGTCAGATGACATTAAGCATGCAGACAAAATTCAACAAGTATTGGGGTATAACTACAAGTGAGAAGACTAATTTACTATTGTATGTTTATGTAGTTCTTGACCTTAGGTACAAGCTAACTTATGTGAATTATTGTTTTAGTGAATTTTTGGAGGAAGATTGTGTAAAAATATGGACGAATAAGGTTGAAGAAGCATTTCGTCGATTGTGTGATGATTATTATATGAGAATGTCAAAAGAAAAATATTCACAAACACAATCATGTACACCTATAGAAGGATTTGGCTTTCAAAGTCAAAGTGGAATACCTTCTATCTCATCTAGTGGATCTTATAAGGCACGTGTTGTTGTTCATATAATATTTAAACAAAGTAACAAAACATGTCTAGATGATGCTAAAACAGAGGTGACTCGTTATCTGGATGAGACTCATATAGAAGATGAATATTTAGATTTGCTAAATTGGTGGAAGGTGAATTCCTCTCGATTTAAGATCATTAGCCAAGTAGCCAGGGACATCTACAGTATTCCTATATCAACTGTGCCTTCTGAGTCCGCCTTTAGCACTGGAGGACGGGTGTTAGATTCTTTTCGAAGTTCTTTAACTCCTCAAACTGCAGAGGCACTCATTTGTGCTCAGAATTGGATTCAATCTAAACCTTTGGATGACATGACTGAAGAAATTGACGGGGCTGAAGAAATTGACGGGGCTGAAGAAATTGATGAAGGTAATATTCTTTTTGAAGTACGCATTTAAAATTTTCAATTATCCCATATAAGCTAACAGTTTGTCATTTTGATCTAGAATTCATAAACATAGAAAGGAGTTGGAAGCCACATTTGAGAATCTGAATAATGACTATGGTTTAAATCCCTACTCTCAAATCTTTATTTACATTTTTTTGTTTTAAATTGTTAACTTGTTAAATATTGAATCTTGTTCTTTTAGAGTCTTGAAGCACAGTGATGGAAGCACTTTGGGTTATACGAACAAGGTGTAACGTAGACAATAGATTCAATTGTAGGTAAAAGAGAATTTAACGTATTTGAATAACTTTTTTGTTGCCATTGCTTCAAATGCCCATCTGTGTTCTGGCTTAATGATGTTTGAGGTTATTGTTTAAATAAGAAACCAAGCTTTGGTTTACATTGAAGCATTTCTCGGATGGGCTGGCATCGATGTTGTTATTGTGTTTGAATATGCATGATTGAAACTTAACTCTACCTTCTAAAATAGTATTGTGTTAGTTTGTTTTATATGACTATGCTGTGGAATTTTCATTATCTATTGTGCTTTCTGTCTATTATTGATTTTTTTTCCTTTTCCAGTATCTCAAAGAATAGTGTGTATTCTTTGCTGCAATCTTCCATGAATGGCACCCTTCAAGCTTTTAACCATTGCATCTCAAACAAGAACACAATCTTCCATGAATGGCGCCCTTCAAGCTTTTAACCATGATTTGCCCTTTGGTACTTATGAATCCAGCTCTGTATAGGTTTTTACTTTCTCATTTACCTTTTAGGTGTTTGAAGAAATGATAAAGTTAGAGAATCATTTTGTTTTTTTGTCGTTGTCTGAATGGGTTGTACGGAGAATTTAAGGGATTATGAGAATGATTGTGAGAATGTCCTTGCTGACGGAGATATAGATGTTTGGTTTTGAATTGTGTATTGGAAAAAAGAAAAACTCGACCCGAATGTGGGTCGGGCTCTGCTACTAAATTAACCATACATTTCGGGTCGGGTCGATTTTGAAGGAAACCCAACCCGATCCAATTACACCCCTAGTTCTTGCCATCTGGTTAAGGAAAGTGTTGCCCTCAACTATTTCTGAAGCTCAGGGTGCTTTTCTAACAGGAAGATAGATTTTGAATCAACCTCTTATTGCGAATGAGGCAATAAAGGAGTATAGGTCGAAGAAAAAGGAGGGAATTTTAATTAAGCTTGATTTTGAAAAAGCATATGATCAAGATGAAAAAAAGGCTTTGGCTATAAATGGAGAATGAGGATATGAGGTGCATTAGGAACATGAAATACTCGATTCTCATCAATGGTTACCGAAAAGGGTCGATTCAAGCTTTTAGGGGTTAAGACAAGTGGGATTCTTTGTCCCCTCTTCTCTTCTTACTTTTGGTGGATGTCTTAAGTCGTCTCATTAGTAAAAGGGCTGAAGGGAACATTATTGACCCTTTTAGAACTTGCAGAAATGAAGTTACCCTATCACATTTAATTAACGGAACTACCTTAATCACGTTTGAGAACTCCCCTTATTCTAGGTGAACCCCCACAATAGTAATAAGAATACCCCTGATTAAACAAATAGTTAAATAACCCCAAGAAAGCTAAACAGATTTTAGACTAATCAAAGATCAAGAAGAAAGGAGACCTAACTTCAAGATTTCGAACTCTCCCCAAGCTAATTGATCAAACTAGATTGAAAGTCCTAAACATGCATTCTAACACAAAATATAAAGAAAAGCATGAAGCTTGAGAGAACACTCTATGAGAAATTTCATTCAAATTCAAGTTTTCATTCATAAAAAATGTGGAAACTACAACCGTAACACAACATTTAATTATATGCCCTTTCAACTACTCTAATAAATGAAAATACATAACATTAAATAAGTACATATTAAAGATGTGAATGAATCTAGAAATGTATTAAAGATGTGAATGAATCTAAATTTCTACATTCATTATGACCCATGGGTGTCCAAATGACTCTTGAAGTTCCAACTCGTCATTAAAGGCAGAAAATTTAGCTTGAAAGTTAATCGTTCTATGCAAGCTAACAATGCCAATTATTAACTTATCAGCATTTGCAATTTGCATACGAGAGTCTGTTGTTCTGTTTTGGGAAGGAAGAGTCTTAATCATATGGTTGCTTTCTTTGAGTAGTTGTCTAGTTTAAAAATTAATAAAAGCAAATGCACCATTCTAGGCATTAATACAAACGATACTAAGCTTCAGAGATGGGCAGAGGTAAATTTGATTGTGAAGTTGGTTCCTTCCCTTCGATGTATCTTGAGCTCCCCTTGGGGGACAATCCGAGGGCTATATCTTTTTGGGATTCCGTTTGCGAGAACATTTGAAAGAGGTTGGAGGGATGGAAGAAAGGGTTTTTCTCAAAAGCAGGGAGATCAACTCTAATTAGATCTTTGAGTGGAATTCCGGTGTATTACATGTAGCTCTTTAGAATTCCTAGTTCGGTTTGTAAAGGTATTGAGAAGTACATGAGAGATTTCTACGAGAGGGGTCAACGAAGGTCATGGTTCCCTTTTGGTGATTTGGGAGGTGGTGGGGCATATAGTTAATAAGGGGGGTTAGAGATTGGCAATCTTAGAATTCACAATAGAGCGTTGTTGGCTAAGTGGCTCTGGCATTTCTCTCTTGAAACTGATTCTTGATGGCATAGGATTATTGTAAGTAGGCATGACGCCCATCCCTTTGAATGGTCTTTGAAAGGGGTTAAAGGCACACACCGAAATCCTGGAAAGAATATTTCCTTTGAGCTTCCCACTTTCTCTTGGTTCACTAGTTTTGTGGTGGATGGTATTGGTTAGGATACGTGTTTCTGGGAGGATCATTGGGTGAGAGAGAGTTCTCTTTGTTCTTTATTTCCTCATCTCTATCATTTATCCTCGTTCAAAAACAACATGGTTTCAGATTGTCTGGTTAGTTTGGAGAATCCTGCGTCTTTTCTTTTGAGTTCCGTCATAATTTGACCAATAGGGAAGCGACAGAGGTTACCTCTCTTCTTTCCTTGCTTGGGAGGTGTATTTTTAGTAGAGGTTTGACAAGTAAGTCCTTGTTTAGTCTTTTGTTAGATTCATCTCCATACTCTGAGTCGGTTTTTGATGTGGTCTAGAGGACGAAGGTTCCCAAGAAGTTAGGTTCTTTATCTGGCAAGTCTTGCTTGGGCGTGTTAACACTGTGGATAGGCTTGTTAGGAAGAGGACTTTGTTTGTCGGCCCTTTTTGCTGTATGCTTTGTCAAAAGGCAAAGGAAGATCTTGATCATTTGTTCTGTGACTGCCAGTATGCGAGGGCTGTGTGGAGCTCTTTCCTGCAAAAGTTAGGTGTCAGTTTTGCTGGCTCTAGGAGTGTTAGAGTGACGATCGAGGAGTTCCTCCTCCATCTGTCCTTTAAAGATGAAAGGGGCTTTCTTTGAATGGTCGGGGTGTGTGCTATTATTTAAGACATATCGGGCAAGAGGAAAGGGCAAATTTTTACGGGTAGGGAGAGGGAGCATAGTGAGATTTGGTCTTTGCTAGATTTCATGTTTCTCTTTGGACTTCAATTTTGAAGCTTTTTGTAATTATTCTATAGGTGACATCTTACTTAGTTGGTGCCCCTTCTACTAGTTGGGGTGTTTTGGTGGGCTGGATTTTTTGTATGCCTGTGTATTCTTTCATTTTTTCTCAATGAAAGCTCTATTCTAGGGAGGAAATGGACCTTGGTTTCCATCTCGATAGAATTCATTAAGATAAACCAAAATTTAAGCAAAAGTCCAAGCGCCTAATAAGCATGTCTAATAATCAAAGCAACATAGATGCCCAATGGTAACAGCAATGTGTTCCTAGTATGACTCACAAATCACAACAAACATGTTGCCAATAAGAAATCCACATCTTTTATATTTGTTAAAGAATGTTATAAATGAAACGGAACTACGGTAGAGTAATCATAGTCTTGTTCTAACTTAGTATTATAAAAGGAATATTTTTTTTTGTTTGAAACCAGAATAGGGAACAAACGAAGCACAAACTTAATGACCAAGAGGGCTACAAAACGGCAAATCGCGGGAAGGAACGCCTTCAAGCCAAAGACGGTGAACTTTCTCCCAAAACCCCCTTGAAAATTTGAAGAATCCCAATCGGCAAGACAGCAAGCAACCATATTAATAAATCTAGGTATGTAATGCAAACCAATTCCCTCCAAAGTCCCTTTTTTTATTCACTTGTTGAACCCAAAGAGCTAGTAGGTCAACTAATGGTGATTGGTTCGTAGTATTCTAATATCTTGATTAGGCCAAATATAATCTTTTGTGATAACCATGAATGTCTGAACTATCTTACAGACATCTCAGCCGATAATACAAGAAATCTTCTGACCTTACAATGCTTGGCATTCTCATAACACACACAAACACATAAACATACATACATTAATCCCAGAGAAGTAAACACTGGTTCCAACTAAGGTCCAAGACAAGTATTATCTGTGTACACCTTTGATATTTTGACAAGTGGTACGATACGAGTAAATATTAGTACCATACTACAATAGAACTGGAAAATTTTCCATAATCGAAGTACCGTATGGTAGCCATAAAGAAGAATTAAACTCCATTTTCCTAAACCTAGAAGACTAGTCCAAAACTCATCACTCACAGTAGTTCATTTTCCATACATTTCATATCTTTCCACGGTGGTCAGAAAACAAAAAAACAAGCAAAATCGCAAGGATACACATTTAAAAATCGAAGCAAAGATGATAGGAGGTGGAGGGTTTAGATTTACAAGGGAAAGAGGTAAAAAAATGGAGGGTTTGGAATCAAACCTCGGCTTGAGAAGCCCTTTGAAAGAAGGGCTTCAAGGTCTGCTCGAGATCGTGGTTGCCTCCACCATGTGGTTCCGCCATTGTTGCGAAAGCTCCAACTTCGAAATGAAGATGCCAGAGGTTTGGTTGCACTAACACCTCTTCTAAATGAAGATGCTTGGGGAATTACCAAATGGTAGGCCCGGGAGGGTAACAGGTTCTTTGGATGGCCCACTTGAATTATTGGCAGAAGAAAAATAGAAAAAACATGTGATTTTAGGCAAATGTTTCAATATCTAGTTAATTTTTTTAAATAGGATTTTGAGATTTTTATTTATCATTTTGTCCTTCGCATTAATTATAGGGTATTTTAAAAAATATAACAAAACGGCCAAAGAACAATTCCAAAAACGAAAAAAATCCACAAGCCTACAATAAAAAATACAAAAAAATGTCTTACCAACTAGGCTGTCAACAACGTGCGGAATATATTTGGTAGAAGATCGTTTAGATTTGATTATTGTTTGGTACACGATCGTTTAGATTTGGATAGTCAAATTTAAACGATTTATTTCTTCAATTATATTGGTTACACGATCGTTTAGATTTGGCTACACGCTCGTTTACATTTGGCTACCCCAAATCTAAACCATTCATTTTTTAAAAAATTTAGTACATGATTGTTTAGATTTGGTTAAACGAATTTTTTTAAGATTCTTTTGATATACGATCGTTTAGATTTGTTTAGACGATTATAGAAAGGAATCAGATTTAGTTACCCAAATCTAAACGACATAAAAAAAAGATGAAAAGAAATCGCAACAGAAAAAAAAGGAAGAAAGACTAAAAAAATTGTAGAGGAGAAGAAAGACAGAAGGACAAACTTGGAATATTTAAATAATTGCTAACTTTATAGGCTTTGTTGCACGAGCCATAAATATTTTAGTAGTTTGTTATATTTACGAAAATTTCCTTGATTATAAATATTCTTTATTTTCGAAAACATATAATATAATACCATAATTATTTTATATCACATTTATTATGTATCTTATAACTTACCTATTTAATATATTAAATAAATAAGGGGTCTTTTCAAAAATATAAAAAAGAGGCAAAATATTTACATTCTATAGAACAATTCCAAAAATAGAAAAAGCTTAGAGGCCCACTGTGTAAAATACCAAAAATGTTCCGTCAACCACGTTGTCAATAATGTGCGCGTAATATATTTGCGATTTATACACGGTCGTTTAGATATGATTCAATATATACGCGATCGTTTAGATATGGCTACAAGGTGATCGTTTAAATATGATTATAATTTATACGCGATCGTTTAAATATGGCTACAACACAATCGTTTAGATATGACTACAATTTATAAGCGATCGTTTAGGTATGACTACAATTTATATGCGATCATTTAGATATGGCTACAATTTATCTTGTCAATCCATCGTTTAATTTTGTTACATGATTGTTTAGATTTTGGAACCCAAATCTAAATGATTTTTTTTTTAATTTGGTACACGATTTTTTTTAATTCTTTTGGTACACGATTGTTTAAATTTATTTACACTATCGTTTACTTTTTTTTTACACAATCGTTTACATTTGGCTACTCCAATCTAAATGATTTTTTTTTTAGAATTTTTTCAAGATTTTTTATACATGATTTTTATTTTTTTACACGATCATTTACTTTTTTAAAACGATCTTTTACATTTGGCTACTCTAATCTAAATGATTTTTTTTCAAGATTTTTTATACACAATCTTTTATTTGTTTTACACGATCGTGTACATTTGGCTACTCCAATTTAAATGATTTTTTTTTCAAGATTCTTTATACACGATCTTTTAGATTTTTCTATTTTGTTGTACACAGTCTTATACACAGTCGTTTAGATTTGGTTACTCAGATGTAAACGCAAAAAAAAAAAAAAAGGAAAAGTAGAAAGACGATGGAAAAAAATTGAAGCGAAAAAAAAACGAAGAGGAAAAGAAGAAAAACGCTGGAAAGATTAAACAACATAAATAAAGAATTAAAAAATAAGAAAGATGATGGAAAGAAATTGCAGAAAAGAAGAAAGACGAAATCAGAGGGGAAGACGAGGAAGACGAAATAACAGGAGGAAGACGAATCGCGAGAAAGAAAAGAAAGATGGAAGGGCAAACCTAGAATATTTTAAAAATAGCTAACCTTATCGGCTTTGTTACACGGGCCGTAAATAGTTTACAGTTTTGTTACATTTATGTAAGTTTTCCAATAAATAATGTATTTATTTTCATTTAATTATAGAATATCATTTATTAAAGATTCATTTTGAATATTGTATAAAATTTAGGCAATTATAGTAAAAATATATTAAAGAATTTCCACAAAATTATTTAATTTGTGTTGATTGCATATCATCCGTGCTTCCTATTTTCGCTCTCCCCATCCAATTTTTCGGCGTCATAACCTATCACTTTATCCTTCAATTTCTCTCCTTTCCAATCTCTCTCTTTGTCCTATTTTGATCATCTCCTTCAAGTTATCTGGTGAGTGCATATTTCTTTCATATTATTGATTATGTTTATGAAATGTTGACATATATAATTCCAATTTAATTTTTTGTTGAAGTTTTCGATCAATAAAATTTACAATAAATGAAAATTCCGGTTATTTCCTTTCATTTAATTGTTTCATGTTATTAACTTTGTTTCTTAAATTATGAATTATAGTATATAGTCAGTCAAGTATAATCATGTCTTTTCCCTTTCTTCTTTAAATAGTATTGTACAGTGGATATAATTATATTACATCCATTTTCGATGAGTGCATATGTATGTTTTAAATAATACTCGCATATGTTTTAATTATAACAAACTATATCTACAAGTATGATAGACACAATATATGATAAGATTTTACAAATTATTCTAATATATGAAAATTAATGCAAATTTGATAAATATATAATAAGTATATATCCTAAATTATTAAATTACGTAGAATATATGAAAAACAATGTAAAACGAAAGAAAATGATGTGGTATATATATTAGACTGACTGTAAATAGGGGTATATACTGTAAATCACGTGGTATATATACTCCATTTACTGTAAATTTTCTTTATCAGAAAATTTTACCGAAAAATTTAATCGACCACTAGAAGAAATCTAGCCTTTAATGTCGGTAGGGCTTTGATGTCACTTGGCAACTGACATCTTTGTGAGCATTATTAAAGGCCTTTAATGTCGGTTTATAACTGACATTAAAGGCCTCTTTAATGTCGGTTCAAAATCGACATTAAAGGCCTTCAATGTCGGTTATAAACCGACATCTTTGATGGTGTTATTGAAGACCTTAATATCGGTTTAGAACCGACATTAAAGATGCCTTTAATGTCGTTTCTAAACCAACATCAAAGACCTCTTTAATGTCAGTCTAAAAACGACATCTTTGACTTGTTTTAGACCCATTTTTTTAAATCTATTTTTATTAAATTATTTTATTATTGTCCATTTTTACAGACCGACGTTGGGTCCGTGTAGATAAATATTTTTTTCTTACGCCAAAAAATCAATGAAATTAGTATTATTTAAGAAACTATAATATTTGTCTTTTACATTTGTATACACAAAATGAAATCTAATGTTGTGTTTATATATACATTCTACAACAGTACATGAAAAAAGATCCTGATACAAGACTTAAATAATTAGAAATCTTAAATGCCTTCTCAGCCTTTAGTCTCCAACCTTCAACGGTCGCCTAAAGTAATCAATTTGAAATTAGTAAGCAATTTCCTAATGTCTTGTGCACCAAATGTTGACCTATTAAAAGAAAAGGAGCAATGTACCTGAGAATAGTATCAGAAAAAACATAATAGAAAGAACCGAATGTTGTAACTTGAAGTTAGTAAGCAAGAGAAGAACTTGTTTAAGAGAAAAACGCCCACAACTGACAAACTATTAACCCTTTGACTTAGACTTCAATAATACATAATTGTCTGGACAATTTCTACAAATCCTGTGGTAGTAACAGTTTCAACATGGATCCAAAATTATATTGCCTAATTTACAGATACGACTCAAAAAAGGATAGCATTTTTCAAGTGCCACAGTTGACAAGTCAAATATCCTCTGCTACAAATCTAACCATTGTAAAAGATAAAAAAAATTGCAATGCAGAAATTAGAGAATTGCTAGTTAATCCTCACTTATGAACATCAACCACAAATCTATTTTTAAATCAATAATCGATCTTCACCAACTCAAGATAGTGTGTGCTTCAGTCAAATACCTTAAAGTCATCACTACTTGATACAAGCATGGAAGGTTCATAATGTGAAAAATCAACACTTCAAGCTCGTTTTTCATGTTCTTCGTACTCCATAACACTATAAAATTACTTAACAAGCACCTTTTGTTGAATGAATTAAATACATCCTCACCTCAAGCCAGCAACATCATGTCCTCATCCATTATTTGTAACAATAAATCTAAAAGAAATTCGAAAAATCATGTTAGGTTCAAGAAAAGTACAACAATACAAATTACATACCAACTATGAGGCCAACAAAACAAGATTAAAAAGCATTCTCAAAGAGGAAGTGTACGAGTCATGTATTGTAACTAGCTAAAAGATGCCAACAACTATGGATGTTCACTTGATACTTTTATATTTTGAAGGGGATCAACAAAGATAATAAAAAGAAAAAAAATAGCGTGGGAGAAAAATACATAGATAAGTGTACACAGATGAAAAAAAATTCATGGTTAAGTATAATGTAACTATCATCTCATGGTGTTTTATTATAATTAGAGGATGTGATTCTAGCCTCTGCTCACATGGCTTAAAAGCAATCCAAGACATGTTCATACGAATCGTGAATCGACTGTGTAAGGTATAAGAAGTAACTTTTGAAGACCTGTAACGAAAGAACTTTTCTGAACCGCCTACTTTACCATAAAGCTACAAAATCAAATCACAAAGTCTAGGCTACAACAACATTCATTGAATCATCGAGCTTGAAAGATCCATCAACAACTAATGAGAAGTGAACTTAAAGGGGCAAAAAAGAAATTATGATGGCCATCATGCTGGTTCCTTCTTTCACTCATCTTAACCTTATATAGAAGCATATCTTCTTGCTTATATGCTTTTTTGTTTGGTGTTTGATGGATTTTTTAACTGTGTATTATCATAGGTATGATAATTGAAATGTCTTTAGAAACATATACTTACGCCAGCACTGTAAACACGATGATCCCCATCAACATGTTGTTTTGGAGAATCTATATGTTTAAATCCTCCACTCCTGAAATGGTTCAATAATTTTAAAGGCCAACAAACATATAATCAAATTTTTACAAAAAAGAACAAAATCATCTCATCATACAAAACTTATACTTTTGATATTGGAGCTAAGCACTGGACTTTCACCTGAAAACATGACAAAGTAAACTTTTTAAAGGAAGAAATCCCATATAAAATTCATGATCAATAACTCAAGCCTTCATATATTAGTTCTAAAGCTATTACATTTGACTGCAAATTAAACCAAAGAATGAACTTTGTAAAATTTGATTACAGGTATTGGTTTCAAAAGTTAATAAACATACATCTAAACTAGTTTTAGAAGATAAAGACTCAATCCACTAGCAACTTCCAATAAGAACTGATGCTTTGCTTGACAATTGTCATCCCAGTTTGCTCAAAAATTACAGATACAAATTACAATTTCAGCATGATTAACTTGAAAATTGACACAAGGAACAAAAACCTTCAATTCCCAAGTTGGATCATTGGATGGCATAAAATAATTGAACAAGCTAACCAATATGGAGGAATTTGAAAATGAGGAATAGAAATTCTAACAAATAGGTATGAATGGACGGTTATATTAAAGTAGCAAAAGCTAAACAAAGACCAAATAGAAGGTTAGAAGAACAAGAAACACTAAATATAATCTATTTCATAATCAAATTAAGTAAAACAAAACATACAATCTTTACTTTACAAATCACGAGAGAATCCAAGCATTTTATTCCACCTAAGTACAATTCAATAAACATAAAAAAGAAAAACTAATTATAAACAACTTAAACTAACAAAAGAAATATCAGACAAATCAGTTATAGATTACGTACTTGATAAACTTACCAAAAAATTACATAAAAAACAATTTTCATACTCTAATTGTGAAAGGCCTAAATACCGTTGTAGATTCTAAAAAAGAATTCATAATCCACCCGTCCATGTTTCATTGTGCTTGAACCAAGTATGCTCTGGTCTTCAAGTGGTGGTGGTTGAATTAACATCCTAATAAGTTACACAAAAAATTTGTAGGGGCATTCATTAAACATATCTCTCCTTCATCTCCCGATCATGATTAATATATTTACAACCTACATTTAAGTTTATGTTAATCTATCATCTTCAAAATCATTAAATCGGTGATTAGAAAGAAAAAGAAAACAAACATATGATAAAGATAAAGGCAGTGTCTAACCCACTAACCATCTCACTGTAAAATAAAATTAAAAAAAAAAAACCTACTATTTTGTTCTAATTTAAGATGAACATATAAGTTCTATAACTTTTTCTTAAACTAAAACAAAATTTCTAACTTATAAATAACTTGGAGGACCACCCACCACAAGAAAGAATAATTGAAAGACTTTATGTAGCCTTCATTCATATCTTCAAAACATAACAAATGAAAAGAAAGCTTACTGTTAGATTTTGTGTCCTAAAGCTCATACTTTGTTATTTGATTCAATAAAATTTATTATTGAATGCTATAATCTTAAAACCAATAATTTTAAGGTCCCGAGGCTAATTACTAGTTTGTCATATATACTTGAACTTTATGTGGAGACATAAACATGAATTAAGTTCAAGTTAATAGCCCAAATGGTCTATAATGTATGAATAAGGTTGGGCGTCTTATTCTGGATAAACACTATGGATGCGGCCCGCTCCATAGTTAGTACAAAAGAGGTAATCCTGAATCGTTCATGTAGAGACATGGGAGTGGGGGCATCATATGTAAATGGTTTGCATAAGACTGGAACCACGAAGTAGTCATTTTTAGTTATAATACCGTAAACTATAAACTGACTATTTCATTTATGATGACCTAGGTAACTTGATCTTAATCCTGAGCTAACTATGAACTTCTGTTCATTCGGTAGTATCCTTAGATCTACATAGGTGAGGGCAACTCAACATCGCTAGTCCAATAAACCTCCCATTTCAGGGGTAAGACCGAGTGGATAGCTAGGGACATAGGGTGCAAGATGGAATTCACTCCTACCCACTTCTGGGATAGTAGATAGGTTGTTCCCTTAAGGATTGAATCCAAGTCTTGAACAAGGGGCCCCACCTTCTCATTGCCCCGAGAAGGATTCTGGTTTATAGGTTGGACCTTAAACCAATTGTTCAATAGTGGATCTGTGGGTCTTAAGGAGCAAGATGTAATCTCGGGAGTAAAACGGTATTTTGACTCAGCCAAGATTACGAACAACCTGTGAAGGATCGACTTACT
Organism: Cucumis melo; assembly: GCF_025177605.1. Classification (NCBI taxonomy): domain Eukaryota; kingdom Viridiplantae; phylum Streptophyta; class Magnoliopsida; order Cucurbitales; family Cucurbitaceae; genus Cucumis; species Cucumis melo. The sequence goes on from NC_066864.1 coordinate 29,473,576, forward strand.
TATCATGGTTATATCAGGTGGATAGAAATATATCTATAGTGATGGGAGTGCAGCTAAGAGTCTTTAGTGGAATGACTCTTTAGTTAACGAATGTTGATTAACTTTGGTCTAAAAGAGTTTAACCAGTTAGTTTCGAATCGTTAGAGCCCATGATCTATAGGTCCATTAGGTTCCCCTACTAGCTTATATGGATTCAATTAAGAACAAGTATGTTGAAGTAATTCGAATTGTTCGAATAAAGATAAGAGAGAGAAACCGACAAATATATAAGATATAAGTCGGTAGAAATAAACTTTAAGTTTTGTATTTAAATATGATTTAAATAAATATGAATATAGATTTATATTTAAAAGCTTGAAAAGTTTAGAAAACGATAAAAAGTCAACATGTTGATTTTGAACTTTGACCGGATTTATATTCAAATATGATTTGAATTTTAGAAAAATGAATACGAATTCATATTCAGGAGGTTAGAATTAGTCAAGACGGGAAAAATAGTAAAAAGTCAACAAGTTGACTTTTGACTAAGAAAAGTCAAAGTTTGACTTTGACTTAAGTTGGTCAAATGACCAAAATGCCCCTTTGGCGAATTACTTTATTAATTAACGGTTAATGGGAAATGTGGCAAATTATTATGAATTTGAAGCCACTAATTTTATTAAAGAGTTAATGAATTGATTAGGTGTTAATAAGATATGAAATAATTTACATGCAAATTTGCATGTAAATTTCATATAAAAATTCTCATTACTGAATGAGAAAAGGATGAGGTTTTCTCTTGAAAAACACCTAAATGATTGACTCCCATCTCTCTTTAAAATTCTCTTCGCATAACCGAGTCCCACAACTCCGTTCTTGGTCCTGAGCATAGTAGGTCGCTTGGTGATTGTCCTTGTTCGTGATTTTCAAGAAGGGAAGAAATTTGGATTAAAGAAGAAGTTGAGAACTACAAAGGTAAGTACATCGTTTACCTTCCTCTCTCTTCGTTTAGGTTCATCGCAGGGTAGATGCATGTTAACTTCTAAATCGTTTAGATGCATATAGAGTAAAGCATGATCTATATCTTCCGCTGCTGCATGTCTCTAGTTTTTTTTTATTCCATCACTTACCAGTTCTCCATTGCTTGTAACAATTTATACCCATTCATAATCAAATAAAAAATCCCAGCTACTATTGTCCAGAATGCTATTTCAGCAAATATCACATAAGTAGAGTCCCCAATTTTCTTGAATGCCAAACATTGATGAATATATGCTTTTGAATCCAATGAACTTGTTTACATTATTAATCATCCATCATATCTTAACACAATCTAAATCATTTGAAGAATGCATACAACCATTTTACAAGGAGTGTCGAGAGATGATGTTACTTACTACGGAGTTTTCAAGATCTTTCTAGTACCATCCATTGATAAAAGTTGCAAAAATTCCTTGAGCTACCATTACAAACACCATCATTGCATTCATTCCAATCCATTCTAGAAATTAGAATGGCTTTGGAAAACCTTAAACATTAACCTGTGTAGATGAAGGAAGGAACAACAATGCAACAAACAAAGGATTGTACTAAAATGCTAGAGATTCAAAGATGAAAAATAGGTTTGAAAGAGATTTGAATTCCATTTTAGAATGTAGAAATATGAGAAAACTATCCCAGCTGCAACTAAATAAAGGAATGAAGCAAAATTCTTTGGATGGAGAGCTATGCAATCCCTTAAGCTGAAAAGTAAGTTGGAAAAGAAAATATGTATTACTTCTTGAAAAACATTTTCTGCATTAAGTTTGGAATAATGTTTTTTTGCACTAAGTTTGCATATGAACAGTTACTCCAAAAAACAGAAAAATGTTAGCTTTATTTCAAATTTTGAGAACCTTTTGCAAGGATACAAAGAAAACATAAGGTTACAACGTTATTCCAAGAAAAAACTTAGTTTACAAGAAACTACTTTGCTGAAACACCAACCGTAGCAGTAGAGTTAAGACAAAACCACAGAATCCCACTTAAAAGAAAAGGATAAAGGGCAAAAAAAACATAAATCATTGTCTCAGATGGCACTCACTTAGTTGTTCTGTAGGAAGTTATTCACTCACTTAGTTGTTCCGTAGGAAGTTATTCTTTCTCTTTTCTTTAATCAATAATGGGCATATAAAATTTTATGCATTACTTTCTTCTAATTTTTTTTTTCCATTATCTGTTTTCCAAATTTTAGTGGAAGACATATAGGCGAAGGTGCTTGTTAACAGTGAACCAAAAGTAATGAAAATAACACTCAAGAAATAAAAATACACAACCCAATCCAAGGTCATCTTTAAATTACAAATTTCATATATGCAACAAGGAAATGCAACATAGATTCAAGAAAAATCTTACAATATCAGAATCGTGAAGATAAATGATTAGGAAAAAACAACTTATCAAAGGATAGAAAGTCAAAATACACATACCTCTTCAACTAAAGCTGAGCCACTTTAAAAATGGGTTGAGAGAAGAGAACAATTTGGGTCAACACCTCCAATACCAAACTCCAACACCACCAAATTCGAAAACCCTACAAAATTGCAGAAAAATGAAAAAATAAATAGAAAGAAACCAGTGAAGTAGCAACCCATAAACGATTTTAAAAAGAACAAAGAACATTTAACACAAAGAAAGGTTGAATAGGAGTATCGACCTATAGAAGTTGAAATTCGAAGGGGCGAAATTGTTTGCGGATATGGAACGGAGAGTGTGAAGAAGGAAGGAGAATGGGAGAGAGTGGAGAGCAGGTAAATAATTAATTAATCTTTTTCATAACAAAGATGACGACAAGGTTGGGCACGTGGTGGTTCGACGACAACAAGGCTGGGCACAACGGATGACTGTATTGGATTCAACGACGACTGAGCATGGGTTGGCTTGACGGATTACTTGCGGCAGTTGTTTGGAGTAGAGTTAAGGACCAAAGGCATGAGATGAAGATTAAGAGGAGTAGGAAAGAAATTGAGAAAGTGAGAAGGATTGTAAAATCGTATGGCTTAGAGAGAAAAGAGTAAAGTAAGAGATAGAAACCATTAACTTTTTACAAAATTAAAAAAGAATAAAAATGAGCTTTAATGTCACTTTTAAAAAAGGAGAATGTTTAATGTCGGTTTTAAACTGACATTAAAGCTCCCTTTTTAATGTTGGTTTAAAACCGACATTAAACATCTGCCTTTTGAAAAACTACATTAAAGCTCATTTTTCATTTTTTCCACTTGACATTAAAGCCCATATTTCTTCTAGTGGACATACTATATTTCACAATTTCATACACATTTAATAATATGAAACAAATATGCACTCATCGGAAAAATTGGAAGGAGATGAATAGAATAAGAAAGAATGGATGGAGAGAGAGATCGGACGGAGGGAAGAACTTTTGAACAAAATCACCGAAAGAAAAATAATTAATGGAAAATTTTAATTATAATTTTACTATAATAGAATTATTGACATACCATATTTACATAGAATATCTATTAAATGTAAATCTTAATCACATGCGATCGATGACTCACTTTCCTTATTTCATTTTTCTATTTTTATAATATATTATTAATAATAAATGTGGGTAGTTTGGTCTTTTGAACTCTACATTCGTGTAATTGAAGTCCATGAAAACATTTATGAAAATTTTGGAAACATTAGTTCCAACTTGTAATAAAACTCCCATATTTAGGCTATAGTAGTTAAAACTAAAAAAAAAAAAAAAACTAAATTACGCCCATGTCACTTTCCCACTTTTAAATTGCAAAAATAACAAATACAGTCAGCCAACCCAAAATCACTAATGGGCTTGAAATAAAAAGTAAAAAATACCCTTCATTTTTTAAAACAATTTGATTTTTATATGATTACTATCTAATTGTCATTTAATTATCTTCTACTTATTTTTTTTTTCAATTTTAGTTTGTCTTGTGAGATATTCATTTGATTACCTTTTGATTGTCATTTGATTACCTTCTATTGTTTTTATTTTTAATTCTAATGACCCTTCTAAGATAGTCATTTAATTACATTTTGATTGTCTTTTGATTATCTTCTCTTTAGTCAATCTTTTGAGTTAGTCATTTGATTACTTTCTACTAGTTGTCACTTGATTACTTTGTTTTTGTCATAGTAATTTTTTATATTGTTTGATTACCTTCTAATTGTCATCTAATTAGTTTATATTTTTTAGCATGTTTAATTGTTATATGTTAGATTGTTATCTGATTTCATCTATGTTATGTGATTGCTATCTAATTGTTGTTTAATTAATACATTGATCGTCATTTGATTATCAATAATAGTTGTTTGATTACTCTATGATATTATTATTCACGTTGCTATATAAGTATGTCAGTTTACTGAAATGTGAAAGATAAGTATATCATACCATTGAAGTCATAACAAAATCAATATAACAAAACATATTTGAATTCCAATAATCTCAAAACAATCAGATGGTAATTAGATAACAATCTCATAAAAATCAAATGATAATAAATATGGTAATAAGACAACCATTAGTAATCAAATAGTGATCACAAACTAATTAAATACGATATTCATTCTCCAGTTGAAACATGAACTAAGAAAAATCAAACAATCTTCTAGCATCTTTAATCCTCTCATTCTGGATATACATTGAGAGTAACTCATTCCACAAAATGCCATTCTTAACCAACATTTGATCAAACATTTTCCTAGCCTCCTCCACAAACCCATTTTGAGCGGTCCTAAATAGCATAACATTTTTTTAAAGGTAATTTATTATACAATAACAAGGAGGAGCTCACAGCCCGAGCCCAATACACTAGAGCAATAAAGACTCAACAACATAAAAACAACAAAAGCACCAAAGGGAACAACACAAAAGAAACAACAAACTTAAAAACAACCCCACAAACCGGGGAAAAGAAACAACACAAAGAAAACAACCCTACAACCCGGGGACAAGTAGATAAAAATGAAAAGGATAAAAAACTAAATAAGACCCTGAGCATCCTTACGCCAAGAGACAGAACAAGCATGAACACATGTCTGAATAATTTGAAACATAATAATGTGTTCACGAGCCTGACCAACATGGTGAAGATGATTACACTCGTGCTAGATAAAATAAATCGTAACACACTCGCACATGCCATAACTTCCTCCTCACACTCTTCCCAATACCCAGACGACAAACCCAAGACAATTCAACATCCACCCACAACCCTGTGAGAGGAAGCCATGATCCGAATGAAACGAGTGTAAATATCACACCCAAAAGGACACAAAAAAAAAAAAAAAAAAAGAAAAGGTCATGAGATTCAAAAGTCCTCTCACACAGAATGCACGATGATGGAAAAATAACATAGCATTCCAAGAAACAACATCCTTTTTAGGCATCTGATTAAACAAATCCTCAATAAGACAAAAAACAAACATGCAAAAATATATATGTTGCTAATATTTATCTAACAACTTCAAAACATGTCAAAAAGAATATCATTGTATATACATGTAACATTCCAAGTTTTCGGTAATTTTAATCAATTATCTCACTAATGAGTTAAGTTTCCTTTTGTGTTGGAGTTGGAGCCAAAATTGAGCAATTGGTTAAGGATTAAAGATCAGAAAAACAAATTTTTGAATTTGAAATTAAAGAAATAAAAATGGAAGAAATTAAAATCAAATTTATTCAAACACTATCTTAGAGGCTCCATTGCAAGATGGTAATCAAATAGAAATCAAACAAGTATTAAATGTAAATCAAATAGCAATGAACCTAGAATCACATAGAAATCAAATAAATATGAACCAGTGAGATATGCTGAGTTATTAAAAAAAATACTTTGGAATTCAAAAGTATACCTAAACTGGTCGAGTTATGAATGTTGGAATATTCAACTATACTCATTCTCTCTATACACAATATCTATTGTCGATCCTTTGAAACTTCCTCTGTGTACGTTCTCAACACTCCACCACCCAATATTCTTAATTTTTTTAAAAAAGGAAATATTATTATACAGCAACAAGGAGAACCTCATAGCCTGAGGCCAAGGCATCAGAGCAAAAAACGCTCATAAAAACGAGAAACAAAAAGCATGGCAAAAGCACCAAAAGAAGGAACATAAATATAAAAAATTCAATACAACCTTACAAAACATGGAAAAAAAACAATGCAAAGAAAAAGGAAAACCCCATAGCCCGAGGACAAGTAGATAAAAAATGAAAATAAAACAAGCTAGATAAAATCATGAGCATCCTCACGCCAAGAAACATCATAAGCACGAATATAGGTCTGAATAAGTTGACCACCATGATCCTGAGCACCATGGAGACAATGATTACGCTCCTTCCAGATAAAGTAGATCGTAGCACACTAAAGAATGCACCACAACTTCCTTCTCACACCTTTTCCAATACCCTGACGACAAATCCAAGACAACTCAACCTCCTAATACCCAGTCCTGTGAGAGGAAGCCATAACCAGAAGGACCTGAGACCAAACAACCCTCCCAAAAGGACATGAAAAGAACAAATGATCACGAGACTCGACACCTCCCGGACAAAGAATGCAAGACAATGAAACTGAACTATCCCACCTACTTAACCTATCTCTCATACTCAACCTATCTTTAATGGCAAGCCAAGTACAAAAAGAATGTTTAGGAACATTACCCCCATCCCACAATAAACCAGCCAAGGGACCTGACTACTCCGAGGATGAATCGTATCCCATGCACTCGCTATAAAAAAACCACCCTGACTGCCAGGAACCCAGACCCATCTATCCCTAACATTAAGACACTGACAAATAGCTTGAATCCTATCCCATAAATTAACCAACTCCAAAGAAACACACAGCTACCTCCACTCCCCATTCAGACCAAGAAACTCAGAAAGTCTAGCCTCCCTCTGACTCGTCCTGTCATAAAGCACCCTCTTCGCAACCTGCTCAAGGATAGGATTACTCTGCAACCATGGATCAAGCCAAACTCGACACCTCATCTCATCTCCCACCTCCATACAAACAAGTCCTTTTAGACTATCCGCTTACGTAAGATAGCCTGAAGCACCAAGACCAACCAACCCCACTATCAACAGCCCACAATGATCTCCCCTTAAGAATGTAAGCTTCCACCCAAGTCACCCAAAGAGAGCAAGAATTCACTAGCAACGACCAAAGAATCTTCATAGAACTTGCTATATTCCAAGAAGGCCTATCACTTATAGCGAGCCCTCCCTCCTCAAAAGGAAGACACACCTCCTCCCAAGCCACCTTAACACCCCCCTTACCATCCTCCTTACCCTTCCAAAGATAAGACCTCGGAATTTTATCCACCTCATGATGCACACTCGCAGGCAACAAAAACGCACTAGCCTAGTAAACTTGAAAATTGCGTAGAATAGCACAAACAAGTTGCAATCTCCCAGCAAACGATAAAACTCTTATAGCCCATAAGCAAATCCGGCTAGTTATACGTTGAATAAAAGGAGCAAAATTAGTAGGACATAACCTACCCGAAAGTAATGGAAGCCCAAGATAGCGAACAGGGAGTTGCCGCAGAACAAAACCCATACTTCTAGTCCCGAAAGCTCACCGAATTTCTAAAGGGCCTAACAAACAAAACTCAGAGAGGAATCATCAGCATCACAAAAAATCATGAGATCGTTAACAAAGGTCAGATGAGCTAAACTAACCGTTTCATATCGCTGATGAAACTGGAAACTCTGGGGGGTCTATTCAAAATACGAGAAAGAACCTCCATTACCATAACAAAAAGGAACGGAGATAAAGGATCGTCCTGCCTTAAACCTTTTCTACCATGAAAAAACCCCTTCAAAGAACCATTAATCATAATAGAGAACATCGGGGAGGTAACAAAGCCCCCAAGCCAGCTCACGAATCTCGGAGTGCCAATAGCAATGAACAAACTAAACAGAAAGTCCTAGTTAATAGAATCATAAGCATTTTTAGAGGTCAACCTTCATAGTACACTTGGGCTTACCAGAGTTAAGGTGGTAACCCCCAACAAACTCTTGACAAAGCAAAATATTATCAATAATACTTCTACCAGAAATAAAGGCAGATTGATTACCATTGGTAAAAGAAGAAATTCACACACGGAGCCTGTCGGCTTGAATCTTAGAAATACATTTATATATCACATTACAGCAAGAAATAGGCCTGGAATCCTTCATACGCTCAGTCTCACACCACTTAGGAATAAGAGTAATCACAGTAGCATTAACACCATGAGGTAAATAAGAAGTCTCAAAGAAATGCAAAACCACATCATAGAAATCCTCCCCAACAACATTCCAAACAACTTTAAAGAAACCAATAGAAAAGCCATAAGGACCTGAAACCTTTCCACTATCCATGGAAAATAACACCCTCATGATCTCCTTTCGGTAAAAAAAAAAAAAAAAAACAAGCGACAAAACTGTCGAACAATGTTGTTGGCGATCGATGGACAAGCTAAGCAACAAAACGTCTAAGGATTGGTTGGACTATTTGGGGATTGAAATGTGTGTGAGAAGAAGAGGAACAACTAAGAATGAGGTTTAGGTTAAAAATGTGTAAGGGGGATTTAAATTCAAGGGTAAAATTGGAATACAAAAAATAATTAAAATGAAAGTTTGACTTTTTGTCATTTTTGCAAAATTAAAAAAAGGGCTTTTAACTAAAATAGCCTAAATAGAGATTTTTATTTACATGTTTTGGACACAATATTGCCATAATTTTCACAAAGTTCTAATGGGCTACAAATTTACACAAATATTGAGCCCAAATGACAAAACTACCCACATTTAATATTAATATTAGAGAGAGAAAAAAAATATAGAAAGCAGAGAGATCCCTAAAAAAATATAATATATTACTGTAAATATTTTATTCCATATTTATAATTTATATTAAAACTTACCTATTTAGTCTGTTAATTATTTAATATATTTATTTAATTTAATTTTAAAATTGTCATTTATTAGATATCCTATATAAATATGATATATAATTAATTCAATTATGGTAAGATTCTAATCAAAATTTCCCCGCAATTATTTTTCTTCTGGTGATTTTAGTCAAAATTTCTTCCAATATACTCTCTCTCTCTGATCTCTCTCCATCCATTCTTTCTTATTCCGTTCATCTCCTTCAAGTTTTTCGGTGAGTGCATATGTATGTTTTAAATAATATCCACATATATTTTAAATATTACAACGTATATACAAGTCTGATAGACATAATATATGATATATTACACAGTATATGTGTATATCATTAAGTCTCCTGATGATCTATTTGAAGTTCTCTCTATATTTCTTCTTTTCTCTCCACTTGTTTTTTCCCCTTTTAGTTTCCTTCTTCTTCTTTTTTAAAATTTTTTTTTTTCTTATTCTATGTTCATTTAGTCTCTTTTTTTTCCTTGATACCTACATTTTGATATAAATTTGTATTTTCATATAATGCAAAATTTGTTACAAATTAAAGTATACAATATAAAATATACATACATACATTGTTATCTAATATTATATTAAATATTCATGAGTATATAATGATCTATTTAAATCAAAAACAATTTCAATCACGGTAAGATTTTACAAATTAACTTCCAATACAAATTTGATGAAATATAATAAGTATATATAATAAATTATTAAATTATGTGGTATATATGAAAAACAATGCAAAGTGAAAGAAAATAACGTGGTATATATACTTGACTGACTGTAAATAGGGGTATATACTGATCTATTTAAACCGAAATCAATTTCTGAGACGGTAAGAATTTATCAAATATATGAAAAACAATGTAAATAGAAGGAGATTACATGGCATATTATTTCATTCACCGTAAATTTTCTTTATCGGAAAAATTCATCGAAAAATTTCACCGGCCTATTATATTTCACAATTTCGTACACATAATTAATAATATGAAACAAATATGCACTCATCGAATAAATTTGAAGACGATAAATGGAATAAGAAAGAATGAACGAAGAGAGTTCGGAAAGTGAGAGAGATTGGATGGAGGGAAGAATACTTGAACAAAATCATCGAAAGAAAAATAATTAAGAGAAATTTTTTAATTATAATATTATCATAATATAATTAATTACATACCATATTTACGTAAGATATCTAATAAATGCAAATCTTAAAGGGGTATTTTAAAAAATATAACAAAGCAGCAAAATATTTACACTGTATAGAACAATTTTAAAAATGGAAAAAGCTCATATGCCCACAATGAAAAATTCCAACAATGCCTCTTCAACCACGCCATCAACAACGCGCATAATATATTTTGTACACGATTGTTTAGATTTTCTATTATTTGGTACACGATCGTTTAGATTTGGATAACCAAATATAAACGATTGGATAACCAAATATAAACGATTTTTTTTCAAGATTTTTTGCACACGATCGTTTAGATTTGGTAGCCAAATCTAAACGACTTTTTTTCAAGATTTTTTGTACACGATTGTTTAATTTGGTTACACAATCATTTAAATTTAAGTAGCCAAACCTAACCGATTTTTTTTTCATGATTCTTTGGTACATAATTGTTTAAATTTAGATTTGGCTACATGATCGTTTAGATTTGACTATTTTTGTACACAGTCATTTAGATTTTTCTCCCCAAATCTAAACGACGTTTTTTCCAAGATCTTTTATATTCTTAATACACGATCTTGAACAACCAAAAAGTGGTTTGAAAAAAAATCTTTTATATTTGATACACGATCTTGAACTAAATAACAATTTGGAAAAAAAAGAAAAAGAGGAAGATAAGAAATACGATGAAAAGAAAAATAATAATCGCAAAGGAGGAAGAGAAGAAAGACAATGAAAGGAAAAACAAACCTGGAATATTTTAAATAAATGGTCACCTTCATAGACTTTTTCATTTTGTTACATCACCATAAATATTTTGTTGGTTTGCTATATTTATGAAAATTTTCCAATCTTAAAATTATATGAAAATAATTATGTTAATTAATTAATGGACTAAATATGAGAGTTTTATTGTAAATAATAAATCTGCAGTAAAATATTTATGACAATAAATTAGATATATTTTCGAAAATATATAATATTTAAACTTAATGTGAAAGACAAATTAGTCAATAAAAATCTCGAAATCTTATTAATGAAAATAAATGAGATTTTATGACATTTGTGTAAAATCATAGCCAAATTAGGTGTTTTCTCTGATTCCTTTTTTTTTTTTAAATATAAGCTATCTTTTTTCTTCCTGAATAAGTCTTGACATCTCTTATAATTTTCTTTTTGGATTATTTTTTAAGAAGTTGAGTTTTAGTACAAAATGGGATATGAAAAGTAAAAAATATCCCATACGAAAATTTTCTCCCTTTTTTTCCCTTCTTTTTACCTAAAAAAACATTAGAAAAATCTTTTTCCCCCCACATTTTCTCTCAAGTTCTCTTGTTATTTTTTAGAATTTTAAACACGATTAAATCTTAAATGGATAGCTCAAAATTAATTTTATAATTATTATAAGTGATTTATAGTTGTTGAATACATATTTAACAACTTTTTTTTGTTTTTTTGTTTCATCTCGCAAATATCTTTCAACTTCCAAACTTCAAAGATCCAATCTCAAATAAACCACGTACTTGTTTTATGTAATTTATGGTGATTTTAGACCTATTTTAGGAAGTTTTTAGTTACTATATTTGCATGTCACAAACATTTCGCAATGTCTAAGTTTAAAATACTCAAATTTAAATCAATTATATACTTGTTTTAGGTGATTTATTGTCATTTTATAACATGTTTGAGAAGTTTGCTTAGCTATTTTTAATCTCGCAACTTGAAAAATAAAAATACCAAACTTATCCAAATCCATTATATACTTATTTTAGACAATTTAGAGTGATTCTTAACATGTTTTAGCACATTCCTAAATACAATATATATATATATTTTATTTTACAACCATCTTGAACCTATCTCACAACTATTTTGCAACTCTCAAAATTAAAATTTTATTGTTTAGTTACAAATTGTTATCGTGCAAGCATCTCGCAACCTTGAAAATTGAAAATTTTAACCCCAAATAAATTTTATGTGTGCGTTTTAGGTGATTTAAAGATATTTTGGATATTGCGAGATGTCTACAAGATGCTTGCGAGAAGTTTGCGAAATTAAAAAAATTAACTAAAACATGTTCATAATGAAAGTAGAGGTTACAAGTTTTTGTGTTGGAAGATAAAAAAAAAAAAAAAAGTAACCTATAAAACCTCAAGCATCTCGCTGTATTGAATTAGTTTTGAAGTTGGACAAAAGTTCACCTAATTTTTCATATTCCACTATATAATGAACAAAATTTCAATCATAGGTCATCCTTAGATTATTATGAGGTTTGCAATATGAAAATCAATATATACTTTCAAATTACTGTTACACTCCGATATCACTTATTCTAGAAAAAACGATTTATCTAATGAATGAAGATTTTAATCCACTATTGTTATACATCAAAAGGCTCACATGAATGATGATCCAGCGCCATACTGGGACAGTTCATTAAAATGTTACGATCTTTTCACTAAGTGAATTAGAAACAACTGAAGAGTTCTAATTCTTTGTGCTCTAACAACAAGCAACCCACCACTTCGTGATGTGAAGTTTTTGTGAGGATCTTGTGTCAAATAGAACGTTGAAGGAACAACCTTGGGAGAAGAAACTTGAGTTCAGAGCAGCAATGTTGCTATATGATACTAAAATATATAAAAAATAAATATCATTGTGTTTTTATATGTGGCTTGTAAACCAACCACATTGACTACTTCAACAGGTTTTCACAAATGACTCATGAGAGATAATAAGGGTAGTAAGAGGGCATCTAATCCTCACATACACCACCTAACCTCAGTAAAACAACAACCAACGCTCATCTCCAAAAAAAAGGCGACTAAAATCTTGATTTGTGACCAAAATTCTAACTTTTTTCGCTCACATACTATGATAGCTCAAAATTAATATCAGCACACGAAGGATGGAGAATTTCAGTTTTTGTTGTCAAAATACAATTTGAAAATTCTAATTGAATGACTTGTAGAAATAAAAACCAGAGGAAAAAAACAGTTGAAATTATATGCTAAAACACCCTCAAAATGATCCAATACACTGTTTGAACACGTTTTCAAAGAAGTTCTATGCCGTACAATAGAGTACTCTATATGTCAAAATATGAATCAAATACATACTTAAATAATTACAGTCTAAAAGTAAAGAGTAAACCAGTTAAGTAATTCTATAACAAGTTTACAATTTTTTTTTTTTTTTTGTAGGATCTAACCATAATAGCTATGACACTACAAATTGTGATGTGCTAGCAATAAGAACTATGCACACTGAGAATAATTGAGAAACCTCAAATGACTTATGGCTACATATGGAAGTTGAAAAGTAATAGATAGAGAGCATGAAAAACTTACCCTTATTGGATGGAGGATATCTTATTTGTTGAAGGTCTTAGCATGTGCTGAGGACGAATTCCCCATTGGGTAATTGATGTACTTCCATAAGGTATAATGGCCATACTGAAACCATGTTAAGTGATGCAGGATCTAATATGAAAAGGTTACTTACTCTTGATTGGATTCCGCAATTTAATAACCTAACCATGAAATCTTCCACCAACCATAAGACCCTTCACACTGAACCCAATGCAAAAGACAGTTTTCTTTTCCAATGGACAAGTTACCAAACATTTTGTTACTTGTAACAAGTTCCAATAGGATCACAAGATTTAAGAAAAAGCTTAACTAGCAAAAAACTCTTGAAGCAACTAATCATCGATACCATTCTAGGTCTCTAACACCAAAGTTTCATGGTAGTCAAAAGCACTAAATAACATCAAAAATGAACTCTATTAACATTCCTAGTCTCATATAACACAGCGAATAAATACAAATAGTTTGGAGGGGAGGGGGGAACTCAGAAAAAGAAGTGAAGAGTAGTAACGAAACTTTATCGCAGCATCACATTCTCTTCCTTTTGTTGTTGCACTTCGGTCTTCAATGCAAAAAATCATCCAAGTCCGACAAATAGTGGTGAAAGAAACGAGGCAACAACTGAATGTATTGTTAAAAGGAATAGAGACTGCAAAACAGAAACTGAATTAGTGAAAGGCTGAGTCGCGGAACACGCTCTCTTTAAGATGTTTCGCGGCTCTACTCTGAATCGTGCAAATGGAATTATGCCTCGTTGTCCCCAGGATAAAACAGCCATTTTTCGTCAATTAGTTTTTCACAGAAACTAATTGGAACCGAAATATTAAAAAAAAACACAGCTCGAGAAACTTTGTAAGAAATGAGAAGAATGTTTGTTGTGTGTTTTGAGAATGAGAGTGAGGGATCTATTTATAGTGTGGGCGGATTACCAACTGTCATATTCACAACGGTCACAAATTAATTTTGTAAACGGTCAATTTAATTCTTAACGGTCAAACGGTCAAAAAATTAATTTGTAATAAACGTTAATACGTTTCATAATTCCTTACAAATTTTTCATCCAATAATCCCCCACTTGAAATTTTTTTACTATCGGTCCCCCACTTGAAAATTTTTAAAAACATTTTCATCAAGTAGTGTCTGTCTCTATAATGTTGTGCTTAAATAAAGGTGTCTGATGACTTGAACCTTTATGTAGTGACAAAAGATTAGAGTATTGTAAAGTAACTCGTAGTTTTGAACTTTACTTCTAACGCTATCACACACACAAGATTATTTGAGTGAAGTTCTAAAATAGCCCGTGCTTTATGGCCTTGCACGTATATCCTAGTTTAGTGAATGCTTTAGGAATCTGCCCATAATTTCATAGAAAGCGACTCTCGTTTCCACATTCACAAAGGTGAATCTATCAAGAGTACTTCTGTAGCTAGGTAACCTACTTGATATCAAGTATAAATTTCATTAAGAACAAAGTTTAGCTTCATCATACGCTTCAGGATGTCATGCTAATCACTAAAACATAAGAATAAGACTTTTAAATATTTAGCATGATTCTCATCATCTTACTTGTGATCAGTTATTACCCATTGAACTTGTTTCTTGGGATCTCCAGTCTTTCAAGTTAGGTTTACCTCCCAGTAATTTAAATTTTAATAGGCTTGAGTCCCATTCTTTTTGAGGTTTTAAAAACCTTTTCTCTAGCGAGTCCTTTCATCAAAGGATCAACCAAGTTATCATCAGACCGTACATAATCCACTATCACTGCACCAGTAGTGAGTAATTCTCTAGTGGTACTATCACAATGGATTGGTATGGCTAAGTAATAACTGATCACAATGGATTAGTATGGCTGGTATCGGTCTTTCCCATGTGGGAATCTTTGATAGCAAGCTTCAAAGCCAGCTTGGTTCTTCACTAACAGTAGCTAATGCTATCATCTCTGACTCCATCGTTGATTGGGCTAAGATTGTCTGTTTCTTGGATTTCCAAGCCATAGCTCCTCTTGCTATATTAAAGATATAGCCACTTGTAGCCTTTGAGTCATTTGAGGGGGAGTTCCAATCAGTATCGCTGTAACCTTTAAGTACAGCGGAAAACTTGTTATAATGTAATCCTAGGTTTTGGGTTTTCTTAAGGTATCTCATTATTCTCTCTATCACATTCCAATGTTCTAGATTGGTCTGCTGGTAAACCTACATAGTAATCCTACGACATAAGCTATGTCTGGTCTAGTGCAATCAACAGCATACCTCAAACTATCTATGATACTAGCGTACTCGGATTGGTTAACACTGTCGCCAATGTTCTTGAATAATTTCACACTCATAAGGTGTATAAGCTAGTTTACTATCAAAGTAGTTGTACTTCTTTAGAATCTTTTCTATGTAATGAGATTGATATAAGAAAATTCTATTTTCAGTTCTTGTAATTTTGATGCCTAAGATTACATCAACTTCACCTAAGTCTTTCATGTCAAAGTTTGCACTCAACATAGATTTTACATCATTTATGACGTGCAAGTTTGATCCAAAGATTAACATGTCATCTATGTATAGGCATATGATAATACATAGCCTACCTTCAGTCTTATAGTAGATACATTTGTCACTTTCATTTACTTTGAATCCTTTTGACATGAGTAAGTTGTCAAACTTTTCGTGCCATTGTTTGGGAGCTTGTTTTAGGCCATAGAGGAATTTATCTAGTTTGCAAACTTTGGATTCTTGACCGTGAACTATGAAACCTTTAGATTGTTCCATATAAATCTCTTCTTCTAAATTACAATTTAGGAAAGCAGTTTTAACATCCATCTGATGAATTAAAAGATTGTTCAGGGCAGCTATAGATATCGACACTCTAATAGAGATGATTCTAGTAACTGGGGAAAAAGTATCAAAAAATCTATGTTCTCCTTCTGCCTAAATCCTTTTGCTACTAATCTTGCCTTATACTTATCTACTGATCATCAGGTTTGAGTTTCTTCCTTAAAACCCATTTGCAGCCTATAGCTTTACATCCAGGGGGTAAGTCAACGAGGTGTCAAGTTCTATTGGATTCAAGAGAGTCTATTTCATCATTGATAGCTTCTTGCCATAAATTGGCATCTACTGAGGATAAGGCTTGTCACACCCCTCCCGGACCATCTGCTGTCTTAGCCCGAAAGACGGCGTAAGCCAATAGACATCGTCTCCTCTAACGATCCTTGTTGACCCTACTGAAACATTAAACCTAATAAACATACTAATCTTAGATATAGAATATTCAACATGGAACACCACACGACGGAATCCACGGAAACCTTCCCAACATACACGAGATGCAGTCCTGACATCACTTGGTTTGTAAAATAACCTCATATAAATATCACGACCAAAACCTATACAACTAGAGTTTTACGACCACGACCTCTAGGACGATATTATACAAACCTTACAAAACATTTCAACATGAACAGACTCAAAATACAACTCCAACCACGTACTGGAGTTTGATCCGGAACTTTGAGCAGACGTTGGCAGTCTATCAGGCACTGGAAGCTCGATCTCTACCTGAAAAGTGGAAAACATTTTGAAAAGAATGAGCTATGAGGCCCAGTGAGTGACTAAATTTAAAACTCTAAATACGGACGTCAAAACATGTGATAAACCTTTAGACGTATAAATATGCTCAATCAAAGAATTTAACATAAACGTGTAATAAATAAGGCTTTCTAAAATATCTTCCAAGTTCATCATAAAAAATCTAGCAAGGCATAACAAGTACATCAAACGTTTTAACTAACATGACCGATCTACGTGGTGTAGGACACGCCCAGCACAACCAACGTTTACTAGTCCTACGATGTAGTGGGGCCTGCCTGACACTCCCATCGTCTTTGTCGTAGTGTAGCCCACCCAGCACTCACGACAGCATCGTTGTCACGGAGTACACTCAACGTCGACAACAAAAATATAACCTATGTGCATACAGTACCATATAGCCTCAGGCTCAATATCTCAGTCATGTAGTCAATGGAAATCTCCACGAAGTCACATGAAAACATTTAAACATGCCTGTTTATCGTTATCTTTTGTAAAACTCGAGTTTATTCAGCTTGCTCGTGAAAAACTTTAAATCATTATACAATATTTGCTAACCCATGCTTTACTTTAAAAGATATCATTTCAACTACTTTTCATAAAGCTATTAGCCACGTGCTCGAATATAACCCTCATTAAAAAATCTAAGCTCAAAACTCATGTTTGAAACCGTTCACAAAAACCATGTATCATTCATAGAAAAACATGTAAAATATATAATTATGAACAACTGTTTAATAACATTTTAGAAATTTGTTTTGTCACTCACAATCTTATCTAGTTCCCCGGTTTGTAGACTCGACCTATTTCCTCTTGGCCTGTCAACAACCAAAACCGAGCATTAGAACCATAGATAGCTTTGTCTTTCCATGCTCATGAATCTCTAAACAATTAGATTAAGAATCACATTACATCCCACTTTCCAGATTTTCCAGATTCGATATCCTAACTTCCAATACCCATAACTTCCTCAAAACTTAACAAAAAGTAATGAAATATATATAAAACTCTTCATTTTCGAATACTCTACAACTTACCTGAAGAAATGAAAACGAGATTCTCAACCAATTCGTTCACTATTGCCCCGAACACAGACAATACAGAATTTGAGGTTCTCTACCACTCTTTATCTATCTCCTGCAATTAACCCTACTTAAAGTCATTTTTGGCTCACAAAATCTTCATGAAAGTTGTAGGATATTGAATAAGCTTTCCAACTATACCTAGAGCTTCTGATTTGACTTGTGCACTTCCTGAACACTCAAAGCATCAGAGAACACTAGAAATCCTCCTGGTTTACTCGAAAATTCTGTGCTCTGTTTTCCATTTCAAAAACCATTAACTTCTCATACTATTCAACTCAAGCTTCCTTCATGAAATTTGTTGGAAAATGAACTAACTTTCAAGAAAATCAAACCTCACCTCTTAGTTCCTTCTGGATAGCTCAAACCCAACAAAACAAACCAGAAGTTAACAGTTGCACCCAGATTCTGCAATGGCTGGCTTTGCATGAACTTTTTCCTATTTTCTTCAACCTCAAACCACGAAATTCTTCTTCTTCTTCCTTCACTCTCTCCTCAGAGTGCTCTAAAAGTTTGGATGGAAAATGATGGAGGAATGAAATGAAATTGCGCTGAAAAATGAGCTTGTAGGTGGTGGGCTTTGTGCTGTCCAATTCCACTTCCTTTCTTTTCTTTTCTTTATTCTTTTAACTTAGTAATCCCAACAATAGATGACAAGAGAAAATGATCCTAGCGAAATCTTGGGTTTACAAGGCTTCTGTTAGATCTTTTGGATCTTCTACGTTGTACATTTCGAAGTCTTCTCAAAAGTCTTTTACTATTCTAGCTCTCTTGCTTCTTCTAGGTTTAGGATTTACTTTCTTGTCTTGGGTTTGGATCGTAATTGAAGGTAGACTATTGGAATTTGAGCCCCCACTAGTTTGACTATTTAGGCCCCCACTATTTCTAGATTTAAAAGGAAACCTATCCTCGAAAAAATCTACATCATTCGATTTTATGACTACTTTGTTTTCTAAATCATAAAACCTATAGGCTTTACTGTTTTCAGCATATCTTATGAAGACACGTTCACAAGCTCTACTTACTAATTTCCTTCTTTTTAGATCAGGTATTCTAACATAAGTTAGACAACCCCGAGTTCTAAGATAAGACAAATTTGGTGTTTTATGTTTAAAGACTTCGTATGGTGAAGTTTTACTATTTGATTTAGGAATTCTGTTAAGGACATAATTAATAGTCTTAATTATTTCACCCTACCAAGATGGTGCTGCTCCTAACTCAAGTAAGATAACAACTACTAACTTAGTTAGAGTTCTATTCTTTCTTTCTACTTTTCCATTCATTTTAGGAGAATAAGGAGTTATAAAACTCATTAAAGGCAACTGAATCATATTCAGTTCCTCTATTACTTCGAAGTCTCTTAATTCTTTTGTTAAACTGGTTCTGTATTTCAGTTACAAAAACTTTGAACATGTCATAGGCATCACTTTTATTTTTAAGCAGATAAATAAAAGTGTAGTCAGAATAGTCATCTATAAAGGTAATTACATACCTTTTACTGTTTGTAGAGATAACTTAGGTATAAGATTTAACTTACTCATGTTACTAATTAATCTTTTATTAACATGAAAAAGTCTAGCATGCCAAACATAAAAGAAGTCAACATGTAAGCAGAAGATGCAATCTTATTAATTTCCAGATTTAATTTGAACATGCCATCAGTAGCGTAACCCTTCTTCACAAATACATTGTTTTTAGTTAAAGTAAACAAGTCTGATCCTATGGTTTGTGTGAATCCAGCCTTGTTGAGGAGATATCTGGAGACCAAATTCTTTCGAATTTTTGGAGTATGCAGAACTTCCTTCAACACAAGCATCTTGTCGAATGTGAATTTCAGTTCTACTTCTCCAATATCGATCACCTTGGTTGTGTGATGATCTCCTAGAAGGATATTCTTATCCTTAACTTCATTATATTTTCTAAAAAGACTAAGGTCATGACAGACATGGGGGAATGCACCAGTGTCTAGCCACCAACCTTCAAACCCCCAATCATATTAACTTCAAATATCATAGCTACTAATTCATTTTCTATCAGGTTCGCCTGCGCAACAGGATGACTCCTGTTTCTACAATTTCTAGCTAAATGACCAAGCTTATTACAGTTATAACAAACAATTTGTACCGTACTTTTGGACTGTGGGTTGTTTTGTTTGTTGGATCCTCGTTTCATCTTGTTTCCTTTCGGCTTCAAGTCTGATTTCAGAACTACAGTGGGCTTCTTTTTGGGGATAGCGTTCACCTCTTCTTTTTTATCATGCTTCCTTACTTCCTCCTCTATTATCATTAGCCTCGTGATTAGGCTTTCCAGTAAGAACTCTTTGGTTTTGTGCCTTAGAGTGTTCTTGAAATCCTTCCATAGTGGAGGTAGTTTATCAATAATAACAGCAACTTGAAATTGATCATCGAGTGGCATACCTTCACTGATAATCTCGTGAGCTATTTTTTGGATTTCATGTGATTGTGCCTCCACAAATTTGTCATCAGTCATTTGATATCTCAGGTATTGGCTGATAGCGTACTTCTTCAACCTTGCTTCCTCGGTATCGTACTTCTTTTGTAGCGTGTCTCACACTTCTTTTGCAGTAGTCATGGTTTTGTAATAATCATATAGTTCATCTGTAAGACCTTAAAAATTAGGTTCTTACAGATGAAGTCAGTTTCTGTCCAGGTGGCGAGGTTCTTTAGTTGTTCATCTAAAGGATCTTTTTTTGAAACCTTCGGCTTTTCAATAGTACAAGTAGTGGCCACCTTCTTCAGTGTGAGGAAAAATAATATCCACCTTTTGAAGTGTGCTCCTTCAAAATGGAATGGACGGTTGAGATCAGAAGATATCAAGTCGGATTAGATTTGTTCAGCCATCACAGCAGAAAAGGAATCGTCTTAAAATTGTTGTTGCACTTCGGTCTTCAATGCAAAAAATCGTCCAAGTCCTACAAATAGTGGTGAAAGAAACGAGGCAGCAACTGAACGGATTGTTAAAAGGAATAGAGACTACAAAATAGAAATTGGATTAGTGAAAAGCTAAGTCGTGGAACACGATCTCTTTAAGACATTTCACGGCTCTACTCTGAATCGTGCAAACGGAATTATGCCTCGTCGTCCCCAGGATAAAACAACATTTTTCGTCAATTAGTTTTTCACAGAAACTAATTGGAACCGAAACACGAAAAAAAGAACACAACTTGGGAAACTTTGTAAGAAATGAGAAGAATGTTTGTTGTGTGTTTTGAGAATGAGAGCGAGGGGTCTATTTATAGTGTGGGCGGATGACCAACGGTCATATTCACAACGGTCACAAATTAATTTTGTAAACGGTCAATTCAATTCTTAACAGTCAAACGGTCAAAAAATTAATTTCGTAACGGTCAAAAAATTAATTTGTAATAAACATTAAAACGTTTCATAATTCCTTACAAATTTTTCATCCAATACCTTTCAACTACATTTTCTCTCTTGTAGATGTATTTCTTTCTTTCTCCCCTCCACGAAAAAGAAATGGGAAATTTTGAGAAATAGCACCTTTTTGGTTTTACATTTCAAAAGTAGCACACTTTGAGAAAACTCATAATTTTGTTTGTCTTGATCAATCTCAGTCGAGCTCGACCCCAAGATCATTCACAAATTTTGAAAAACACTTTGAACGAAATTTCTCAATTCTTTTCGACTGAGTTTTTCATCGAGATTGTGCATTTTTTATTAAAAATTTGAAAATAAAGTGATATATCAAATGACCAAAACACTCTTAGTACCCAAAACGTTACATATTTTTCTAAAACACTAAAAGCCAAACATTGTAGCCATTTTGGTGGAGAAGTGAACGATTTTGCCCCTAAATTTGAACGACTTTCGGTGATTTTTCCCTAGGAAACTTTTTAAACTCATCTGTCGATTTCATAATTCAGGGTTTAGTTTTTAGTTTGAAAGCTGAGGCGGATGGGAAACTTTGTCTCTGGTGGTCTGATGTAGTTAGATGTACAACATTAGTTTAAGTTAATGCATATGGTCTCCTTCAATGAATCTCGATGATTTCATTAATCCGGGGTCGTGCAGATGAAGAATCTTAGCCGAGATCTATTAAAATGTCTCGTGATTCATTAAAGGAGTTCCGAGATCTGATGCGTTTCACATGCATTCTATGGGGTAATCTCGGGGTCGATTTCGATTGAGATGGATCAAGATTTCCTTACAAATGCATGTGAAACTCCTATCTCGTAACACCTGGAACAATGTTTGCTGGGTTTAATAATTGTCATTTCATGTGGTTCTCGATCGAGTTTGCCTTTAGATTAACTAGGGTTTTAACACATAATACTTATTTTTGGTCAAATATGTAACTTTTGTGTTTTGCAGATGCCTCTTGTGACCAAAATCAACACTAAGGACTTCTTCCTTGCAAACTTGACATGTTGTTCACATTTATTGAAGATCGTGTCAAGTATAAAAAATAAGTTAGCCCCAAGACAACTTCAAATGTTTATGAAAATCATCTTTGGACACTTATTGGACGTAAAGTTGGTGTTCAATGAACCTCTCTACCATTACATTTTGTTGAGAGAGGTCAAGGAGGAGCGAGATAACACAATTAGTTTTAAGTTATTAGGTGAGAGGTTTTCTTTAGGCGGAAGAACTTGACATAATAATGGAGTTGAGATATAGGCTTAGATGAGAGGTCCAATTTGAACAAGATAAGGCCCGTTAATTAAGAAGGTTATATTTGGGGGATAGGATAAGCATGAATGGGTTTGAGTACGAGAAGGATTACCCAACCCTTCGATTTTGAAAATGGCGAGGATGTGGTGAAGATGTCGACATTCTACTTCATCGAGATTGGGATGATGGGTCAGGAGAGGAGGCAACACATGGATTGGATGATGTTGGGCCTACTTAACGAATGAGAGGACTTTATCATCTACAATTGGGGTAAGTTGGTATGGTATTATAAGACCATTGCTAGTTTGAAAGGGGCACTTCATGGAACAGTGACCTTGCACAAGAAGAAACCTGTGAATAACAAGTCTTTGGAGTCGTATAGCATCTACAGATTTGATGAGACCTATGATTGAAATGCAAGGGTCATTTTGGAATAAGAATTTTAAATGAAGGATTTTTGAAGAAGGCGTTTTGAGGGGTGGTTCACTTTGAAGCAAGGTAACATGAGAAAGGAAACTGTGAGCAAGATACAGTAGGTGATTTGAGGGCCAACCACGAGTTGAGACTAGGCATTGGAGAGTTAGGAAAATGCTGGAAAATTTCCTCATTGTACTTAATTACTGGGCCACATGTAAGAACTTAAGCTAAGCATGGTCATGAGAAATATTAAGATTACATGTGTAGCACTTAAGTAGGAGCTGGCGAGCTTAAGGGAAGTTATGGATGACTGATTCGATTTTGAAATAGTTAAATAGAGGTGAAAAATCCATAGAAATGAGAGTTATGCTGATGAAATTCTTAAAGTTACTCTGTTGAAAAGAAGAATCACTAGGCGAGAAGAAAATCTTTGGTGGACTAGGCGTTTTGAAGGAAATAGTGTTGTGAGTGATTTGTTCTAAAAGTTGTTTAACGATTTAAAGACTTTCCTTCAAAGTTCATGTTATTATGTAAAGTTGCTTTACACGTAAAAGTTAATGAAATAATTGATTTCTAAAGAAAGTTTGTATTATGTTTCAAGTAAAGTTTTACATGTGATGAATGTATGCTATGTTTGTGTGTAAACCATTAGTCTTATTCCTATCAATGAACTATATTATGTGCACTAAGGAGTAAAGGCAGCCATGTAGAAAAGGATTGCATAGTGGAGTGAAGCTAGCCAATGCGTAAAGGAGCGTATTGAGCTTATAGGCCTAAGGAATGAGAAATGAACTAGGAAATTCTCCAAGGGATGCTATTGATGAGAAGGACATTACAGTAGTGTATGCGTGGAAATGGTTCATGTTCTTGGAAGGAAGGAATATGAAAGGCTAATGAGAAATTTATGTTTTACGAAATAAGGCGAGGAAAGCCATGTTTATGAAAATAGATTTCATATATTGTATGCCCAAAAAGGTTTCAAAAACTATCACTCACTAAACTTTGACTTATGGTGTTAAGTTTTCCTCCCCGAGGTCACCATGCATTAAGGCCTAGTTAGGATAAGAAAGGCGAGCTATCATACATTGAAGCTATGCAAGACGTTTAAAGCTTAATGTTATAATTCATGTACTTGAAGGAAGCATATAATATGTATATTTGAAACACATATTATTAAGGAATAAAAGAAGTCTTTATTATTGATATCTTGCATTGTACATTTTCTTATCACTTAGTAGCTTAAGGTGTTAAGTTGAACTGGGCGATAAGGTCAATTATCTAGGACTTAAGTTGAGCATTCTGACGTTTCATCTTGAGTCGTCAGGGCTGCTTAAGTCGCATCACGTGCCACATAGCGAGGTTTAAGGTGCATGTGGGGCAGGACGTGACATACTTCCCTTCGCCTTTCAGGTTTGTGATTATATGCTCATTGTGTTCATTTTTCATTAGTTATATGTTTGTGTTAACGCTATCATTGTATTTGTAGGTTTGGGCCTATAAGATAGTGTCATCCATTAATGGGCAGGTTGCCCATAGGGAGTCATCATCTGTGATACCACGCATCATGCGATGGAGTTGCACACACTTACATGGGTTGAAGGTGATTGAGTCCCAAGTCCTTAGGTCGTAAATGACACGTTAAGATTTGTTTTTTTCCTCCACATTCACTATAGTATTATAGGGTTTTGTCTCTTAATTAGCATATGTTGATGTTCCACATTAAGGTTTAGAAACACGAGATTCAACTTATAGATGATGAGCTTGCTTACCTTGATCAAAGTTTTAAAATTCCGACGACAGAAGGTTATGAGAAAGGCCCGCATGAGCCCTCTCCTCAATACGTCGAGCATGGTTCACCACGCACTCATGTCGAACATCCCTCTCTTCCTCCTCACATCGAACATCCCCTTCTTCCTCCTCTTGTCCAACATCCCTATTCACCTCCTAGGGACGATGGTTGCCCTATGCATCTATAGAGCAACCTATTCAGACTGATAGACCTCAAGAGATATATGATTGTAGCCAACATGTACGTCGCCTGGAAATGAGATTAGATTTAATAGACAACTTCATACAATGAATGCAATCATTTGTGTCAGTCGAGTTATAGTTATAAAGGAGCTTCTAATGGAATTGGTTAAGGCATTATTATTCGCCCGAAACTTTTTATTGTTTTTGTCTTTACTTATGTTTCTTCTGCTTCGTTAATAGGGCAAGGAAATTAACTCCCAACCATGTTATGACAGTGGTGAAGTTACATCATTCAATATACCCGAGGTTGAGACTTTGGTTGGTGATATATTCGTAGATGTTTCTGTTCTAATCATTGATGACTATCCTGCTGACATGGAGACCAGAACATCTATCAGTGACGACCCTGAAGATGGAATCATGCCGATCAATGTAACATTGAAGGGTGAGGATGTGCTACCACCGCCTCCCCAACCCATATTAGAGTCGAAAGATGAGATAAATGGTTTCAGACTTTGCATTTCTTTATATGGTGATTTTAGTAATAATAAAACTAAGCAATATATGAATTACGAATTGTGCATCCCATCGTGTTTGACGTGAAGGTCATCTCACCTTCGATTCTTTCGGATGTTAGACCTAAGGAAAGGGTAAAAGGAAGAGAGGTATACCCTGGAAATTGCAGTCCCTAATTATCAAACAAGGACAATAGGCTAAGAGAAGAAAGAAGGTGTGCCTCACAATCTTGTTTGCAAAATTCCCATGAAGTTCGATAAATAATTCTCAACATACCTCTGGAACCTTGAGAGAGAGAAGGAGTTGTGGAAGATAGTTAGATCCTCGAGGGTGCTTCTGTGATTTCTGAACCTCCTAACCCCGCAGACATGCATGAATGATAATGTATGTACTTCCAATTTGGTACGTTTTCCATTGTGTATGTCATCATTTGACACTAATTAGGTGTTTCCCACCGTTTGCAAATGATCCAAACATTATTCCTGGTCACCCAGAAGAAGTTATAGGTCAATGCCGATCCCTTTCACTTGAAGAAATGATTCACTACGGCTGATCGTGCCATCACAGTATGTTTAAACAACTTTCAGTTCAATTGCTATTCTCAACTTCTTAATAC
This sequence comes from Cucumis melo, assembly GCF_025177605.1. Taxonomy (NCBI): domain Eukaryota; kingdom Viridiplantae; phylum Streptophyta; class Magnoliopsida; order Cucurbitales; family Cucurbitaceae; genus Cucumis; species Cucumis melo. The sequence goes on from NC_066864.1 coordinate 29,499,905, forward strand.
TGTGTGTCTAGTAGGCATCGCCCAGGTCTATACGAGGACATCCAGAGGGGCACTCACCCGATTGACATTGGGTACATCTGGATTAAAGATGCTACTATATTAAAATACATGATGGGCAAGTTACCAGATTATGACAAGACATGGATGGACGTCAACTTCATATACATGCCTTACAACATCAAGGGATGCCACTGTGTTTTGATTATGCTTCACATGGTCGAGGGAAAAATCAACGTGTGGGATTCATTTATTGATTTGACGTTGGATCTAGACCTTGATAAAGAACTCGACAACATGAGGTGCGTTGTCTCTATTCTATTGCACCGTGGTGACGTGTTCACGATGAAGCCCAATCTACGTTCGATACCATGATGGTATATCATTATGGAATGCACCCTAAAAAATGGTGGTGGATAATTGTGGCATTTATTTGTTATAAATTTTTTGAATACGATGTAACTCGCACCTCCTTACTAATTCTAAACTCAGAAAACATCTTACTATTTCGTCGACAACTAACAATATAACAATAAAGCCTTCTTATAATTAAAAATACAATTAATTGATTTTTTATTGTTGCCTATCTTTGTGGTTTCTTAGAGAAATTGTAATGAGATTCACAAAATTATTTCAATATATTGAAATCATGTAAGTTTCTGGAACTTCTAATGAGATTAACAAAATTATGTATATATTGAAATTATGTAACTTGAATGATTTAAAAATTGAGGTTAATTGTTTTTGCGGACATCATGGCCCCGAAATGCACCAAGCTGAAAACATAAGCACTTATGTTAATGATCTTGGGCCAAAGTTACCTTGAAATCGGGTTTAGGGTTTAAGGCCAAAGTTCCTTCAAGAGCTCTTGAGATGAAAAATAGAAGCATTACGTTAAATGATCTGAAGTCAAAGTTCCCCCAAGTTTAAAAAAAAAAAGCATTTATGTTAAAAATCTTGGGTCAAGGTTGTCCTAAGATGCCCCCAGGTTGAAAAGCAGAAACATTGGATTAAAAATCTCGGGTTAGGTTTCCCCAAGATGTCCTCGAGTTGAAAAATAGAAGCATTAGATTCTAAATCTCGGGCTAAATCCTCTCCGAGTTGCACCGAGACACCCAATATATCTTTCTTTATCAATCATGTATAGGTCTCAATTTAATTTCCTTATTGTTTATGTACAAATGTAAAGCGTACTGAATGATAGCTTCATTGCACTCTTGTGTATGAAAATGAATTGAAAAAGAAAATGAGAGTTTTGATGCATTCTCCTGTATGAAAAAGAAATACATAAGTATGATATTAACTTCATTCATAAATTCAAAAGTAACAAAATACAACAACAAAAATGTATTATTGCTCAACAAGTTTGGTTCACATCTCTTTCTATTGTGACCTACGATTTTGAACCAAGAACACCGCTGAATCTTTTTCTTTATTTCACCGCTTGACCCGCGTATGGTTTACTAATGATAGTTATTCATGGTGGTAAGATGACTCTATTCACAAACCTTTCGTAGTTTTTCATTCGGAGACATGACATAACATGAAGATAGGTTTGGCATAACAGAGCAACCAAGATGTGACGTAGTAGGCACGAGAGCATAGTGTGTATAAATTGATGTCCCTCATCCTACAAGTAACGAGTGCTTGCGAATAGATAAATTCATAATAACTGAACTCGTCGCACATGCAGGTTTTATCGTGTAAATTGACACGAGGATTTATATGAACGTCCATAATCTCCAACTCATGGTGGTTTATTGGCCACACTATGTACCTTCTAGACCTTAAATCAACCAACTTCAATAGGGACTCGCCATGGTCAAATAATATAGTTTCTCGGCTTGATGTTATCTTCTTACGTTTGATGAGCCATACCTGGTGCATAGATTTGATGTGGTCCAAAAAAGCGGTTATCGGTAGTGCCCGTGTGTTCTTCAAAATCACATTGACACATTTTGCGATATTGGTCATCATTTGATCATATCGCATGCCCCCTAATATACACAGGCCCACCTTGAAAAATTCACTTTGGTTAGATACTTTTGCACTCTTTGGTAGCATGCCAACTTGTTCCAATGATACTGAAATATGTGACTCCCGATATGCTTTGGCAACTAGCATGAAAATCACACACATGTTGTCATTATTGAACTTCGTTGTTAGGTTCAATCTCAAATGATAAATATAGTGCGTGGAACTTATCGAGGAAGACCTGTGCAATGGACTTGGCTCTTATGTCGATCGGATGTGAACACTAGCCCATTCACATTATTGATAGTTGTTCGTAACCTTGTCATGAACCAGGTCCACAATTCGTCATTCTCTTTGTCAACCAACCCACTATTCAATTGGGCCCATTTACTTATTAGTGTCCATTGACATTGTCATGAGCAGAATACCCTTATACTTCTCCTTGCAATGAACTATATCAACCACCAAAACTGACCTTATACAATTCAACAAACCTTGGATGGATGCACCTAGTGCCAATACACATACCTGAAATGACCATTGAGATCCACCTCCAAATCACAATGAGTCCCTAAATTGGCAATCTTCAACGATTCTCCATAACGAGCCTATAAAGCGTAAGATTCTCTAAAGGCCAGACCCCCTTACCATTGGAAGTGCGGCCTCTTTCTCGTACAATAGATCAATGGCAAACTCCTTTCAAAAATCTTGAATTATTTCTTTAGATCTATAACCTCAACCAACATCTTCGTACTTTGACTAAATCAGTTCGACTATAACCCAACTCTTAGCTTGTTTATGCTCTTGTTTACTCAGAACTTTTTGGCACGTGTACATACTCTCATACTTAGAAGCCTTAAACATATCATAAATTGATCTGTTGTACGAGAGAGAGGCCGCACTTCCAATGGTAAGGGGGTCTGGCCTTTAGAGAAACTTAATCTTTATTTGCTCGTTATGGAAAATCATTGAAGATTGCCAATTTAGGGACTCATTATGATTTGGAGGTGGATCTCAATGGTCATTTCAGGTATGTGTATTGGCACTAGGTGCATCCATCCAAGGTTTGTTGAATTGTATAAGGTTAGTTTTGGTGGTCGATACAGTTCATTACAAGGAGAAGTACAAGGGTATTCTGCTCATGGCAGTATAAACTTGTACTTCTCTTTATTCAAAAATAAATAACTAAACTTGCACGTCTTCCAGGTTTGACTTGACTGATAAAATACTGTGTTCCAACAACTTTTTCATACACTTTCATTTTTTGTTGCAATTGATGGAAGTAATTCTTCTTCGTCACTTTCCACTTGATCGTCCTCAAGTAGTCACTGTGAAGGAAAAACAACAAAAAACATGTTGTAGCGGAAATTAAAGGATCATGCTTTACTCTATATGCATCTAAACGATTTAGAAGGCAACATACACATGCTATGCGATGGACCTAAACGAAGTGCTTAAAAGGTAAACGAAGAATTTACCTTTTATTGTTCTGTACTTCTTCTTCCCAAATCCTTTTTCTTCTCTACCTGAAAATCACGAACAAGGACAACCACCAAGTTGACCTATTATGCTCAGGACCAAGAACTGAGTTGTGGGACTCGGTTTTGTGAAGTAAAGCTTTAAGAGAGAAAAGATTGTGAATCATTTAGGTGGTTTTCAGTAGAACATCATCTCTTCTCATTCTGTAATGAGAAATGTTTTATATGAAATCTTCATGCAAATCACATGCAAATTATTTCATATATATTCAACACCTCATTAATCCATTAATTCTTAATGGAATTAGTGGCTTCAAATTCACAATAACTTGCCACATTTCCCATTAACCGTTAATTAATAGAATAATTAGTCAAAGGGGAATTATGGTCATTTGACCAATTAAGTTAAAGCCAAACTTTGACTTTTCATAGTCAAAAGTTAACTTTTTGACTTTTTTACTATTTTTCCCGTCTTGACTAATTCTAACCTCCCGAGTATGAATCCACATTCATTTTTCTAAAATTCAAATCAATTTTTAAATATAAATCCGATCAAAGTTTTGTTTCTTAAAGTTAAAAATCAACAAGTTGACTTTTACAACTTTAACCTTTTCAAAACTTTTCAAGCTTTTAAATATGAATCTATATTTATTTAAATCATATTTAAACACAAAGCTTTTATTTCTACCGACTTATATCTTATATAATTGTCGGTTTCTCTCTCTTTATTTTTAATTCAAACAATTCGAATTACTTCAACATACTTGTTCTTAGTTGAATATCCATATGAGCTAATAGGGGAACCTAATGGACCTATAGATCATGGGCTCCAACTATTCGAGATTAACTGACTAAACTCTTTTAGACCAAGCGTAATCAACATTCGTTAACTAAAGAGTCATTCCACTAAAAACTCTTAGTTGCACTCCCCTCACTATAGATATATTTCTGTCCACCTCATATAACCATGATAAGTAAGTTGATCCTTCACAGATTGTTCGTAATCTCGGTTAGGTCAAAATATCATGTTACCCCCGAGATTACATATTGTTCCTTAAAACCCACTGATCTACTATTGAACAATTGGTTTAAGGTTCAACCTATAAACCTGAATCCTTCTTGGACCAATGAGAAGGTGGGGCCCCTTGTTCAAGACTTGGCTTCAGTCCTTAAGGGAACAACATATCTACTATCCCAGAAATGGGTAGAAGTGAATTCCGTCTTGCACCCTATGTCCCTAGCTATCCACTCGATCTTATCCCTGAAATGGGAGGCTTATTAGGCCAGCGATGATGAGCTGCCCTCACCTATGTAGATCTAAGAATACTACTGAATGAACAAAAGTTCATAGTTAGCTCAGGATTAAGATCAAGTTACCTAGGTCATCATAAATGAAATAGTTAGTTTATAGTTTACGGTGTTATAACAAAAATGATAATTTCGTGGTTCCAGTCTTATGCAAACCATTTACATAGGATGCCCCCACTCTCATATCTCTACATGAACGATTCAGGATTACATCGTTTGTACTAACTACGGAGCGGGCCACATCCATAGTGTTTATTCAGAATAAGGCGCGACCTTATCCATACACTATGTTTCCATCTCAAAAGTTCTTCGTGGGTCTGTCTGTAGTTTAGAAGTTCCTTGCATTTTTGTTTTTCCTGGGTTTCCAATTTATCCTAGATCTACTGATTTGATTGAGAAGTTTTCTTAGCAAACTCAAGTTTGTGATAACCTTGAGTTTGAGGGAGGGTATTAACATAATTAGAGTATTTTTGGGAAATATTTTTTTTAGGAAATATTATTCTTGGAAATATTATTCTTATATATTCTTTCCTTTAGTATCTTTTAATATGGTTATATATACAGTTGTAATCTTTCATTATTATCAATGAGATACCAATATTCTATACAAACTAACAACTTGTATTCCTAATACATAAATTCACAATTTGATCTTCGAATATCTAAATTTCAAACTTCACCACCTAGGAACGTAAATTCACAAATTCTTAACTTAGAACCAATAATGCATACACATATTCCATAAAAAATGGGGTACTACAATGTTTAGCCTTCCAAAACTCAACAAGTTCAACCCTAGAAACTTGAAAGCTCTTGCTCGCTGAGCTCGTTCTTGCTAATCCCCCTTCCTAGTAGGATAGATATCCAAGTTTTGCAACAAATTTCAATACATACGGGTGTTCGTTCATAATTGGATGTATTTATATTATATGTATTAGTTAGTTGATATACTAATTACATGATTTTCATTTCTTTTTCAAATTTTATGTAGTATTATTAAGTATATGAACGATATAACTTAGTGTATCATTACAAAATATATTAACAATATATTATTAAAGTATATCAGCATATTAGTAAAATGAATCATTATTATCAGGTATTTCAATCAAGTTTACAAGTGTATATTAATAGTGTATCAATTGTATCAGTAGGACTTCAAACATATCAAGTGTATTTAATCAATCAAGTGTATCAATGAAGAATACTAAGTGTATCTGCAGTACATTAAGTATATCAAACATATCATATGTATTAAGCGTATCAAATTTGTTGAGTATACTAAGGAAGCATAACAAATTTATTAGCAGCGCATCAAGTGTATTAAATTTATCAGTGAAACATAAGTGTATCAAAGTCGAAAGGGTATCAAGAGTATCAAGAAAAATCAAGTGTAACAATAAGTATTAGGTGTATCAAAGGGTATCGAGTATATCAAAGAGTATCATGGTTCATCAAGTGTATCATGGTCCAAAGGTTGTCAAGAAGTATCAAATGTATATCAAGTGTATTAAGGAGTATCAGGTGTATCAATGAATATTAGGTGTATCAAGTGTATCAGGCGTATCAAATGTGTCTCAGTAACGAGGGGATTTGTGACATTTTACATTTTGTATATCTGAGTTGGGCTTTGTTTTTGCCATTTTTGTAAATTAAATAAATGTGTGTGCTATGGACTTAATTATTATAACTAATGAGTATTAGGTGTATCAAGGTGTTTTAGGTGTATTAAAGGGTATCGAGTATATCAAAGAGTATCATTGTTCATCAAATGTATCAAGGTCCAAAGGTTATCAAGAAGTACCAAATGTATATCAAATGTATCAAGGAGTATCAGGTGTATCGACAGATATTAGGTGTATCAAGTATATCGGCGTATCAAATGTGTATTAGTAACAAGGGCATTTGTGACATTTTATATCTTGTATATCTAGGCTGGAATTTTTTTTAAAAAATAAATGTATGTACTATGGACTTAAATTACTGTAACTTGTTTTGTCTATTTCGCAAGTGCCTCTATTCATATACTATAGATTGTTTAGGCTATATATTCAAACTTTATGTCTCTACATAAAGTTCAAGTTTACTCAAGATAGTTTTGGGACCTTAGTTTATTGAATTCAAGATTATAGTATTCAATTTCATTAATAACAACTTTATTGAATAGAATATGATTTTAAACTACAAACTACGAGTTTTAGAACATAAATTTCAACATTTAGATTGTATGATGATCACACAGTTCTGCAAGAATTCAATTCCTTTTGAGTCTAATATTTTAAACTACAAACTTTGAATGATGTACATCAATGCCTTGGGCTATCCAGTAGATTTCCTTTCGAATATTGTTAGCTCCTGCAGCATGAAACAATTTTTTTTCGAGAACTGCTTCTTCAACCCAATCCACATTGGGATTGATTTAGAAGGCTGACAACAAAAGCAATCTTTGATTTTGTCCTTCAGTGAAATAGGAAAGGGTCCTTATACTCCATTGTTCTTTGATAACTCCATGCAACCCCATACCATCACAACTTGCATACAAGTCCTTCAATTATTTGTAGGGTCCTCCCTAGCATTCCCCTTTGAAAATAGGCAGTAAATGGATAGATCCTAACTTCAGCTCAAATGGAACAGTGGTCTTCAAATAGAGAATGCACAACGGTTGTTGTGCCATGTCGGGCTCAACCAACTACATTAACATTCTTTAATGTTAATTGGTATTTGTCCCATGTCAACTTCAAGCCCTTCTTCTTCTTGAGTTTTTCTTAACCATTGGCTCATAGCTATAAATGAAGAAAATGTACCACAGAAAGAACTAATATATAAACCATCACCAAAAGGACACTATGCTAGTGGAACTAAATGAGCTTAAGCTTAAGTATATAAAGTTTATGGTATTGTGGATAGGTACAAAATACAGTTGGTTGCAAGGGCTATAGTCTAAGAAGGAGTTGATTTACTTGATACATTTTTTCTAGTAGCCAGGATTGTTACTAATTTTTAATATAGTTTAAGTAATAATTAATTTGGTTAATATTATACTCAATAGAAATGAAATATGTTTATAAATATTATTTCTATTAAAATTTTGATCCTTCTCTAATGTAGTTTGACATTTCATCCCTAAAATCCAAAATGATCATTTTGCACACAAAATTCAAATCCATTTCTACAAGTAAATCCACCAAACAAATGTTAGTTTAAACTATTCAATTCAATAAGTATGAAAATAAGACCAAAAATAATAATAAAGTAATAGTTGTAAATATAGCGATTTATTCAAAATATTAGCATATATATCAACATTTTAAAATATTGCAAATACAATTTATCCGTAAAAATCTATTAATAATAGAAGTCTATCACTAATAGACAATTTTACAAATATTGGTATATCACCGATAGATATAAGAATTTATTAGTGATAAAAGTCTATCACTAATTGACTTTGCTAGGGGTGTAAGAATAACTGAATAACCTGACAACCTGGACTATCAAACCCATATAGAGTTAGTTTAAAGGGCTGATAAGAAGAATGACAAAATAGGAGATTCACTTTGAATAAATGACAAAATAGGAGATTCACTTGGATAAATGACAAATTTATTTTTAAATTGATAAAATAACAAAACAAAACAATTTGAAAAAAAAATTGGAGAGTAATGCCTTAAATGTTCCTACCTAAATGACAAACTTGATTCCTAAATACAGTTTATTCAATAAACCCTAAATACCCTATAATTAAATAAATTTCTCCACCCACAATTAAAGCCTATGAAGATTCTACTTTCCCCCAAAACTAAAAAATAACACATCTCCTTCAATTTGTAAGATTTTCACATCTCCTTCAATTTGTGCAAGCATTCCACCCTTTCAAATTCCCACTTATTTCACGTTTGGAAATACTAGGAGATTTTGAAAGAGTTTCACACCATTTTGAACTCCAATCTTTTGTTCGTTCTTTACAAGCCTTCATACCTTGAGCGTTCCTTTCAAAATTTCATCCCTTCAGTGTTTGTTCCTTCAGTGCTCTCTGCAAGATTTCGTCCCTTCAACATTCATTTAGCGTTCATTCAACATTCCTTCGTTCCTTCGTCCCTTCCATTGCTTCCATCGAAATCTGCAACCCTAACAGAAAAATCGTGCTTTTCGAAATAATTAATTGAAAATTATTATCCTAAAATATTATTAAATTAGCAAAGATTTTAGGAGAATGATAAGAAATTTAAAAAGTATGAAATAAAAATAAATTCAAAATTGTTATCCTAAATTATTATTAAATCAGCACAATTTTAGGAGAATAAAGAGGACGTAAATTCAAATCATTATTTTTAGCATCATTTTAGAGATAATGTATAACATTTGAATTCAAAATAACGCTTACGTACATGTATTATTTATGAAATTATTATTAAATTGGCACAATTTTGGGGAATAAAGATGTCGTAAATTAAGTTTGTTATCTTTAGCATCATTTTAGTGATGATACATAAAATCTAAACTCAAATTTTTAATAAATCTCAAATATGTATTATGTATTATTTATGAAATTAATCAACACAATTTTAAGCGAATGAACATCTCGTAAACTAAGCTAGTTATCTTTAGCATCATTTTAGGAATGAGGTATAAAATTTGAATTCAAACTAACGATTTTAGGTGAGATATATATAAAATCTAAACTCAAATCGTTAATAAATATCAATTATGTGTTATGTATTATTTATGTCTACTTTTTATAAATAGTTTGAAGAATAAAAAATGCGAAATAGTTGAATTTATCTTTGGCATAATTTTAGAAATATGAGATAAAATTTAAATTCAAATGGACGATTTTAGGGAATGATATAAAATCTAAATTCAAATTGTTATTAAAAATATGTGTTATGTATTATGTAATAAAGTTTTGATAAATAAAATTCGAAGGTATTGAATTTATATTTGCTATTATTTAAGGAGTATTATCTAAAATTTGAAATCAAAACGTTATAAAACATATGTATTATGAATTATAGAAATATAAAAAAAATTAATTAATGTATTTAAATCCTAATAATTCGTAAATCCTGTGAAACTAGAACCATATTTTTTTGGTGATGTTGGTGCAATTTTTTCCAGCAAGAAAATATTATGTTTAGTTAAGATTGACATAAAAAATGTTGTTTACAAATATACTATATTCGTAATCTATGATATTCTGCCTCATTTTTTGACTTATAGAAATACTGTCTATTTCTATGAGAGGAATTGTCCTCTGTAAATGGGCATAATCGGGTAAAAAAAAGTAAACAAAAATCTCCAACAGGCAATTTTGCTATAAATCAAATTATTTTTTAAATTTTCTATTTTTCAGTTTGCTATCTATTATTTTGTTATTTATACGTTCTCTCTAGTTTAAAATGTGGGTTGACTTGAGTTTGAAAATTTTAATTTTTTTCGAGTTGAGTTGGGTCTCAGGTTGGAGGGTTGAAAAATTCGGGTCAACCCAACCCAACTCAAATTAATATATATATATATATATATATATATATATATAACAAAGTAGCAAAATATTTATATTGTATAGAACGATTTCAAAAACGGAAAAAGCCCACAAGCCTATAATGAAAAATACCAAAAATGTTTCGTCAACCACGTTGTCAACAACGCGTGTAATATATTTGGTACACGATCGTTTAGATATGACTATTGTTTGGTACACAATTATTTAGATTTGATCGTTTAGATTTGGATAGTCAACCTAAACAATTTTCTTTTTCAAGATTCTCTATACACGATCGTTTAGATTTGATCGTTTAAATTTAGATAACCAAATCAACCAAATCTAAAGGATTTTTTTTCAACATTCTTTAGTACATGATCGTTTAGATTTTGCTAAACGATTTTTTTCGAGATTCTTTTGTTGCAAGATCGTTTGAATTGGGTTACTTTAATCTAAATGATTTTTTTAAGATTCTTTGATAGACTATTGTTTTGATTTGGTTATTTCTTGTACACGAATCATTTAATTTGATTTAGGGTAGCTAAATCTAAACGACATTCTTTTCAAGATTTGTTATATTTACTACACCATCTTGAACAACCAAATAACAGTTTGAAAAAAAATATATCTTTTATATTTGATACATGATCTTGAACCAAATAACAGTTTAGACAAAAAAAGAAAAAGAGGAAGAGAAGAAAGACGATGGAAAAAAAATGAGTCGCATAGGAAGAGGAGAAGAAAGACGACAAAAGGGAAGACAAACCTAGAATATTTTAAAGAAATGGCCAACTTAATAGATTTTTTCATTTTGTTACATGAACCATAAATATTTCACACGTTTATTAGATTCATGAAAATTTCTCATATATATCATATCTATATATATGCTCGAAATTTTGAATTAATGGATGTTTGAAATTTTGAATATACACCAATTTTGAACTTTTTTTTAAGGAATAATTTTGAACTTTACAAACACTAGAATTTAATAACGAAAAAAAATAATACAATCCAACAACCCAACTCAATCCATATTTTACGGGTTGGGTTGGTTTGAAAACTTAATCCGGGTTGCCAACCCAACCCAATCAGAAAATATGAGTTGGGTTGAGAATGTCTTCCAACCCAACCCAACCCATTTACACCCCTAAACTTCACTATATTTACAATTTTTTTTTTTAAATATTGCTATAAATTTAATTATTATTCCTAAATGGTATGTATGATTATCTAAAAATAAATTACATACCAAACATGCCTAAATTATTTCTTGATCTGTGTAGATATAAGCTTAGGTTGCTCCATCTACTATAGAGGCATTTTAGAGTTTGGCTTGTCCAAGAAGCAATTTGTCAACTGAACAAGGCCGGCGTTATTAACCACCATTACTAATAACATATCGAAATTGACTTTCAAGATGTTTAACAAATACTTTTAGGTTAGAAAAGAAAGTGTTTTTAAGTATCCTTATTAGTGCCACCGGTAGTTCATAGACACACATTCAAAATTTAATTTGAAGTGAAACATTGGTGTACAAAATAGTTTACTAACATTCATTGAGATGGTTACCGAAAAGATAGAATTAAACCATTATAAGTTGATTATAATTTACTAGAAAAGTAATGTTAAAAATTCAAATGAACTCGACATATAATAATATTAAGTATGTACATGGACACTTGTTGACCGATAATTATAAATATGGTTAATGAATGATAAGTTTAGTATAGTATAACCTATATACTTTATATTTGATATATCAATCAAAACCCATGAATAATTCCAAATGCAATAACAATGGTTGACAAATAAATATGATATATAATTTTTATGTTTTACATTTGGTATATTATTAATAAGTTGAAATACCAAATTATAAATTATATCAATTAACGGATATATCAAATATAAGGTACATATACTTATATACATGTTGAACCACTGATTAAAAGAAATTTGGAATAAAGTGTAAATTAAGTAGGATTTTTTTTTCTATATTTGCAAATATTGTCGAAAAGGTAAAGTGGAATTTGTAATTTATTTGTTTTTAAAACTCGCAACACAATTGAGAAATTTTTGAAACGTAAAATTTATGATTTATTGAAAATATGATAATTAAGATTGATAAATCAAAATTAAATAAATTGAAAGTAGATAGATTAGGTTAATATTAACTCATTATAATTTACTAAATCTACCTTATTCTATTGGGGGATTTTATTTGATAGGATGTTATTAAATTAACGAATATTTGTCCAAAAAAAGAAAAAGGATGTGACGTTAGGGTTGGATAAATTTTTCATAAAACTACAACTAACCATAGACGCAATCCGAAAAGTGTTTCAACCATATTTGTAATTCACCATTTAGCATTTACTATTTAGTAGGTCTAAATAATTTGTTTCAAGGAAAAGAGACTCGACTAAAATTAAAATTACGAAATGGCCCTTAAACCTTAATCCAATTAGGGATCTTAGTAGTTATTAGAAGCATATGCATTTGCTTGTTGGGAAGTTGGCCCCTCTTCAGTTAATGCTGTTTTTGTGTACAGATAGATAGAGCAGCCTAAGGCCTTGACTCCAACATACCGTCATCAATGCCTCCTCCTCCTCCTCCTCCTCCTCCTTCTTCTTCTTCTCTTTTCCTCTTTACATTCTTCATCTGTGATAAAGACCCATATCTTACATCCATTTTTCACGGCTTCAATCGCCACTATTTTTGGCTTTTTTCTCTTCTCCTTCAAATGGCCTTTTCTCCCTTTCTTGTTCTCTTTAATTTGCTGTCTTTGTCTGATGGGTCTGTGAGATCTTGTGCTGTCCTCCATTAATCCTGGGGCTGTGGGATCTTCGAATTTTTTAGGTGGGTGTCGTTGTTTTGAATAGTTTCTTCTTGCGATTTCGAATTTAAACACCCCTTCCCTTGTAGTTTCCGTCGAGCTGAAGATTAGACCCACTTAATTGACTTTTTTTTTTTGGTTCCTTTTCACACTTACTGGGCTTTGATTTTTTTTTTTCTTTCTGTTTTCGTTATTTTAATTGCGTTTTGTTGTTGGGTGGGGGTAGATGAACGAACTCTGTCGGAAAGAGCAATGCAGCATTTAAATATTTCGATTTTTTTGAAGTTCATGATTTTTCATATGGTGGTTGGATGAAGTTTTTAGAAACTGGTGGAATTTGAAAAACCCTTTTCTTCTTTCGCTTTTCTTTAACGGTGATTAGAAGAAAGCAGAGCATTCTTGTCTGAGAATTGGAGTGAAGAATTGGCCAACAAGCTTGTCAACCAATCTAAAACTCTTGACATCTCTGATTTGGTTTAGATATTAGTTCCAACTACTTGATCTGTATGCTGTAAATTATTTGAACAACCCACAGAAGTATAAGCTTCTTGAAGAATTGCATAATTTAGAGTCTTCATCTTCTTCTCCTGGGGTTGTTTCTTTTCTTTTGTTTCTCTGGGACTGGTTTTTCTTCGTTGAGTGAGACAATGAGTCCCTCACATACAAATGGTTCAACTCATAACTGCAATGGATTGGAAGATAAGCTTGATGAACTCAGAAGGCTTATAGGTAAGTCTGATGGTGATCCATTGAGGATCGTTGGTGTGGGAGCTGGAGCATGGGGGAGTGTTTTTGCAGCTCTGCTTCAGGATAGCTACGGTCAATTTCGAGAGAAGGTTCAAATCCGGATATGGAGAAGAGCAGGAAGAGTTGTGGATAAAGTCACAGCAGAACACCTCTTTGAAGTGATCAATTCAAGGGAAGATGTGCTGAGGAGGCTGATTAGGCGATGCGCTTATCTAAAGTACGTCGAAGCAAGGCTAGGTGATCGGGTGCTGTATGCAGATGAGATTTTGAAAGATGGATTTTGCTTGAACATGATTGACACACCACTTTGCCCTTTGAAGGTGGTTACTAACTTGCAGGAGGCTGTTTGGGATGCTGACATTGTGGTCAATGGCTTACCCTCCACTGAAACCAGGGAGATTTTTGAAGAGATAAGTAAATATTGGAAAGAGAGAATTACAGTGCCTATTATCATCTCTTTGGCAAAGGGTATAGAAGCTGCTCTGCAACCTGTACCCCACATAATAACTCCTACTCTGATGATAAATCGTGCAAGTAAGATATTCTGACCAAGTTTAGCATTTCATCTGCTCTATTTTCGCTTATTCATTGGCATAACATGATCCTTAAATATGGGGATTATTTTCTTTGTTTGTATGTTAAAATTCAAAATGAAAATAAACAGACAAGAACGTTGCTACCTAGTGGAAAATGAGTGAATCTCTGTCTGAGTTTGAGTTTTTAGCAGGGGAAAGCATATTATCTCACAACGATTCTACTGAGACACTCGATTATTGAGGAAGTTTAAATTATGAAGTATGCATCTCATTGTGAGTTCAGTGAGTTTTGTGTTTGTGAAATTACGAACATAAGAGTTATACTTTAATACTGGAGTTAGAAACATTTTGTGCTCTATCTGGAATCTTTTTAGGTAATAATTTGTTACAGTCTCCCAATCCTTAGTTAAATGTTACCAAGTTGTTAATGATGGTAAATATTGGATGAAACAAAAAGATTTCTTCTTATTATCCCTCTCTTTTCTTCCTTTACATCTATCTGTACAACCACATCTTAACTTTGACATGTATTTCTCCCAGCTGGAGTGCCTATAGAGAATATATTGTATCTTGGTGGACCAAATATTGCCTCGGAGATTTATAACAAGGAATATGCAAATGCTCGAATTTGCGGAGCTGAGAAGTGGAGGAAACCCCTTGCAAACTTTTTGAGGCAACCTCAGTTTATTGTCTGGGACAATAGTGACCTTGTGACACACGAAGTCATGGGTGGTCTGAAAAATGTCTACGCTATTGGAGCAGGCAAGTGGTAGATACTTTCTAGTTAATTATCTCAATGGTGATGGAATTACCTCTCTCTATTCTTTGTTTTGGAACTGTGATTTTATATTTCTGATAATAAAAAATCACTTTTGATTGAGAAGGAGCTTGGTCATCTCTTTATACTCCAGGGGTATTTAGAATTTTGAAATAACATGCTATCTCAATCCTTACGAAAATAATCGATAACAAATTGACAACCAGTTTGGTTGAAATGGACGTGAAAAAGAACTAAAGCAATTGCTACAACAAATTGAAATGTGAAATATTTAAATAACTGTTTTTAGTAGCACTCTGGTGTAGTTGTTTTGACTGGATTCTGTTTTGCAATCGCCTAGCTTGAATAGTCGAATCCTTTTCAATGTTAAAGCAAATTCTTTTACAAATGTCTATCTGCCTATCTACAACTTTCCTTGCGGTCCAGTCTAGCATTTCAATCATTATCATCGTACACTCTCTCTCTCTCTCTCTCTCAAAATGGTGGTTTTCTTTGTGATTCAATTTTGTAAGTTTTGTACCATACTCATTGCTTTCCATTTTGATCTTTCAGGAATGGTGGCAGCCCTTACCAATGAGAGTGCTACCAGCAAATCAGTATATTTTGCTCATTGTACCTCAGAGATGATATTCATTACTTACTTGCTAGCTGAAGAACCCGAGAAGCTAGCTGGGCCTTTGCTCGCTGACACGTATGTGACCTTGTTGAAAGGTCGTAATGCCTGGTATGGGCAAATGCTGGCCAAGGGTGCACTTAACCTAGATATGGGTGATAGCATTAGTGGCAAAGGGATGATTCAGGTAAAATAACTGCATTTGTTTCTTGCGCCATTATGATTTCATGTGAGGATCATTTGCATTTTCTTGGTTAAAGCTTCACCAACTGCGTTTGGAACTTTGAAGCGCTAATTTCTGAGAGAAATGCCCCTATATTCAGTAATGATCCCCTCGAGAAAACTGATTTTTGTGGATGCACCGCACACACGTGTGCACACACACCTCTATGGTCTTCACAACCCACCTTGTGGGGGGAGATGGGTGATTTTTTATGGCTCTGTGCTATTATGGGTTTTGCGGGGTGAAAGGAAGGTTTTTCAAGGGAGGGAAGGGATTCTTTTGGGGTACTGGGTGAGAATTGAAGTTGTGAACTCTAAGGAATTAGGAGGCATAGTTTTAAGAGTTAATAAGGTATAAAATTGACATTTTTTAGTAGTAGGACCTACAAACTCCTTTGGCCTAAGACCCCTTTTGAGATTTGGTCCCTTGTTTGTTCCATGTTTCTTTTTTAGGCTTCAATTTCGAAGGCCTTTTGTAATTACTCTATGGTGTTATTTTGCATATTTGGACTCCCTTCTTTTAAACAGAGCTCCCTTCTGTGGATTTGTACTTTCTTATGCTTTGGGATTCTTTCATTTTCTCTCCATGAAAGTTGTTTTCATTGGAAAAAAACACACTCATCTATGCAAGCGCACACGCTAACACACATACACATGCACCCATGCATGCACACATACAAACTCACTAAAATACATCTGTATCCATGTACACACACGATCTCACTAAAATTCATACGAATTTAGGTACATATATACACTATATAGTGGTGAAAAGATCCTTTTTTCTGTTTTGCAGGGAGTTTCTGCTGTTAGTGCTTTCTATGAAATTCTGAGTCAGTCGAGCCTTAATGTGTTGCATCCTGAAGACAACAAACCTGTTGCTCCTGTGCAACTTTGTCCCATCTTAAAGACATTATATAAAATACTGATTAAAAGGTAATTCCCTTAAAAAACTTCAAAATGCTTATACAATACATAGTTGCTATATATTATAATTTGCACATCATTGTATTCCATTTCTTTTCTAAATAAAGAAAAATTTGCACGTCATATTCTGAAAATAACTAGCCTGCAGATATTGGTATGAGCTTTACTTCGTGCTCAATTAAACCTAATCCAAACCCTAAGTTTTTTGCAATGATCGTTTCCCTTTTCTCCGTGTTTTGGGTCATTAGGGATGGAACACCTCAAGCTATACTTGAAGCATTGCGAGATGAGACTTTGAATGATCCCCGAGACCGCATCGAGCTAGCACAAAGCCATGCTTTCTATAGGCCTTCACTTCTTGGTCAACCTTGAGTTGTAGATTCTATGAAAAAACTTAGAACTCAGTAAACTTGTGAACTGTTTAGTAATGTATAGTCTATAGGTTTCTTTCTTAGTCCTATAGACAATAGTTATATATCACATGGAGAAAGTTGTAATATCTTAATGCAGAATTTTATTCACCCATTTACTGATGTTTCACCATTGATGATTCAAATTATTTCTTGTGACACTCACTTTTGGTACCCTTTTCTTCCTCTTAAATATGCAAGAATTTTTACACATAGTTTGTTGGAAGGAAGTTGGGGTCAAAGTTCTCTCCCATGTATCTATAGTGTTGATAAGTGCTTGAGACGCATAAAAGTTTTGAAAAGAGATTCAAACTTACAATGAAACGAGTTTAAAACAAGGAAAAAAATTATATGCAAATAAAGAGTTTATCAATGATAATCGAGTAAAAAAATGAATGATCGGGAAATTCATTCAGACAAAATGAACTATTTCAAATCTTACTACTCAAATAAAATGTTCCTTTAATAAAATCTTTGAAGGAAATGGTGTTAGGCTAAGTTTGGTTTTCTTGAAGAGCTAAAGATAGCATTTCTTAAATAACTAAAATATATTAAGATTAAATTATTAAATTTGCTCCTATAATTTGAACATAAGGCAATTCCTTTAATCCTTGAATAAAAGAAAATTAATACCCCATTGTATAATGTTTCGATCAAAGAAAAGCAAGATTAGAATAGGTTATCTTTTAGGCAAGATTTGAAAATCTTATTCTAAATTGACTCATTTCACAATCAATTTTGACAAGATTGAATGATTTAGATACATTCTATCTAAAAATTGCAAGTAAAACTTGAAAAGTGCAATAGTCGATGTACAAATTTTTAAGACAAAAAGTCTAGAGCTCAAATTTGATAATAAAAACCTTTGATTATAAGTGAAATGATAGAAAACTTTGTTTAGCCTTAAAAGGGCGTAATTTGATCAAAATAAGTACAAAGTCAAAATAAAATATTAAAGAAAAAAGTGATCGTCTCAACCTCCATTTTTTCAACTGTCATCTTTAATGCATCTCCATTAAAAAAAGCATCGTCCATCTTTTCGACCAACATCTTTAATACATGTCCATTATAGTTATATATATATATATATATATATATATATATATATATATATATATGTATGTATCATCTTTCCGACCACAATTTTTAATACCTATTTTTTAAAAAAAGAAAAAATGACTAAACAAAAAAAAGAAAAGAAACTTGAATTATAAAGAAAAAAAAAGAATGTTATGAGAACTAATGAAACAAATAGGTTATCAAAATGCTTGGACTTGGTCTTCATGATTCTTTATCAACTTAGGTTTATCAATGACAACTGGGTCATGATTTATATTATAATTTTAATTTGAACTTTAGATGTTTAATTTTTCTTTTGTACAATGTAATAATTCTTATGGTTCTAAAAATTTCCATTCAACATCTATAGCTAATTATACTTCACAAATTGTCCATCAACCTTTTTCTCACACGAAAAACCTACTTTCTTGTATATATATTTTAGGGTTTAGTACAATCAACTAATCAAATCATTATCCTCTCAAAGAAAAGAAAACTAATTCATCCATTATCTCACTAAAAAGTTGTATCAGTATGATAATGGAACATGATATACATGTTTACATAAATCATTACAAAGATTGAGATCAAATCATTAAAAAATGAGAATGATTTTTGACGATACGAAAGTAATCAAATATATAACTTTGAGGTCGATATTACAGACATTATGACTTAGTGTTTTAAAAATAAGAAACACAATTTCAAGATTATGATAATGATTCTATAAAAAAAGAATATATAGACCATTTCTTTGTGTTAGGACGAAACAAATTGAGATTAAATTTATAAAAAAATGATTAATTAAACTTATGAAAGATCATCTCTCTTCGATTTTTACAGTTTTTTAGATTAGATATTGTTTTAAAATAGTTTTTAATTGAAAAATGGTTAGAAATAGCACAAAAAGTAAAACTATTCACAGAATATATCAAAAGAATTTAAATAAATGGAAGAAAGATGAATTTTACCCTATTTGGCTTTTATCTTTTAAATTTTCTATTTGATTCAGTTTTATCTTTTAAATTATCTATTTGATTCAATTTTATCTTTTAAATTTTCTATTTGATTCAGTTTTATCTTTTAAATTTTCTATTTGGTCAACTAATCAAATGATTCAAATATATCTTCTAATTAAGTTTAAAATTATATATGTCCTCTAATTTTCATGAGTGGAATGCATCCAATTTTTTATTAAAAAATTATACTGTATTAATTTCTTTCGAATAAAATTAATTCTCTTAATATTTAAAAATTAATCTTAAACAAACAAAATATATCAGGGTAAACAAAGAGAAAATTATAGATTATAAAGATTAGAATTTAATAATAGATCCATTTAGTTATTATATCTAAAATCAAACACTTTAGTATTTATTTACCAAATTATTTCAAGGTAAATTGTTGTAAATGGTAAATTTATTGATAGCACTGAAACGCCCAATCACGTAGGAGGATCTAAAAAGGACATGTGTCAAGCTATGTGTAACGACCCAACTTTTCCGGACTAAGCTGAGGTCACTACCAAATACCAAAACCCGACCATTCAACATAAAATTTAAAACGGACCAGATACGATTCATTAAAACGTTATAAACCTTACAAAAGACAGTTTCGGGCCCTATTTTAAATAATTCAAAAAAATCACAAAATAAAAAGTCACAAGATAAAATGTCAAGTCACCAGTCCAAAAATCACAATCAAAATATTCTGACAAAATACATAGCGGAAGCGAAAAGAAAACCAGACGTGTCCATATGGCCTTCACGCATCCTTCCTGCCTCTCGTCGGTCTGCCCCTCGCTGTACCCCTACCTGAAAAGTTAAAGAAGGGAAAGGGTGAGTATAAACATACCCAGTAAGGGACCCACTACTGGGCCCGTTAGGGAACAACAGTTAACTTCCTATTCGGGGGTACCCTACATAACAGTCTAGTGGTTCCGTAGAACGCACATATCAGTCTAGTGCTCCCGAAGGATGCACATATCAGTCTAGTGCTCCCGAAGGATGCACATATCAGTCTAGTGCTCCCGAAGGATACACATATCAGTCTAGTGCTCCCGAAGGATACACATATCAGTCTAGTGCTCCCGAAGGATGCACATATCAGTCTAGTGCTCCCGAAGGATACACATATCAGTCTAGTGCTCCCGAAGGATACACATATCAGTCTAGTGCTCCCGAAGGATGCACACATCCGTAAGGCACACTACCCCATAGATGAAGCTAACCGTTACCCCTCAGTCCAAACTAAACTGTCTACATCAGCCACATCCCAACAGCATTCATATTACAGTCCCGCCATAGGCTTTGTCAGTCAGATAGTATAGGTTTAAACATCTACACCCTCAGTTGCTATATGCATTACCGATTCGTACACCAATAGGGAAACCCTAGGTCCAATCGACTAACCAACCAAAACCGGACTCACTGTCCTTCCCCGTCCAAACTCCATGAACCACATCCAGACCAGTGTTTAATACATACTAAACCGTAACTTTAAGGTCCATCAACATATAATTTCGATCCACAAATAGCAGTCACAGTATATTTTCATCAGACAAAATATAATATCAGTACTTAACAGTCAACACGCATACAGATATTCAGTACAGTCACTAACGTGTAATCCCCTGTGGATTACTACGGTTTTAGCCTGGACTCGGGGTCCAGTAGTAGGAAAACCCTTACCTGAAACTCGGTTATGCCCCTCGATCGAAAACCACGCTCGACAGATCTACCTAACGAAACACGAAAGTTTAGTTGATGACTTTAGTAGCAGTTGTTTTAAAAGGTCAGAAGCGCTAACCGTTGACTTACCCAAGGAAAGGAAACTATCTCCAACCAGGCCTGCCGCGGAACCCGAGAACTTAAGCGTCAACCCTGTACTACCTTCAAGGGAGAAAAGTAGGGCCACATCTTAATCCAACATTCAAACTCGAATCGGACAAGGTAACATTAGGGAATTCATCAAAACAATCCTTACCGAAGACTCACCGTGAACCGAAGTGGAGGAAAGAAGGCTTAGGTGGCTTGGCGAAACAAGGAGCTCGACTCGGCTCGGCTCGGCTTGGTCTCGGCTCGGCTCGGCTCCACCTCGGCTCGGCTCGGCTTGGTCTCGGCTCGGCTCGGCTTGTGGCTCGGCTCGGCTCGGCTTGGCTTGGTCTCGACTCGGCTCGGCTTGTGGCTCGGCTCGGCTTACTCAGCTCGCGGCTCGGCTCACTCGGCTCGCGGCTCGGCTTGGTTCGGCTGGCGACTCGGCTCACTCGGCTCGCGGCTCGACTCACTCGGCTCGCGGCTCGGCTCACTCGGCTCGCTCGGCTCGGCTCACGCGGCTCGCTCGGCTCGGCTCACGCGGCTCGCTCGGCTGGCACTGGAAGCGGTTTCGGGTCGGGTCAGCACTGGAACCGGGTCGGGTTGGACGAAACGGGTAGCACGGTTTTGAGGGCTTTCTCTCTTCCGGCGACGGCGGCGGTGGCGAAACGACGCTGGGAGGCGTTCGACGACCGGAACGGAGGAGAGGAGAGGGACGGTGGCGGAGACGAAGGCGGAAGAGAATCGGAGTGATGCGGCGACGTCGGGCGAATGAAGCCGAGAGGGGATCCGAAACGATGGGGAGCCGCGGCGGACGACGGTGGCCGAGGCAGACGACGACCACACGGACGGAGATGGAGGAACCGGCGGCGGTGCAGAAACGAGGAAGAAAGCGATGGAGGAAGAAAAGGAAATGGATGGGGCTCGGGTTATCGGTGCCGCGGCGTCGGGGAGAGGAAGAAACGGAAGAGAGAGAAGAAAAATTTTTCGATGGGGGGGGGGGGGGGGGGCGGCGCGAATTAGGGTTTTTGATTTTTTAAAAAAATTTATTATATATATATATATATAAATCTTAATAAATATATAATATTAATAATTTAAATAATAATATATATATAAAAATATAAATAATAATAATAATAATAAAGTAATAATAATAATATATTTATAATATTAATATTAGATAAATAATAATTTATTTTATTGTTTTAGAATTATCACTATTTCTATAATATTAATTTATAATAATATTTATAATATTAATATTATAACAATTAAAATAAATATTAATAATAATAATAAAATCAATATTATATCATTATTATATCAATTTGCACTTTAAATAAAACGAGAAAAAAATTTTACCTTAAAAATTTCGGAACGTTACACTATGATACTACAAAGTGGAAGGAATCCAACCATTCACGAGCCAGACCCAAAATGTAGACCTTCTACTTTTAGGCCTAACGCCATGAATGAACAACCCACAAGTACTAATTCTAATCCCTTCGTATTCTTTAACTAATAATTCTTCTTCCTTGCAAAATCACGATGTTCAGAAAAACAAGAAAGTGGAGACTTCCAAATGAGATGCAGGACACAGAGAGACGTCAAAGCAGGCGTTATCTTCTAATCAATTGTCACTTCTACCATTCCTGATCATCTGAAAAAGAAAGGTGACGAATTACAATTTAACAAATTTCTGAACGTGTTGAAGCAACTTCACATTAACACTCCTGATGCGTTAGAGCAAATGCCTTCATATGTTGACTTTTTTAAGGATATATTTGCCAAGAAGCGAAGGATAAATGAATATAAGACAAATAGCTCTAACACTAGCAACAAGTGATGTATTCAAGAATGGGGATCCAAAGAAGATGACAAATCTTGGAAGCTTCACTATACCCTGCTATATAGGCAGTATGGATCTTGGTCGCGCACTATGCGACCTTAGAGCAAGTATCAACCTGAGGTTGCTCTTTGTTTTCAAGAACTTGGGGATTGGGAAGGTAAAACCTACTACAGTTGCGCTCCACTTGGTTGACATATCCATTGTGCAGCCTAAGGGAAGGATTGAGAATGCGTTAGTTAAGGTGGACAAGTTCATATTTCCCACAGACTTCATCATTTTGGACTATGAAGCTGATCGGGAGGTACTCATAGTTTTAGGACGACCATTATTCCCTACATGTTGAACCCTAATTGATGTCCACTAAGGAGAATTGACGATGTGGGTTAACAACCAAGAAGTAACATTTAAAGTCATTGACGCGTTGAAATTTCCCCAAAGATATAGAGAAATGCAGTTCAATTGAATCCTTAGGATGAGATAATTGTAAGGAAGAAGTCATTGTTGAGTTATTTAGCTCTGAAGAATTCATCAAAGAGTGCCCTAAAGATATTTTGGAGGAAGTGAACGTCGTGTCTGACGTGAGAAAGTTCGAGCCTCTCAATCTGCAAAATAAAGGTGATAAAAAGATAAAGCCATCATTTGAGAAGCAACCAGAATTTGAGCTCAAGCCATTACCAACCAACCTGAAATATGCATATTTGGGGAGAATGACACTTTTATTATCACCTTTTCCCACTTGAATGTCGAAGAATAGAAGACTTATGAAAATACTACAATGCCACAAGAAGATGATAGGATGGACCTTTGTGGACATTCAAGGAATAAACCCATCCTATTGCATGCAAAAGGTTAAGTTGGAAGAGGGGGACCCTGGTGTCACTCAATATCAAAGGCGATGAAAGAGGTAATTGTAAAGAAAGAAATCATTAACTAGCTGAATGCAGGGGTGATTTATCTAATCGCCGATAGTGAATGGGTCAGTCTAGTCTAATATGTGCCCGAGAAAGGTAGGATAACTGTTATTACTAATGAAGACAATAAATTGATTCTAATGAGAACAACCACAGGGTGGAGAATATGTATGGACTACCGCAAGTTGAATGTGGTAACAAAGAAGGACCACTTCCTCCTGTCTTTCATTGATCAAATGTTGGGTAGGCTTACAAGAATTAGGTACTAGTACTTTCTAGATGACTATTTTGGGTATAACCAGATAACAATTACTTCGAAAGATCAACACAAGACAACATTTACTTGTCTCTATGGCACATTTGCTTTTCGTTGCATGCTCTTTGGGATGTGCAACGTGCCAAGGACATTTTAAAGATACATGATAGCTATATTTTCAAACTTTCTGGAGAAATCAGCTAAGATATTTATGGATGACTTCTCAATTTTTAGAGCCTCCTACAATGAATGTCTGAATAGTCTAGAGGCAAAGTTAAAGAGACACGACTGGTGACTGGTGTTGAATTTGGAGAAGTATCACTTCATGTTTACTGAGGGAATTGTGCTAGGGCACAAGATCTCCAATACGGGCCTAGAAGTGGACCCTGTGAAGGTTGATGTGGTGAGCAAAATTGCCATTGCCTTTTGATATCGAGCTATTGTAGAGTTTTTTGAGACATGCAGGATTCTATAGCAGATTCATCAAAGAATTCTCTTAAATCGTCAAGCCGCTAAGAAACTTACTTAGTGCCAATTCACGCTATGTTTTTATGAGAAATTTAACCAAGCGTTCCAGACCTTACAAGACGTGTTGACTCAGCGCCTATCCTCATCACTTCTGACTAGTTGCAGCCTTTTGAACTAATTTTGTGGTTAACGAGGTCACAATAGAAGAAAATGTCATTTGCTACAAGGACAAGCACTAGGTAATTAAGAAATTGTGTACTTAAATTTCTTTTTATGCGTACCAAGTGGTTCGATAAACTTATTTTATATAATTAATTATGTAGCGGTTTTTTGTTGTACCTAGTTTTTTACTTTGTAATTAATATTGTCTATGTAGATTATGAGTTTAAACCCAAAATCGATTGATCCTAATGTTCTGTATGATCAATCTTTTTATCGATCTTTAATTGTATAGGACGATAGAACGATAGGTGAGTTGGGTTATATATGTAGAGAGGCGGTAGTCCAATGCAATATCCTACTTCACCATAACATATTGCCTCTACTTCAAGCTTCAGGATTTTATAGGGTGGCTAGATTGTGTTTCCTTCAGTTAAATTAGCACTTTATTACTGCACTCATTAGGAGATGGAGACTGGAGACACATACGTTTCATATGTCTACTAGAGTGTGCACTATCACCTCGCAAGAATTTCCAAGACTTAATGATGATGCAAAAAATGAAAGCATCATCAGATATGCAAGAGCATACATTCTACAATTAATGGGTGAAATTTTATTTTCTCATAAATTAGGTCATTGTGCATCTGATGTTCCTACCATTATTAGACGATTTACATGAGGCGAGTCGATACTCATGGCTAAGCAAGCTTAGCATGGTTGTATAGACCAACTATGCAAAGCATCAAAGTGAGATGTTCGTGAAATTGTTGGTCTCTTGATACTTCTTAAAATATGGGCTTGGGAACAATATCCCACAATGGCTCCACAACTTAGGCATACAAACAATCATCTACTACCTGGACGAGCACACTGTTCATGATATACTTTTTTATTTTAATTTAGGCCAGAAAGTAGTTTAATACTAGTTTAGTGATATAATTAATTTAAAATTAAAATATTAGTTTATTAATACAGATGGAGAGACTAATTTTGTGTAACCAGATCAACTACTCATGTAGTTAGTCAGTATAGCTACATGATTGACCTTCTTCAGCATGATCGGGTACGTTAATACTGAAACTTCAATCCTTTTATACATTAGTATACATATATTTATTTACTTCTAATGTGGTGTTTGATGTTTCAAATTATTTGAGGGCCTTACAAAAATGTAAATGATAATTTATCAATTTTTGTAGAAATGATCAAGATATATGGCGATGTTGGGTTTTATGTCCTAAAACTCGTAGATAGTAAATATAATCCATTGACTGTTATTAATAAAGTGTTTTATTATTATAATTTCAATAAGTGTTATTGATTATATTATTAGTTTTGTCTTACTAACCTAAATCCAATAAACTAACATCCTAAGCTATTTGATGAGTCTTGAATAGTATGTAGAGACATACGGGGATCAATGTTCAAGATCAGCTTAAAGGATCTATAGTATAAGGTTAAGGTTAGGTACCTTATCCTGGTAACACTATTGATATGGCTCACTTTGTATTTGATACAAATACATTGATCCAATGCGTTCATGTATGCGACATGCGAGTGAAGATATCCTATGCAATGAGTTTGCATAAGACCGAACCACGAAATAGTAATCATTAGATGTAACTCCGTTAACTAGTTGAGTTTCTATTTCATTAGGATGACCTAGGTAACTTAGTCTTAATCCTGAGTGTATTATGAACTCCTGTTTGTGAGGGATTGTCCTTTGATTTGTACGGATGAGAGTGGCCAGATTGCCGACTCAATATGCTTATCATTTTGGGGACAAGACTGAGTGGAGAGCTGGAACCTCACACAAGATGAAATTCACTCCTTCCTGACTTTAGGGTAAGTAGATAAGTGTTCCCTTAAATGGTGTCTACGATACTTGAACAAAGGGCTCTACCCTCTCTATGGCACGAGAGAGATTTCTGTTTAGTGGTTGGATCATAAACAGGTTGTTCATTAGAGGAGCACTGGTATTTAAGGACTAAAAGTAATCTAGGGGTAAAACAGTAATTTGACTCAGCTAGTGTTACAAACACTTGTGAATGACTAACTTACTGATAATTGGTCTATATTCGTGGACATAGAAATATATCTACAGTGAGAAGAGTTCAGCTGTGAGTCTTTAGTGGAGTGTACACACGGTTAACGAATAATGATTAATGTAGTTAATGAGTTTAGCCAATTAATCTCATATCGTTGTAGCTTATGATCTGTAGGTCTATTACGCCCCCTTCCTAGCTCATAAAAGGTAATGAGATTTATTTATATTGGTTGTAATTTGAAATGTTCAAATTTACTTTGGAAATTAATATAATGTATAGTGATACATTATAATATAAAGTTTATATTTTAATTAGACTTTAATATATAAATTTAATTTTGGATATGATTCAAAATTAATTTATGAGAGAATAAAATATTTGAATAAGTTCAATTATTAATTTAATGTGAATTAGATTCATACTAAAACTATAGGTTAAAATTTAATGTGTATATGATACATATTAAAGTTATAGGTTATGAGAGAAATTCATATTTGAATATGATTCAAATTTGGATTAAATTAAATATAATTAATTCATATCAAAATTAATTAAATTAATTAATTATTTTAATATTAATATTAATTAAATATTTATTTATTAAATTAATAGGGAACGTGGGTGGTTTTCCCACGTTTCCACTTTTCTCTCAACTTCCCTCTTCTTCAGTTACTAGTACAATACGCAGAAGCGAATTCTGTGAATTTTTTCGTACCTCCCATTCTCTCCGA
The DNA here is from genome assembly GCF_025177605.1 of Cucumis melo. NCBI lineage: Eukaryota > Viridiplantae > Streptophyta > Magnoliopsida > Cucurbitales > Cucurbitaceae > Cucumis > Cucumis melo. Next base: position 29,527,516 of record NC_066864.1, read on the forward strand.
ATTTTTTTTCTCTCTGAAAAATTTCCTCTTCCAATTTGGTTCCCACAAACCATCTCAATCCAAAGAATATGAAGGTTTCCAAATGGTGGTGCTTCAAATTGGTGTTTAGTAGATTCAGAGACATCAATGATCATAAGTTCTTCCCAGTATTTTTTTCTTGAAAACATGTTTAGCCATAATTAATTTAAATCTTATTGATATTTTTAGGTTCCAATTAAAATTAGGTTAAGGTCTATGTAATTGTTCCGTTGTGCAAAGGGCTTTCATCCCTTCAGGCAGACCATTAATCCTCTCATATGTTTTTTCTATTGGTGAGTGACACTATCCTGATAGGGTGTTTAAAATTCGGTTTAAACAAGATATCGCATCAGAATGCAATATTGAGCCACTTCTGTACAATATTGACTTGAGAGCTATGGATTAGTTAGACAAGGTTGCACATTAGGTAGTGTGATGACAATCTCATAAAAGATTTATCACAGAGATCAAACAACAGAATACTTCGTGATGTTGTAGATGATCCACAACAAGTCTTTGATGTGTGTAGTAATAATGACACGTACATGGAGGTGATGTGTTATATCTTTGATATACTTATTGTACCTCCACCAGTTCATAGAGGGCATGTTCAAATGGAAGAAGCTGAACTCGATGAAGTTTAACACATTGTAGAAAAAGTGTCTCATGTGACACAAACACAGACACAAAGCCACATAGGATATGGTAGTCCAATGATGATGATGCTAACATTTTGAGTAGGATATTGTGATTCTAAGGTCGATACAGGATATTATGATTTAGGGGTCGAACCATCTTCTTCGTACATGGATGCCAGTCCATCAACTTCTTACATGCATGGACATGGGGCATGATCGTGGAGAATATGAAGAATATTTGTACTATGAAGCACCTGAAGAGGTATCAGATCCATAAGAGTACCAACAAAAACCAGAGAATTAAAAGGAGTCGGGACAACGGAGTTTAGAGTCGACGACGATAACTAGCTCGAAATCGACAACGTCCGAGTTGTGGAACACATTGATTTTCTTTTATCCTTTAAATGAATGTAATTTTTTTATTAAAAAAATATTTTAATTTACCTTTAATTTTTTCAATTACTGGTCAATATAAAAAAAAAGGTTCAACAATAATATAATTGTAAAATTTCATAAACTTAGTGACAAATAAATGAAAGACAAAATACATAATCTATAAAAGAATTGAAATTTCAATATGGTTTGATGTAAAAGATTCTCTAATTATTTAAGTCTACATATTAAAAAAAGAAGACAATGTCTTTGGTTTGGAAACAAGTAAGATTGGGGTTTCCAACCGAAGACCTTGGAGAAAAAAAAAGGCAAAACCACTCTAAATCTCTAATTATTTCCAAAACTACAATATTTGTCTAATTATTTTAAAAAACAACATTATTCATAAAAACTGGAAAAAAAAAAAAAAAAAACCTTTTTAACACTATGATTTTCTTGATTATTTGTTTATTCTCATTGATATTTTACCAAATATTCAAGTCTACATATACACAAAGAAATAACCATAAAAGGAAAGAATATGCAGATTGATTATAAGAATAAGATAAGAATAATATCAAATATAATATCTCTAATTACAGTAATTAGAGATAAACAGCTTAAGAATAATACTTTAATTACAGTAATACCCTCCCTCAAACTCAAGGTGTTAGAGTAGAGACCACTTTGAGTTTGTGAAGTAACTGAGTGAAACAAGGAGAATAAACAGCTTTGGTGAAGATACCTGCTGGTTGGTCAGTGGTGGAGATAGATTGGAGATGGAGAGTGTTGCTCTGAAGATGATGGCGAACAAAATAGCAATCATTCTCAATGTGCTTTATTTGGTCATGAAATACATCACTATGTGCAATCTAAATAGCACTACAGTTATAACAATGAAGAATAGTGGGTGACCTTTGTGGGACCCCATATCAATAAAAAGCCAATGAAGCCATAGTAATTCTAAAGTGGCATCAGCCAAAGCACGATATTTAGACTCTATGCTGAACGGGAAACAATGAATTGTTTCTTATTGTGCCAAAAGATAATAACATCACCTAAATAGAAGTAATAACCAGTGGTGGACCTTCTATCAATAGATCACCCACCCAATAAAGAGAACTGTAGACCATAACCTAAAATACCATTAATATAATGCAATATGAAGGAAAACAGTGAAGTGAATAGTACGAGGAGCAACCATGAATTGACTAACAATGTGAACTACATATGTAATATTTAGGCGGGTCACAGTTAAGTAAATCAGGCTGTCAACAAGTTTCCGATACAAAGTGGAATCGTCAAGAAGAACACCATCAAAAGGAGTGAGTCGCACATTTGGATCCAGAGGTGTTGAGGATGTGATAGAGTCAGTAATACTAGATCGACTAAGGAGGTCAGATGCATATTTTGCTTGAGATAAGTAGTAGTCATTAGACGAGGATAAGATCTCAAGACCAAGAAAATAGTTTAGGGTGCCTAGATCCTTCTTCTCAAAGTGCTTACTCAGGTAACATTGCAAATCAGATATGGTTTGAGGGTTATCCCCTATAATAATCATGTCATCAAACATAAAAGAAGAAGAACAATACCACTAAATATCTGGCGAGTAAATAAGGCCGAATCGTGAGAGCTAGAGGTGAACCTAAGTTAGGTAATAGTGAAACTAAACGTCACAAACATAGCTCGAGGAGCCTATTTGAGACCGTAGAGAGCATGAGGAAGAAGACATACTTTCTGAGCTGGCAGAGTAGTACCAGGTGGTGGTTTCATATAGGCTTCTTCATATAGGGTTCCATTGAGGAACACATTTTTAAGATCCATTTGAAGGAGGGGTCATCGTTTTGCAGTTGCGATGGCTAAAAGACTGCGAACAAGTGTCATTCGAGCTACTAGAGCAAACTTTCTTCATAATAATGTCATTTTCCTGAGAATATAACATTTGGCCACAAGTCGTGCTTTGTATCGTTTAATAGAGCCATCAAGACGCGTTTTGATTTTAAAAATCCACTTGAAACCTATAGGTTTCTTTCTAAGAGGTAAATTAACATAGTCCTAAGTATAAATCTTTTCTAAGGCTTGAAGTTCTTCATCCATTGCTTGTTGCCACAAGGGGTTAGTACTGGCTTCCTTATATGAGGAAGATTCAACCAAATACATCTGAAAAAAAATGGTAATCTTTAAAATGAGGAGGTGTTTCTCTTACCTAGGTGGATTATCGGGCAAGTGTAAATTCAAGTTCCTCGCAAGAGGCAGATGAGAGATTTGGGAGCGTAGAGGTAATATTAGATTGAGTGAGCTCTGATATGGGTAGAGAACAAGTTGTAGTGTCGGGTGGTGAGTCAGAAGTAGGGAATAGGTCGATAGAAGGATCAATGAAGAATGGATGAGGACTAGATACAGATGCATGAAATGAAGAAAGACCAGAAAACATACGATGTTCCCAAAAGTTATATGGCGAGATAGACGTAATCGTTGAGAGATGGGATCCTAACAACGAAACCCTTTATGTTTAGTACCATAACCCAAGAAACAATAGAGACGAGTATGATGTTCAAGTTTGTTATGTTCATGAGGATGTAATAACATAAAACATGCACAACCAATAAGTTTAAGATTAGAGTAAGGGAGAAGTACCGTATAGTCGTTCAAAGGGGGAAACTTTGTGAATAACCCGAGAAGGAAGACATTTGATGACATAAATAGAGGTGAGGGCAGCCTCTCCCCAAAATTTTTCAGGACAGGAAGTGGAGAGAAGTTGAGCAGAAACAGAGTCTAGAATGTGACGATGTTTGCATTTTGCTCTTCCTTTTTATTGGGAGGTGTGTGGACATGAGTGTTGAATCAAAGTGCTTTGTTGGGCAATAAAGGAAAGAAGGTGAGAGTCCTTATATTTCATCGCATTATCGGTTCGAAGAATTTTAATTTTGCTAGAGAATTGTGTGTGAACCATATTTACAAAATCAACGTAGATTTGATATAGTGTAACGCCCCAAGTTTTCAAGGCATATTCTCAAAATATTTACCTTATGTTATGAAAATTTTATTTATTTTTAATGGGTGTTATATTTTTGGATTGGTAAGAAAAAGGAAAAGAAAATGAAAATGGAGGATATAAGATTTATAATAAGACAATATAATATAATATGATATAAAAAAATATGATATAAATTATATTATTATTATTATTGTTATTATTTCTTATTTTTTTAAAAAAAACCTAAATTCATCTTCTTATTCCTCTTCCCAGCCGACACCTCCCCCTCAACTCTTATCTTCAATATCTTCTCTTCTCTTCTTTGTCTGTCGCTACAGCCGTCGATTTCATATCTTCTCCTTGTGAGTCGTTCGACGAAGGCTAGTCACCACCACCGAGCATCTCCTCGTCCGTCGACTAGTTTTGTCTCTGTTTGTGAAGTTCGACAGCCGCATGGTGGAGCGATTTACGTCGCGTCTACGGTCTTCCTCTATCTTTCGACCATCGTCCATCTCAATCCCTCTCTGTCCTTCGTCCATCGCATCCTTGCAAGTCCCACCCACCGCTTCTGTCTTTATTCGATCCGACCCAAACCATCCCATCTTCCCAACCGAGCCACATTGTTTCTCCCTTGCTCAACATAGTTTGAACTTAGTGTTCTGCCACTTTTGTCTCATTGTAAGTTTCGAGGTAAGGACAAAATTATGAGTTTGGTAGTTGTTTCCTTAGCCATTTTAAGCGTAAAGGTCGGATTAAAATGTTGGATTAATTGGTTGAACTACAATTAAATCTTTGAAGGTGTTAGCGCTCGAATCCCTATGAATTCCGGCAAGCTTGAATTGGAGTCGTTTTGACCATTTACTTGGATAAACTTGTGAATGTACGTTGATGTGCTTTAGATGAAAGGATTGGTTTATGAGAGTAATTGATTTAATGCTTGAACTCGTCATGTTATGTTAGGTTGGTTCATTGGATCTTAGTATTGGTTAAGGAGCGTAGCTAAATATAAGGTAAGGCCTACTACTACTGCACTAAAAAACGAGATTTAAACATAATAAATGAAATGAAAGAATGTTTTAAAGGCTAAATTAGATTAAAAGTTATGTGTTCATGTAAAAAATGAGTAATGATATGCTCTTGACTGGTTTTGAAGGACACAATTGCTAATTGTAGTTTAATTTACATTGATGGGTCATGTTGTTGACTTATTATTAATGATGAGGAATTGATTGTTATTCGTAACTTGGGTTACCGTTGGTTTGTGTTATCATTGATTAGTGTTATCTGGATGTTCTGTGTAATCCATGCATACTGTTGAGCTGTATTATGCATGGACGATGGATTTTGGAACCGTTACGTGTAGGTTGTGTATTTATTGATGAACGGTGCTACAAGACTGAATATAGACTTTAGGTAAGATTTAGATCACTTGTAGTTCATGTTGTGGAATTGTTAGGTGTAAATTGCATAGTGATTTTTTGTGTTGTTGATTGGATTTAGGTAGCATGACTGTTCGGTGTGATTTGACTGTATGTAGGCTACAGAAAATACTGTTGATTTACTTAGACTGTTTGACCGATTATTCTTAGAGTCAGGACTGTTAATTGAGCTATATTGTGATGTGATTGTTGTAGACTATTGAGACTGAACTTAGGGAATAACTATTACCCTTATCTATGGGGTAGCGTACTATGTAGGCACAGTGTCCTACAAGATCACCTCATGTTGTGTATCCTTCGGGACCACTAGACTGATATGTGGATCCGACGAGACCACTAAACTGATATGTGTATCCCATAGGATCACGAGACTGTTATGTTGCAAGGTACCCCTTATTAGGAAGCTAACCGATGTTTTCCTTAATGGGACCAGTAGTGGGTCCCTTACTGGGTATATTTTTATCCTCACCCTTTTGCTTAACGTTTCAGGTAAAGGCATCGTACGAGACAAACCGGCGATGGGCAAGAGGGATGCGTGAAGGTCATACAGGAATGTCAAGTTTTATTGCTTCCGCTAAATGTTGTTATTTTTCTTTTGAGGATTTTAAATTTAAGTTTTGGTTAGAACATTCATTCATTTGTTTCGTTTGAAATTTCGTATACTATGTTTTGAAACTTTTGAAATTTATTGAAAATAGGGCCCCCGAAGACAATTTTTATTATATCTTGAGTTTTATTGAATCTTGAACAGGGTCTTTATTGAGTTTTTATGATTAGATGTCGTGTCTTAATAGTAAGTAATGACCTCAGCTTAGACTGAAAAGTTGGGTCGTTACAGTTGGCATCAGAGCTTAAGTTTTAGGTTCTGTAGACTGACTTATGATGTAAGTCTATGTTTTTGTGTCTCTATGGCTAGAACGATCATTTGCCGCTCGTCAAGTACACTTTCATGAATTATATGTATAACTTTATATGTATTACCTTGCCTAAGTTAAACTGCGAAGTGAATTATTGTTTGAGACTAAAGGAGTCACTGATGGTTATTAGGAAAATGTTGTCAAGAAGAGGTGCTTGCAGGGGAGGCCGTGGAGGTCAAGGAAGGGGAGTAAGACGTGTTCAACTCGAAGTGCAGCCTATAGCTCAAGCTACCAATCTTGTTGCACTGGTCACCCATGTGGACCTCGCTGCTATGGAGTAGAGGTTTCGGGACTTAATTATGCAGACGCGGGCACCGCAGCAGCCTGCCTCTCCCTCTCCAGCTCTTGCTCACGCATCAGCCGAACCCTATAGCGTGCCAGACCAGCTCTCAGCAGAGGCTAAACATTTGCGGGATTTCAGAAAATACAATCTTAAGTCATTCGGTAGGTCTTTGGAAGACCCCATCAAGGCTCAGATGTGGTTGTCTTCTATGGACACCATATTTCGGTATATGAAGTTTCCTGACAATCAGAAGGTGCAATGCACCGTATTTATGTTGACAAACAGAGGCACCGTCTGGTGGGAGACGACAGAGAGGATGTTAGGGGTGATGTGAATCGGATCACCTAGGAGCAGTTCAAGAGAGTTTCTATGCGAAATTCTTCTCTGTCAGCGTAAAGTATGCCAAACAGCAAGAGTTTCTGAACCTGGAGCAAGGTGATATGATGGTGGAGCAGTACGATGTAGAGTTTGGTATGCTGTCTCGTTTTGCCCCTGATGTGATAAGAAATGAGACTGCTAGGACTGAAAAGTTTGTTAGAGGCCTCAGACTAGATATCCAGTGTCTCATTCAAGCCTTCCGACCAACCACCCGCTGATGCATTGCGCCTGAAAGTGGATATCAGTTTACAGTAGAGGGTTAATTTGTCCAAGTTAGCAGGGAAAGGGTCGACCTCAGAACAGAAGAGGAAGGCTGAGCAGCATCCTATTACAATTCCACAAAGGAATTCAAGATCAGATGGCGATCTTCGTCGTTTTCAGCAGAAACCTTTTGAGGCAGTGCAAGTTGCCAGAGAGAAACCTTTATGTACAACCTGTGGGAAGCACCATCTGGGTCATTGTTTGTTTGGGAATAGGACTTGCTTCAAGTGTAAGCAAGAGGGGCATACAACTGATAGATGTTCTATTAGGCTTACTGGGATTGCACAGAACCAGGGAGCGGGTGCACCACATTAGGATAATGTCTTTGCTACAAATAAGTCTGAGGCTGAGAAAGCAGGTACTATTGTGCAGGTACGCTTCCACTGTTGGGGCATTATGCCTTAGTTCTGTTTGATTCTGGTTCATCACATTCCTTCTCTTCTGTATTCGTATCACATGCATGCTCAGAAGTAGAACCCCTAGAACATGTTTTATCTGTGTCTACTCCATCTGAGGAAAGTATATTGTCAAAAGAAAGAATGAAAGCATGCCAGATTGAGATAGTGAGTCACGTAATAGATGTAACGTTGTTAGTTCTGGATATGCATGATTTTGATGTGATTCTAGGTATGGATTGGCTAGCTGCTAATCATGCTAGTATAGATTGTTCCCGTAGAGAAGTGCTGTTTAATCCTCCTACAGGGACGAGTTTTAAGTTTAAAGGGGTAAGAACGGTAGCATTACCCAAAGTGATCTCAACTATGAAAGCCAGCAAACTACTCAACGAGGACACTTGGAGTATCTTGGCCAGTGTGGTGGATACTAGAGAGGCTGATTTTCTTTGTCATCGAAACCTGTGGTGAGGGATTATCTAGATGTTTTTCCTGAAGAACTTCCAGGATTACCCCCTCATAGGGAGATTGATTTTGCTATCGAGCTAGAACTTGGTACTGTTCCTATATCTAAAGCTCCTTACAAAATGGCCCTAGCAGAGTTGAAAGAGTTGAAAGTGCAGTTGCAGGAGTTGCTTGACAAAGGCTTCATTCGACTGAATGCGTCACCTTGGGGTGCACCAGTCTTTTTTGTTAAAAAGAAGGATGGGTCGATGCGCCTGTGTATTGACTATAGGGAGTTGAATAAGGTAACTGTTAAGAACAAGTATCCTTTTCCCAGGATTGATGATCTATTTGACCAGTTGCAGGGAGCTACAGTGTTCTCTAAGATCGAACTTCGATCAAGATATCATCAGTTGAGGATCAAGGATAGTTATATACCGAAGATAGCCTTTCATTCGAGATGTGGGCATTATGAGTTCATTGTGATGTCCTTCGGATTGAAGAATGCTTTAGCAGTGTTTATGAATTTGATGAACAGAGTGTTTAAAGATTTCTTAGACACTTTCGTGATTGTATTCATTGATGATATCTTGGTGTTTTCCAGAATAGAGGCAGAGCATGAGGAGCATTTACGCATGGTTCTAGAGACCCTTCGAGCCAATAAACTATATGAAAAGTTTTCAATATGTGAGTTTTGGTTGAAGCAGGTATCTTTTCTGGGTCATGTGGTTTCTAAAGATGGTGTTTCTATTGATCCAACTAAGATAGAAGTTGTTACCAGTTGGCCCCGACCTTCCACAGTTAATGAAGTTTGTAGCTTTCTGGGTTTAGCGGGCTATTACCAACGGTTTGTGGAGGATTTTTCTCGTATAGCTACTCCTCTCACTCAGTTGACCAGGAAAAGAGCTCCATTTGTTTGGATCAAAGCATGTGAGGATAGTTTTCATAACCTTAAACAGAGGCTCGTTACTGCATCAATTCATACCGTAGCTGATGGTTCAGGGAGTTTTGTGATCTACAGTGATGCTTCTAAGAAAGGTTTGGGTTGTGTTCTGATGCAGCAAGGTAAGGTAGTCGCTTATGCTTCTCTTCAGTTGAAGAGTCATGAGCAGAATTACCCTACCCATGATTTAGAGTTGGTAGCAATAGTTTTTACAGTGAAGATATAGAGACATTACTTGTATGGTGAGAAGATACAGATCTTTACGGACCTTAAAAGCTTGAACTACTTCTTCACTCAGAATGAGTTGAATATGAGACAGCGAAGATGGCTTGAATTAGTAAAAGATTATGATTGTGAGATATTGTATCATCCAGGTAAGGCGAATGTGGTAGTTGATACTCTTAGTAGGAAGGTATCACATTCAGCAGTGCTCATCACCAAACAAGCCCCTTTGCATCGAGACCTGGAGAAAGCTGAGATTGCAGTGTTAGTGGGTGCAGTCACCTCACAGTTAGCTATGTTGTCAGTGCAGCCGACCTTGAGATAAAAGATTATTGTTGCACAGCGTAATGATCCTTATATAGTTGAGAAGCGTCACATAGTTGAAACAAGGCAAGGTGATAAGTTCTCCTTATCCTCTAACGATGGGCTTTTATTTGAAAGTCGTTTGTGTGTGCCAGCAGACAGTGCAGTTAAAACAGAATTGTTGATCGAGGCTCATAATTCTCCATTTTCTATGCACCCAAGTAGTACGAAGATGTATCAGGATCTGAAACGAGTTTATTGTTGGCGTAATATGAAGAGAGAGGTGGTAGAATTTGTTAGTAAATGCTTAGTGTGTCAATAGGTTAAAGCACCACGACAGAAACCAATAAGTTTATTACAACCTTTGAGCATGCCAGAATGGAAGTGGGAGAATGTGTCTATGGATTTCATTACAAGATTGCCTAGCACTTTGAAGGGTTTTACTGTGATTTGGGTTGTTGTTGACAGACTTACGAAATCAGCACACTTTATCCTGGGGAAATCCACTTGTACTACTAGTAAGTGGGCACATTTATACTTGTCGAGATTGTGAGATTGCATGGGGTGCCCGTATCGATTGTTTCTGACAGAGATACCTGTTTCACTTTCAAGTTTTGGAAGAGACTTCATGCTACCATGGGCATGAGGTTAGATTTCAGTACAACTTTTCACCCTCAGACTAATGGTCAAATTGAGCGTTTGAACCAAATTTTAGAGGATATGTTGCGAGCTTGTGCATTGGAGTTTCCAGGTAGTTCGGATTCTCACTTGCATTTGATGGAGTTTTCTTATAACAACAGTTTTCAGGCTACCATTGGCATGACACCGTTTAAGGCTTTGTATGGAAAATGTTGCAGATCCCCTATTTGTTGGGATGAAGTTGGTGAGCAGAGATTGATGGGTCCTGAGTTAGTTCAGTCTACTAATAAAGCAGTACATAAAATTAGAGCACGTATGCAAGCAGCACAGAGTAGGTAGAAAAGTTATACTAATGTTAGACGGAAAGATCTTGAGTTTGAGGTGGGAGATAAAGTATTTTTGAAAGTGGCACCTATGAAAGGTGTTTTACGATTTGAAAAGAAAGAAAAGTTAAGTCCTCATTTTGTTGGACCGTTTAAGATTCTGGAGCAAATTGGCTTTGTGGCGTATCGTTTAGCATTGCCACCATCCCTCTCTACAGTTCATGACGTATTCCATGTTTCGATGTTAAGAAAGTACGTGACAGATCCATCTCATGTAGTGGATTACAAGCTTTTAGAGATGGATGAAAATTTGAGCTATGCAGAACAACCAGTTGAGATTTTGGCTAGAGAGGTAAAGATGCTGATAAATAGAGAAATTCCTTTAGTTAAAGTCTTATGGCAGAATCATAAGGTTGAAGCGGCAACGTAGGAAAAAGAAGACGACATAAGAGCTCGTTACTCAGAGTTGTTCGAGGATTAGAACTTTCGAGGACGAAAGTTTCTTAAGGAAGGGAGAATGTAACGCCCCAAGTTTTCAAGTTATGTCCTCAAAATATTAACCTTATGTTATGGAAATTTTATTTATTTTTGTTGGGTGTGTTATATTTTTGGGTTGGTAAGAAAAAAGAAAAGATGAAAAGGGAGGATATAAGATTTATAATAAGACAATATAATATAATATGATATAAAATAATATAATATAAATGATATTATTATATATTATTATTATTATTATTATTATTATTATTATTATTTCTTCTTTTTTTTAAAAAAAAAAACCTAAATTTATCTTCTTCCTCTTCTCAGCCGACGCCTCCCCCTAACTCTCATCTTCAATCTCTTCTCTTCTCTTCTCCATCTGCCGCCACCGTCGTCGAGTCCCTGTCTTCTTCCCGTGTGTCATTCGACGAAGGCCAGTTGACACCGCCACGCATCTCCTCGTCCGTCGGCCAATTTTATTTCTTTTTGCAAAGTCTGACAGTCGCGTGGTGGAGCGATTTGCGTCGCGTCTCCGGTCTTCCTCTATCTATCGACCACTGGCCATCTCAGTCCCTCTCCGTCCTTCGTCTGTCGCGTCCTCGCAAGACCCAACCACCGCTTATGTCTTTATCCAACCCAACCAGAACCATCCCTTTTTGCTAGTTGAGCCACATTGTTTCTCCCTTGCTCAACATAGTTGAATCACTTAGTGTTCTGCCACTTTTGTCTCATTGTAAGTTTCGAGGTAAGGACAAAATTACGAGTTTGGTAGTTGTTTCCTTAGCCGTTTTAAGCATAATGGTCGAATTAAAATGTTGGATTAATTGGTTGAACTACTATTAAATCCTTGAAGGTGTTAGCGCTCGAATCCCTAGGAATTCTGGCAAGCTTGAATTGGAGTTTGTTTCGCCATTTACTTGGATAAGCTTGTGAATGTACGTTGATGTGATTTAGATGAAAGGATTGGTTCAGGAGAGTAATTGATTTAATGCTAGAATCTGTCATGTTATGTTAGGTTGGTTCGTTGGATAGGTATTGGTTAAGGAGCATAGCTAAATCTAAGGTAAGGGCTACTGCTACTAGACTCAAAAACGAGATTTAAACATAATAAATGATATGAAAGCATGGTTTAGAGGCTACATTAGATTAAGGGTTATGTGTTCATGTAAAAAGTAGTAATGATATGCTCTTCACTGATTTTGAACGACACAATTGCTAAGTGTAGTTTGATTTACATTGATGGGTCGTGTTGTTGACTTATTATTAATGATGAGGAATTGACTGTTATTCGTAACTTGGGTTACCGTTGGTTTGTGCTGTCATTGATTGGTGTTATTTGGATGTTCTGTGTAATCCATGCATACTGTTGAGCTGTATTGTGCATGGACGATGGATTTCAGAACCGTTACGTGTAGGTTGTGTATTTATTGATGAACGGTGCTGCAGACTGAATATAGACTTTAGGTAAGGTTTAGATCACTTGTAGTTCATGTTGTTGCTTGGGCTGAGATGTTGGAATTGTTAGGTGTAAATTGCATAGTGATGTTTTGTGTTGTTGATTGGATTTGGTTAGCATGTCTGTTCAGTGTGATTTGAATGTATGTAGGCTGACAGAGAATACTGTTGACTGACCTAGACTGTTTGATCGATTATGCTTAGAGTCAGGACTGTTAATTGAGTTATATTGTGATGTGACTGTTGTAAACTGTTGAGACTGAACTTAGGGAATAACTGTTAGCCTTATCTATGGGGTAGCATACTCTGCAGGCACGGTGTCCTACGGGATCACCTCATGTTGTGTATCCTTTGGGACCATTAGACTGATACATGGATCCGATGAGACTATTAGACTGATATGTGTATCCCACGGGATCACGAGACTGTTATGTTGCAGGATACCTCTTATTAGGAAGCTAACCGTTGTTTTCCTTAACGGGACCAGTAGTGGGTCCCTTACTGGGTATATTTTTATACTCACCCTTTTGCTTAACATTTTAGGTAAGGGCATCGTACGAGGCAGACCAGCGAGGGGCAAGAAGGATGCGTGAAGACCATACGAGAATGTCGAGTTTTATTGCTTCTGCTAAATGTCGTTATTTTTGTTTTGAGGATTTTAAATTTAAGTTTTGGTTAGAACATTCATTCATTTGTTTCGTTTGAAATTTCGTAGACTATGTTTTGAAACTTTTAAAATTAATTTGAAATAGGGCCCAAAGACGATTTTTATTATATCTTGAGTTTTATTAAATTTTAAACAGGGTCTTTATTGAGTTTTTATGATTGGATGTCATGTCTTAATAGTAAGTTAGGACCTCAGCTTAGACTGAAAAGTTGGGTCGTTACATATAGGGAAGAACGATGTTTAAGAAAGTAAATCCAAGTAAAACGAGAATAGTCATCAATAAATAAAATAAAATATCGACAACCATTAACAGTAGTACATGGAGCAGGACCTCAAATGTCAAAATGCACAAGGTGAAATGGTATATCACATAACGAATTAGAATTAGAAAAGGATAAAGTAGGTTGTCTCACAAGTTTTCAATTTAAACAGTAAAAAGGACTAAGTTTTAAGATATTATTCAAAGCTCTAGTAGAAACTAAATTACGAAGTTTATTAGAGGATGCATGACCTAGGCTAAGATGCCTCTAATATATAGTATTATTAGTGACTGAAGCAGAGATGGATGGAAACACAGGAGAGTGCTGGAGAGATGTGAGCTTAAATAATCATCTCATCTTTCGTCTTGTACCAATCACTTGCCCCGTTTGAGGATCCTGAACCTGACACCCATGAGAAGAAAAGACAATGGTTAGTCTGAGATCACATAATTGGTCAATAGATGCGAGATTGAATGTAAGATTTGGGACATGATAGGTGTTTGGTAGATTTATGGTAGATGTATTATCAGTGTCAATGTGAGAGATAGACATGTGATTATCATTAACAGCATGAACTGGGAGAAGGGATTGAACAGGAATATGGAAGGATAATAACAAAATGTCAGAAGTTATGTGATTACAACAAGCCGAATCAAGGAGCCAAGAAGTACATGGGGTGATAGCAAGAGCAATAAAGTTGGAAGAGATCACTTATTTTAGTAAGTCATGAAGATCATTCAACTGAAAGTTCAGAGGTACAGTTATATCAGATGGTGTGGCAGCAACAATAATAGATTGAGAACCAATTTTAGAATAAGACTTGGGTTTATACAAGTGACCAGGAGGGCAAAGTGGGCGAGTTGGACAGTTTTTCAAGATGTGACATCGCTTATGACAATACCTACACTCAATAGTAGGACAATTAGCAAACTTATAACCATAAGTTTACAATTTTTGCAAAAAAGTGGACTCATTAGCATGTTGTGGATGAGTGCTTGTAAAAGCAACATCAGAGGGCAGAAAGGAGATAATGCCAAGTTATTTTTCTTCAAATAAGATTTCTTGAACGACGATGTCGAGAGATGGCAGAGGGTTGCAATGTAACAAAGCAACACGAATAAATTCATACTCTGGGCAAATACCCATAAGGACTTTTATGAGGTGAATATGGTTAGGATTGATTTTTGCATGGTCTAACTAAGTCTAGATTGGCTGAAGAGTGGCAAGACACTCATTCATAGATTGTCCTCCCTCCTGGTTTAGACTAACAAGTTGAGAATGTAATTGATAATAGTGAGCAAGCCCAATAGATTGAAAACATGTGGACAGAAAATCTCAAAGTTCTTTTGCAGTATCAAATGTATCAAATTGAGTATGAATAGCCGGAATAGAAGTGTTACCTAACCAAGTGATGATTTGATGATTTTTGCTATCCCAGTCCTCAAGTCTTTCAATGTACTTGATGTCCTTGCAGTAGTCTCTTGAACAATGATACCATAAGTGTCTGCACCATTATTCTTAGGGGTATCCTTACTGGTGTTTTTCACGAGAGGAGTGAGTTTGACAGGTTTGGTGATAACTCCAATAACTATACGCCATAACTTTTGACTGATAAAAAAATTCCTCATTTGGTGGGCCCAGGTAATATAGTTCGTGCCACAAGAATAATGCTAATAGGACATAATACATTGTTTTTCTCCATCACAAAAGAAAAAAAACATAAATTAAGTCAACACATAAAACACAAGTCAAATACAGTTTAAATAGGATATTCTGAGCAAATGATTCACCACACACAGAGCATAAATCGAAGCATATCAAAACTGGAGCAAACGGAAACGTATTTAAATCGAATATGTAGGCAGAGCAAATGAGAAGTAAATCAAAAGTGGATCTATGGGTTATGCGCAAATGGGAAGCAAAACAGAAGTGTAGCAAAGTGAAACCGGAAGCGAAAACCGATCAAGTAGGAATCGGACTGAGATGTTGAACAGATCTGATAAAAAATCTAATCATAGCATCAGTGAATCTTTAGAAACACAACATGAAAACGAAGCAGATCGAAGATGGAACACGAAATCAAAGCACGATCGAGAAATTAGAGCTAGGCAAACCATAATGGATCAAAATCTAAACGATGTCGCAGGTCGTCGAGACGATGGTCAGAATGGATTTGGTTGGTCGGTGTAGAAACAGAAATGGATCTGACGAACGTTGTGAAGGACCTCACAATCATCCAGCCTGGACGGGATGTACTCACGATTTGAAGGACATAAGTAAGTATGTTCTTAAGGGTGGTGGCGGATCCTCAGACATGAAGGGTGACAGGTTTGAAGGTCTTAACGTGCGATGACTAGGTTAAAATATAGATTTTCTTGAATATTTGTTTATTTTCATTGATATTTTACTGAATGTTCAAGCCTACGTATACACAACAAAATAGCCACAAAAGAAAAGAATATACTGATTAATTACCGGAATAATTTGAGAATAATATTAAGAATAATATCTCAAAAAAAACAAAAAAACAAAAAAAATACCGCTAAACACTTCAAAATTATCCTATTCTTTACCCCATACATACAAATCCTCCTGATATTTGTGTGATCCTTGAACAAGTGTCACTCTATTGCTCTTCCATTTCCAACTCAAGCCTCACTCGAACGACGATCTCCCAGTATCAATCATCTCTCCTTTCCATCCCCAACATTTTTCTTCGAACACTCTGAAAATGGACCTCAAGCCAACCGAAATCACCTGCTCCAAGATGTTCGGAGGATACAACCGGAGATACCGCCATTACAGCCCAACTCTTGGCTGCTCCATGACCTTCTACATTTACTTCCCTCCATCTCCTCTCCCGTCCCATAAATTTCCAGTAAATTCTCTCATTTCCTCTTTCAATTCAATTTCGTTGATACCCATTCGATTACAATTTGATACTCGAATCCTTAAGTAATTTTTTGAATGTTTCTGATCTTTGATTTCTGGAACGATTTGTTTTCTGTTTGATCTTGGGGTTTTCGTGTTTGTATATGTTTGTGTGATGTCATTTCAAATTACCGCCGTTGGATGTGAGTTTTTGCAGAGTGAATGTCGCAGTTATTATTCTGGGTATTTGATTGTTGTTGGAGTATTTCCAAGCCCCCCCCCCCCCCCCCCCCCCGAAAATCTATTGGAATCGTTAATGATTGATTTTGTTATTGGCTAGGTACTGTACTGGCTCTCTGGTCTTACGTGTTCGGATGAGAATTTTATAATCAAAGCAGGAGCACAACGCACTGCTTCCAGTGAAGGTGTTGCTTTAATTGCACCTGATACATCTCCAAGTAAGAACAACTTCGGAACTCATTTTCAAGTATTGATGATGTTAAGAAGGGAATTTCTTATCCTTGTGCTCTCAACTCATCGACTTTGGAACTCATTTTCAAGTATTGATGATGTTAAGAAGGGAATTTCTTATCCTTGTGCTTTCAACTCAACGACTTTGAACTCACTTCGATTTTGCTAATAATTCTTTTAAGTTCTAATGTATTATAAATTAACAAATTTTGCATTCTAAAATATGTGTTTTGATGATATCTAGTTGACCCAGCAGGGTTATATGTTTTGAATTCTTCTACTGTGAATGTAAAATAACTATAACTTTAATGAACTACTGGTTGGAAGGCCATGAAACGATCTGCCATGGTAAATAACTGCAATAATTTATGGGATAAAGGAAAATCTTTTGTTTGAAGTGGACGGGATGTCTCACAACGTTCATAAGATGGAACCTTCATTTTTTTTTCCAGCAATTTCAAAGCATATTTTTGTCGTATCACACGCATTTATCTTCTTTATAGGTATTTTATGAGGAGTGATATTTGAAACTTGGCAATACGAAGTGAAGTTAACTTTCCTGCAGAAATCCATTTTTCCCCTTTTAGCTTAGATTCATTGGTTTGGCAATTGTGTTTAATTTTTACTGTGCTTGACATGTTGATATGAAACTTATCTTATTTCTAACAGTTTTTCAATATGGAAGCGAGTACTTTCTATTGATGAAATGTGGCCTGGATCTTATGTATATATTTTGGCTCATTCTTTTGATAGGAGGCCTGAATGTCGAAGGAGAGTCAGACAGTTGGGATTTTGGTGTCGGTATGTTACTTCTGACTGTCATATTGTAGTCAAACAAGATAACTTCGATATAATATTTTGTTGCTTTTCAAATTGAACCAATGTACATTAAAAACCTGGCCCTTACTATTACCAATTTTTTCTCATTTATGGAGTTAAGTGTATGCTAAGAAGCACCGACACTCCTACTATGGCCAAGTATTAGTGTCGTACACGTTTTTGACATTGACACGCCTCGACACACCGCCAACACGTCCTTGACACACCCGTTGGCGTGTCAATTATTTTTCTTTTTTTTTTTTCTTAAATTTTGGACACACTCCGAACACAGCCAAGACATGGCCCTATCACAGCTGGAGAAAAGAAACCCCATAGAAATGGCCCATTAGTTCGGCCCAATGGCAATAATGATTAAGTTTATTTTTTTCTTTAATTTTCTCTTAAAACGAAAAGCTTTACGCACTCCACCCTCTCTTCTCTAATTGTTCCCACTAGGCCACCAACCCTCTGTGCCCTAACCCTCTCACCGGTTGCCGTCGCCACCCATCTCTCTCGCCGGTCACATGAACTTCTCCAAGAAGAGTTGACATATCTTTTTTTTTTAGTTTTATTTAATTT
Source organism: Cucumis melo (assembly GCF_025177605.1). Lineage (NCBI taxonomy): Eukaryota > Viridiplantae > Streptophyta > Magnoliopsida > Cucurbitales > Cucurbitaceae > Cucumis > Cucumis melo. The sequence continues at coordinate 29,545,667 of NC_066864.1, forward strand.
TATAGCTCTCAACTTGTTATTTTGATGTTTTTAATTTAAATCCTTGTTATGTAATATGTTTATATGCATAACATATATTTAATTTTTTTTAAATTGACATGTCCCTGACGTATCGTGTCCTACTTTTTTTAAAAATGGCGTGTCGCCATGTGAGTGTCGTGTCGCCGTGTCACTGTATCGGATGTCGGTACCTGTGCTTCCTAGAGTGTATGTATAGTCCTATTACGAATCCTACTTTCGATGTATTTTACATCTTGTTCTATATGGCAGTTTAGGTTCTCTATATGGCAGTTTAGTTTCTCAAAATAAAATGCATTCTTGTTAGCACATACAAAATTATGAATTTAGTTTAACCTTTTCCTTCTCTTTTTCTTGTTCTTAAATAGGTGCTGGATTTTATCTCAATGCTACACAAGAGAAATGGAAAAATTGGCGTATGTATGATTATGTTGTCAAGGAACTACCTAAACTTCTGAGTGAGAACTTTCAGCAGCTTGATACATCGCGAGCATCTATATTTGGTCACTCTATGGGCGGGCATGGTGCTCTAACGATCTACCTGAAAAACTTGGACAAATATAAGGTATTTGTTGATATAATCTTGTTAGAATTAGTGGGCTTGATGTGTGTTGAAAGCTCAAGGATTCTTTTGTATTTTATGTAACCCTAATTATTCTTTCCTTTTTTAACTAAGGATCTTGTTGCCTACTAATCTTCCCCCCTTTTATTATTTTGTTACATAAGAAAATATCAAGAAAACTCTCTCCCATGGTTTTTCTCCCAGTACTAGGATTTCCACGTACATCAGTGTGTTTTCTCTATGTCGTTACGTTTAATATGGTATTAAAGCAAGATGGCGACGAAACCCTAGACGACACTGCACTTAATGGAACCCAAATAGAGGAGGCTACTGTGCAGCCAATATTCAAGCCGCCGTTGTGGATGCGAGGATCGTCGCCGCCATGGAGGACCTCTTCCGCCGCCTTCAGACCATGCCAGCGAATGTCCCTCTTTAGCCGCATGGGCCCCCGCATGAAACTTTCCTCCAATTGCAGCCGTTTGAGGTCCATGTGACGTTGAATCTGCAACAACATGCCATGCATGCGACACTGAATAGCATTCAGACCATGTTGGTGAGTGTTCCCTTGCAGTTGCACGCACCAACAAGTGTCGTTTACAGCCAACCAGAACAATTTGCTGCCTGCACACCATTGCATCAACAGGTGCCCCAACCTTGATAAATTTTCAATTGAGCCATCTTCTTCCTCATCTCCACCCTATACAAGAAAATCCTTTTCAATTGTCGTGGTGTTGGTGATCTCCATACCTAGTCAGGATTTGAAGTTGGTGAGTTTTCAGCTCAATCCAAACCAAAGGTGCAGGACACCATCCAACAACAGTTGGCTATGCTTCGACAGCAACTTGCAACACTTGAGGCAATGTTTGGAGCCCCTACACACACATCTAGTCCTGACATTCGACCAATTTGCTTATGTATTCTAAGAATTCAGTAACTTCGTTCCTATTATCTTCTTCTTACGTGTCTAGTTCTGTGACACAAACTACAAGAGTCTTTACAGGGGAGAAGCTGAATAACCAAAATCACTTATGCTAGTCCCAATATGTTAAAATGATCCTTGAGGGTTGCCACAAATTTGGTTTTCTAACGGGAGAGATACCACGCCCTTCACCAGGAGATTCCCAGGAACGTTACTAGAAAGGCGAGGATTCTCTCATTTGAGCCACGATAATCAATAGTATGGAGTCACAGATTGGCAAGCTCTTACTGTATGCTACTATTGCTAAGGATATTTGGGACACTACTCAAAAACGGTATTTCAAGCGTTAGAAGCCTCTTGGCTCTATGCACTGCGCAAATAAGTTCATGAATGCAAGCAGCGGTCAATGTTACATCCCATTTTAACAAACTTTGCCTCATATGGCCGGAAATGGACCTATGCAGAAAGATTGTCTGGAACTGTTCCAGTGATGACATACTACATTTTAGAATTGAAGAGATTGACAAAACTTATGATTTCCTTGTTGGTCTCAACTCCAAGTTTGGAGACCTATTCCCTACTTGATGGAGGTTTGTTTTGAAGTCCGTCTTAAGGAGGACCGTATAAGCCCTACGAATATTCTAACCACCCCTACCATTGATTCTGTTGTCTTCTATGTGAGGTCCTCTACTCATAACAGTGAGAAGCACAATGGAAAACTGGTCCCTATATGTATGCATTGCAAGAAATAGCGGCACGCCAAGGAACAATGTTGGAAATTACATGGTTGTTCCCCAGAAGGTAAGAAACATCCTCCGAAGAACAAACATAATTCAGTGCGAGCTTATGTGAGTGTATCTGCCGGAACTTCTCAACCATTTAGTCACACTAAAAGTTCGACCACACTAAGAGCTACCCAGTCAGGTATGCCTTAGTCCCTTAGTCTTGTCAATGTTGATGGGAAGAATCTTTGGATTCTAGATTCTGGTGCAACATATCATTTGACATGTTCTTCTAAGAGTTTTGTTTCTTATGTTCCTTGTGCCGGTAACGGGACAATCAAAATTGAGATGGTTCAATGGTCCCCTTAGCTAGGAAGGGGCAAATTTTTCCCTTTGAAGGGCTACCCTACAAAATGTGTTGCATGTGCCCAAATTTTCATATAATTTGTTATCTATAAGCAAGATTACTTATGAGTCGAATTGCAAAGCAACTTTCTTACCTGATTTTGTTTCTATTCTGGATTTGAGCTTGAGGAGGATGATTAGCACTGTCTGGCACAATAAGGGACTTTACCTCCTTAACGATGATGCTTCCTCTAGTAGTACTTCTAGGACTAGTTTTTATTTTCATATTTTTAACTTCTGAAAAAGATGGTTTTGGCATTTCCCTTCGGGCCAACCAAACATTCAATATATGAATTATTTATTTCTCCATCTCTTCTCTAAAGTTGATGTTTCTACCTTATCTTGTTATATGTGTGTTCGGGCTAAACAACATCGGGTCTCCTTTCCCTCATAACTATATAAACCAACCCAAACTTTCACCCTTTTCCATAGTGATGTTTGGGACCCATCCAAGGTTACCACCTCTTCTGAGAAACAGTGGTTTGTAACCTTCATTAATGATCATACCCATCTTACCAAGGTCTTTCCTTATTTAACCTATAATCAATTCTCTTCTATGGTTTCTTGTTCTCTAGTCTATTGTCATTGGAAGCGTCACATTGGTTTGATTCTCTCTCTCTATTTCTCTCTCATTCAGTCGATTCATAGTTTAGAGAGAGAAACTGAAGTTTTTCACTGTTGATTTCTTGTTTTGATCTTGTTTGCTTGTGAAGGATATTTGGGGAGGTGAGAGTATTGTTGTTTCTTGTGCATCTGTGGATTAACGACTTCAATTTCGTTTTAATTTGAATGATTTGTTCAAAATCATTATCATTTTGTTTTCATCAAGTTTTTAAGGAGCATTTTGTTAAACAATCATGTAGGAAGTTAAACGATCATATGGAAAGTTAGCCGATTGTGTAAGAAATAAACGATTGTCTGAAGGTAGAAAGCTAAACGATCACGTAAGAGGATAAACGATTGTATAGAAAGCTAAACGATCCTGTAGGAAGTTAAACGATTGTATGGAAAGTTAGCCGATCTTGTAAGAAGTAACGATCGTTTGAAGGTAGAAAGCTAAACAATCGTGTAAGAGAATAAACGATCATATAGAAAGCTAAACGATCGCGTAAGAGGATAAATGATTGTTTAGCTGGTAAACGATCATGATATCATTTCCTGCACAACCAAACATAGTTATAATTAATTCCCAGACGTCGTATTCCCATGCATTATATTCTCAGGCATAATTTATTCCTAGCAATGTTATTTTTATCCATATTCCCTCTATCCAAACAACCCCTAAAAAGAACAAGACTTGGGAGCTGTATGCTCTCCCCAAAGGGCATAAAACTGTGGGATGTAAATGAGTGTTTACATTCGATTACAAAGCAAATGGGACTCTAGACAGACACAAGGCCATGTTAGTTGCAAAAGAGTTTACTCAAACTGAGGTCGACTACTCCGAGACTTTTTCTCTTGTTGCAAAGTAAAACACCGTTAGGGTCCTGTTGTTTATTGCTGTGAATAAAGATTTACCCCCATATCAACTAGACGTTAAAAAATGCGTTCTTGAATGGAGATTTAGAAAAGGAAGTCTATATGAGTCCCCCTCTAGGTTTTGAAGCCCAGTTTGACCATCGGGTTTGCAAGCTTTAGAAATCTTGTTTGAGAAGTTGAAACAATCATTGAGAGCATGGTTTGGTAGGTTTACCACCTTCATCAAGTCCCAAGGATATAGTCAGGGGCACTCTGATCACAGTCTGTTTATAAAAGTCTCCAAGGTTAGGAAGATTGTTGTATTGATCGTCTATGTTGATGACATTGTGCTATTTGGGGATGAAATTGTTGAAATCGTCCAAATGAAAAAGAAGATGGGAGATGAACTTGAAATTAAAGAACTGGGGAATCTAAAGTACTTCTTTGGGGTGGAGATAGCTAGTTCGGAAGAAGGTATCTTTGTATCTCAAAGAAAGTACACTTTTGATTTGTTGACTGAAACAGGTATGATGGGATGCCAACCTGCTAATACATCTATTGCGTTCAATGCTAAACTGGAAAATTCAGTTGATAAAGAAAAACTTCAACACCTTGTGGGGAAATTGATCTACTTATCTCACACTAGACTAGATATCTGCTATGCTGTTAGTACAGTTAGTTAGTTCATGCAGGCTCCTTGCATTACGAGGAACAAATGGAGGTAGTTGACAGAATTTTAAGATATTTGAAAACTACTCCTAGTAAAGGGTTGTTCAAGAAAACTGACAGACAGTGTATTGAGCCCTATACTGATTCAGACTGAGCAAGGGTTTATTGTTGACAGAAAATCTACCTCTGGGTACTGTACTTTCGTGTTGGGCAATCTCGTATATTGGAGGAGAAAAGCAATACATTGTGGCTAGAAACAGTACTGAAGCTGAGTACAGGGCTATGAGTTTGTGAATATGTGAGGAGATTTGGCTACAGAAGTGTTATTTGATTTTCGTCAAGACTATGAGGTACTTATGAAATTATTTTGTGATAACAAGGTTGCTATTAGCATCGCTAATAACCCGATTCAACATGACAGAACCAAACATGTGGAGATTTATACACTTTATTAAAGAAAGACTAGGCAATGGTGCTGTATGCATTACTTACATTCCCTCAAGTCAACAGATTGCTAACGTTCTCACCAAGGGGCTTCTCAGACAGAGTTTTGATCCTGTGTTAGCAAGTTGGGTCTTATTAACATTTATATCCCAAATTAAGGGGGAGTGTTAGAATTAGTAGGCTTGTTGTTTGTTGAAAGCTCAAGGGTTCCTTTGTATTTTATGTAACCCTAATTGTTATTTCCTTTTTGAAATAAGGAACGAGATGCCTATTAATCTTCCCCTCTTGTATTATTTTGTTGCATAAGAAAATAACATGAACACTCTCTCCCGTGGTTTTTCTTCTTATACTAGGGTTTCCACGTAAACCCGTGTGTGTTTTCTCTTTGTCTTTACTTTCCATAAGGAGAATCTCTTGTTCGATTTTCTGTTTAAGATTCAGAATAATGTAAATTACCATTACCATTACAATTACTTTAAGGGGCGTTTGGGGCGAGGAGTGACTTATAATAGTCTAAAGATTATAATAATTTGAGAATTATTATAGTCTGCGTTTGAGGTGCAGACAATTATAATCTGTGTTTGGCGGCAGACTTGATAAATATTTAGAGCTTAGTGAGAGGAGTGAAGTGAGGAAGAGGAGAAAGGGAGAGTGAGAACAAGTATTATCATAATACTAGGATTAGGAAAATCCTAATTGGCCAAACATGGAATGGGCTAACCACTCCCTCTCTAGTCCTAAGGGCAAACACCCTAAAGGTCTTTTCTTTTGAAGACAAAGGTATTCGCTCGACAGAATTCTGTATGCTCTCCCCATCCCCAAACACTCCGAGAAAAGAAAAATAGGGATAAGTTTACAATTTGTTGCTTCCATCTGATAACTAAATTGTTGTTTATGTTATCTTGTGTTTAGTTACTTTTCACCCATAAGCATTTTCTGCTTAATTTTTCAGTCAGTGTCTGCCTTTTCACCCATTGCCAATCCTGTAAACTGTCCCTGGGGCCAGAAGGCATTCACAAATTATCTGGGTAGCAACAAAGCTGACTGGGAGGTGAGTTTTCATGAGATAGCAATTTTCACAATTTAATGTAAGAATGCAAAATTTCTTAACTATTGAAACTGGATAACTGTAGGAATACGATGCTACTCATCTAATTTCAAAGTTTCACGATCTATCAGCTACAATTTTAATCGATCAGGTAATGCTTTTTTGTTCGTCCAACTTTCACATTGCAAATTATTTCTTTACGTCTGTGCCATTGGCGGCATAGAAAACTAAAAACCTATCATTTGAAGCTTCCTGTGTTTAAATCAAAACATCTTGTTCTGAAATTTAATTTGTTTTGTTCTTGAACTCTTAAATACATTTTTAACAATTTTTTTATTTTAATTTTTGAATTTCATTTAGGGTCTCCGAACTCTTAAACGCTTTGTAAATGTTTATTCTTTCAATTTGCATTTAGTTTCATCATAAAAATTGTATGCTGAATTACAAAAGTACTCTTGAACTTTGTTCTTTTAAAAAATGCCTCTATTCTCTTTAAAATTGTAATAGCACCCAAGACTTTTCATAAACATTTCAAAATGACCCTTGGAGTTGATATCCGACTACATTTTAAGTGGAAATTGGGGTGGGTGTGACCTGAAAAGGAAACTGAGACTCGAACACCGTACACCGCCATACTATTTCAAGTCACCACCACAACATTACAGTCACTAGCAAGGTAACGAACCTGGTGAAAAAGTCTTCTGTGCTCATTGAACGACACGATGAGGCTTTACTAGTTAACTTCCCTACCTCCTTATATTGATAAGCTTGCGAGACGCTGATTTTACTCTTTTTTGTGTTAAACACAAACAGGGAGAAGATGATGAATTCTTACATGGACAGTTGCTGCCGCACAAGTTTGAAGAGGCATGCAGAGCTGTGAATGCTCCTCTCCTCTTGAGGCTGCAACCAGGTTACAATCACTCTTACTTTTTCATTGCTTCCTTCATGGATGATCACATCCGGCACCACTCTCAAGCTCTTAGGCTTCCTTAAGACCTTGTGCTGCTTATGATCTGCTGTCTCTTATCTAATTTCTATTCTGTGAGAAGTTAAGAAAGGCATGGTGACTTTATAATTTTGGTGAATATGATGATGCTATTTTCAGTATGTGTACTGGGGATATCTGGTAATGTGAATGTGAATGTGAAAACTTGTCCTTTGGTTGGTGAACCTTTTGCTATTTGGTTCCTTGCTATAGAGTTTATAATAGAGTTGGTTTTCGCCTAATGATGTTACATTCTTTATTCTTATGATTAATAGTCTTTAGTTTTCCTGAGAAATTGTGTGTGGTTTAGTGAGCTGGGTCAAGCAAAGTTTGTGTTGTGTTACCAGGATTAAAATATTAATGTTGATAGAAAGTTTTGAATCTAATGGATATATTGACGGATATATCGATAAAACATCGATATTGACAAATATTTATGTAAGTTACGGAATTCTAAAATTTATTTAGATTAACAAGTATGTTGATTTTACTCTCAAACTAAATTACAGATGTTGGAGTAAATAAATGACATTTTTTTTATGCTTTACGAGCAATTCTAAGAAAATGTTGGAGATATTAGTGAATATTTATTTAATATTGATATTGAACCCTTCGATTTATGAATATAATGACATATTCATGAATATTTTCATCTTTGGGTTTTACTATCCTTCGGAGTTAGTAACCTTCGGAGTTAGTAGTTATTGTAACCATATAATTACGGTGCTAGGGAAAAAAATAAGTTATGTAGTTACTATATCAAAAGTTTAGTACATGTTTGGTTACGATTTAATCATTTCAAAAAAATTTTAAGATACATTTTTAATCTTTTAAAATCAATTCAATGTTTCATTTACAAATGGTATTTGTAGTATTAAAATTGATTTTGATTAATTAAAAGTATTTCTTTAATAATTTAAAAAATCAAAAGTGATTTTTTGAGACTGAGTTTGTTTGGATGAAATCACTGAAGACTATGTTAGTTTGTTTAGATGCTAACTCTATCTCACTTGACAATTGTTGATCTTACAACAATATTTGGTCTTCATAACTTGTCTTGGTTTAAATTCATTCTTTAGTACTTTTTCTTTTTTCTTCTTTTTCTTTTTCGGTTTATTCTCACCCGTACGCCCTAATATCTTGAAACTCATTGAATAAATCATTTTGATTTTTCACCATTTTGTCCGACTAATTTTGAACTTTCGAGCATGAATTCGCATTCATTTTTTTGAAATTCAGATCATATTTAAATATAAAGTTGAACAAAGTTTGACTTTTTAAAGTTAAAAATCAACATTTTGATTTTTTACAACTTTTACTATTTCCATCAATTCCAAGCTTAATTCACATTTTTAATATTTAAATCACATTAAAACATAAAGCTTATCTGAAACTTATAACTGATGGTTATATGACACATATCTGTTGGTTTCTCTCTCATTACCTAAACATTGTTATAAGTTAATTTCATATGATACAAGGGAACCTAATGACCTATAAATCATAGACTCTAACGATCCAAGATTAATGCATAAACCTTTTTAGATCGTGCTAATCAACATTCGTTAACTAACAAATCATTCTACTAAAATCTCATAGTTGCACTTCCTTCACTTGAATATATTTGTATTCATATGATATAATCATAATCAGTAAGTTAATCATTCACAAGTTGTTCGTAACATTAACTGGGTCAAAATACCATTTTACCCTTGAGATTATATCTTGCTTCATAAGTCCTACTAATTCACTATTGAACAATTTGTTTAAGGTGTAACCTATAAACCGATGGCGAACATTTGGTTAAAGTCAAAAACTACAAAAAATGCATTCCCAAAAAGACGATGGGCCAGGTTTAAGAACTATTGGTTTCAGACCAAAAAAAAAGGTGAATGATGATGCCTCTGATTCAGCTCTTACTTTAGGACCAAAAGTGGTCCTTCAACGATTTTTTTATTTTTTTCTTGGTCCTAAGCCTTTCCATTTCAGGGATTCCAGGACCAAGGACTTTCGCCTACGTTCCTGATGTGGTCCCTTACATATTTACCCAAAGTATAGGCCGGAAAACGAATTCATTAGGGGAATAATAAGGTGCCAATCAAAATGATCGAAAAGTTGCCGATGCTTCCAAAGAGTAGCAAACATTTGGCGTGTCAAAAACCATTGAAAATACATTCCCGCAAAAAAAAAAAAGGCCAAGTCTAAGAACTTATTGTATCGGTCCCAGAAAAAGGTGAATGACGGTGCATTAGACTTAGCTCTTATTATGGGGTTAGAAGTGGTCCTTGAACGGTTTCTTTGTTCGTCTTGGTCTTAAGCCTTTTCAGTTCAGAGATTCCATAACCAAGGACTTCCATCTAAACATTATACTTACACATTTATCCAAAATATAGTTTGGGAAGCGAGCTCATTGGGGTGTACTAAATGATTTATAACTTAACTAATAATTTTATACTACTACAAATTGAGTTGAGTTGGGTTAACTCAAGTGAATAGGAATAAATCAATGGAGAAAAAGTTGAATCTATCTAATACAGATTAATTGTCATCTTGTTCAAAACAATATATTGAGTTTTTTTATTAAATATTAAAAGTACAATTGTTCCACGTTAAAAAAGTTCAACAAAATTATGAATTTTAAGCACAACAAAAAGAGTTTACCTCTTTGATTTCAAATCGTATAAACTCTTAAATATTAGGCTAGTTAAATTTGTTTTGTAGCCTTTAGTTTGAGAGTGGATTGAAGGGGATGACTAATACAAAAGCTTTCAGAGGATACCCGTATGGTTGGGATCGGGGGAGAAAATATTTTATACGATTGTAATAACTTTTCACAAAGTAGAATTTTTTGGTTCGTGGTTTTATTGTTTGGTTTTTAATTTTTTTGTTATTTTTTCGTATTTTGTTTAGCATACTTTGTATATCTCCATTTTTCCTATTTGGTGGATGAGAAACACTTGTCACATCTAAAGAGGTCGATAGAGAAATCTAATCACGGAGTAAAAGTCGAGACCATGGATGAAGATGATGATGTTACCTTGATTGTTGAAATTTTTGACGAGTGCAAACCAACTTATTTGATAGAGAATAATGTTATTCATTGAACTTGGTTAGAGAACAAAACTAACCAGTAAAAATCCATCTTGTGGCATTTCAACAAACAGTATTAGAGCATTATCAACATCATGCATTTTAGCGATATATGATTGAGGTAGAATTAGGATTTTAACTGTTAGGGTTATTTGAACTTTTATAAGTACTATATCTATTTCCAACCTCCTCCAATTTTCTCTTCACCAATATTGTCTAAAACTTATAATTTAATTTTTTTCAACTCTTAAATTTTCATACAGCAATTGAAATTCTTGAACATGTATATATTCTTTAAATATCAATTTTACAAAATAGAACATTAGAGTAAATGTTTGAAAACAGAAAATATGACTTTATACTCCAATTTAGAAATTTAATCGATACAGTTACAAATTTTCTACAAAATTTTTCCAAACGGTAATGGAATGTCCAAAAGAAAAAAAAAACCTGTCAAATTGAGGAGTTTAAATTAATATTTTCTCAAAATAATAACTACAGATAATCAAAAGAAATGAACTGAAAATATTACATAGAGAAGTAAATAACAATCTGATGAAGATGCTCTCTTTTTCTTTTTCTTTTTTTCTTTTTTCCTTTGGAAACTTAGTAATATAGCAAAAGAACATAGCTTCTTCTCAAGAAGCCGAAATATATATACAAATATCAATATAATTACAAAGGATTTCCCCGCCAAAAAGAAAGAAAAATAACAATACAGAGAATTTAAGTTACCTTGAAATGGTAAGTGATGGCCCCAAGCTTCATATTGAATAATATATACACAAGCTCTCCCAAAGCTTCTCCCATTTGCTTCGCTGAGCTCCTTCACTGGCTATCTTAAAAACAAACGAACACCATCCCAAATTAGAGAACCGACCGTGTCACAAGGATGACGAGTGAGTTCTACCATCTTCTCTTCGGTGTCATGTTACGACATCAATCAATCTGATCAAATTCCGCAACCGAAGTTCAGTTGCTTTGTAGGATGGCAACATATATGCCAGCACTGAATCCAGCTTGCGACTGATGCTAGTGTGGATATTGAGTCTGTTCTAAAATTCCCACGTTTGAGGAGGTAGTTGTTGGTACAAGGTTTTCATTTACACTCTTGGTTGGTCGCTTTTGTCTCTTTGGTTTCTGAGTTTGAGGTTCAAGATTTTGCCGGGAGTCGTCCAAGTCAAAGTCGACCACTGGGTTCATTTCGTTTATCTTTTGTAAACTTCGAGCTTTTGATGAATTTTGCTTTTCAGAACCACCTTTTCTCTGCAAGAAGTCAATTTATATACACATGTTATAAATAGGCAAACAAATCAGGTTTTCCCCCCCGCATGAAGCTAATGGATTCCTACTCAGGTTTTGGAAATATAAAAAAGCGGACAGAGATGTGCAATACTGGAACAATAAAAATAAGACACACCTTTGCCCAAAATTCCATAAGCAATATTCACACTATAATTGAAACCCCCAAGTTTGGAATACAAAGTGTCTAATAACAGAACAGAGAAAGCTCAGTACCTTTTTACTGTTAGCTTTAGTCTTTTCTGGATCAGGAGATGGATCGTATTCAGTAACCCGGGTTTCCGGGTTCGTTAAATCCTCCAATGACGCATCGCCCTCAGCATCGACTCTTATACCCTTTGCTTGTTTTTTCTTTTGTCTATCCTTTGCCTGACAACAAAAAGATTTTAGGGAACTGAAGATGCAAAAGTATACAAATGGGAGATAAGAAAATGAAATAAATACTAAATCAGACCCACCACAATAGGAATCTCTCTTAGTTTTTGCTCCAACTGGGCATCATCCAGAAGTAAGGATACAACATCCTCAGGAGCTAAGATGTCTCCTTGAACATGGCCACCGGTCATGACCAGCTGCTGAACAGTGTTTTTCTGACTAGCTCTTTGAAGAATTTTCTCTTCAACGGTCTCTTTGCATATTAGTCTGTACACAGTGACCTACAAAGCAAATTTCAAGCAGAGAAGGTTCAATGACAAAATATCGAAAGAAAGGGGAAAAAGAGAAAAGAGAGACAGTAAACAGTTCACAAGCCCAATAAATTTACTCAAAGACTCAAGAAATGATTTTTTTTTTTTTTCCAAAACTTCCAGCAGCATTCTCCCCTGAAATCTCAAACTCCTTGATGAAAGGAAAACTAACATCTTTTGTCTGTCCCAGCCGATGAGCTCTGTCCATGGCCTGCAAATCCAGTGTTGGATTCCAATCACTTTCATAAAAGATGACTGTATCAGCAGCTGTCAAGTTGATTCCAAGTCCACCAGCTCTTGTGCTCAACAAGAATACGAAAATATCATTCCTACAAATATAACACAATTGCATTATAAAAAAGGTGCTAAGATCCAGAAAGCAACCAAAAGCAAGGAACAAATTGACTGAGTAGAAAATGATATGATAAACACTTCATTTTAATGTCACGAGAGTCCATACCGGAGTTGGAAGTCCCTGACCATATCTCGACGATCCATTATAGTGGAGGATCCATCAAGTCTAAGGTATCTATACTTACGATAATTCATGTAGTCCTGCAAGGACATGGAACAATTGTAAAGTAAAGCGATCAAATGAACTCTAGAAACCCTTGTTAAACAAAAAGGCCAAGTGCTTAAAAAGGTAGTGCCTTGTTTTAAAATTTTAAGTACCAAGATTTATTGAAAAAGCTCAAGTAGCCAAGATAAGCTTGCAACTCAACACAACAGGAACGAAAAGTGGTTTAAAGTTCAAGGGCCACAATTACACCTTTAAAAAGAAAAACAAGGAATTTTGACTCACTATCAAGCAATGCTCAAATATTTAATTCTTTCCTTCTTCTTTTTTATCTTTTCTTCGCAAGTGTGAAATAAAGGAGGGACCAGCCAGTAAAAAGTCAGCTTAAATCTCAAATTTAATTAAGTAATTTTGATAATTTACTTTCATGCCAACAAAGGAAACCATAAAGCCAGAGCAGCACTGATAAAGAATGCGTACCTCAAGAATATTCAACATTTTTGTCATTTGCGCAAACAAAAGCACACGATGGTTTTCAGCCCGTAAGCGTTTCAGTAAGATATCTAGTGTTTGTAGCTTTCCGGAGTCCTATATAAAATTCATTATAGGACAATATGGAAAAATATAAATAATTTAATACTTCTTGAAGGATAAAGTAAAGTGAGAAGAGAAAGAAACACCAACTGTGAGCAACTTTGCTGGATCAAAACTTTGCATTGGAGGACAAGACCCAAAAATACTGTACGTCAACTGAAGTGCAGGCTGGAAAACTGGTAGTTCAGAATCAATCTCTTGAATCAAAGGGTGGGGTCCTTTTGGCTTTCTTGGTCCATTAAAGTCAGATGTGCGTGCAAACCCAATAAATAATCTCTTCACCCAAGGGTCATGCAATTGTTCGACCATTTGGTAAGCAAAGTTTCTATCTGAGCAGTGGGTACCTATCTGCAAAATAGATGCTGTGACTAAGCATTTAACAAGTACCTCAAATTCTAAAGACAACTTCTCATTGAACCTCAAATTCTAAAGACGGCGCTTATTGTTTCTTACAGAAATAAAAATAGCAACAGATTTTTAGAAAAGAAAAAATATACCGGTGGAGCTCTAGTTCTTGGAATAAATGTGTATGCTGAATGAAGCAGCCCAACATTCAACTGAAGCCGCTCCTGTTGAGGAATGACTAAAGCCTCAAAAGGAGCATCACCAGGCCCTGTTGCAAGTTTTCTCCTGAGTAAGTCCGTCTGAGATATGGAAGGCATCAACAACATTCTTGTGACAGCACGCACTTTTCCCAGCTCATGAGGACCATTTTCCGGACCATAAATAGATTCCGTAACGAAGTCTACGATTCCATCCAGAAATTGTCGGTCCCATCTCATTATGGAAAAAAGTAGCTGTTCTAAACAGGAACCATTGGCCAAAAATGTAACTTCTGCAGGAGATAGATCCATCAAATGGGTGAAACCAAAAGTACCACTCTGACGATAAGAATGACGTAAATTGTCTCCTTGCATGAATATGGATCGGAAAACATTTTCCGAAGAAAATATGTTAAAATGTTTCGAAATACATCCTCCACCAATGCCATGCGCAGCTGCAAATGATTTTGAACATCGAAGAACCTCTTGGTGCACTAATTTCGGTAACTATGAACCAAACAATCAGATTAAAACAAATATCAGTCACTTGTTCCAAGAAGCAAGGGAGGAGTAAATAAGAAACCTGATTGTAAGCTGACTTATTGTGCAGATATAAAAACCCTCACGATGAAAGATATCCAACATGTGGAAAATACACATAAAAAGGAAAAAAATAAACATATATGCTTCAAAGAATTCAGTAGTAGTACGGTCATTTGTAGCTTCAAAAATTGAGACCTACAGTTTTTCTCTTCTTTTCTTTTTTCTTTTCTTTTAATGAAAATAACTTTCATTGAAAAAAAAAAGTAGGAATACAACAGCTCACCATTTTTCCAGTGTTCTTGCCTCCTTGGCCTTGTATCTAAGAATGGTGAGCCCAAATAGGCACTACTTTGAGGGGACATGTTGAGACCTCAAATTGGAAAAATCAAGCAACCTCACAATTTTTGTAAGATAAATGGGCTAATCCTTATTATTGCCAATTGGTTTTGAGATGGAATCCATGTTAACTAATAATAAGTCTATCTACATCTTGTATCAATTTGAAAAAAAAATTGTAACTCCTTCAGCTTGAACTTTGCCCTTCAGTAATTTTCTACATCAATAAACTTGTTTCCAAAATAAATAAATAAAGCTTGTGAGTAACACCCGGCACACTAAACTACTAATAAATTTTTTGGGCCCACAAGCAAAATGAAAATACACATGACATTCATAATATCTTAGGAAAGCTGTTAATGGATGAGGGTTACCCTCAATTGATAAAATGGATGAGGACATAACTCTATTTTCTTCTATAAATGAACGTGCACTATATTAACTAGTAAGTAATAGAGGCAAAACTGAGATTACCTTAAACTCAATGAGGTTGTGACCTCCTGAGTAGTGAATGTCCTCAAGTTCCCCAAAAGGTGGGGGCAAAAGAGGATTTGGAACGTCTGCAAAGTACAGGTATGTGCTTCCCTCATTCCTTTCAAACAACTCTGGGTGATTGCACACCTACCCATTTACGTAGTTAAAACACTTCTCTAATTGTTAAGAAAAAGGTCCTTGTGAGTGTGCGTGTATCGAGAGAGATCAAATACCTTTCTTAGCTGAATAACAATGTTCATAAGATTGAGAATTTTTTTCTCATTAAGATGCCTATTGCTGTCAAACAACTCAGCAAGAGATATCTTGTTCTTGATAGCTTGATAAAATGCTTGCTGTCGTGAGCTTAACTTGCAATGCACTGTAATCTCAGTTTTTCTTGTTAGCTCAGAGATTACGTCCTTCTTGACTCTCCGCAGCATAAAAGGCTTTAATATTGAATGCTGTTTAAAAAAAAATGAGAAGCGCATACAATGTCAACAGAGTGCTTTACAACATACTGAATATTTTATAACTCCCAACGCTTGTTTTCTTCCATGATCCCAGTTCCATTTACTAATACAAAATAATTGAAAAAAATGCTTAAGGTGCAGACTGCATCAAGACAGGTGTTGACCACTCAATTGTCTAACCACGTCTGCTCCAAGGAGCATTTTTTTCTTTCAAATATTTTTTTACCTTTTTTCCTTTTAACGTAAAAATGGTTACAGCCCAGTAAGCACCCAAGTATTACTACTATAAAATATATATGTGTGTGTGTGTGAAAGCTTTTGTAATAAACATGAAAATAGAGTATATGATCCAATTCCAAACCAGATAAAGAACAACGCTGTCTTGAAAGAAATGTCCTTTCTTTAAAACTTTCAAGAACGACAAATATATAATATCCACATGAAAAGGAAGTTCTAATAGAAAGCAATTCTAAGGTCATTTGTGACTCAACAAGTACTTTTTCACCAAGGTGACATGGATAAAGTTTTTTTTTTTTTTTTTTTTTTGAAATGGGAACAACCCTAGATCTAGCTTTATTGACATCAAAGTTTTAATTTTCTACATAAAAATTTTTGTAAGTCCATGATAAAAAGAAGGGGAGAAACATCTTGTCACATTGAATTATTCAAGTAATTCATGAGGATCAAACAAAAGTGCAGTTTCATTTTATATAACAGAAAAACTGAAATAGTTGGTAGATTCCAAAGTTAATGAATAAGTACTCACTAAGCGGTTGAGCTGGTGCTCGTTCAAAGTACCTCCATGCTCTGCATGATTTTCAATTCTGCAGGAAAAGACCATGAATCAAAATAGCGTTACGCTTAGCATAGTTTGATTAAATCAATGTAGCTCAACTAATTAATACTGACCCTTTCGAAAACCACTCATTGAACTGTTCGTGGCTATCAAATAAAGTAGGCATGATGAAATGTAGAAGGGCCCACAACTCAGCCATATTATTCTGGACAGGAGTTCCAGTAAGCAGCAAGCGATTCCGACAATTGAAGCTTAGTAGTGTCTTCCACCTTATGCTGTCCATTTAATGAAACCAACATAACACATTACTGTGTAGCCTAAACAACAGCCACCCTAACCATGGTATTCTTTTAAGTAATATTTTTTATTCGTCGCAGACTACAGGACTTATAAATGAGTATAAACCAGCTAGATTTTCCTCATAACTCTTGTTTTCTTTTTCTTTTTCTTTTTTTATTAATGAAAATCTGGTCTTCCATTTAGAAAAAAAAAATTGAAAGAATACACAAGCATTAGAAAAGAAAACCCAAAATCTGACGTCCTAAACATCCTTATATAGACTGGAAGACTGCAAGGAGAAGTCTAGGCTGATATTCAGGATAGGCTGAAAGATAGATCTATTCTTACATAGACTGGAAGACTAAATAAATAAATGCATCTATGCACCAAGACCACATCAAAGTATATCAGCTAAAGCCATATGCAAAGTAAAAAGGAATAAACCTTGTAGAACTTTTGATTGCTTGTGCCTCATCCAATACCATATATTGCCACTTCACACGTCGAAAATACTTTTCATCAGAAACAAGTAGCTGATAGCTGGTAATAAGGATGTGAAAACCAGCATCCCTAGAAAGAAAACAAAAATAAGTAACGTGAAGAAATAAGATTATGAAATGCATTCATGGAAGAAAAGATAAAGAAAATAACAGAGATAAATGTAAATAAAATAATAAAAGAAAAAAATAAAATTAAATAACATGGTGAAATTTAATTAAATTAAATTAAATGAATTGACATAAATAGATTTTAATTTATAACTGAAGAAACTATCCAATGGAGCCTAGCAGGGATACATTCCCTCAAGAGGCCTCTGCCAAGGACATAGTGCTCTTTCCTCTTCATTACACTAAATAGCCATAAAATGCCTCAGCCACCTCTTATCCATCTCCCCGCAGGGACAGACCACTGACTTCTCATTAAGTCAGTCCCCTCTTTCCATAAACCATCATCAGTTGCCATGCTCCTCTCCACTTTTCAGATGAACAGCAATGAAAACTTATTTATTGTCATAGACATCTTCGCTACAACAATTATCCAATACAACATTCTCTTGTACTCCTTCGTCAAAAAACAAAGTAGCTAATCGAAGCAATACAATTTTGGAAGGATTATAGAATTGGAATTGGAATATGGGCCACTTTTTGCCTTTTTGCCTTCTATATCTTCGCTTTGCTTGGACATGAACTAACTCTACTACATGGGCTACTTTTTAATACACTCCTTACTTTCTTTCAAACAGCAATCTATGAGTGATCAAAAAGTTTGGCACCGTTAGTTTTAGGAGACATCTACAGGTCAATGAGATCACTGGATGGGCTACCTTATCCTACTATTCTCCTCTTACCAGTAACCCTTTCTAAACGACAACTACATCTTGCCCCCAAATTCGGTGTTGTAACATGTGCAATAAGGATGCTTAAAGGATAGGTCCATTTATTTGTCTCCTGCCTCTATATCTACGGATTTTAGTCCTTCATTTAAGATGCCTTTAATTGGCACATTGAGCACACTGTATCCAAGCAACCAAAGAAATTTTCTTGCCACCACATTGGTTGACCATTCTACAAAAGGAGAAAGCTTAGGTTGGCATGCAGATTGGAATCAAATTCCTCGAAATTAAATGTCTCGGGCTTATCCGATGGGGTTCTAATGCCAGAGAAATATGAATGCCTGTGTTGGGCATGCAGGACTTGTGCCTATGTTTGGCATGCAGGACTTGGAAATCTGGATTTCTAATTCCTGTGTTTGGATTGTTGGCTTTGAATTCCTAGATTTAGTTAATTTGTTTAGTTTTTTTTAGTTGTACATCCTAAGTTTATCATGTATCAATTTTTTAATCGATTTTTTTTCATATTGTGTACCTCTGATTCAATTTCTTGACTATTAATTTCCATGTCAATAATGTAAAAACGAGAAATTTTAACATTTAATAACAATAATTTTGATTACAATTGCATTAACATGAATGGTCTAATTAACATGAACGGTTTAATTAGAAATATTACAAACCATTCACAAAATATATAAGAAGTCACGTAATATGATGGGGTTAACAAAAGTTCCAGTTAAGCAATATTAAAAATGATCTAATAGGTTTCAAAGTAAGCATAACTAAAAGGGTCAAGCAAAAGCAAAAGTCAAGTGGAGTTACTTTTAGCCATGGTTATGGTGCCTTCCTACGATATGCATGCAATGAATTTTAAACCACTTTTATCAAAAGGGTTTAAATAACAATGGGTTTTTTTTTTAAAAGCACTTTTTTCTTAAGTCAATCCAAATAAGTCTCAAGTCTTTTAGTTAAATTGACCAACGAAAAAATGAAAAATGTTATTAAACTAAGAAGAAACCATGGTATATGTGATATATATTTATAATTTTCACTATATTACCAATATATTAATATTTGATTTATACTTAAGATCATAATAGATAGGTTATCAGTCTTCACCTAGGAAAAATATAAAAAGACAAACAAAATATCCTAAAATGAAGGAAATATTAATTTTAAGCAAAGAAGAGAAAAAAGATGATCTAATAATAATTATTATTAAAAAACCTAGAAGAAAATAGAATAGAAGAATGAAAAAATGTGTATTTTAAAAAATATTGTCGTGATTAAATCTAAGGTGTATTTGGATGACTCAGAAAAAAGAGTTTTTCATAAACTCATTTTTATTAATTTTTAAAGGTTGGTGATGGTCGTCGGAGTGGTGATTGGAAGTTCGACGGCTGAATTTTCAGAAATGACACCCAATGGTCGATTGACAATGGTCACCGAGGGCGGTGTCCGAAGTTGGCCAACAAATCAAAATTAGGGAAAAAAAGGGTAATCCATGGGCTTGAATAGTGTTTACTATTCAAACCCATGGGGAAAAGTGTAGGAAGCCTTGGTGAAGACAGTTGTCAATCAATAGTGAAGACAGTTAATGGTCGTCAATTTTTAAGGCAATTGGTTGGTCGTCAACAATTATGACAATCGGTCGCCAAAGGTCATGGCTATTGGTCATTGGCCATCACTACGACCGTTTGTTAACAGGCATGACGATCGATCATTAACGATAACTATTGTTCACCAACGATCAAGATGTTCACCCGACGACACTAACGTCCAAAGTTGTAGATCGCTAACGATCAAGATGATTGATCACCAACAGTCAAGACGGTCGATAATCGACGATCAAAACGATCTAGAGGCAATGTTCAAGATGATTCAGAGCCGACAATCAAGATGATCCGAAGCCAACAATCAAAACAATCGGACGTCATGATTGTCGATCGATCACAATCGATCACTGATAAAAGGTTGAAGTAAAATTTTTTCTAAAACATGTGGCATTCAATAAAAAACATATTCCAAACCCATGGGTTTGGTTTCTTAATCTCATTAAGTTTATTCCAAGAGTCCAAACATGGGTTTAGCTTCAAATGTCAAACCCCCTTAATTCCATTATAATGTCAACATTCTTTTGGCCAAATGGAAGGTCTTTTTGTCTTCTTTCCTATTTTTATTCCTCCATGAAATGTCTACTTCCTTTCCTTAGAGCTAAAGGACATAGGTGAACAGCTAAGAAGCACGAACACGAATATAGGACACAGAAACGGATATGAAAGGACACGGCGATACGCCAATTTCTAAAATAATAGAACACAGACACATTGGGGATCCGCTATTTTTTAAAATTAATTTTTTTATAATATATGTAAATTTGCTACAAAATACTAAATATTCTTCTTCTCCTCAACAACAAAAAAAAAAATACTAAATGTTCTTCACTAAAAAAAGCATAAAATGTCAGTGTCATTGTCAATTGTCAAGTTAATATTTAACCATCGTAGTTTGTAGGAGTACAAAACATATTATGTATATTCAACATTTAACCTATACCTAAGTTAGCAATTTAACCGAATAATAGAGAATAGTAAGTGAATTTCCATACAAAAGAATAAAATATTAAAGACTAATAAAAGTCAGTCATTGGAGAGCAACGGTTTTCTTCTATTCCAATGAGAATTCAAGAATGAATTTTTCCAATGAACCACAATTAATGAGGAAAGAGAAGGAGATGGCTGACCCTTTCAGTTTCCAATGAGAATTCAAGAATGACTTTTTCCAGTCTCGTCCCTCTCCTATCATTTTCTTCTCCTCTTATATTTATGTTATGACAAGTTGTAGGGAGCAGGAGAGAGAAAGCAAAGAGGTTAAATTTTTAATGTTATGACAGAATGGAGGTGAAAGAAGTGAGCATGTCCGGATGTGTTTGAGACGTGTCCGGAAATTAAAAAAAAAAACACGGGATTTGGCGTATCAGACACGTGTCCAGATTGTGTCTGTGCTTCCTAGGTGAGCACTGAACATTGTTTCTTCCGAACTCCCCACCCCCCAAGAAAAAACAAAGCAGCAAAATGGGCTAGACATAAATTCAATTCAACTCAACCAATCGCTGCAAGAAAACAATGACAAATCAAACCAACAAACAGTTTTGGTTGGTTAAAGTTTTTATCCTACATCCTGACCCTAACCCTAAGCATATGCATATCTCGACTGATCTAATCTGACCAAATAGTGGTCTACTATTACATATTTGCTTGTCTAAGAAACTCATATGATATTAAATCCCAGGTTAGGTCGGTGACCACAATGGTTTAAACTCCCATCATTATTATATTTTTTCTTCTCTACTCTTTACAACTGTTCTTATTAAACACTAGGCAAACCTATGAGACATTTAAGTTATTATAACTTTTAGCTTAACATGAATCAAAAAGGTCGGGCTAACCCTTCAGTTTCATTCTTTTAAAAATACTTTTGAAAATTTACAACTTCAGATTACCTGCGATATAGATTCTTGGGGTTTATCTTTTTCCTGAGAACTGTACGCTCTGAAAGCCCACCCCAATATGGAAGAGCTTTTAGGTCAGGGCAGAAACGATTGATTTCATCAACCCAATTGTTCAAGACAGATGCAGGTGCTACAACCAGAAAAGGCCCCCATATATTTTTATCCTGATATGAGTAGGGTAAATAGTCAATAAAAAGAAATATTAGACAACTGAGCCAAAAAAGAAACTTAGTATGATCATTACACCTCAGCCAAATGAGCCAAAAAAGCCATTGCCTGTATGGTCTTTCCAAGCCCCATTTCATCAGCAAGTATGCCATTTAAACCCTGTAAATAACCATGCGACGAAAGCTTAACTTTCTTCCTTTAAGAAAATGAAACCATGATAATCAATTCACAAGAACTTCATACAACCTGCTCATAACAATTGACCAGCCATTGGAGACCTTTTAGCTGATATTCTTTAAGGCTACCTTTAAACAGCTCAGGTGTCTGAACTGTTGAAGTTACAGGCATGGTTGAGCTGCCAAATAGCAATTTAGTTCCATTAACTTCGACTAAAAAACTAGAACTGCCTCAAACTCCAAAATGGGAAGAAAATTTTATAGAACAAAAAGGAAACTCACGGGTGAAGCAGATCTATGTTATTAGCTCCTGCAACCTCATTTTGATCAGGTTCAGAAGCTTGACGTAGCCTTGAGCACTCATCATCAAATGCACTTGTTAACCTTTTTTGCTTCGAAACTGCATCTTGAGCAACTCTCAGAGCTTCCTTCTTCAGTTCAGCCTCTTCAGGATCTTCTTCCTCAGCAGGCGCACTATCTGAAGCCCAAGTCCCTTCTTGGTAATCTGGTTTTTCATCTCCCGAAGGCAGAGCTTCAGAAGAATGCAAATTTGATTTGTTCTGCATAAAATGACTATAAAGTTCTGTTTGTTGTATAAGAAAATTGAGCCTCTGCTGCTGTCTCTTAGCTTCTCGAAGTTCCTGCTCTCGCCTCAAAGCTTCGGCAGCTTCTCTTTCCTCTCTTTTCCGCACTTCAGCCTAAAGGATGAATGGAGAGAACTAAAGGATCAAATAAACATCTTTATACAATGAAAAAGACTAGAGAAAGGTAATTTTTTTTCTTACAAATAAAAAAGAAGGGTTTGCTCAGAGACGATTTTCTGTTTTCAGTTTAACAGCTTTTTATTTTTACATTTTCACATTGTTGTTTGGAGGTTAAAACAAGATGCATAATTTTATTGGATCAGAGCAACGAACCCACTGCCAAAAATTAGTAGCAGCCTGCAAAAATCAACCCTCTGATCTTGTGACTGAAACAGATTCGAACCATTCAGGAAATAAATCCTTCCTATATTGAACGAATGCAGGGGAAAACAAGCCAGGGAACAAGATTGTGTTCAGATGGTGGAATATGGCACATTGCCAACCTACTAAGATTAAAATTGGAAATTTTCCTTTAATTTATAAATTATACCAACCATGCTTTCACAAAGCAAGCTAAATGTGATGGTTCAAAGAAGAAACACATTGGGCTAAAATGGAAGCATAGGTTTAAAGGAGGTGATATAGATAGTTATTTAAATGTAAAATAAATAAATATGTCTACGAGATTGTTATCACAGGCATTATGTCAATTATAGTTTCTGATGTTAGAAAAAGAAATTGAGGCCAGGTAGAAAGAACTGAGGCACAAGCCGCAAACCCAAAACATGTGCCTTAAGGTGTCACCATCATACCAACTCATGAAGCATGGGGTAGAAACACGTTTTAGAACCTTATGTACAACCAAAATAAAATAATTACTTCATAAAGTAGAAAAGAAGAATACCATCTCCTTATCAATTCGCTTCCAAAAGAGCAACATGTCTCTAGCTAATTTCCGTGTTCGAATAGCTGCACCTCTCATCATTTTAAGAGATCTGCTGACCTTCATTTTCACCTGTTTAAGATAAAGACACCATGTTCAAGAAGCCACACTACGAACATTCCAAATAAAGAACATAATTAGACTAAAGTTTAACCAAATTCCCAAACTCTAATAAGAAATAGATAATACATGCCTCCCTTTGGCAAGTCTCTGAAAACCTCTTGGCATCAATTAGTTGCTTGCGATGAAAGGCTGTGAAGTTACGATGATGTTTTGGCAAGTCTCTCCTAACAATGTTGACCCAGATTTTTCCAATCTTCTCCATCTCCTCTCTCTCTATGACAGAAGGGTCTTTCTTTATTTTTTGTTTCTTGGGCAGGCTTCGTTCAATAATCTGCAGAACTAAAGATATTAAAGGAATATCCAATCCTTCCCAAATATGAAAAACAAATAACCCAAATAAAAACAATGCAAAAACTGAAAACATAGTGTAATAGATTAAAAACCTCATAAGTGTCTCCCTTCTCCAAAACCTTCACATAATATATTTGTAGCATACCACCCTCGGATAAAATAGCTCGCTTTATACTTCCAGCAGCCCCCTCTGGGATGGATGAATTCAGCCCAACGTCAGATACTTTGAGACTGAATTTCTGTGATGAATTTGAAAATACCAAGGCATCTAATCTTGCCTGAAGTGATTCATACTGGGGCTGAGGGTCCCCCATCCCTGCTTGGCTTCGGAATCCAAACCTTTTGTCCTGAGCAATCATAGATGCTATGGACCCCAAATCCAATGTACCTTCTAAGTAAACTTCCTCAACTTGGATGTCAGAGAAGCTTGGCAAGTTCAGTGAAGCAGCCAGCTTATCATAAGTTGGGGGAATTTTGAAAGTGATGCCATCCCCAATATCCAAATATGCAGGCTCGTATATTACTCTGCAAAAGCAAAAAGATCTAAAAATAATGTCCACAACTAAAATATTTCTCACAACTAACATAATCATATCAAGAAGAAAACCTGTCAGGGGTACGCATCAGGGCAAAATCTGCCTCATGGTGACTTCCTGGTCTGTGAGCATTATAATCGTTGGTCCAATCATTTGCAGTTTCCCCTTCAAGAAATCCTGTGTGTTGCTCACTCCCTGACCTCCTAGCTCTTGTACTTGAGTTACCCTTGGGAGCTAAATTCCCCATGTGTGTGGGCATGGGAGATGAGGAATCTTTAGACCTTCGTTTATACTTCTTAATGTGCTCTCCAAGCATTTGTCGATATCGCTCTTCAGTAACGTGTGTCCCGTAGTAATCGTCCACACTGTCGTCCTCTTCCTCACTATTCAGGGACTGTCTTCTTTTCCTCGCTAAGCTCAACTCTCTCTTAGTCATGGTACCATTACCATGTTTTGCAATTGTTCTACCTGATACACATCCACCATCAGTACAAATTACCTCAAAATACATATTTATATCCATAATCTTCACAGATGAGATATCACACATTCAATCAGAGAAACATGTACCTGGGCTACCTCTGCTCTCATCCTGACTACTATTCGCATAATAATCAAAATCATCCTCCGGTTGCGGAAGTTGGAAGTTCAGCAACGGCTGCAGGGAACCCAAAATTCTCAAAAGGAAACTAGAAATTCTAGAATAGCAGTACATCATTCAACTAAAACCCACATTCAAAACCAAGAAAAAAAAAGCAACTAAACCAGCAGAACACGAACATCAAACACTACAGTCCCAAAAATTAAGAATTAAACAACAAAAGAAAAAGAAAAAAAAAAAAAAGCTCCAGGCACTGCAATTCAGAACAAGCCACACACAATACAATGATTACCAGAATAAAAGAAGGCAAAAAAAGAGATAAATAGCGAAAAAGAAAAAGAAAGCGAGATGGGTAACCTCGAGGTTGAAGAGGTTGGAGTAGAACAAGTCCTTGGATTGCCTGTTACGGTCCATGTGAAAAGGGGCAACAACAAGGCAAGTAAGGACCAGAGAAACGGAACGCAGAATCTGCGCAGTGCATCGGGAGAATGAGGGAGATGAGAGAGAAAGAGGAAAACCCTAACCCTAGAAGAGGATTGGGATTTTGGGAATTGGGAGTGGGGACGACGTCGGAGTGTTGAGAATGGCGGCGCAGGATAAGGAAGACGGAGAAGAAGAGGCGTCGAGTGATGCTAACGTGCGCCCGTCTTTTTAGTTTTAAAGACGTTTGTCACCGCCGTAGCCAAGAGAGGCCAGCCAATATCCAAACATCATACTTTGTTTTTTGGAACCTATAGTACTTACTTTTTTTTAACATTATTATTGAATTACAAATAATATTGATCCCAACATTTTGTTTTTGTGTTTGTAACTCTACATAAGATTTTAGTCCACCAAATTCATAAGTCGGTGTTAAATAACTAACTCTATAAATTTCAACAATATTTATAATTAAAGTTTATATATTTACAAAATAATTTTATATTTCTATGACAATTACTATCAATGACTAACTTTACCCACCAATAGTGGTTGATCCAAGATTTTCATCTAGGGAACACGAGTTAGTTCATATAAAGTCATAATATCGCTTAAATTTCATCATAAAATCATAATATCACAACAACTAACCTACCAATATTGGCATATCCAAAATTTCATCATAGAGTCATAACTAGGGGCGTACTTACTAGAAGGCCAGCGAGACACAAATCTGATATTAATGGTGGATGTGTTCTCACTTCATAACCATCAAATTAATGGTTCAAATATTGTTTATTGCAATTATTTGTATATTAATTTTCTTTCCAAATTTCAATAATTTTATTTCTCTAAAAGACTCCTAATGTCATAAAAGGAAGATAACTTTTTAAAAAGAGCAAGAAAAACCTAAATAAGATAAAACTCTAACTTATAGCCATCATTTGTTAGGAAAAGTGTATTATTCTTTCTTTTTTCTTTTTTCTTTTTTTGATGCAATTTTTAAATTCACATTTTACATTATTTATGTATATATTTATTTTATTTTATTTCATAATTAAATACTACGAGATAATTTTATTGAATTTGAATAATTCATTTTACTAAAACAAGTACGGAATTGTTTCTCTGTGTGGCCTGTTTGAATTCAAGTAATTCATTTGCTGTTTTTGATAGACAAAAACTTAATCAACTTATTTAGTTTTATCCAAGAGACTTTTCAATTATTGA
This sequence comes from Cucumis melo, assembly GCF_025177605.1. NCBI lineage: Eukaryota > Viridiplantae > Streptophyta > Magnoliopsida > Cucurbitales > Cucurbitaceae > Cucumis > Cucumis melo. Next base: position 29,572,445 of record NC_066864.1, read on the forward strand.
ACTCTCTATGCTTAAGGATCAACTTCAAAATTACATTGTTGATACATGTTCAAAGTTTGTTGAACTAAAAAGTTTTGGTGACCATGCAGTGAAAATGGTCATTACAAAAAAAGATAAGGTCTATCCATTACTTTATTGGTTGCTCACATTGGCATTGATTTTACTTGTTGCAACAATAGCTACTATAGAGAGAACCTTTTCTATTATGAATATTGTGAATACTCGGTTGCGTAATTAAATGAAAGATTAATTGATGAATGATTGTCTTATAACTTATATTGAGAAAGATTTGTTGGATAAATGAGATAATAAACTTATTATTGATCGATTTCAGAATATGAAAACTCGTATAGAATAATTGTAATACGTATTAAATTAATTAATCTTTGAAGCTATTAATATATTTTTTATATTTTTTAGTGTGTTTATTATATAGCGCTCCCTATATGAAATTCATGGGTCCGCCACTAACCACAACTTTACATAAGATTAAACTTTTAGTCTCTTAAATGCTAAATTTGTTTCATATAGTTATCGAACTTCAAAAATTATATACTAAATCACTAATATGTTCATTGGTGTGTCTAATTATACGTTATACCAAAAAAAATTTTAAAAAAATGTAACTATTAACTACAAAATTGAAAAGTTGAGGTTGGATTATAACAAAAAAAAATGTTTAATACATCGATTATTTTATTAAAAACTATCTAATACAACAATTAATTTTTAAGCATTTTAATATTTTAAAAGATTTTTATTTAATAAATTAAAGGTTTTTTACATTTATTAGACACCAATATATTACCACCTGCAATGCACGTTTTTCTATTTTTTAAATTCTATTTTAACAGTTATTTAAATAATATAATTGTATTCAAGATATGTTTGTACGAATTTAATATATTTCTATAAAGTTTAATTTTAATTAATATTGATTATAATTTTGATTATCGTGTGTAACTGGAAAAATATGTATTTCAACTATTGTTCTCTACGTAATACAAATAATAATGCAATTTTTTAAAAAATAATAAAAATATCAAACATTTACCTTTCATGGCAAATAACCAAAAAATGTAAATGAAAGAAAAATTACTCACTACATTTGATTTTGTTGAGTGTAAATATTTTGCTCACTTTGTCAATTTTTATAATTCTCCATATAATAATTATTATTATAATAATAAAGAAAAAACGAATTAAACCAATTCAAGCTACAAATTCAAAACTTCTTTATATACAACGTTTTTTGTCTAGAGATTCTTTGATTTCACCGGTTCTTTGTTGTTGTCATAGAAATTCCTCTTGATATGGCTACGTATTGTTGACCATGAGACAAGACATCCTCAGGAAGATAAACTTCTACATTTGGTATTGTCTGTCCTTCAGCCTTATTGATAGTCATTGCAAAACATAATCTTATTGGGAGTTGTTTTCTTTTGAACTTGAATCTTTCGTCGTTTGCAAGACTCATTGGTATTCGTAATAGAAAAACTTTTTCATTACATTTTGTCCAATTGCAATTTCTGCATAAATTATATTTTTGCGAAACTCATGACAAATCTTTCTAGTTCCATTACATAGACCATTGTCTGGGTCTAAGTTTCTTAATAATATGAGTTGAGAAATTCCTCCTGATAATCATTATGTGTATCATCAATTACTTCATCAAAACTCATGAATTCTTCCATTTTTGCAGGAAACAGATCGATCATTCTTTCATTGACCTGGTCAACATACTCATTTGTTGTCGATAGAATTGCTCACTAGTCATGTATTCTGTTGAAGTAACGTATGTTTTGAGATCAAGATAACAATATTCAATAACTTAAATGTAAAATCTTCCACATCTACACCTGTAACAGTAATATTGGCAGGAAAGCGAATATAATCATCTTTTGTTGACATTTTAGTTCCATTTCCGATATTTAACAAATATTATGCAAAATGGGTATCACTTTGAGCTCTCATATTTTTAGTTAGTTGGGTTTTCTCCATTTTATTCCAAATGTATGACTTTACCAAACTTTCATTAATAGTTTGTTGTCTTGTAGCTCGTGGGACAACATGTAACACTTCTCAAAAATCTCTTCCAAATACAACAACCTTTCCACCTAATGGTTCTGGATTATCCATTATATCTTTAAAAGTTGTCAACTGCTTCTATTGTGGCCTATATTTTGCTATTGGCGCTTCATCCCAAATTATTACTTTTGCTTGCTTAATCATTTTTGCCTTATTACTTTGCTTAGAAATATTGCATACATATGACTTATTTGTTTCTAATAGTTATATTAAATCTTGAATGAGTTGTTAGTCCTCTTGGCATAACTGAAGCAGCAACGTTTGATGTTGTTGTTGTAATTGCAATCATATTTCTGGATCTTATAGTAACTAATAAAGCACGATACAAAAATGTTTTTCTTGTTCCTCCCGAACCATCAATAAAAAATACCACCACTTTTATTACTCACAATTCTGTCAACAATAGTATTCGTATGCAATCTTTTGATCTTCATTCAACTTTGATAAAGCTTGAATATCTTCATATGATACTACAATTGATTTTTCGTCGATTATTTCTTTTATACATAGGAATTGTTTCCACCTTATGGCATATGTTTGATTTTAGGCAAATCATACATAGTGATTTGTTTGCCCATTGACTCTAGGAACACTTTTATGTCTCTTAAAGCGTGTTGCATTTGATATTCTACATTCTCTGGCTCATCTTTTCTATAATCATCTAACAATTCGTGAGAATATCTTTCCTATAGTTTTCTCACATCTACACGGGTTCACAATACACGAAGATTGTTGCAGAAAGTCTTCAAAAAGCATAAGGCATCTCAAACGAAGCTACTTCATGCACTTTCATTAAATTCTAGAAGCCATCTTTTGTTGAATCTTTCAATTTTTGAACTCTTTTTCTATTGACTATCAATAAGGACTCAAATGACGTCGGTCCCCCGACATGGTTTAATAACAAATGCAAGTAATATCTTTCTCCTTCCTTTGGATTTGCTCTTACAATGTGTAATACAACTATTCCTTTTTTCCCCTACTTTCAAATCCATAGTTGTTTATCCCATACATAATATTAAGGAAACTCTTCATATAACAATTTTCAGGTTGTTTCAGATGTTAGACACATATGAAAGTACTCTATTAACATTGTTTTTTTTAGACATGATCCTAACGTATAAGTTTCTTCAAAATTTGATTTCCCAATAAGAAACACACCATATATTTGGAAGGTGAAGTTGCAAGTTTATAAATGGAGAATATGTCTCATTCAGTTTAAGATCATAAATTCTCCATAATGCCTTTTGAACTGATACTTATCTTACATCTAGATAATCTCTTATTTCATCAATACTTTTATTGTCATCATCATGTGATATATAAACCGATGCTCTATCATGCCCCTTATAAATATACTTGTATAATATTTAACTGCTTTCACCCCGAGCATATTTCAACATTAATGTGATAATTGTATCTCAAAAGTAGGTGTAGATTATAAGGCACAACACATTGATTATCAAAAATCTTTTTCTTATTGTTATCTGATATAATTGAAAAGTTATATTTTTAAGAAAATAAATTGAGTAACTTATCACTATTATGAAACATATTATAAAAATAAATATAAAACAATAAAAATTAATATTATTGTAAATACTTGTTTTCCGTCATCTCTCCTTCTACATGTATTGGGTACGCATCTTTCTCTTGCATTGTTTTTTATGAAAACTATCGTGGATAATGGAATTTACATTTTCCATTGATCATGCAAGGACACTTTTTGTTATCTTCTCCAAAAGGGCCATGTAACATATGATTTACAACAACGTTGTGAAGTGCAAGATTTGTTTGAACTAGCATCATCTCCTCCATATCGTGATTTCAGGGTGCTCTAGATGTCTTTGACAGATTTTTGAGCTACGAACAGGTCAAACATCGGGTCTGACATGTGGTTTAACAGATGTCCACGAACAGTCTTGTTATCCTTTGCATATTTTTCAAGATCGATCACTTGGTCCTTCTTTACTTGGTCAGCGACAGTAGCAGAAGGCCATGTAGATGACTCTAGATCAGAAGATGTTGGAGTGGTAGCTGGGGGATCAGAAGACGGCAGATCTGTGGTGAGGACATAATCAACTTCTAGTTGCTAAAAAAGATCAATAACTTTTGGGACCAAAACGGTAGTTCGTTCCATTAAGTGGCTCAAGTTTGGACAGGTCAGGTAGAATTTTGTTGGAGGTCTTGATCGACATACTTGCTTTCAGATTGTTAGAGAAATGTTAAAACTATCGACCAAGATGACTGTTGTGCCTTGACGAACTACTGCCTTGAAAGCAAGTTCGGCTGACCATGGTGCTAATCATTATGTCGATTGCTCCCCAAGGTTAACACAATTTTCCAGTATTAACGTGCACTCATCAGAACTGGGAATATAAACAAAAGCTTTTATGTAAATGCTCAGAAGGTGGAGGAAAGAAAGATGAGAGGAGGAACTCGAAGGAGTGATTTGATTTTGATGTGTGTAAAACAGAAGGAGGCGATGAAGGCGTGGAGGAGAATGATTGTCGACAAAGAGAGGACATGAGCGAATATCGTAAAATTATGGCAGAGAGCAAAATTCAGATAAACACGTTGATTGATTATATCCCTTTTTTAGTGCAAGCGCGGTTGCCCCGAACAGACAGACGGCGACGTGCGTATGGGATAGGGTTATACTATCACCACTTACTTAGTTTGTAGTCCCCTTTGAATCTTTGAGATTATATATCCTCTTCCTACTTCAAGGTTTATCAATGTGGGACAATTTATTGTTACTTTGCTATTTGGGCTAAAGCCCATAAGTCATTTCCAACAAAGCGTTCTGATTAATATATATAATTTTTACTAGACGGTATACAAAGTGTAACACAAACTACCAGGCGATACACAAGGTGAGACATCAAACGAATAGTCTAGGAGTTCTGTTTAGAAAAGGAGATCTACAAGAAGAGATCGTGTAAAATTAATATGAAATAGGTAATATGAAAGAATTAAGGTATAGATTATACTATATGTGATATAATATAAACTACGTGTTGTATGAGATTGGTTTAAATTTATTCATATTAAGTAAGTCAATAAAATATAAATTTAAAATTTGTTTAATAACTCACATAACTTTGGTGAAAGTTACTGACAGTGAGTTATTTCATATCAGTGGGGAGTTTAACTCCCTCGTGTCTCTCATATATTAAGGTATCAAGGAGTTGGGAAATTGGATTGTTACAATTGTCTGAGTCCAATATCTCTCTTTCTATTTTATATTCGTTCTCTAGATTTTTCTCTAAAAAAAAACAACACTTACCTTTCCACCAAAATTAATCATGGAAGCTCACAACTCTTTTTGATTCTCACCTTGAGAATAATAAGGTAATTTTGTTGCAATGTTCCTTTTTGAATATTGCTATGGTTATTGAATCGCTCGATAAGAATCAGGAAGAGGTCGTAATTATTTACTGCGGAGGAAGTGAAAAGAACAATTCTTTAAAAGGGCTAGTATTTGGTATACCTTTTTTATCTAAAATTGTGTAAAGAAAGCATGCTTTAGAGTGTATGCCAAGTTTTAGTTTTTCTATGTTTGATTTAATTTTACAAAGGAAATTATAACACAAGCCATTCATTTTCTTTCGTCGTGGGAATTTCAATCCTTTTAGAACATTGACCTTTTATGTCTCTACATACAATTTAAGGCTCATTACACTGTTTAGGATGTTAGTTTATTAAATTTAGTATTATTAACACAACACTAATATAGAATAATCAATAACTCTTATTGAAATGATAACAATAAAATTTTTTTTTGTAATGACTATTTACATTAAATATCTACGAGTTTTAGGACATAAAATCCAACATTCTCATTCTTAACTCTCTAATGAGATGCTTGTAGTATGTAGTATGTGATGTTCTTTTTAAGTTTATCTTTGGTGCCTAGCTTTTCATGTGATGTTGCCTATGTAGGGGTGGGCAACGAATCGAAAAAATCGAAGAACCGAAGCACACTGATCCCATCCAAATCGGTTGGTTTGGTTTAGTTATTTATAAAATTTAAAAGTCTTTGTTTAACACCTTAAAAACGCATATTTTTTCAATTTAAATTCATTCAAAAGCAATAAAACTAAATCAACTGAACTTAATTATAAATAATAATAAATAACTACACTAAAGTCCAACCACATGTCCCAACACGCATTTTAAGATACTTAGCCACAATATTCTCTGTTCATCATTATCTTTTCCTTTGATTTCCCTTTTTTACCACGAAAATTTTCATCTTATATTTTCTCCGAGAAGGAATCCACTCTCTCATCTTAAATTTTCTCTTCAAAGTTTGATTCCTACATCTTCTTTCTCTACCTTTTCCCTCTCTAATAACTCTTTTCTCCATTCTCACATTCCCATTTTCTTCTGCAACCCACAACCATATAGATTAATGACTATTGAGAGAAAGGCATAGACTCCCTTTCTCTCAATAGTAATTTTCCACTCTCTTTCTTTCAGTTTCATTTCTTCCCTTTCTCTTGCTATAAAAAAGTTGAGACTTCATCAATAATGGTGGTTTATATTATGTAAGTAAATGTTACTTCTTTATGTGAAGTGTAAATAGTTTGTTTTTTTGTGATTTTTTACGAAATCCCCTTTAAAAAATTATACATGTAAACTTGATTTTTAATAATTAAATTCAAACTTTAATATATATTAATTAATAGAAAATAGTTATAAAATGAAAATTAGTAAAACCTAATTAATCAAAATTCTCGTAAGCTTTTAAAAGTAATAAATAAATAGTAACACCAAAATGAAAAGTGATTATTTAATGAAAATTTAATATACTAAAGTGTAAATTTTGAAATCGAAATATCAAATAAAGATTTTCAAATTTTAATCTTTTAAAAAATATAACAAAGGAACAAAATATTTTCGCTATATAGAACAATTCCGAAAATAGAAAAAGCACGTAGGCGCATAATGGAAAATACCAAAAATGTCATGTCAACCACAGCGTGAACAATGCGCGTAATATATTTGGTACACAATCATTTAGATTTGAATATTGTTTTGTACACGATGAGTTTTTTTTTTAAGATTTTCTCGTTTAATTTGGTTACATGGATGCACGATCGTTTAGATTTGGGTAGTCAAATCTAAACGATTTTTCTTCAAGATTATTTAATACACATCATTTAGATTTGACTACGCGATTGTTGTTTAGAGATTTGGCTAAATGATTTTTTTCAAGATGATCGTCATTTAGATTTGGCTCATTTATTTTTTTTACGCGATCGTTATTTTTTGTTTAGATTTAGCTACACAAATCTAAACAATGTTTTTTTAACGTTTTTTTATATTTACTACACGATCTTGAATAACCAAATAACAATTTGAAAAAAAAAATTAAAAAATCATTTAGATTTGGCTACACGTTTTTTATATGAACAACCAAATAACAATTTGAAAAAAAAATTTAAAAATAGATCTTTTATATTTGATACACGTTCTTGAAAAGAAAAAACAGGAAGAGAAGAAAGACGATGGAAAAAAATTGCAAAAAAAAAAAAGATAAAAGGAAATGATAAACCTGTAATATTAAAAAAAAAAATAGTCAATTTTATGAGGTTTTTCATATATTACACGGTGCTAAATATTTTATCCATTTGTTATATTTATAAAAAGTTCCCTAAAATTATATCATTTTAATAGGGTAGGAGTAATATAAAATTGTATTTAAAACTAAAAGGTAGAATTAAAAAAAAAAAAGTATTTTGTTCTTAAGAAAGAGAGAAACTTAAAAAAAAAAGTGGATTTTGGAGAAAAAATAAAATAAAAAAAGGAAACATTTTAAAAATGGATAAATTAAGATAATTGAAAAGTATAGGAAAGTTGGAGGATATATTTTAGTATAATTAATTGTTGTTGAAAGTGAGGATGAAATTCAAATACCGTATGTTGGTTTGGGAGAGAAAGGAGGCAGCGGAGGCGGAGCCTGTTATGGTTGACTTTTCATTTTATATTATATATATTATTCTATAAATAAATTTAGAATCAAAGTGGCTAACCCGTGTCAAACTCAAAAATCCATTTACGCGCATCAAATCCTGCCCCCATGTATTTGTCGTTTCATATTACCTAAATTACACTCATACCCTTCTTCCTTCTCAATAAATTCAATACAACCTTTCTACCTAACAGAAAAATATAAACAAACATATTTTAGATAAACGTTATCTTTGGATATAAATAAGTTGAATTCTATTTTAGATAGACATAAATAACTTCTATTTAAGATGGAATTTTGAGTTTTGATCAAACAAATATGACCAATTAACTAGTTATTAATAACGTTGCTATTTATACTATAAGAAATGTGGGATCTTCTGAAACACAATATCGTCAAGAGATATATGAAAAAGTGTTGAAAAAAGATCTCTCAACGCATAAATGTCCGTTGAAATCTTAGTCAGGTGAAATGCGTCAGAAATTGCTTTCCTGATGTCGAAAACGCAAGTAAGGAGATCGTATACGACTCCTAATATCGTATGTCCAGTGGCAGGAGATCATCTCCGAACACCGTATGTATGGCATCGGGATGTATTCCCAACGACGTGTGTACCATGTCGGGAGTTGTATATGATCTCTAGGCACTGTATTTTGTACGTCCGAAGATCTTTTATTTTTTTTTTATTTTTTAAAGTAGCTTTAATTATTACAATTGTTTTTTTTTTTTTGTAACCTAAAATTTTGAACCCATTTATATACACGAACATTTTTATGGATTTACATATTTCTATTAAGCGAAAACTTATTCATTATATCATATATGTATATATATGTATAAAATAAAGGAACTTATTTAGAAACAAAAGTAAAGCAACTTACATAGAGAAATAAAGCAACAACGACTAAAGTGATAGATCCTTTCAACTTATTTCTATTAAGCTAACAACTACTTCAACAAAGTCTCCAATTTGTTGAAACTTGGAAAGTTGTTGAATCATGAGGGGAGAAAAACAATATTTATTAGTTACTTAATTAAAGAAAGAATGAGCAAATGCTAGAGGCAATTCTAAAACATTGAAAAAAAAAAGTATGGTTAGAATAGAAGGAATTATATCACTAAACAAAATGAGATGTCAATCCTCTTGACGGATTGAAAATAGACTCATAAATTCAACCACCATTTTAACAGCCTCATCTTGGTGATCATATCATTTGAAAAAAATCATTAAGTACACAATGGTGAGTGCCTAGAAGGATTACCATTCCCATAACTAAAATCAGACAAGCAAAATGCATTCTAACCTTAGACAGTGTGTGTAGCAGTTCAATCAAACTCTTTAGAAACAGGGTAAGATTTTCAACTCGTAGGTTTTTCCTATATTATTTTCTATACAAATATAGTAAACAGTAAATGTGGTAGATTCATAATTCTCCAACTAAGTAACAATATTGTAAGCAATAATGATAATGACAAATATAGTGGATTATATGTGATTTTCAAACAATTTACAAGTATTTTTCATTTAGATTTTGAATTTTGATTACAAATTTGGAGGCAAGTCTTCAGAATATAAATAGACACCACCAAACATAATCAATTAGTATGATCGCACTTAAATAATTATAAAAAGATAATTAAAAATATGATAGTGTGAGAAAATTTTAAATTTAGTGAAAATAAAAATATATGATTGAGATTTAAAAAGAAAATAAAACTTGTGAAAAGAAGAAACATCGCATAAACCAAGTATGGGTGGGTTATTGTTTATTACTTTAATTGTAACAAAGCATTTTAAAATTAAAAAAATAAAAAGAAAAATTATCTCACATCTCACATCTTCCTCCTCTTTCATGTGAAATAGGTAGCATTCTTTTCGTTTTCAAAAATATCACATTCTTTTACACTCTCTAAAACTGTTTCGTCAATCTCTAGCGAATAAAAAATAGGATTAAGATTCTACAAATTTTCAAATATTCACAAATCTTATTTAATTTTTTTATCCCTTCAAAATATTATTCAAACCTTCACAAATCTTCCCTAATTTACTTTGTTAATCTTCCAAATTAATTTTTTTTTATCTTTTCAAAAAAAATTATTTAAACCTTCCCAATCACAAAATCTTATCTATATTTTATTTTGTCAAATTCCCAACTATTTTTTTGTAAATTAGGCGGAAAAGTTGGGAAGAGGAAAATAAGAAAGAAGTAGGAAAAATAGGAAAATAAGAAAGAAGTAGGAAAAATAGGAAAATAAGAAAGAAGTAGGAGAAACAATACCGTCCATGAGAGGTAGAAGAATTGATTAGATAGAAGCAAGAAAGAAAGAGAGTGATGACATTTTGATGTGGCCGAGTAATGTGAAAGAAGGTTTTGGGTAGGAAAAATAGAATTGATTAGGCAGAAACAAAGAAGCAAGAAAGAAATGGAAGGTTTTGGGTAGTAAAAAGAACAATACCGTTGATGGGAAGAATTGATTAGGTAGAAGCAAGAAATAAAAAGAGTGAAAAAAGTTTTAGCTGAAATGAATTTTGGTATTTTGCTGATTTTAAAAATGTTCCATAATTAGAAGAAAAAGAGGTAATTGCAATTATTAACAGAAAAGCAAAACAAAATCCATTTCTTCTGCTTTAAGAATATTTTTATACTTTCTAGTAAAATAATGAGAAACCATGTCCCTATTGGTAATTTAGCATCAATGATAGGCCATGGCATTTCCGTAAATATTCTTCAATTTGTCCAGTTTCACACAAATCCATTCATATATAAACCCTTCCAAGTCGTTTCAGATCACATTATTTACAACTTGGAATCAGTAATTTCAACTTTTTTCTGAAAATGTCAGGTTACCCAAATCAACCTTCCGGTTACGGTTACGGCTACGGCTACGGCGGCACCGGTGGCTACGGAGCTCCACCACCGACTGCTCAGCCTTACAATTCTTCAGCCTACGGCCATCCACAGTCCCAGACTCAGCAGCCCTACGCTCCGGTGGCCGCGCCATATGGCGGACCGTCCGCACCGTACTCAGCTCAGGGCGAAAAACCGCCCAAGGACAAGCCTAATCAGTCTTACGGCGGTGCCGGTGGTGGTCATCAGTCCTACGGCGGAGCAGCTGGTGGTGGTCATGGTTATCCACCTCCTTCTGCTTATGGAAACCCTTTTGCTTCACTCTTGCCATCGGCTTTTCCGCCTGGTACTGATCCGAGCATCGTTGCTTGTTTTCAAGTAGCCGATCAGGATGGGAGTGGGTTTATTGATGATAAGGAGTTGCAAGGTGTTCTGTCATCGTATAATCAGAAGTTTAGCATCAGAACTGTTCATCTTCTCATGTACCATTTCACCAACACGAATACCAGGAAGATCGGTAATCTCACTTTTCCCTCTATTGTCCTTTTTGTTTTCTCTGTAAATAAGAAATTTCTTGTGGTTTTCTTTAAGTTTCTGAAATAAACAACAGTAATGATGGTAAAAGAAAAAAAAAGGGGAATCTGTAGGAATCTGGAGGGCCCAGAACAAAAAGACAAACAGTTAGGTTAATGGGGGCAGGAGCAATCATGATCGGGGCATCTACTACTCTTAGTTTCAACTGATTTTATTCGAAAAATGAATTAGAAGCTTTCAGAGATAAATGTCTGATTATAACTTGAACGGATTGGAACAGTGCCCTTCACTGTCATTTGTCAAAACTTTGAAGAGAATTTTCATATAACTGCATAGAATAGTACGATTTTAATCTTCGACTCAAGAGACGAGTACATATAAATTCCAGTTGAAGCTATATGCTAATTTGACGTATAATTGCAAAGAACTGCAATGTGCCTTATTAGTGATTATGATTATTTCTTGTTACTGTTAGCTGATTAGTTCACGATGCTCACAAATCATACCTATGACTATGAGGTATTCAAATTCTCATATATTCGTATAGAACTTACTAGAAGATACCATCACATTCATCCATATAGTTCCTATTTTTCTTTTTCTTTTTAATCTGTCTGTACAAGGATTACCTCCGTGTGAAGTTATTTTATGTTTTTTTTTAAAATTTGTCTGGTCAAATTGCAAACCTGCTAATTGGATATATTAGTCGTGGTGGTTGTACAAATTTCACTATTTTCAAACTTGTGGTTAAAGACTAAAGTTATTGACTTTTCAAAACTCAGAAGCTTGTAAGTATTTTTTGAAATGATGTAAAACAGTGACGTTTATGCTTCAAATTAGAGCTAAAGTTAAATTGTTAATTCTTCATTTTGTTCAAACCATATTATCATCATTGATTTATGTATTTGGCTGCAGCGACCTTAATCTGAAAATCATGTTTTATACCTTTTCTTTTGACGTTGTCTTGTGTATTTTATTTCTGAAAAACAGGACCTAAGGAGTTCATTTCTCTGTTTTATGGACTTCAGAGCTGGAGGGTAAGTTGAAGACTTATTATTATTTTAGCCAACATTATTATTTGGTGTAATTCGTTTAAACTGAATATTTGTTGAATCTTTTTCAGGGTATTTTCGAGAGGTTTGATTCAGACAGAAGTGGAAAAATTGATTCCAATGAGTTGCGAGATGCACTTTTGAGTTTGGGCTTTGCAGTCTCACCAATGGTCTTGGACTTGCTGGTGTCTAAGTTTGACAAAAGTGGTGGGAAAAGCAAGGCCATTGAATACGATAATTTTATCGAGTACGTTTGTCTTCTTTACCCTTGACTTTATGGTGGTACTTTTTTTATAATGAGAGGTTTTGAGTTATGGTTTAAATGTTAAGTTTTCACTTGTCATTAATCACTGTTTTTTTCTTTTTCATTTTGCAAATGCAGGTGTTGTCTTACAGTCAAGGTGTGTGTTTCTGACTATGTTTGCATTTTTTTTCGTATATTGAAACATGTACTGTTTAGAGGCAATGACATCATTTTTGAAGCTAAATGATTATTCTGCAATTTGTACTTAGAAGTAATTTTGAAATGGTTAAAATCTCTTTTTTCATGCACCTTTAGTAACTTAAAATTAGTTAAATATTTAATTTTATGCTTGTACACACAATTTTCATTTCATCAATATTGGTTTTGAATCATTAAAAGCATGTCTCATAATGATTTTAAATTAAAAACGACAAAAGTGATTTAACAGTTTTAGAATCACTCACCAAACATGCCTGGACACATTTTCCTAGTTGTCTTCATTCTGTTCCACTCATGTTGATAACTATGAATGCGCCAACGTCTGCTACACCCAGTTTGACTTCTGTTGCTGCCAAGTAGTTACTTATAATCCAATTTCACTATATGAGATATTGCTGTTGTTATTTTCATTTTTTTCTCCCCTCCGTTTTTCACACACTGATAGTTTAAGCTCCTTGTATGAACCTTTAACTCAATTCTCCAGCAACGGAACTGTTTTGATTTTTATGAATTCCAGAAACATTTTGTTTGCAATGGGGAGAAAGAATAGACTAAAACTGAAGTGATTTTGATGTAATATTTTACAGGGATTGACCGAAAAATTCAAGGAAAAGGACACTACATACTCTGGTTCTGCAACCTTCAGTTATGAGGCTTTCATGTTGACTGTCTTACCATTTCTCATTGCCTGAGGAGTAAGCCTTGGTTCGAGCACGTTTGTTCAGTGTAAAGCTTGAGTTTTCTTTGGCCTTTTCTTTTGATTTCCTTTATGTTAGAATCTATTAATGTAGCCTCATCCTTATCAATGTTATAAGTTATGTTCTTTGTATAAATTATGTATCTTAAGTATTCAATGATAGTTCTATGAATATCTCAACTGTTTACCTGTTTCTCCTCCTGGATTTCCAATTTGGCATTTGACAGTAAAAGTTAGGTCGTTGAATCATATATGTAATGTATCCTCTTCTGCTTTATATGATAAATATTGTGGATGAAGTTTGGACAGTTCAATTGCAAGTGGTTCTGGGTTGATTTCTGCAAATAATTGTCATTTGGACAACTTCAGTTTTCAAAAGAAGAAAATCCTTTTTTTTCTTTTAGCTTCTTTTGTAGCTTAATAGCAAATAATTGAGCCCATGGTCGTTAGTTTTTAGGAATAATAAGGGATATAGCTTTTTCTTTTTGATTTCTAGCAAATGACATAGTCTATGGTATTTTATAAGATACCAAAATATCCATATTTTTGAATCGTAGTTATTTCGTTTATACAATGTAATTAATCTATATTATACATTTATGAGTTTTTAATTATTTTTCAACGTGATAAAGATATAGCAACTCATATCACAACTTCTTCTTAAGATCTTGGGACTCAATTAATTGATTCAACATCTTAACGACTTTGTTCAATCTTATTAATTCTAATATAACCAAAATATTATTTTCTTTTATCATTTTTTTTATGCCTTTTTGTTTAAATGAGAACTTGCTTATTTGTTTCTTATTAAATTTAAATTAACTTATTTTACAGAAACATTGTGTTTATATATATATATATATATATATAATCAATTGTAAACATGTTCACCTGACTGAATAACATTAATTAAATTATAATTTCTATCAATATTGATTTGACGTCTATAATTAAATGTTCATGTGATTGAAGAAATAACGTACCAACTAACATGATTTTGGGAGTGCCACATATGCATGACATTTCATATAATACCACAACACTCACATTCGCAAACTATAATATATAACCAATTCAAATTAACTTATTCTAAAAATATAGCATTGTGTATACATACTATATATATATATATATATATATAATCAATTGTGTTTAGAAAGACTTTTAAACCAAAACATATATTTCTATTAATATTGATTTGACGTCTATAATTGGATGTTCATGTGATTAAAGAAATAATGTACCAACTAACACGATTTTGGGAGTGCCATACATGCATGGTATTTCATACAATACAAAAATACTCACATTCGCAAACTGTAATTATTTCTTTTAAAAGTCTATTTAGTGTAATTAATTTGTGATATGCACTTATGAGTCCGTAATTAATTTCGACGTATTAATAACGTATACAACCCCTATCATAACATTTTCCTAATATCTCGAAATTTAACAATTTTGTTGAAGATTTTAATAATTTTATTCATTTTTTATTTCAAAATAACCATATTATTATTAATTTTTATTGGCTAATTCTTCACATTTTTTATTTCAAAATAACTTTGAATCTTTTGACGCTTAATAATTTGAAAATAAAATTAGTTTTTGTATTACATCTTAATTTATTTTTAAAATTTGAATTTTTATTTGAAAATTAAAATTAGTTTTCATATTAAGATCTTAATTTATTTTTAAAATTTTAATTATTTTCGAATAGAATAGTCTAAGATATTATGTTTTTTTAAATAAAATCTCCCAAATTCCATCTACATTTTATTAATTAAATAATTATAATAATTAAGAAAATCAACTAAAATTTCCCGACAAAGAAATGCAACTTTTGTATCTTTGTTCTTATAACTGAAGGGTTTTTTTTCTTCCTCCCCAAGCGTGATTGTAGGTTGTAGACTTGAAAATCATAGATGGAAGAGGAAAATGAAGATAGTCTTTACGTGCTTCAAAGGTTTATATTCTTCTTGAAGATGTATATGAAGTTGAAGATGAAATTGAAACTTCCATTTGAATAGTAATTTGCAAAAAGCAGGATGGATATTGATTTGCAAAATGGAATGTTTAGAAAGACTTTTAAACCAAAACATGTTCATTTGACTGAATAATATTAATTAAATTATAATTTCTATTAATATTGATTTGACGTCTATATATAGATATTCATGTGATTGAAAAAATAACGTACCAACTAACATGATTTCGGAAGTGTCACACATGCATGGTATTTCATACAATACAAAAATACTCCAATTCACAAACTGTAATTATTTCAATCTATCTAGTGTAATTAATTTGTAATCTGTACCTATGAGTATGTAATTAATTTCTACTTGTTAATAACGTATACAACCCCTATCATAAGCTCTTCATAATATCTCGGAATTTAACAATTTTGTTGAAGATTTTAACAACTTTCTTCATTTCTTTATTTCAAAATAACGATATTATTATTTTATTGGCTAAATCTTTACTTTTTTTTTTAATTTCAAAATAACCTTAAATCTTTCGACCCTTAATAATTTGAAAATTAAAACTAGCTTTGTATTAGATTTTAATTTATTTTTAAAATTTAAATTTTTATTTGGAAATTAAAATTAGTTTTCTTAATTCATTTTTAAAATTTTAATTTTTTCCAACAAAGTATTCTAAGATATTCTGTTTTTAGATAAAATCTCCCAAATTTCATCTACATTTTATTAATTAAATAATATAAATATATTTTTTTAAAAAATTAGCTAAAATTTCCCAGAGACAAAGAAGATGCAACATTTGTATCTTCTTTGAATTTAGGGTTTTGTTATTCCAAATGAAGGTTTTTGTTCTTCCACCCCAAGCGTGATTGCAGGTTTTAGACTTGAAAATCAAAGATGAAAAAGAAAAGTGAAGATAATATTTATGTGCTTCAAATGTTTATATTCTTCTTCTTGATGGAAAGATTAGGGTTTGTCTGCTTGAAGAAGATGAGATTGACGTTTGAAGATGGAAGAAGAAGATAAGGGTGGACATTGGCGTTTGAAGAAGATGAGATCAAAAAAGAAAAATGAAAAATGGAGAAGAAGGAAGATGGAGAATCGTAAAATGGAGGATTGAGAATCGAAAAACAAAAATGGAGATGAAGGGTTCTAATTTTCATTAGACAAGTAAGTAGCTGTAATTATATTTTAACATTTATTAATGTGTATTTATTTTA
Organism: Cucumis melo; assembly: GCF_025177605.1. Lineage (NCBI taxonomy): Eukaryota > Viridiplantae > Streptophyta > Magnoliopsida > Cucurbitales > Cucurbitaceae > Cucumis > Cucumis melo. The sequence continues at coordinate 29,589,307 of NC_066864.1, forward strand.
TTTTAGCTTAAGAAAGTAGCTTATGTTCTATGTATATAGGGGTACTTTGGGGTTAATTCTTATTTATTCTATTTTTTTTTTCATTTTGCCATTTTTGAAAAAAAAAAACGTTTTTACTATTTTTCAAAATGACAATTTTAAAATTGCTATTCTTCTAGTTGACCCTAGTTTTTAAAGTGAAACGGACGCCAAAACAGTTTGTTGGTCAATTTTTGGTCATTTATTGGCCCAATTCAATGTTGCAATTCAACAACGTTGTTCAATATGGAATCATAACTTAACCACTTTGAACCAATTAATTGGTTCAAAGTGGTTAAGTTATGATTCCATATTATTTCGGTTGGTAATGATTTTGTATATATTTGATGGTTTGTTTTGATTTTCCTTTGTTGGAATAAAGTAATGTATAAGGAAGAGGAGAGCTGATGAGTAAACAATATTTGACACGACATTCAAAGTAGAATTACTACATTTTTATAACTTAACCTAATAATCAATAGTAGACTCATCTTCTCATACATGTCGACCTTCTCTTTAGTTGACACAAGATTTTGAGGTTATGATAGGGCTGAACGTGATTATTGATCTTTCATATTTGAGAAACTTGAAAATTTTTATATAGAGAGAGGGTATAGGAGGTAAAACTTTAGTTTTATGATAATAGGCACAAACTATTCGGACCTTTGCTCCAATATGTTCATTAGGTGTCTTTGAAGCTATTTTTTTGTGCAGCTTTGTTTTTGAAGAGTATTGTGGTGCATCATAGGTTGGAAGACGCGTGCTGTATTTTGACTGTGGACAGTGCCTGAATGGCACGGTTTAGAAGAAGCGGTACCGGAAGGGAGGAAGTGTTGAGGTAAAAACTTCGATTATCCACCTCTCTTTGATTTTTACATGGTGGGAGATAAGTCTAGACGAGAAGATGATTATCCACCTCACTTTGATCACTGGTTGTTGGTGGTGATCAATTAGAGCTTTGCTTTGACTATGATCAGGTGCCTTGAAATTTCAGTAAGATTCATCTTTTCATACGTCTTATTGTTCAAATTTTCTCATTTTTACCTCAACTATCTCTTGTGATAACTATATGGTTTTTTTTTTTGTTTTAATTTCAATACGAAGTTTACAAATTCTTTTTTTTTGTTGTCTATTTTCTACCAATTTTTTCATAAAAAATCAAGTCAAAGTTTTCAAAACTAAAAACAAGTAGTTTTTAAAAGGTGAGTGTTTAAAAAATATAAAAAACTGGTAAAATATTTACACTATATAAAACAATTTCGAAAACAGAAAAAGTCTATAGGCTCACAATGGAAAATATAAAAAATGCTACAATCAACGCTCGATTAATTGATCACACGTGCTCGTGTAATTCTTTTTTTTTTTTTGCTAAATGAATATGATACGCAATCGTGTATCGATCATGTAGGAAATGATACACGATCGTGTATGTCACGCCCTGCCTCACTAGCCATTTTATGCGATCAGAAGGAGGCGTGCAGCCTAGACACCCAATGTGTACTTCTTCGAGAGATAACGAGTTGAACGTCTAATAGTGAAACTTTTCTTGCCAATCTTCAACACAAAGCTCCACCTTGAACTCAGGAGATCTTTACAACTCAATGCAGCGGAAAACACTTGAACAACCAACTTAGCTTAATCGCCTAATCTTCAACGCTTAAACTCTTTAGCTACTTAGCGATAAGCACAACAGAGATACATAACCTACCACAACGGAAAGAAAATAGAGAACACAACTTTGATCTTATTACTTGATCCAATACTTTACAATTACATTTCTTTTCACGCAAGGCACAAAAATAAAACTTAAGCTCTAAACTCCCCGCTTTCCTTCATCCACTAGATTGCTACTCTTCACATCAAAGTGTTTAGGAGTGTAAGGACCCCTTTCTTATCCTCCTTGATTGCCTAGCAATCCATCTTGATGACAAGACTCATCCCACACACAGAACTGGGATGCAACTCGCTCCTTACATGTAATAACTTTAAACCATTCGAAGACGGATAACTTGATCAGCTTTCTTGCGTCATAATCCTTCTTACCTTTCCTTACTTAGCCTCAACACCTGAGGAAAGAAAACTTAAACACATAAGTCAAATACTTTGTGAGTGAAAATTTTGGAAAACCTTTTTGGGAATACAAGTCAGACACATATTCATTTTCATTTCTCAAAAGCGCCTTTCGACGCCTCAATTCATAAATTATAGAAATCTCCCCCTCGCTAAGCCTACTACGATTCACTCTCACCAGTATCTTGCGATTGAGCTACTGTGATGTTCACTCCATCCACAACATCTAGAAAGTTTTCTGATTCATTTCTTGTTACATCAACTGTTCGGACGATGCCATTCACATTATGTGCACACCATATAATCACCACTTTTTTGATAGGTATAAGACTAATGGTTTGCATGCATTCATCACAATCAGCACATAGAAAGTAATAGTTTTCTTTTTTCAAACAACAACAACAATAATAACATAAAGAGATATAGAACACATTATACATAACGTGACTCAGAAATAATCTATTAAGAAAACATTACAAAACGTTTAGTTTACAAGTCACCCACGCAGGCGTGTTTAGTTTAAGAAAGCCACTCACTTAGGACTGTTTAGTTTAAGAAATTCACTCATGAAAATGTTTGATCCTCTTCTTCCCCAAACGCCTCTTCTCGCCTAGTACTTCCTCAGCACAATCAACTCCTTGCACTCTTTTGGCAAAACCTCCAAATAACAGTACTTCACTTAAGGCCTCCACCCTTATTTATACTAATGCTTTGGACCAGTTAATTTCTTTACCAGCTAGTTCTGAATTACCACTTTACACGTGTCACTTTACCGCTTTACCGCACCATGCAACCAAATCCAAACTCGACACTTAAGCTTTACTATTAACTCCATATTAGATATTCCCTCGGGACACAAACCTTACCTTCTTTAGAAACTAAACTCTTCCTTGCCTACTCTTTCTCGGTAAGCCAAATTCTTTTTTTTTCCATCTTTCCTTCCTCGCCTTTTCTTTCTCGTAACAGACCACAATTGCCCACTTCTTTTCTGACTTCACTTCGCGTTACTTCACCAGAACGCCTAACTCTCCTTGCAATAGAACTCCTTTGCCGTGACACTTCCTTCATCGCCTTCTTTCAAACACAACTTCCTTCTTTCCTTTGAACTTTATCTTTAGAATAATCATTCCTTTTATTTTAGAAGGATCATCCCACTCCTCGGCGCCTTTCTTCTTCAACAAGACTTCCTATTTTCAATCTGGGCCTCACAGTGTAGGTATATCAACACTGGCCACAAGCACGTATGAGATTTTTCTTCTAAACGATCATGATACGTGATCGTGTAGATACACGATCGTCTAGGAAATGATACACGATCATGTAATTCTTTTTAACAATGGAAAACATGCTTTGTGTAATTCTTTTTCTAAACGATCATGATATGCGATCTTGTAGGAGATGATACCCGATCATCCAGGCAATGATATGTGATCGTGTAGTTTTTCTTAAGGATGGGAAAAATTCTTCATGTAATTCTTCTACTCTAAACGATCATGATATGTGATCGTGTAGGAAATGATACACGACCGTCTAGGAAATGATACACCATCGTGTAGTTCTTTTTAAAGATGGAAAAAATATTTCGTGTAATTCTTCTTCTAAACAATCATGATATGTAATCATGTAAGGAATTATACATGATCATGTAAGGGATGATACATGATCGTGTAGGAAATGCTTCAAATCTAAACGATCTTTAGATCATATCAAAATGATATTTAAACAATCTTGATATTCTGGAGGAGAAGCTGTAAGAAACAAAGAGAAGATGAAGAAAGAAAGAAAGAAAAAGGAGATGAATAAAAATAGAAGATAGAAAATCTTGGAAGAAATTGGTATTTTATTTACCCAAAAGAAGATGAATGGAGGAGCCGAAGAAATCTAGAATAAAAATAAAAATAGAAGAAGAAAGAGCTTAAGAAATCTAGAATAAAAATAAAAATAGAAGAAGAAGAAGAAATAGAAATGACGAATTGTCCGCAATATCAAGGACAAATATGAAATTTATGAAAAATTTCTACCGATTCAATGGGCTTTTTGATTTTTTTACACAGACCATAAATATTTGGTGTTTCATTATATTTATGAAATTAACATTTTAAAAGCTTATATTTTTGTTTATGAAGTTTGGTCAAGATTTCAACTTTTTTCACGTAAAAAAATGAAAATCATAATAATAAGTGTCATCCACAATATTAGTGACGTTTATTTTTGCTTACACAGCAGAATAATTTTACAGAACCATAAACTCAAATTTAATTGAAAAATTGAAACATCCAATATATTGAAAAAATTATATAAAAAAATAAATGGCTAAGTAGGTTTTTTTTTTAGGAATTACTGGAATTAAAATCTTCAAACTCCAAATTTGGAGTCACGAATACCACCATTTGAAATCTTTTCGAAAATTTTCACTAAGAGAAGACTACAACTATTGTTTCTATATCTATCACATATTCTCTTTTTCAGATTATTAATTAAGGAGAGAGGAAAATTTGGGAGAAGACCATGTAACAAATAACTTCGACCCCATATAGGGGAGTTACATTCCATTTAATATACCATTTAAATTAAATTAAATAAATAAGAAAAGAAAAATTGTAAAATGTAGAAAATTTGATAAAATATTTACACTTCATAAAGAAATCAAGTGTAATAAATTTAGTTTTTTTGTAATTTTGTTCTATGGAGTATAAATAGTTTCTCAATTTTTTTCTATTTTTGAAAAAACCACTATAATTTATTTAATTAATTAGTAAATAATTATTTATATTAATAATTAATTAAATATAATTTAATTAACTATTTTCTTCAAAACATATTTAAATGAACCTCTCCAATTTTACTTCAACTAATTCAATTAAATCAAACTTAATTAAATTTACTTAAATAGAATAATTAAGTAACTCTTCAATTACTTAATTACTAAAATTAAATATCTCATATTTAATTTAACCTACAATTGAATTTTATTTAATTGCATTCTCTACTAACCAATTGTATAGATAGTGCAGAATCGCTTTAGAAAATGCTGAATGAGTCAAAAAACACCAAAAATCAGGTTGACCTAGCCCAATCCACCAAGCAGGAATGCTTTAGGAAGGCTAGTTAAATAGGGGGCTGGATTAGGTCGGGTCATGTGAAGTGGGTACATAGACATGAGAAAGACCAGATGTGTGGCAGGTAGGATCTGAGTCACAGGTTAGTGCATGCGGGTCGAATTGTACTTTCTTTAGCTTTCTAAGGCAGTTCCTTAGATATATACTCTGCACAACTCTTTAGTCCCTAAAGAACTAACTTTACTCGTACTATTCTCAACAGCTAACTGCTCTGTTCTCGAAGAACTAACCTCGCTTTAATACCAAACTGTCACACTCCCTCCTCGACCACTTACTCTAAGTCTAAGAGATGACGTGAAGCCAACAGATATCGCTCTTCTTCTAACAATACATGCTGACTCTGCTAAAACTAAAACTGAACTAAACATGGAATATACAACACATAAAAAATATGAACAATCTCTATATAAACAAGAAGTGTGGCCCAAACCATACAACAATTATAACAAGTCTGATATAGACAGCACTATAAGAAATCAGAACTCTCTCGACATATAAAAAATCGTCAGAAAAAATGTTGGGGGAAAGGTCTCCCACGATGCTGTCAAGGATACGTCGGGAACATAAATCATTCCCGACATATTGTTATTGACATCGAAGAAGACTAAACCATCTTTGACGACTAACACCTATATGTCGGAGAAGGTAGAACATTTAAATAATAGTTTCATTTTCCCCGATGCATTGTAGAAAAATGTCGAGACTAGCTTCCATAATGTCGACGTCTATCTATTTGACATTGAGAAAAATGAAATTATCGTTTAATTACTCCACCTTTTTCCATGCCACACACGAGAACATCGACAAAATGGAATCCGATCCTAACATAATGCCATACAACGTCGGAGAAAAGAAAACAATTAAATAATATATTTCGTTCCCCATAACGCTTATTGCATGGTGTTGGGAACGTGAACAAGTTGTCCTGATGCCATTAATAATATGTTAGGCATAGGGGGTTTATTCTCGACACATTACCAATGACATCGAAAAAATGGGGGTTTGTTCAATGTTTTCGTGATGCATCGGAAGTTTCTTATAAAAACTCCCCTCCAGTTTTGTAAATCTCAGAACCGAAAGAGAAGAAAAAAAAAGAGAGATTGAGGGATATTAAGAAGAAGAGAAGAAAAGTCTGCTGTGCTTACCTATGCTCGTCGTCGTTCCATTGTCGTCGTTCATTGTCGCCTGCCGCCGCCCTCTTAAGTCCGGTAAGTTTTGGTTTAGTTTTGAGTTAGTTTTAGTTTTGGTTTATGCTTAGATTTAGGATTTAGAATTAGAATTAAAATTAGTTTTAGGATTTAGATTTTAAATTAGTTTTAGGATTTAGTTTGAATTAGTTTTAGGTTTTAATATTGAATTTGAATTTAAATTGTTTTTAGAATTTAAGAATTAATTTTAGATTGAATTTGAGATTGTGATTGATATTGAAAATTTGAGAGGGGGAGGGGAGGGGTTGTATTGAATTTGAGGAAGGAAATGTAATGATTTCAATATTTGAGGGGTGGGGGCTGTAATTGTTTTAAAGTTTTTGTAATTTGTGGTTGAGATTTGTTTTGGCTATCCTGTAGTTATGGTAGCATTTAGATGAAACTTAGTTGTTTATTTCTTAGTAGTTTTGTTTTTTAGAACTGTTAGGTAGCTTGTAAAGATTAAAGTAATTTGTGGTTGATTTCTTATGGCTATCCTGCAGTTATGATAGCCTCTCTAGTGCAAACTTAGTTTTGAATTTGTTAGTAGTTTGAAGTGTTAGTAGCTTGTAAAGTATGTTGGAAGGGGTTGGTAGGTTGTAAATATTGAAGTTATTTATGGTTAGTTTGTTTGGACTATCCTACAGTTATGGTAGCCTCTGTAGTTTAAACTTAGCTTTAGTGAAAAATTTGGAAGATTGAGCATGTTGGAATTTATGTCCTAAAACTTGTAGTTTGCAGTTTAAATTATATGCAATTCAATAAAGTGGTTATTAAGGACTTATTAGTGAAAATAAAATACTATGATCTTGAATTTAATAAACTAAGATCCTGAGGCTATCTAGTGTAGACTTGAACTTTGTGTAGAGACATAAACTTGGATCAAGTTCTAGTATATAGCCTAAATGGTCTATAGTGTATGAATAAGGTTGGGCGTCTTATTCTGGGAATACTATAGATGCAACCCGCTTTGTAGTTAGTACAAGCAATGTGATCCTAAATCGTTCATGTTGAGACATGAAAGTGGGGGCATCCTACGTAAACAGTTTACATAAGACTAGAACCAAGGAATAGTCACTTTTAAGTTATAACACTGTTGACTGTATAAAAATGACTATTTCATTTAAATTAGTTTAAATGCATTTAGAGTAAGATTCAATCTTAATTTCGCTGTGCATTTTTTAGGGTCTTTAACAATAGACAAGGGTTGGATGAAACTTAGGAATACGTTCTGGTTGAATATAGAGAGTGAGTGACCTAATTTTTAGAGGTTGCCGAGTTGTACATCAATGATTACGAACGAATAAGGTGCCGATGCAAGAGATGTACGAACTCAAATTGGGACTCATTAGAGGGTGTGGAGCGGCAATTATTAACAATTGGAATATCCTCTTTCTATATACAAAATAGGTGTATCATGGAGAGCTAGTGAACTTGCATAAAGGTATAAAAAGATTTGATAAAGGAACTAGTAGTAACCCTTTAGATGAAGGAACTAGTAGTAACCATTTTCATGAAGAAGATGAAATGTTTGGTATGCTTAATGATTTACAAGCTTCGTTTGAAAAAGAAGAGGAAACGGAGGAAAGTTTGGAGAATGAGATGCCGTTTAATATTGTAGTAGATATAGAACACGAGACAAAAAAATATATTTTAGGACTTATTAAATGTAGCACGTAGTGAGTTATACCCTGATTGTTCATAATTTTCCTCATTGAATTTTTTGGTTAAGTTAATGCATGTAAAGGTTCTCAACGGTTGGAGTAACAAGTTTTTCGACATGTTGTTAGAGATATTAAAACGTGCATTTTCAATGTGTAGTACCACTATTTGTAGTTCATTCTATGAAGCCAAATGAAAATTGCGTGACTTGGGCTTGAGATATGAGACTATTCATGCTTGAGTACGATTGTGTATTGTACTGAAAGAGTTTGGGAATTTGCAACATTGTACAACTTATGGTAAGTCTTCGGTACAAGGTTAGTTTTAACAGAGGGGAAAAACTCTGCATAAGGTATTGCACCACTTTCTGTTGGTGTCAAGATTACAATGCTTGTTTGTATTGCAAGAAGGGTCCGTTGACATGAGATGACATAAGGATAAACGTGTTGAAACAAAGGATGTATTGAGACATCCAGCTGATGCAAAGGGATGGAAGCATTTTGATTGTGAATTTCTTGATTTCACTTTAGATTCACGGAACGTTCATCTGGGGTTAATTCTTTACAATTTGCCACCTTAAAAATGCATGAAAGAGTCAAACTTCTTCATGTCATTGCTCATACCCAGCCCTAGATCTCCTGGTAGGGAAATTGATGTTTACCTCAAACCATTGATTGAGGAACTGAAAGAGTTGTGGAATTTTGGTGTGCGTATTTATGATTCTCTTACTGGTCAGTTCTTTCAGTTGTATGCAGCCTTATTGTGGATGATTAATGACTTCTCGACATATGGTGACCTATCCAGGTGGAGTACAAAGAAGTATCAGGCATGTCCCATATGCATGAGAGATAGATCATCATTTGGGATATGAGGAAAAATATCTTTCATGAAACATCGGTGCTATCTTCCAGAGAACCACGTTTGGTGTAGAAGTAGGCTATACGATGGAAAGGTTAAACGTAGGGCTCCTGGCTTCTTCAGTGGTAATGAATGAGCCTAAAATATTGGAACAACTAGTCGGTTAGAGTTTCCAGTTATGAGTAAACATCATTTATTAAAAGATAAGAAAAGAAAGAAAGCTCTTAATTGGACTAAAAGAAGTACTTTTTCGAACTTCCTTACTAGTGAGACTACTGTTACGTCACAAACTTGATGTAATGCATGTTGAAAAGAATGTATGTGACAACTTTGTTGGTACATTGTTGAATATTGAAGGAAAAGTCAAGGATACCATAAATGCTCGGTTGGACCTACAAGATTTGAAAAGAAGAAAGGATTTACACTTGATAGAAGTGGGTAACAGATTGGTGAAGCCACATGTGGGTTACACGTTAACTAGTAGCGAGCAAGTTACGATTTACAAGTACTTAAAATCAGTTAAGTTTTTTGATGGATTCATTTATAATATTTCATGATGTGTGAATGAAAGAGAAGAAAAAATATCAGGTCTCAAAACGCATAATTGTTATGTTTTGCTACATCGACTTCTACCTATTGATGCTCGAGCATACTTACCAAAAAATATGTACACTACTATTACTGAACTATGTAGTTTTTTCTGTGACTTGTGCACAAGAAAGATAAGAGTAAGTGATTTAGACAGATTGCAAGCAGATATCATAATCATACTTTGCATATTGAAAAGAATATTTCCACCTGCCTTCTTCAGCTTAATGGTACACCTTACCGTTCACTTACCATATGAAACAAAGGTTTCTGGTTCGTTTTCTTACAGTTGGATATATCCCATTGAAAGAATTTTATGCAGTTTAAAACGGTTTGTTTGGAACAAAGCACATCCTTGGGGTCTATTCAAAAGCATATCTGATGAATGAATCAGGGACATTTTGTTCGAGGTATGTACCTGAGTGGGATTGAGACTCGATTCACTAGAGATGAGCAAAATGATGATAACATTCCAGATGATGAGGTGATTGGTGAGTTTGAAGTTTTCATGAAGAAAGTACGACCATTAGGGGTGTCTGAAGGGATGAAAACCCTTTACAGCGGAATAATTACAGAAACTCAATTTTAATTGGAACCTTTAAAAATACCAATACATTGGTAAAAAATTACAAAAAATAATTTTTATGGTAAACATGGTTTGAATAAAAATACAGAGAAGAAAACTCACGCTCGTTGACGACTCTGAATCTACCAATCACCAAATTTTGGAGCACCACCACTTGGAAACCTTCCTATTCTCTGATTGAGATGGTTTGTGGGAATCAAAATTGGAAGAAGAGAATTTTTTTTTGTAGAGAGAAAATTTTTGGTCAGAGAGAAAATGGAAGAGGAAAATTTTTCGCAGAACTCACTTCTTGTTACGCAAAGTATTCCCACTTCTTCAGACGAAAGAAGTGGGAAGTTGGAGATAATAAGTGGGAACGTGAGAAAACCACCCACGTTCCCTATTAACTTAATAATAATTATTAAGTTAATATATATATTAAACTAATTAATTAATTAAATTAAATAATTAATTAATTTAATAATTAATTAAATCATATTTAATTAATATTTTCATTTAAATCATATCTAAATGAATATCTCTCGCATAACCTATAGTTTTAATTTAATTAATTTAACTAAATCAAATTTAATTAAATCAAATCAAATTAAACTATTAATTAATTCTCCAATTAATTAATTTCTAAATTAAATATCTTATATTTAATTTAATCCATAATTTGAATCATATTAAAATATAAATTTCTCTTATAACCTATAGTTTTAATATGTATCATATACACATTAAATTTTAACTTATAGTTTTAATATGAATCTAATTCAAATTAAACTAATATTTGAACTTATTCAAATATTTTACTCTCTCGTAATTTAATTTTGAATCATATCCAAAATTAAATTTATATAATAACGTCTAATAAAATTTATATTATAATGTATCAATATACATTATATTAATTCCCAAAGTAAATTTGAACATTTCAAATTACAACCAATATAAATAAATCTCATTACTCTTTATGAGCTAGGAAGGGGACCTAATGGACCTACAGATCAGAAGCTACAACGATATGAGATTAGCTAAACTCATTAACTACATTAATCAATATTCGTTAACTGTGTGTACACTCCACTAAAGACTCATAGCTGAACTCTTCTCACTGTAGATATATTTCTGTGTCCACGGATATAGACCAATACCAGTAAGTTAGTCCTTCACAAGTGTTCGTAACACTAGCTAGGTCAAATTACTGTTTTACCCCTGGGTTACCTCTAGTCCTTAAATACCAGTACTCCTCTAATGAACAACCTGTTTATGGTCCAACCACTAAACAGAAACCCCTCTCGTGCCATAGAGAGGGTAGGGCCCTTTGTTCAAGTCCCAGAGACACCATTTAAGGGAACATTTATCTACTTACCCTAAAGGTGGGAAGGAGTGAATTCCATCTTGTGTGATTATGTTCCCAGCTCCCCACTCGATCTTGTCCCCAAAATGATAAGCATATTGAGTCGGCAATTTGGCCACTCTCACCCGTACAAATCAAAGGACAATCCCTCGTAAACAGGAGTTCATAATACACTCAAGATTAAGACTAAGTTACCTAGGTCATTCTAATGAAATAGAAATCCAACTAGTTAACAGAGTTACATCTAGTGATTACTATTTGATGGTCCAGTCTTATGCAAACTCATTGCATAGGATATCCTCACTCGCATGTCGCATACATGAACACATTGGATCAATGTTTTTGTATCAAATACAAAGTGAGCCGTATCCATAGTGTTAACAGGATAAAGTACCAAACCTTGACCCTATACTATAGACCCTTTAAGCTGATCTTGAACATTGATCCCTGTATGTCATTACATACTGTTCAAGACTCATCAAACAACTTAGGATGTTAGTTTATTGGATTTAGGTTATTAAGACAAAACTAATAATATAATCAATAACACTTATTGAAATTATAATAATAAAACACTTTATTAATGACAGTCAATTGATTATATTTACTATCTACGAGTTTTAGGACATAAAACCCAACAGTGTCAAGTGCTCGATCTCTAACACAGGATGAGAAATGTCTCTTTCATTGACATCCTCAATAATGTAAACGAAATATCAGAGTACCCTAAGTAAGTATTTCTAATCTTTGACCGCTTAAGTATGTGTTATACATTATTGTTACATAAACTCATAATCATTGACTTTAGGAAACACTTGAGGTTGATACGTCGACAAGTTCAAAGTGCTTTTGAATTGTACAAAAGGAATCAGTGAGCATTTTCTGAATTGTTCAGAAATTAGGTATATAGCGTACACGAATTTGATAAAGATGGAGCACTAACTTATTTGAGAATTGTGTATATAATCATTGACGCATGGATTTTGGGTTATAGAAATGCGTGAGAGAGAAAAACCGTCTCATATTTCTTCTCACTTGCAATGGGATCTTTACTTAACGTTCTATGTTACAGCGGATGCATTGTTGGTGGGGTGAGATTTCACTTGGTAGAACGTGATTTTCAATGCACTATACAAAATAGTGGAGTCATGGTAATCAGTGAAAGTAGTGGCGGTGGAAGTGGCGACAACAATTTCTATGGTGTTTTGAATAAAATGTTGGACGTTCAATATTCGATGAGGCGACGTGTTTGGATATTTAAATGTAGGTGGTTTGACATTGATAGCAATAAAAGCCAAAGGACACATGTGGAATTAGGGTACAAATCAATCAACACATCCTGTTTTTTGTTTGTCGAGGAATCGGTACAAATAAGTATTTTATCTAGAGGACCCAAAAATGGTATCAATTGAAAAGTTGTTCAAGTGATCCAAAATAAGCGTATATGGGACATGCCCGAAGTGGAGGATGTTGAGAATGAGTAATTAAATGTACTGGAAATTGTTGTCGGACATCGTGTGGATGAACACATTGAGGATGACACAGTGGTTGAAAGACCGGTTGTACGTCATGTCGCTGACGACTTCATAGACGATGATGATGAATAATTGTCACATCAAAGTGGATCAAGCGATGATGAATAATAATGACGAATCACGTATCCACATATTTTAATACTTTTTATATTCAATCTGATCAGGTACTCGTATTTGTTTAATTAATGTTTGTTTTTATGTCCTTAGGTATTATGTCATCATCCCCGAGCAGTTTCAAGGAGACAGATGCTCTTTTTCTCGTGTTCGTTGATGAGTTCAACAACGCGGGAAGATCGTCCTCGATGGACGACAATTCGGGTGAGTCTTTGTACTTTGACGATAATTATGAACACATAGATTATTTTTAATTTGTTTTCGATAGTGTTTTCTTCAGCAGATGGGACTCAACCTTCACCGAATCCTAGGAGACGTCAACAATCTCGAAACTTGGAGTTGGAGAGATACATTCATAAGCATGGTAAGATTTTGATTACCATAGCCCAAGAGCGGAGAAGCCAATATCTCATATGTTGTTCGGTTCAGCAACACCATTGGTGTGTGTGAAAGATACATTTCCAATCTACTACCTTAGATAAACTGATGTAAGATGAGAATGTATTGAGGTCGTCAAGGGCGTTCTACAGGTACGTTGAGTAAACAATTCGTTTTCATTTTAAACATACATAATTATAAACCAAGCTAATATAAGGGGTTTTCTACTTTATGGTGCTTTTTTGTGCTTGGATTTCAATGATCAAGCACTGAATAGATTTGTTAAGCATCAAATGCTCACATCTTTCAAGGAGTTTAGAGGTGACTGTCATAGACATTTCAAAAAGTACAATGACCCTGAACAGGAACGTGCCAACTCAGTGTACAGATTGGTAGGACGTTTGAAAGATTGGTCATTCCTATGCGATCACTATATGAGCCGCATTTAAGGTGAGATTTACATATTGTAATGGTAAATCATTTCATATAACTTTTTGTATGCATGTATAACTTTAACAATTGTTTCTATGCAGGAAAAATCATGGACGAACAAGGCTACTAGACAAAAGCAACCTTATAATCATAGTAGCAGGTCCAAGTCGTTGCTACAACAACAACACGAGCTCACTGAGAAACGAGATCAGCCAGTCAACCTTGTGGAGTTATTCGGAGAAACACATGATCAGAGTAACCAATTCGTTTCGCAGGCGGCTGAGGATCCACATGTAAGTTCATGCGGTACTTTTGTCTTATTTTGTACTTTTCTTTATGCCTTCATATCTAATTACAAAATTTGGGGACGAGATATGCGAGACCGTTTTGGGTAGACGACCAAGCTACTCATAAGGTTTTGGTTGGGGACCTAAGCCCAAGTCTCGCAAGAGTTGTGCTAGCAGTTCTTCGACCTCATTTTTGCAATCTAAGGAGGTCGAAGAAGCTAAAGTCCTGATTGAGCAGCAAAGACTCGAGCTTGAAGAAGCTAAATGCAAGATTGAAGAAAAAAGAAGGACGTCAAAGTTGCACACACAACAAATGGAAGAAATGAAGAAGATGATAGAAGAAATGAGTCAGACACAAAGGTGACCATGAGCACTTGCAGTACGTATTTTTAAACTTTTATCTATTCAATTAACAATGTTTATCTATTCAATTAACGATGTTATAAAGAGAAATTAGACATTTCATGATGCAATCTTGTGCAACCTCTTTACATAGAATACCCCCACTCTCATGTCTCAACATGAATGATTAGGATCAGATCATTTTTAATATTTTACAACTCTTGTAATAATTACAAAGTAGGTCTTATCAATAGTGTACCTAGGATAAGATACTCAACCTTATCTTTATAATACAGTTATTACTTAAGCATGATTAATCTTGTATGTTTAACTCATATATGTTTAAGTTTACATACACACAAATTTTAGTTTATTGGATTGAGTTTATGCAAATAAACAAAATAACTCATTATTTTATTGAATAGATAATTCATGCACAAATTTACAAACAACGAGAACCATAAAATTTAGGACATGAAACCCAACACCTCATTATGTAATAAGATACCGTTGAATAAGAAATTTTGGACTAATCACAAATTGCCATGTGATGTACCAAATTAATGACGAAAAATACAAATAATTGCATTTAGGACTAATTAAAAGTTGACATGCATCCCAAATTGAAATTAAGTACATAAATTGGCCAATTCCGATGATGTCACATGTTTTCATTATGACTATTAGATCAAGTTAATTGTTTTGGTCCAATTAAATATTATTTTACTTGGGCTAAAGATCAAATTAGCAAAAAAAAAAAAAAAAAAAAAGCTTAATTTAGCTCAAATGCTAAATATGACCCAAATCTATGTGGTTAGCCCATGGGTCTGATCCACGGGCTAACCAGGCCTAAGCCCATAAAGTCTATCAGAGAACTCTATAAATAGAGAAGTTCTCTTCATTTATGGAGGATAAAATTTTGACTTCAAAAGGTTTAGAGAGAATTCTTCCGACAATTAGAAGACTCCTAAAGTCGACCACCCTGAAAGATTGAAGTTCCTTTGAAGATACAAGTTTTATTCCAAGACTCCAACTTTAAGAACATCATGTGCTCCGCTTCCTCAAATGAAGCGTAGGCATTCAACCGGGAGAGAATAGAAGGATAAATACTAGAGATCAAACCACATCGCATCAAATCAACAGAAACACAACATAAATACAAGTTCAACTCCATGAATTAAATTTCTTAGGAAATCTCGTATGAAATAATTGGCACGTTCGATGAAACATCTCTACCTCTCATCTCTCTCTCGAAACTCAAATCAACAAATCAACTAATGGCACTAAGGAAAGTTGCATTGAAAGCTACCGTCGCAAAAAGCATTGACTCTAGACTTGTCACCCAAAGTCACTTAAAAAGAAGCATGAAAGAACAAGAACAAAGTTTTGTCCTCATAAAGAAAAGTTGGGAACAACTTGTGAAATCTCTTAAAGGTGGGATCATCATTAGAGAAAATCCTTTGTTCGATAATTCTACTCCTGTTTCTGATCTATCAGAGAAAGAACAAAATCTTGAAATAGTGTTTGTCATGATGGCAAATGTAACAACTGAGGCAGCTGTTACATATATTGAGAGGAAAATAAATTTCCTAATGAAAGCGGTTGAGGAGCAAGATCATGATATCACTACCTTGAAAGGACAAATGAAGGCTTGTGAAACTGCTGAGTCGAGCAAAACTGAACAGTTAAGCAAAACTTCTGCTGTCCAAGCTTACGATAAAGGAAAAGCTGTGTTGCAAAACAACCATACGTAACAGTTCATCTCCGTCACTTCCCTGTCAGTCCAAAACTATAGGATATGGTCACAAGCTCCAAAAGAGCTCAGTATGGAGGACTGCCACAAACTTCTTTTTATGTACTCCAAGGCATATACCAAGGGAATCAATGACCTGCAGATGCCTGTTAAGTACCAATCTCTAAAGTTCCAACAATTCGAAGGAAATGGAAATCTAAAGCAACACATTTCTCACTTTGTTGAAACATGTGAGAATGCAGGATCAAGAGGAAATCAACTAATCAGGAAATTCGTTCAAAGCTTGAAAAGAAATGCTTTCGAGTTGTATACTGATTTGGAGCTAAAAGTCACTAGCAGCTGGAAACAGCTAGAGAAGGAGTTCTTCAATCACTTTTATAGCACTAAGCATATCGTCAACATGTTGGAGTTAACAAACACCAAACAACGGAAGGGAGAGCTAGTCATCGACTACATAAATTGATGGAGAGCTCTAAGCCTAGATTGTAAAGATAAACTCACAGAACGATTTGCAGTGGAGATGGCACCCAAGGCACACATTGTGAACTTCTCTATATTTTGCAGAGAAAAAAACCTCACATGTTTGAAGAGTTGGTGACTCGTGCCCTTGATATGAAATTGAGCATTACCAATATGTGAGCAAAAGATTTCTTGGTTCCAAGAATCAGGAGTGACAAGAATGAAGTCAATCACATTAAAAAATTGTGAATAATGTCATAAAAGAGTCTATGGTTGTTAATGCAACTCCATTGAAATCTTTCTCTAAAAGAAAAAAATACAAAAGTCGAAAGAAAGCATAGTAGGGATGAAAATTGACGCCCAACTCTTAGAGAAAGACAAGAAAAAGTTTATCCATTTTTCGACTAAGATGTTGCAGATATGCTGGAGCAATTGATAAAAAAACAACTTATTCAACTGCTAGAATGCAAATGACCAGAACAAGCAGAAAAAGTAGATGATCCTAACTAGTGCCAATATTATCAGGTCTTAGTCACTTTGTTGTAAATTGTTTCGTGTTGAAGGTACTAATTCTAAAGGTTGCTCGTGAAAAGAAGATTGAGCTGGATATTGACGAAGTAGCCTAGAAGAATCATGTTGCAGTTGAGATGACTTCACGTGTTCCTTCATTAACACAACTTTATGATCAAAGGAAAAGCTTGATTCAGTTTGAGATTTTCGAACCTATAGTTTTTTTTATTCCAACAAAAGATCGTGACAACAGACTTCTAAAACAAAGAAGAGCCTGTTTAAGATAATGACAAAGGATGGATAGTTGTGACTCACTAAAAAGGGAGACAAACAAATTCCATTCAAACAATGTCGCACTTCCATAAAAAAACATGCAAAAGGAAGCATCCCATATAAGAAGAAGGGAAAAAGAAGCAAGAAGATGTGGGAGCCTAAGCCTATCAAAGGAAAAGACAAGGATTTCCTCCAACCTCGGCAGTCGATAACTTTGACAGAATTCCTCCAAAAAAACTTCCTTGATGATCATCAAGAGGAAGTATTAGAAGTCATTGCATGTCATGTTAGCATTGTAGAAGTTGACAACAATTATGAATCTTTTGAAAAAGTCGACAATTTAAATGAAATTAAACAAAAGACTTCTATCTTTGATCATATCAAACCTTCAACTACTCGAACTTTAGTCTTTCAAAGGTTGAGTATGACCATGAAATTAGAAGAAAACCAATGTCCATCGTCTACCTCAACTCGAACTTTAATTTTCAAAAGGTTAAGTATCTCTACATCAAAAAAGATCAACCTTCAACATTTGCTTTTGATCGTCTAAAGACGACAAGCTGTCAACATGAAAGAGAGATGAAAA
This sequence comes from Cucumis melo, assembly GCF_025177605.1. NCBI lineage: Eukaryota > Viridiplantae > Streptophyta > Magnoliopsida > Cucurbitales > Cucurbitaceae > Cucumis > Cucumis melo. The sequence continues at coordinate 29,607,409 of NC_066864.1, forward strand.
CATTTAAGGTGAAACCATAAAGAAAACAATGACGATAAGATTCTCAGTCATGTCTCATCACGAATGAAAATGATGTTTTCTCTTGACATAAATACAGAAGGTTCCTTGACGGTGAAGCCAAGACTTTAATATTCACTAATTCTACAAATGAAGGAGCTGAACAAAATCCTTGATGAAAATATGAGCTGCTAAATATGAAAAGTTCCTTATCTCAAGAGCCTAAGCTATAGGGTGCTCCTAACCTACAAGAGCTTAAAAGGCGAATGGTAAAAAAAAAAAAGAAAAAACTTCAGTTGAATTATCTCCAGTATATTGCAGCCAAGAAGGTCGACATCTCCAATATATTGCAGTCGAGAAGGTCGTCATCTCAAATATGTTATTACCGAGAAGATCTTATCTCAATTATGTTGCAACCGAGAAGGTCGTCATCTTCAATATGTTGTAGCTAAGAAGGTCGTCATTATATGTTGTAGCCGAAAAGGTCATCATCTCCAATGTGTTGCATTGAAAGGATCATTCATCTCTAATATCTTGCAGTCCGAGAGGGTCATTCATCTTCAATATGTTGTAGTCGAGGAGTGGCATGATAAAGTGCATGGACCTTTCTGGGGTCGTCTTTAACATGAGTCAAACTGAGTTGTAGTAGGAAGTTAATGATTGGCATGATAGAGTGCATAAACCTTTATAGGGTCATCTCTAACATGCACAAAATCAAGTTGCATCATAAAGTCGAGGAGTGATACGATAGAGTGTATAGATCTCCTTTCTAGGGTCATCTCTAACATGAAACAAACCGAGTTGCAATAGGAAGTCGAGGAGTGGCATGATAGAGTGCATGGACCTTTTAGAAGTCATCTCTAACATGAACCAAACCGAGTTGTAACAGGAAGTCAAGGAGTGGCATGGTAGATTATATAGATCACTTTTCTAGGGTCATCTCTAACATGAACCAAACCGAGTTGCATGTCCCTTTATATGTGCTTGTAGGAGGCCTTCAAGGAAAAGTCTAAAAAAAAGCCTTGTGTTTGAGCTTCAATAAGTTTCTTTCAATAAATTTCTTTCAATAAATTTCTTTTAGTAAATTTCTTTCAACTTAGTGCAAATTACGAGTCGTTAAACCTATAAAGAAAGAAAAAAAAAGAGGAAAAAAGAAAAGAAAAAAAAAGAGAGAATATAAGTTTTTTTTTCCATACCTTCCTTCTTAGGATTGTTTTCTTCTCCTTATTGAGAAAAGAATGATGAAGGTTTGAGTCTACCTATAGGACCATCAAGTCCAATTCCTAATAGGATTTGAAATGACATCAAATCTTTTTTTAATAATAAAATAGAAAAAATCCAATTATCTTAGGTTATTCTAAAAGATTTTATCTGGGGATAAATCTAGAATTTTATATTTGAGATAATTAAAATCTCTAAACCATTCAAAATTTAGATTTTATCCCTAATTTTAAATTAAAATTTGACCGTACCATAATCTTTATTCCAAATTTCACCTAAAGTTCAAAATCCAAGTCAAATTACCTCCATTTTTATCTCAAGTTTAAATTGGAGAGCTATAAATCCAACTTTTTCCGTCCAAGATTAAGGACTACTATTTATCTCAAATTTAAAATTAGTCATATTCTAACTTTTTGTGCAATCTCAAGGCAAATTAAATCTCTGATAAAATCTTGTCTTAAATTAAGGATTGACCATGTTCCAACCCTTATTCCAAATTTCAAATCAAACTCATGTACTAAATTCATAGTTTGATTATTTTGGATATGTCAAATTGAGCTAAAAATTTAATTTTTTTTTAGTATTTTGACTTCAACTTTATCTTTTTCGAGATTCATCCATCATGCATAAATCTAAAAAAGGACCTTTGTTGAATAAGAAATTTTGGACCAATCACAAATTTCTATGTCATTTACCAAATTAATGGCAAAAAAAAAAAAATAATAATTGAATTTGGGACTAATTAAAAATTGACATGTGTCCCAAATCAAAATTGAAGACATAAATTGGCCAATTATGATGATGTCACATGTTTTCATTATGACCGTTGGATCAAGTAAATTATTTTGGTTCAATTAAATATTATTTATTTGAGCTAAAGTTCAATTGAACAAAAAGATAAGCTTAATTTAGCCCAAATGCTAAATATGACCCAAATCCATGTGGTTAGCCCATGAGTTTGGTCCATGGATCAACCAGGTTCTAAAGTCCATCAGAAAACTCTACAAATAGAGGAGTTCTCTTCATTCATGGAGGAGAAATTTTTTTACTCCAGAAGGTTAAGAGAATTCTCCCAACAACCAAAAGACTCCTGAAGTTGACCACCCTCAAAGATTAAAGTTCCTTTGAAAATACAATCTTTCTTCCAAGACTCCAACTTCAATAACATCACATGCTCTCCCCTTTTTCAAATCAAACATAGGCATTCAACCGAGAGAGAAGCGGATAATCAAATATTAGAGATCAAACCACATATCACATTAAATCAACACAAACATAACATAAATACAAGTTCAACTCCACGGATTAAATTTTTTCGGTAATCTCCTGTGGACAAATACTTTATGAGATATAAATATATTAACATTGAACATTTTTTTATCATTTTATTGAATTAATTTCCCTTAGACTTTGTGTTTAACCCACCTAAATAAATAAATTAATAAATTAAATAGATAGAACCATTCACTTATGTGGAGTATAAAATTGAATCCTTCTTCCATCTAATGCTTGTATGGGCCTTGCATTTTTCTTCGAACCCTAAAGAGCAAAACATGCAATTCAAAAGATTGATATGAAAGAATTTAATATCCAAAATAAATTATATATTGGGAAACTTTCCTAAACGTAACAAAATACCAAATTATTTACGATCCGTGTAAAAAAACCCATAAAGTTAGTCATTTTTTTAAATATTCTAGGTTTGTCATTCCATCTTTCTTCTCTTCCTCGCGATGAAATCGTCTTCTTCCTATGATTTCTTTCATCGTCTTTCTTTTTTCATTTTTTATGTGATTTATTTCCATCATCTTTCTTATTTTTTAATTTTTTATTTATGTCGTTTAATCTGTCTTTCTTATTTTCCTCTTCTTTTTTCGATTTCTTTCCATCGTCTTTCTACTTTTCCTCTTCTTTTTTTCGATGCGATCGTGTAACAAAATTAAACGATGGAATTGAAAAGATAAATTGTAGCCATATCTAAATGATTGCGTACCAAACAATAACCAAATCTAAATGATCGTAAATATATTACGCGCGCATTATTGACGACGTAATTGACGGGACATTTTTGGTATTTTACACGATAGGCCTCTGGGATTTTTTCGTTTTGGGAATTATTCTATAGATTGTAAATATTTTGCCGCTTTTTTATATTTTTGGAAAGATCCCTTATATATTTTCAAACAAAATATTAAAATGGAAATAATGAAAAGAAAATATTTTTATTTTAATATGTAACATAATTCATAAAAATAGTAAAATATCATTTTCATCTAGATATTAAAATATGTAAAAAATAGTTTTATTTTGATATCGTTATTTTTTAATTTTAATTTTAGTCATTGTATTTTCTCTTAAATTTAATACTTACTCTAAGTTAACTTTTGAGGTTTTTTCAAAAATAGAACAAATTGCGAAAATATTTACACGGTATAAAACAATTTTGAAGAAGGAAAAAGTTCGCAAGCCCACAATGTGAAATAAGAAAAATAACCTCCAATTAATCATTCCCACATGTGTGAAAAAACGATTTTTGTATCCAGTCTAAATGATATTGATATTGTACCCTTGTATCAAGTCTAAACGATCTTGTACCCGTGTATCAAGTCTAAACGATTTTGTACACTACAAGAAAACGGAGGTTTTTCGACGCCAACAAAGACGTCAGCATAAAGAACGTCGAGAATAAGTGTATTTCCGATGCTATGAACATGGCGTCGGGAGAGGCATCGGGAATATACTTTTTTCCGACGCATTAAACACGCGTCGGCCATACGAGGTCGGGAATAGGCCAAATTAATTTAAAAAACACCTTATTCTCGACGCCGTGCAGAGTGCGTCAAGAACGACGTTGGGAATAATGGTATTCCCGACGCCTGCGTCGGGAAATCCCCTTTATAAACGATTCAGTTCTATATTTCACAGAACTGAAACTGAAAGGGGAAAGGGAGGAGAGAACCGCGTCGAGGCTTCCGTTCCGTCGTCATTGCCGTCCCTCGCCGCCGTCTGCCACCTTAGGTAAGTTTAAATATAAAGTTTGTTTAGTTTAAATTTATGTTTTAGGGTTTTTTTAGGAGAATTGTTTTAGGATTTTCTTTTGGAATAGATTTTTGTTTGTTAAATGTATTTTTGTATAAAATGTGTGTAATTTGTGGTTGAATTTAAATTTGAAGGGTTTAGGGTTTATGATTTATAGTTAATTTCAAAATTGAATTGGGGGGGGGGGGTTATAGTTAAATTGAAATTTGAATGGTTTAGGGTTTAGGGTTTATAGTTAAATCAAAAATTGAATTGAGGGGGGTTATAGTTAAATTGAAAATTGAATTTGGGGGGGGGGGAGAGAGAGAGAGAGAGAGAGAGAGAGAGAGAGAGAGAGAGAGGGAGTTATAGTTAAATTGGAAATTGACTTGGGGGGGTATAGTTAAAATTGAAAATTGAAATTGGAGGGGGTTTGTAGGATGCGAAGATTTAATGATGCGAAAAAGGGTAAAGTTAAAATATTTTTTCACCATTAAATATAGAATAATACACTATAAACTAGTTTAAATCCTAGTTATCTTCTTACTGTTGATATTCATAAAGAAAGTAGCAGATATTTAATTACTAGGCTTATGGTACGGTTTATTATATTTGTATATATTTAACAAGGATAAAAAACAATGTATTAAGTTATTGGAGGAATGAGGAACCAAGCTCTCACATTCTATTAGATAAATACTATTAAAAGAAAAGGATGAATGTGTTGTAAAGTTAAAGTAGAGATAGTGGGCTACATCCTGCTTTTTCACCCTTTTTTTATTATTTTATTATTTTTAACAGAAGCTTTCTTTTTGTGCAGCATAAGTGTTATATCGTTGCTACTTGTGATAAAGATTTGAAGCGTAGAATTCGCAAGGTTTTGTTTAACTAATGGCACTTGGAAAGGGGGAAACCAGATTATGGTTTCTAGAGTAAGTTGATGGCATGGGAGAAGTTACAGTTTCTCTTTGGGTTTCTATTGACAAAACTTCTCACCTAGTGAGTTTTGTGGGGACGTTGGAGAGGAATAATAATATGTGTTGATAGGGTTTCGAAGGTGTTCGTATTTCGGTAGATTCTATGTGATGAAATAATTGGAGAGCATCTTTTTTAGTTTCTTTAGTTAGCTCCCTTTTTGCGGGCTTGTAGTTTCATTCTGAACAAAACTTAGATCAAATAATTGGTCACATTACATGAGTGTTTATTATTTTTGACATTTCAACTATTAAGTACATTCTTTTGAAATTTTCAAAAGTAAGAATTCCCATGAATATTATTTTGAGTTAATAATTTTTTGGACATCTGTTTTAATTTTAAATTTATTGTTAATGCAACTCCAAGGATGTGATTGTGGGACTTCATAGTGATGGACAAGAAAAAAAATTCTTGAAGAGGTTTTTCCCCTCGACCTCCAACCAACTTTCCCCAAGAGAAGATTAAGTTAAAAGAAAATATTAGAAGGCCTTGGTATCATGTAAATTTCTTTTGGCTTTAGGATATGTTTCTTTTTGTTGTCCCTCATTTTTACAATTATTTGATTTTCTTTTTACGTCAAGTTTATGTACCCTCTAAAGAAGAAAAAAATGCTTCTCCCTGCTTTTGGGTTGTTGAGATGCGTATGATCATTTGTTGTACTACAACTATGGTATTAAAAATAGAAATGAAATATTAAAAAAATATATAAAAAGAAATTCCCGACGCAATGAAACGTCGGGACTATGATGCATAAGAGACGTCGGGGAGGGTTGTCCCGACGCACAAAAGACGTCAAAAAACGTCGAAAGAATGCCTCTCCCGACTCGGTTCTCCCGACGTTTATTCCAACGTCGTTTTCCGACGTATTTTTATTTTCGCTGACGTTTTTGAGCGTCGGGAGTACCCCCGTCTCTTGTAGTGGTACACTTGTACCAAGTCTAAACAATCTTATACCCTTGTACCAAGTTTAAATGATCTTCTACCCAATCTAAACGATCTTGTACTGAATCTAAACAATCTATTAGTGATGTGGTCTATCTTTATCTATTTGGAATAAACAACTAATCGTTTAGATATTGGTACACAATCGTTTAGATCCTGTATCAATATCGTTTAGATCTTGTACCAAGAAGAAAAAAAGAAGATGGGAAATGACAAATAAGGAAGAAATTCTAGAAGAGATGAAGAAATCGCGAACTAGAAGAAGAAGTACTTGGAACATGAAGAAGGAGAAGAATAAATCGTAAAGAAAAGAAAAAGAGGAGAATTAGTGAAGAATGTCTCAGCAATATTCAAAACCAACAAAGAGCAACTTTGAAATTTATGAAAAACAATGGTAACTTTATGGGTTTTAATTTTTCTTTTGTTACATGGGCCATAAATTTAGGATTTTTTTAAAATAAAAATAATTGACAAATTATTTATGATCCAGAGAATAAAACCATTAAAAGATAAAATTAATTGCCTTTGATCTTTTTACGAACGTAAGTATTTTATGAAGGTTCTATTTCTTGACAATTTTCTTAAAATTTAAATAGGAAACAATATTTTAACCTTTATATAAATAAGATTTTTATTTAAAAAAACTACACTAAGAAAAAAAGAAAAGAAAAGGATAGCACTCACATCATGAATAGCAGTCTTCAAAGCTCTCACTTGTTCCCTTGAAACTGTTCTCACCTACAACACCCAAATAATGTTTAGTTGAAATAAAAAGAAAAAAAGAAAGAAAAATTATTTCTAGTTCTTCAAATTTACTTTCTTCCTAGTTTTCAAAGTTTAGCTATTTTTTTTTTTTAATTTTTTAAAATAAGAAATGTTAAATTAGAAATAAGTGTTATAAACTACCATATAAAATTAGAACTTTAGTAGATAAGGTATTATTGTCAAAAGAACCTCTAATTTTAGAAGTTTGGGTACAAAAATATCTTAAACAGAAAATTACATAAATAATAAATAAGATTAATTCTGGTTAAAAATCATATTTGAACCTTTCAACTTTCATAATACCAACTTAGTTTACTGTGTATTAATTTTATGTAAATAATATAATCCCATGTTTTAACTTTTGTAAAAACGAAAAAGGCAGTCCAATATTGTGAAACATCGTGTGGTTAAAATTAAATGAAATCTCTTAAAAAAGATACGTGTGGTTATATTTATTAAAAGTCGGGATTAATTTGATATAATTTTCCTACATTAGGACTTATTAATAATTTATTTGAATTGTCACAGGTAATTAATTATGAGCATAATTTTTGAAAAACCAAAAACAAAAAAGAAAAAGGGAAATGATTTTGAAGAATATAAAAAGAAAGAGATTGGAAAAGAAAAGAAACCTTCTTTTGTATAGTCCAAATGACACCTTCAGTACAAGGAGGAACAGTGAGAGAACCAATGTATCTGTAATATTTTCTGCCCCCAAACTTGATGTCTCCTGGATTCACTATCCCTATTTCTTTTTCTTCTTTTTTCCCTATTGATTTTATGTGGTGGAACAACTATACTTCCACCAAATAACAATATAATCATCCTATCATCAAAATAACATAATAATAACAAGTTTCAAAATATTACAACGTAAAGTAAACGTACTCTTGAAAGAAAGCGATCCGGGCGTCCAAATTTGTATAGAATTGCAACTACAGCTGTCTCATTATGATTGCTTGTATGTACTATATGCATCTCCAAATCATATCTACACAAGTTTGTTATAAAACTATTTTTAATTTATAAATTAATCTAATTATTTCAATCTCACACACCAAAAATATCAATTTAAACCCTCATGATTCAATTTTCACTTTCATAATTCTCCAGTGCAGATAAATAAATAAAAAGAAGAAAAAGAAAATCTTCTTTGAAACGTCTTTCATTCTAATTTATCACCGTGCAAAGGATGTCATTTGGGATCATGTCTTTAGAAGTACTTTTTAAAAGGATATTTTAAAGTGAAATAAAGTGGTTTTAGATACTTAAAAGTCATTTTAAATAGGGCAAAGATGTCAAGGATGTATTGGAAATGCAACTAAATGTTTATGTTAGGTAGATATAAGAAGATGATTATAGGTATACGACGAAGGACAAATATATCCATCAATATATGAACAGACCTTTTCTGATGAAATCAAAAGCAAAGTCATGAAGGGTTGTTGACCCAACAAAATCAACAGGAGCACGTACTAAGTAAAGCGAGAAGGAATTGAAATCTAGAAAAATACATTAGAGTAAATAATATATGGTGTTTATAATAAAAAATGTGTTCCTAGTTTTTATGGCATTTTATGTATCGACTTTTATGTTACATTTACATAAATGGATGATATAGTCATAATAATGTGAAGGCAACAACTGTTGAAATGTCTCATGGAATGTTTAAGGTTTCATTGTTAGGCTATATAAAGCTATGTAATTTGTATATATATATAGGATGAAAGGTTTGGAAATACAGAGTTTTGGGTTTTTTTTTTTTTTTTTTTTTTTTTTAAATCTATGAAATTCTTTTAAGCTAGTATTGTTTGTTGTTGTGATATAATGCATGAAGCATTCAAGTAAGAATTGTATTAATCTTTATTGTAGAATTGTTTTTGAAGATAAATAATATGGTTGATGGGAGCAACAAGCTAGGGTTTCTGTGATCTCTGTTGGTTTGTTTGATCACATGCACCAACAAGGTTCCAAGTCCTTTTCTTCTTAATTATATGGTTAATTAGTAAAACTAAAGTAACTAAAAGAGTAGAAATACAAGTGAACAAATATCATTGTAATTTGCAATTAGCTAAAACCCTAAAGTTGAGAGACAGAATTAGGGGAAACCTTTTTCCATTGAAGGAGTGTTCGGATGGGGCATGCCAATGACATTGGGACAATTTGTATTTAGTCCCATTCATTGTAATTTTTCCAGCATCTTTTTCCCACCTTATCTAAACATAGAATAATTATTATTTTAAAAGATTAGGGAACAAACAATTCAAAAAAAAAAAAAAAAAAAAAAAAAAAGAAAGGAAAAAAGATTTCATCTTAGAATATTACTAATTTAATTTGAAACATATATTGTAATAAAAGAACAAAAAAGCTATATGATAGGAAAAGAAAGGACATAAAGAATGATGAGAGGAATATAACCAAAATGTCGTGTCCTCGATTCTTGAGGATAGCGGGAGCTGGATTGTAATCCCTTGTAAGTTTTCCAAGGTTAGGAAGAACTTGAACATCTCCTTCAACAATATTAATGGGAGACTGATACTTCCCTTTCCCACAGGATTTCCATTCCGGTTTTAGCTTTCCCCATTCTTTTGGTCCATTTCCATTTCCCTCATTGTAACTGAATAAAGATTCATCACCTGTGTATAATTTCCAAAACCGAAAATAATAATAATAATAATAATAATAATAATAATAATAATAATGATTAGAGAGAGACCTTCGCTTTCATAATACTCCTTTCATAACGATTTTGTTTTTATCATTGATTCAGCTGAAAACTTAAGTTGATAAGTTAAGGTAAATTTAGTATCATATCACTCAATTATACACCGACTTGAAATACATAAAAGACTCGATAGATAGAAATCAATTATTGTATGATCGTTGAATTTAATAGGATAATTATAATAGACAATAATTTTAATTTAGAGATAATAATCAAATATATGACATCATTTTGAAAAGTTTTGCAAATATAACAAAATCTATCAACAATAAACTTTTATCATTAATAGACTTTTATAATCTATTAACGATGTACTAATGTTTTTGATATGGTCTATAACTCTTACAAATTTTGCTATATTTATAATTTAGATAAAATAAACTTTATCAAAATTTACAAATGAAAAATTAAATAGTTATTAAAAAATTATTAACCATAAAATCCAGTTTCTAGACAGGCTCTATCTATTTTTGTCATTGCTTATCTATAATCTTGGTATCTTAAATATATATATATATATATATATATATATATATATATATATATATATAGTATACTAAGAATTTAGTCTGAAAAGATATTTTGGGGGAACATAAGCGAAAAGATTGAAGTACATATGCAATCAAACTAATTGATATCAAAGTCATGAGTATATATCAAAAAATTTGAGAACCAAAAATTTCATTTTCTTAAAAGAAGAATTCTTAGAAAGGTTTTGTTGTTAGATTAAGGACAAAAGAGTAAATCTAAAACAAATGATAAACTAAAACACGAAAAATAATTAAGAGTTTCACATTTGCACCATATGTCTTTATTATTTTTATTTTTACCTTATTTTATTTATTTTTCCTTTATTAAAGTATGTGATTAATTAAATTAGTTCACACAAACAAATACAAACTTCCTTGGTCTAAGAAAATTTAGCAGCAAACACCTAATCGCCACAAAATAACAAATTAAGAAACGAAATCTCACTCAAACACAATGCCTTCTCCAATCACCATGGAAGAGCTTTATAGATAAAATAACAAAACAATATTTCACATACAATTGATTAAAATGCCCATTCTCATAGAAACTAAATTTCCAAACAAAACAGTATTAAACCATTCAAAAAAACAAAATAAAAATAAAAAGAAGAAAGTAAAGCATACCTACTTCAGATTCAGAAGCCATGGAAGAGAGAGAAAATGAAGAAAGAAGGAATAAAATGGGAAAGAGAATAAGGAAATTGGGTTTGTAATTTTTGAAGAAGAAGAAGATCAACAAGGCCATGGTGGTTGCCTTTGCAACTCCAAGGCTATTCCCCAAATTCAACATTTTTCTTTTTCTATTTACTTGGTGTTTTTTTATACCAATTCTTTAGACAACCATAGGGACAAATCTTTATTTAGCTGGAATAATTATTGTCTTTTTTCTTTCTACAGAAAAGAATCATTAGTTCTTTTTTTTTTTTTTTTTTTTTTTTTTATAGTATAATTTTGACCCTCTCTTACCTTAAAACTAGAAACAATTTATATTTTAATTTTTATCCTTAAAATCTTTGTAGATTTTAAATTTAGTATTTCTTGTAATTAGATTTATTTCGAAAAAACTAATTTTAAATAAGTAAATTTGAGATTTATTAAAATGGAAGTAATATGGAAATATAGGACAAGAAATTATTTATATTCTTTTGATATGAATGAGGAATTTTAACAAACGGCAAGCGAAAAAAAGAAAACTGAAAATATTGAATTACACGTTGAGATGTGGTGTGTATCTTTAAAATTTTTGCTTTTATTGAAACGTTACAAATTGATTAATGCTTGGGGGAATAAAAAGGAAAAAACAATATTTTATTAATCCAAAAATTTAATGTGTTTCTTCCTTAGTTGCTATATGGATAATTGAAATTTACATTACTTAAAATAAGATACACATACAATAAAATAGGTAAAATACCATTTTCATTACATCAATTTATGAACTTTAAAAAATCAAAAAAGAATAAACGCTTAAAACTAAAATATGTTACTACTCACATTTGATATATAAATATATAATTCCAATGATGGTAATAAAATAGAAATAAGATATCAATTACATGGCAATGAAATAATAAAATGGGGTCTTTTTAATAATATAACAAAACAACAAGTTATTTACACTCTATAGAACAATTTCAGAAACAGAAAAAGTCTATAGGCTCATAATACGAAATACCAAAAATATCCCAATAACCGCACGATTAATCATCCGCGCGCGCCCGACTAATGTTAATAAACGATTATTAGACGGCATCGTGTAGAATAATATACAATTGATACACGATCTTGTAAATTACCAAATACATAAACGATCAACAATAAACACTAAACGATAGCAAAATACTTTAATGATTATCTTTAACGATCGCTTAAATTATCTTTAACAATTATATCATATGTGCGTCTGATCATGTTTGAAAATATAAACGATAATCACACACGATTCTTACATTATATAAACAATAATCATATATATAAACGATAAGGTAATAAACAGTAAAAGATGACGAAAAAGTTTAAGTATACATGATTGTGGAGAGAAATTTTAACGATCGTTTATATAAGTATAAACGAACATTTACAGAAGCTCCAATAACTCGTAATTACAAAAATGCCATCAAAATGAAGAGGCTATAAAAAGGTGAAGGAACTTGCTCAGACTTTTTCTTTCATCGTGTTCCTCGTCAATCGTTTATATCCTGGTAACTACTTCAACAGAACTATCGCGATCGACGATCTGACTTGCTTACAAAAAGGTTTGAATCTATATTCATTTCGATCTATCTCTATCATCCACATATATCTAGCACGATCTATATTATCGCATACAAAGAGGTCTTAATCTATATTCATTTCGATCAATCTATATCTATCGCGATTTATCCCACATACAAACATGTTTGTTTCTATACTGATTATATATATTTCATTCAATATAATTTATATTAGTCTTCTTTTTTACAAATAAATGGTGAGCAAGAATAAAAAAGATCTGAGTCTATATTCATTTCGATCTATCTCCATCATCCACATATATCTAGCACGATCTATATTGCATACAAAGAGGCCTTAATCTATATTCATTTCGATCAATCTATATCTATCACGATCTATCCCACATATAAACATGTATGTTTCTATACTGATTGTATATATTTTATTGAATATAATTTATATTAGTATTCTTGGTGAGCAAGAATCAACAAGCATCGTGTAGCAAATCAATAAGGTGTAAAGCAAAGACAGAAAAAAGAAAAATAAAGAAAGAAAAAGGAATAAAGGTAACAAACTAGAATGTGAATATTTGTCTGTATAACGTTGTATATTTGTGTATATTTTTCTTTACAGTGCTTTGCATTTGTAAATTTGTTTAAACTTACCCTTGTTTGAAACATACTATTTATTATGTCATTCAATAGGTGAAACACTATCCAAATGACATTATTATGGAAGATGAACAAAAAAACCTTTAGAGTTACTGTATACTACAGTTTAGAAACATTGAATCAGATCAAATAAAAAATAGACAAAAGAATTATCTCTTGAGTTTTGACAAACAGTCTTTTTGGCCAGTTCCTTAACATTAAAATGGCCAAAATACCAACACAATTCCTGAATTTTCTATTAAAAAACAATGTCATACAAAAAAAAAAAAACTAATGTCTTTGCTTTCAACTTCAATGGACATATAACAGAATTTGGGCTGAAAGATTTTTGTTTTGTGACTGGACTAAAATGTCATAAATTCTCTGAGTTAAATCTAGGAGAAAGAAAAGAAAATGGTTTGAAAAATGCACTTTTCCATCATGATGACTTTATAACAAGAAGAGATATAGAAAGAACTTTCAAAGCGTTGTGCAACAAGGAAGACTCATTGAAAGAAAAACTAGTTAACCTCTATATCTTGGAAGCATTTTTAATTTCCAAGCAGCAACACAACCACATAAATCTCCTACATCTAGACATATTGGATAATGAACGAATCTTCCAAGGCTATCCATGGGGAGGTTATCATACAACCTAACATATCAGTTCTTAAAAAAAGCATACTACAGTGACAAGGATGCTATATACCTTCAAGGGTTTCCCCTAGCTTTAGTCTATTGGGCTTTTGAGAAAATACCAAGACTTTCCAATTTAGATGTTGGGTTGAAGAAGGCTTGCAACGGAAGGGTCACCAATTGTAACATGGGAATGTTTGGAAATAAATGACTGGAGGGCCCTAAACATCAACATTTTTAAATCTGAGAATGTAAGTAAACTTAGAGCATGCTTTATATATGTCTATCTAGATAGACAACAAAAGATTTTCTATCCATGTCTATCTTGAATAGATGATGATATAAATCGATCAATGTTTATCAATACCTTTACTACTATTTTTCACTAATAATTTAATATCATTTTATTTGTAGTTCTCCATGACACCTCTAGACTCATCAGAAGAAAAGTCTCAAACAATTTTGAGATATTTCAAAGATATTGAGAAGTAGGAAAGAAAAGAAAAAGTAGAGCAACAGGAAAAAAAAAAAAGAAATGGAAAAAAAATAATGAAACAAATAAAATCTTAAATGAAATAAGTGAAATCAGAAAAAATCAAGAACAAATAGAAACAGAACAAATATTATTAAGACAAGGAATAAAAGAAATAAAAAACATGTTGACAATGGTTATGACAAGCTTGAATGTTCTACCACCATCAACCAAACTTCAACAACAATAAAATGAGAAAGAAATTGCATATACAAAAGTCGTGGAGAAAAATAGACCACCTACTTGTAGCCTTGATCTTCTTGATGATGATGATGAACAAGTTAATTGTAATGCCTCGAAATTTAAGGTAATTTATTTTTAATTATATTAAGTTTAAAATTTTGTAATTTTAGGTGTTATTTGGCTGATTTATTTGATTTATGAAGACTAGATTTTACTAGATATTAGGAAAATATCTAATTGCTGTAGTGTTTGGAGTTTATGATTTATTTAGTTGTATTTGAGAAAATTTGATATTTGATTGTGTAATTAATTAAATTTTGAAGGTAAAATAATTATATTATGTGGATAATATAATTAAGTGGGGATATTTATTTTTGAAAGATAATGATGATTGGATTGGAGAAAGAGAGAGATTTGAGTTTAAAGAGGAGATTTGGTGGGTTTTTAATGAAGTGAGAGAAGATTTGTTTGGTTTAATTGGGAAATTAAGAATAATAATAATAATAATAATAATAATAATAATAATAATAATAATAATAATAATAATAATAATAGTTTATTATTATTATTAATAGAGCCTCGGGAACACCAATCATCTCCTTCATTGAGAAAAGAAAAGGCAAGCCTAGCCACCTTTTTCCTCCACCGTCGCCTCTCATCCGTTCAGTAGCCACCACGTTCGTTGCCTCCTCTGTCGTCTACTGTCTCTATCTCGGTTTGCCATCGTCCGTCAGCTGGTGCCCTTACCCGAACTCGCGTGAGTCCGCACCGCGCAGCCAACCCGATCTACCTTCCTGAACTCCCACCCGCAGTCTTGAGGCGAGCCTCACCGCCGTCAGTGTCTTTGTCGACGTTTCGTGCGTCATCGGTGAAGCCCAACTGCGTCAGCCGTTTGTCGTAGCTCCTCTGTCGTCGCCATGCAGCAGCATCGTCGTTAAGTAACCTTCAATCGACGATCGTTGCACACCCGGGCCACGCGTGCGCAAGCCCACCTACGCGAGTCGCGCTTAGAGCCTACCCCCTACCCGAGTTGATTTCCTCCTTCAACCGAATCGTTTCCTTACCGAGCCGAGCCGCCTGTTTTCCTTCCGCTGAGCCACCTAGCCAGTTTTTCCTCTAGCCAAGCCATATTGAGCCACCAAGCTTATTTTTGACTTTTTACCTATTTTCGGTAAGTTGAGTTGGGTCTTGGTTAGTGCCCAACAAATATTGATTTGGATCATAAATAATTTAATTATGGATTTAATTGAATTATTTTTATGATAGATTAATTGGAAGTTGAACTGTGGAGCCTTGTCCTAAATTAAGGTTGAGTTGGATCCGCCCTCAACTTTAGGTAAGTTGAATTAACTAGATTTTTTTGGATCCTAAAGTAACTGCAATTTGAGTTATTTCCTTGGCATTTTACCCTTAATGTTTAGGATTTTTCCTTGGGAAACGTGACCACGACTGTTAGAAAAATCTCGGTTTAATTAATCTTTAGGTAAGATATTCTCCTAATAGACCTTTGAACTGAATTTAAGAGATCGCATGTGTATATGGTTAAATTGTATAACTCGATGTTACTGATACTGACTAACATTGTAATGATAATTGATGCTGATGACTGATGTTAGGGGTACCACTTTACAGGACTCTAATAGGAAGTTAACAAGCACCTAGTGGGACTAGTAGTGGGTCCCTTACTGAGTATATTTTATACTCACTCTTTCTTGTTTAAATTTTACAGGCAGAGGTAGAGGTAAGAGCAGAGGGAAGCTGGCGACTAACAAGAAGTGACTGTGGCGAGCCATAGGGATCTCTGTGCTTCCACGTTATGTCGTTTGACTCGATGCACTTTTTATTTTATTTATTTTCTTTAAAAACTAGATAGGGCCCGAGATTTATTCAAATTTTATCTTTACAAACATTCGTTTATGATTTTTTTATAATTATTAGAGGTTTTGGTTTATTTCTCATTTTTTTTTAAATTTAAGAAAATTTTATTTATCTTTAATTAGTAATGACTTCGGCTTAGTATAAGGAGTTGGGTCGTTACATTAATACAATGGTGAAGTATGCAATAACACATTGTCCTACAGTTAGTGCCTTATTCATTATGCACTCCTTTGTTTTGTTTAATGTTCCTCAATTTTCAAATAAAATAAAACACGATTATGTTGTTTTTTTTTCTTTACAGGAAACTCCTGTTTTGGAAACACAAAGTAGTTTGGAAACAATAGCAACTACAGATTTAGAAACACCCAAAACACAAATATTGCCGCAGGTTTAACTCTTTTTCAAACAATAAATATAACGCGTATAGACAGATATTATTTATCTGTCTGGATGTGTTTTCTTCATGATGTCTCTGAACATTCTTACTTTATGTGCTTGTAGATAGATGAAGAAGACGAAAAGAACAACTAGTTTATTCATTTAGGAACACAAAAAACACACGTATTGACACATGTTTTAATTTGTTTATTATACAACTGGTTTCATGATTGTTTAAATATAACTAAATGATCGTTTAATATATATAAACGATCGTTTAATATATATAAACGATCGTTTAATATCGTTTATATATTTCACACGACTGTTCATTTAGTTAGTAATTCTTTAATTTATAAATTTTTTAATTCTTTGCTACTCAACTGGTTTCATGATCATATATACATATTTAAACGATCTTTATATTGCACGACTGTCTACATTTTCTTGCACAATGATTTTGACAGCACATTCTCTTTTTACATTCAGATAATTGAATTTAAAGATGGAGAAAAAGAAGACGAAGTTGGAAATAGGAGCCAGGAAGACAGAACAAAACAAAGCCAGATTCAATTGAAAAATATTGTAATTGTTGAAGAAAAAAATAGAAAAACAAGGGAAAGAAAATACAAAAGATATAACAAAAGGAAAACAAAAGTTAATTGAAGAAGATGAGGTTAATAATAACGAAACTGAAACTGAAGAAGAAATTGACACTGATAGCAGTCAAGAACCACAAGAAGTTGAAACAAAAGGAAACAAGATAGAAATTAAAGAAATGCAAAAGGAAAATAATGTTAGTCAGCAAAAGAAGACAAAAGTTTCAACATAAGAAGAAAGCAGCAAGAGAAACGAAAAAAGAATGTCAACTCAAGAATACATTGATATTGCTTCGTCCTTCGACATACAAATTTCTCAATATTTTAGAGATGACTTATAGTGTTTGTAAAGCTTCAAATCTTTAAATTTGACTTTTGAAAATTCCTTTATTTTATACTTGAGAAATCTGTATTACATTTCGCTCTTTATATCATACACTATCTTGTAAAATGTATAAAGGGATCAATTACATTTATCACCATGATCGTTTATATTCAACAACACCATCGTTTAATTGTATAAATACATAGTCGCTTAAATAATATACTCCACGATTGCGTTAATTGTACAACATCATCGTTTAACAACATCTTATAAATGATATCCTACACGATCGTTTAGTTGTACAACATCATCGTTTAACATTATATGTTTTTCCCATCGTTAACAATGCAATCACTTACATTTTTTTACTTAATTACACGATCGTTTATATGTATATATATTAAACAGTAAGGAATGCGATTCAACATTTTAAAAAAAGCACGCAAATTTACAATATTGCCCCTTTGGTAAAAACAACTAATATATACATACCACCTTCTTCGTTTTCCATTACTTCGCAATACACAAACACACTGATCACTCAGCATTTCATCTCAAAGTTTTCCTATTTCATTTTTCTCTCAATCCAGTTTTCTCTTCAACGTCAAAAGGTATTTTGCTGAACTTTTCCTACTATAACGTTACGCTTCGTCTTCTTTATATTTCAAAAGTTTCCACTTCTGTCTTGAAAACTATTGTTATGTTCTTAAATTCTTATTCTCAAGCGTTTAGGTTTTCAGATTCATTTAAACTTCTATTTCAGAGATTGTTAAATGTTTCAATTTATCATTGCTTGCCGATTAACTATATTATGAATGTCTTTCTATTTGGATTAAACGATATGTTACATTAAGTAAACGATAGTTTAATTTTAGGGTTAATGGTTTAGTGTTTTATAAATGATCGTATATATAATGAAAGTATATTATGATCATTATTTTTAGGATGGTTATACTTAGCGACAAGTACTTCCCTGCCATTGTCTCATGCCAAGTGCATAAGATTGGCAGTCTTATTAAGGATAAACTGACCAAGGAAGAACTACAGATGTTCGACAAAATAATTTTTGGTCTATTACTGAATGTCAACATGGTCTTCAATGGTAAGTTGATCCATCATTTCTTATTGAGGCAGATACCTGAAGAAGCCAACGCAAATGGAATGTATTTTTCAGTTTTGAGGAAAAACGCTCGTTTCACCCAAAAGAAATTCAACATCATTACTGGATTGTGGCCAACAAATATAATATTGGAGAAAGATTATGATAATAAGCGCCTACAAAGCCTTCTATTCGATCAGAAAACAAGAAAATAATAATATGCTTGAAAGTTGAGGAAATTTTCAAGAATTTTGAGTTTACAAATGATCACGATGCTGTGAAGATCTCCTTGGTCGTTTTTATAGAAAATGTGATGGTCGGGAAGGATAAGAAAACACAGTTTGACATGGATATTTTGGGAAGAGTTGATGATGAAGAAATATTTAAGAACTTTGATTGGTGAACTTTCTTCTACACTCATCTGCTCAACAGTTTAAAAACAAGTCTACAAGGGGAAAAAAAGCATACGAGCTAAAGAAGACAAAAAGTTCTAAAGTAGTGGCATACTACAACATCAAAGGCTACGTGCTTGCTTTTCAAGTGATTTTTATTTTTAATTAAATTTTAATTAAACATTAAAGTTTAACATATTTGTTTAAATGTTTTAGGTGTGGACTTGTGAAATACTCTCAACTACAAGTGAGCACTTAGCCACAAAAAACAGTAAGGGATCAATCCCTAGGATATTGAGATGGAATTGTACACAAGCTCCATCTTACAAAATGCTGCAGAAGAACATATTCGACAACAAAAATGTAAGTAAAACTTGTCAGCGATCGTTTAATACAATTACACGATCGTTTATATTTTAACATATACGATTGTTTAGCTTAATGCAATATCGTTTATATTGAATACCATATGTAGTATCATATTATTTTATAAGCAATCGTTTATATTAATAATTTTTTGAATGTAACATTGCTGACTGTTGTTAAACCTAAACTGGAACTATTAACCCAAGAGAAAGCTTTCATGAAGAGTCAAATTCAAGGGGATGATAACATGGAAATGGAGGACAATGAATCCATTCCAGATATTAACAATAATGATACCAATACTCCTGATCGTGTAATGAACAACCAATCATTGGAGTAATCAGACTATCTCCACAACTGTCACCACGAAGGAAACAAAGTCAAACAGTGGCTGACCAGTCTGAAATGCATCCATCACCAACAAGAAACGTTGCAGATCAAAGAAGTCCAATGAAAAAGAACAACAAAGTCATTCGAAATCCTACAAAAATATGAAGGAAATAAAGAAGTTCGTAAGGATTTATCCACACTGACTTCTATAATCTCTAGGATGGATGAAATAATCAGAAAGCAGTCATTTTAGCTGTCTGAAATGAAGCAGATGCTGGAGAGATTGGTCCAGGTAAACTTTGTTTTCATAAAGTATTTCGTTTATCAATTGTTTAAGTAAACGATCATTTAACTAAAATATCCAATCGCCTATCATATTTCAACGATCGTTTATCAAAGTTACACGATTGTTTGTATATGATACATCATCGTTTATTTTTATATACACGATTGTTTAACAATCCATTATTTTTTAATTTAATTTAATTTTTATTTGTTTATTAGAATCAAAATTAAAATCAAGAGAATGATCATACTCATTGGAATGACAATGATGATAATCAGAATAGAGAATATATGATCACTAATGACCAACCATATATTGAAGAACAACATACTGAACATCAAGAGGAAACCCAAAGGTTAACATTTCATTCATTGTTTACTGCTTTATATTGTTGAAAATTGCTTACATTGTTAATAAGTAACTGTATTTTTTCTTATTATCATTTTTTTCTCATTTTATTTAGGGAACATCAAGAGGAATCAGGTAGTGATATTAGCATAGATGGTAGGGATGCAGACTTGTTATTGACTATAAGACATTTATTGGATAATATAAATAGTCAAAGTAAAAAAGAAAAAGATCTGCCAGAAATGATTACTACCCTTCCACTTATGAGCCAACTTCTTCCACTTTGTGAGATACTACCTTCATCAAGTAGTACTCTCAAACAACTTAAAATGGCTACATTGGATCAAACTGTACAAATTGAAGTGCCACCATCAATTTCAATTATAAATGAAGAATTTCAACCGGTATGTATACACAAAAACTGTGTAGTCCTTTGAATTAAGAGTTTGTTTCTTATCTAATATTATGCATTGTAGGAAATATAAAAAAATGATCAAGCAGTTACTTTGGCTGAGATAGAAAAAGAAAATGAACAAGTAACTGAGGATCAAACAATTGGAAATGTATAACAACCTACCTCAACTGAAAAAATAGAAGCTCAATTGGTATGTATACACAACAAAATGTGTAATTCTTTAAATTAATAGTTTGTTACTTGTCTAATATCATACATTACAGGAAAGACCAAAACAACAGATTGAGATTCAAAAAAATGATGAAGCAGTTACTTTGGTTGAAAATGAACCAGTAACGGAGAATGAAAGTTCTACAATTGATTTAGAATCTCTATTGGTATGTATATAAAAGAACTCTGAAGTACTTTGTATCAATTATTATTGTTTTTTTTATTTTTTCCTTAGTTAATAACATTGTGCAGTATGGGAAATAAATGAATAACAAAAACCAATTAAGAGAAGGAAGCTATGAAAAATAGCAAATGAAAAGGTGCCTGATCAAGACCAACAAGTTAATCCATCCACAACATCTACTGAGGTCATATCAGAACCTACAATACCTATCCCAGATGTCGAAATCAGAAATGTAGATAGATATGATCCCATGTGACAAGTGGATCCAAAATTATGGAAGGCATACTTATCTTGGAAAAGATAAAAAAAAATAACTCATGAAGAAAGACAAGTAGTCTCTACAACTAGAAAGAAAGAATTTTTCAAAAAAGCTTGAAGAAAACACATGGATACTAGGAGATATGAGTACTCTTTCCAAATTTTATTTTATATATAAAACTACATGATCGAGTACAACATACTTTATCCAACCAAAGGATCATTTATATATATTACACGATTGCTTAGTAAGGAAAAGAATGTTGTAAACGATCACTTGTATTTGCTAAACGATCGCTTCTATTTACTAAACGATCATTTATATATATTACACGATCGCTTAGTAAGTAAATGATCACTTGTATTTGCTAAACGATCGCTCAAACTCTCGTTTCTATTCACTAAATGATCGTTTAATTTTTTTTGTAGACCATGGATTTGCTATTGTCCCACTTGGAGAAAAAAATGTTGCATATCAAGCAACTTTGCAAGTATACTTTTAAGTAATAGATTCGACATTTATAGTAAGTGGTTCTTTAATTTTTTTTTTCTATAAAAGCTAAACTGCATAATTATACTTTGACTAAATTTTTTTACTTGTTCTTCAAGACTGGAATCAATAAACCACAATGCATAGTTTGGCAACGATTTTTTGATACTCATGTGCTGACAGCAGACAATAAGAAAGCTTAATGGACAGACACAACAACAAACTTAAATCTATGTACAGAAGAAGATTTGGAATATTATTTTAATACAGCTCTTGGTGATTTCCAAGATAAACAAGGGTGGGGAGATGTCAACTACGTGATTGACTGTATGAACATAAGAGAACACTGGTAGGCTATTGTAGCTGATATGAGGAAATGCAAGATCTACGTGTTCGACTCAATGTCAAATTATGTTGAGAAAAAACTTGTTGATGAAGCTCTTGAAATGCCTGCACGATGCATCCCCTCACTCGCAATTGCAATTGGAATGAATCTCCATTCAAAACGCTTCAAATATAGCCCTTGGCCAGTAGTCAAATCGAATACCACATTACAGAAAGGGCGTTCATTAGATTGTGACATTTTTTATTCAAAATATATTTGGTTCTTGTACTTTTGATTGAATGTTTGTATTCGTTTGGATAGATATCACAAAACAATTGTATAAAGATATAAAAATATTCGTGTAGAGAAATGTTCATCGTGCATATATCTTTAAGCGATCGTTTAGTAAAGTCTAAACGATCATCTTAATACACATAAAAAATATTAAGTGTTCGTTTATAAACCACATTAATATCTAATAAACATGTATGTATAGAATATTAAGCGATTATTTATGTGTATCACACTAATGTAAAAGATCGTGCATATATCTTTAAGCGATCGTTTAGTAAAGTCTAAACGATCATCTTAATACACATAAAAAATATTAAGTGTTCGTTTATAAACCACAGTAATATCTAATAAACATGCATGTATAGAATATTAAGCGATCGCTTATGTGTATCACACTAATGTAAAAGATCGTGCATATATCTTTAAGCGATCGTTTAGTAAAGTCTAAACAAACATCTTAATACACATAAAAAATATTAAGTGATCATTTATATATCTAATGTCTAAACGATATCAACTCTCCATCAAATTTAATATCAAACGTGTATACATAATAATGAAAGAGCAAGAGTACGCATTTTCATTAATTGTTCAAACCTTGCCTTGCTTACAAGTCCTACTATTATGTCCTTTACGATTACAATTGGAACATCTGGTTGAACTACTAAATTCGGCAACAGTTGGAATTCTTTGTTTTCTTGGTCTTCCAGCCTGCCGTTTAAAGATTGGAGGTAATATTTTCATGACAGAATCTACAACTCTCCAATCAAAATGAGATCTAATAGGTTGAATACAAGCATTGTATATTGCTGATAGTGTTTCTCTATAATAAAACTCAGATACATAAGATTAGGTATCTAAATTAAGCATTCGTAGAACCGCAAGAGCATGTGCACAAGGAATTTCTTCAACATCCCATACTCGACAACTACAACATCCCACGTTTAACTTCACAATAATCTGTTGATTTCCATCCGTTACTTGGTATTTAGTTGTACTTATTGGATCAACCTAATACATAACACAAATAAGGACAATTAATAAAATAAGAAGAAATAGATTTCAATCTCTGTATACATCATATATATATAGATATCAATCTATCAGTGCCTATCTGAGACACGAACAGATAAATTGCTATCTTTATTTATTGGATAGACAAAGATTGCAATCTATCTCTAACTGTCTGAGATAATTTTTTTTTACCAATAATATTCTTGACTTTTCATATTCTAAACGCAAAACGTTCTCAGCCCAAGAAGTCAAATGACTCTTCATTGTAGAAACAGCTTTACTTCGTTCATAAAACCATTTTTGCAATACATCCCTAATTGAACAAAACATCGTTGCCACAGGTAGTTCTCTAAGATCTTTAAACACTGAATTTACACTTTCTGCACAATTTAATGTCATCATTCTATACCTTCATCTACGTGAATATACCCGAGACCCCTTCTCAAAACCAACACTACTTAGATAATCTCTAATATTTGAACAGACTCTATGCATCACATATGGTACTCAAATTCTTCAACAGTGTAGACATAAGCACAACTAAAGAAATATTTATCAAGTAGTGGATCCTTAAAATGAAGTTTCAAGTTACTTAAAAGATATTTTGTGCACACACAATACTCAACATCATAAAACACTCTTAAAACTCCTTTAAGGATGCTAAGATGCCTATTAGAAACAATGACTAAATTAGCCTGCTCTGAAAGCTACCTCGTATCTTCTCAAAAACCCATGTCCATGATACATCATTTTTAGAATCTACAATGACAAAAGCAAGATGGAAGATTTGATTGTTACCATCTTGTGATGAGACAGTTAATAGGATGCCACCAAATTTACACTTAAAAAATGTCCCATCAACAGAAATAATAGGTCTACAATATTTTCACCCCTCAATTGATGCACCAAAATCCATAAAGCAAAACTTGAAATGACCACTATCATCCATTTCTAAAGCAGTGCATGTACCTACAATAATTAAAAACACATTTCTATCAGCACAAACAAAAAAGAACAGAAAGAATGTGAAAGATGATAGTGGTTTAGATTCATACCATCTACATCTATCTACATATAAAATTTAAATTTGATATAAAAAATTGATCATACTTGGGTTAGATTCAACCAATTTATTAAAGAATTTTGGAATCAGTGCATACGATTCAACTGTGTCACCATGTAATATCTTTACCATATGTTCTTTTGCCCTCCAAGCTTTCTAGTAACTTATATTAACTTTAAGATTTATACGAGCCTTATGCACAATCTCTATAGAAATGAAACGATCAGTAGATATGAATCTAAAATCATCTATCAAACAATTGCTAATTACTGTTGAAGAAGCTTACATGTGAGAACTTTGGATAGTACTCAATGAATAATCATGGTTAGAAGTGTATTTTCGTAGCATCCACAAATCACTCTTCTTATAACGAGATGCCCTTACATACCATTTGCAACCTTCTTGCAGACATCTAAATTCAAGAGACCTCAAATTTGATACTCTAATCCTAAATTGAAAGTTGTTCTTCACTGGTATCATGCAAAAACACTTTGAAAGCACTTATTTACTTTCAAATAAACTTTTTTCCTTTAAATCAGAATAATAAGAGATGTCTCTTATAACTTCATCATTTGAAATAGAAGAAGAAAAGCCTATATTGAGTGACATATCAACACTCTCCCGTACACTACTAGATGAAGAAGACGTTCCCAAACAATTAACACTTACATGGGCAACTAATGAATGTCTGCTAGTTACATCTTTAGCAAAAGCTAAATACCAAGCAACATCATTGTCCTTCTTTATCGATACCACAATTTGAACATTACTTTTACCAAAATTAAGTAAAACAGATAATTCTACTGATTCATCCAATTCAAGTTGTTCACATGTCAAAGCAACCAAAGAATTAAAACTAACTCGCATATCTACCAAAATTCCGGATACTGAGTTTTTCTCATAAACATTGCAGCCATTCCATTGACCTCCATAAAAAACAACAATAGGAATAGACATTCTAATATGGAAAAGAAAAAAATATAATTAAGTATTTAGATGTAATAAGAGAATACTAAACGATCGTGCAAAGAAGTTAATAAATACTAAACGGTCGCTTAACACCAATAGATGATCGTATATAATAAATTAAATCATCGTATAAAATAAGCTATAGACGATCGTTTAAAGACACTAATCGTTTAAACCATCGTATTAAATTTGATACACTATCGTTTAAAGATACTGATGGTTTAAACAACCATATTAAATTTAATACACGATCGTTTAAAGACGCAGATCATACAAAATATTGAAAATTTTCGTGTTCATAAAGATGAACAATCATGTTCATATAACAAAACAATCGTCTGTATATTGTTAGACGGATCATGTTGATAGAGGTAAATGATCAAGTAATTCGATGAAAATTATCCTAAAAAACTTCAAACTATCGATCTTTATAATGAAATACATAATTCTTACAGTGATTCTTAAAATTGCAAAAAAAAAAAAACCTTAAACTCTTACAAACAACAAAAAACTCAAACGACATTCATAATGAAATATAAATTCTTAAATCAATGTAAACAGTAATCAAAATCTTTAATGATCTTCATAACCAAATACAGGATGTCTTACAGTAATATCTACATATTCTAAACATTCTATCTTCACGCCGAAATATATAATTCTGAACGAAATTTTATAATCAATTAAATAGTTCAAAGAAAAAACAATAGCTAGAATACTCACCGAAATCAAACTAACTGAGACGATATTAATAGAGAAATATACATGATCTTGATTGTACAAGATGACAAGAAGAGAAACAATGTTATCGAAGATGATGGATATGAGAGCAAATGTTGTCGAAAATTACGGAAAAAGCAAAGAATGATCAAGATGAAAGATATATAAAAGACGAGATGAATAACTCGAAAACGATGATCGTGAAAAAATCGGAAAGAAGAAGAAAATCATATTTGAAAGATCGTTATAAAAGATTAAGGGCAAATAAGGAATTCTGAAAAAATAATTTAGTTTTGTTACATTTATGTAAGTTTCCCTAATAAAATACTAATACTAATGAAAATCACATGACAATCAAATAATAATCACATGACAAAAAAATAGACAAGTACTTGACACACAAAAATGGTATTTCGTTTTAATAGTATATACTTGATGCCTTTTACGTGTTAAGTAAGATGTTGTGTTTGACGGTTTTTGCACGTAAAGTAAGATCATATACTTGACACTATTTACACGTCAAGTAAGATTGTATACCTGACACTATTACACATCAAGTAAAATTGTATAGTTGACACTATTATCCGTTAAGTAAAATTGTATATTTGATTCAAGTCAGATATTATACTTGACATGACTTTTCCAATTCCCATTTCTTGCATTATGTACATTCGTTTCAATAAAGGCATATCCATCAACAAAATAAACTTTCCAACCAGTAGTTACACAACAAAAAAAGGACCAATAGTGTAGTATAATAAGTAAACCAACAATAATTTCATTTTTCTCAACAATGTCATCAACAATTACATAATTCTAATCCAATATAGCCAACTAAAATTTTTTATATGTGGCCTATTCCAAAATAGCAATAATAATAGTTATCTTATATAATAAAAAACATGTGTACCAAAACTAAAGTCTATCCCCTTACATTTTTTGCCTTATGTATATATGCGAAATGGCTATGAACAAAACACTTGCACAAAAAAGGTTATGAGCGTTCCCATATGTTAGTCATTTATAAAATTAACAAGAACATATCTAGGTGTGTCTATCATATGTACCGAGCTAAAAATTCAGCCCACTCCGCTTGTACTTTATTCAATTCAACCTGTAAGTACGGGCTTCTCGTATCAATCTATAAAACATAAAAAGTCGAGTATACACTGTTAAAAATAAAAATTGGTCATAATATGCTATTTGTAACGTTACAATGTAAGTAGTTTAAAAACATACCGCATCAATGTTGATGCTTGTGTCTTTAGTCACAATTTCTTGCATGTATCTCATGACATAATATCCACATTCAACAATCCCTACTTGTAAAGGACACTATAACACAAAACCAATTAACAAAGCATATTATATTATGTTAAATTAAAATTAAAATTATTTTATAAATATATTTACCTTTACCGCTTTCCAGAATGTGGGTTTTCTGGTCTTTTTCAAATTCTTATAAGATTAGATCTCGTATGTTGACAGCACAGAGCAGACAGAAGAGTTATGCTGATGAACGACGTAAGGAGCTAAAGTTTGATGTGGGAGACATGGTTTTTCTGAAGGTAGCACCTATGAAGGGTGTTTTGGTGTTACCTCCAGCGTTTTCTGCAGTTCATGATGTATTCCATGTCTCTATGCTGAGGAAGTATGTCGCAGACCCGACACATGTAGTTGACTTTGAGCCATTGTAAATTAATGAGAACTTGAGTTATGAGGAGCGACTCATTGAGATTTTGGCAAGAGAGGTCAAGATGCTTCGTAATAGAGGAATTGCACTGGTTAAAGTTCTTTGACGAAATCACGAAGCTGAAGAGGCCACATGGGAGAGAGAGGACGACATGAGAGCTCAGTAGCCTGAGCTGTTCGAGGATTAGAACTTTCGAGGACGAAAGTTTCTCAAAGGAGAGAAGATTGTAACGCCCCAAATTAAGGTAATTTAATTTTAATTATCTTAAGTGTGATTTGGAAAATTTTGGGTGTATTTTCTTTCATTTGCTGGAATATTAGATTTGTGGAGATCAGAAATTATTAGATATTTTGGAAAGTATCTAATTGTTTAAAGTTGGAATTTTGATTAGGGTTGTTTGTTTTAAGAGATTTGTATTTGGGAGAAATTTGATTAATGATATGTGGTTATTAAATAATTAAATTTGAAGTTGAAATAATTATATTATGTAGATAATATAATTATGTAAGAGTATTTATTTTAGGAAAGATAAAAGTGATTGATTGGAGAGAGAAGGAGATTTGAGTTTAAAAAGTAGATTTGAGGGGTTTAAATGAAAAAAAGAGAGGGAGTTGTTTTATTGGGAATAAAATAAAGAAAGGATAAAAGAAAAATAATAATAATTTATTATTATCTCATTAAATAGCCTTGGAAAGCATGGAAACCCTAATTGATCTTCTTCTTCCTCATCACAAAAGAAAAGTCCTAATTCCTTACCTTGCTCCACCGCACCACCACCCTGTCCGATCACCACCGCGAGCCTTCAGCCGCAACTGCCCGAGTTTCCTTCATGCGAGCCGTTCTGCCTTGCCGTCCGTAGCCGTCAGCGTCCTCACCGTCGCATTTTCGTAAGCCAGCCGATCGTCCATTAGCCAACCCGATCTGTCGTCGTCCGTCAGCTGGTCGTCTTCACGTCAAATCGTTTGCAAGCTGCTACGCCTCCATTATCCATCAGCTGATCGTCCGCGTCCGCCCAAGTCGCGCAAGCGTGTCCTTTAGTCGAGTCTCATCCTTGCGATAAGTGGAGCCGTGCACGTGTTCTTCAGTGGAGCCGCGCCTTGAACCTACCCCTGCCCAAGCCGATTTCCTCTTCCAGCCGTGAATCACGCCCAAGCCATCTTGTCTTCCATGCCGAGCTGCTAGTCTTAACTTTTGGTCCTTTTTCCCACCTATTTTAGTAAGTTGATTGGGTTTTTTGCATGCCCAAGAAAGATTGGTTTTGGACCATAAATAATTTAATTTTAGATTAAATTGAATTACTTTTCTTAAAGGACTGGTTAGATTAATTAGAAGTAAGCTGTGGAACGTTGTCGTAAATTAGGATTGAGCTGGATCCGACATCAACTTTGGGTAAGTTGAATTAACTAGATTTTTGGATCCTATCTTAACTACAAATTTAGTTATCTTAGTATTTTACCCTTAATGTTTAGGTTTTTCTTGGGAAACTTGACTTTTCTGTCAAGAGAGTAATTTTGTGAATTGAGTTAATCTCCAGGTAAGAGATTCTTTTACTAGACCTACGAACTGAAGTCAGAGCTTGCATATAATTTTTCCCTTTTGCACTGATGTAATTGATATGCATAATGTGTTTATGCTTATGATAATTGCCAGTCATGATTAGTCTAGGTTATAATGACTGATAGATTCGAGTTATGTTTATAATGATGATATTTGATGTTGTTGATGCTTATGCATGAAGTATTAATCTCATGATCAAGAATGTTTCGATCAATGCTCATGCCATGTTTATGATGATGCTATGTATGGATGTCCCTTAGGATCACCACCTTTTTTATGACTGTGTAGTCCGACGGTATCAATAGTCCAGTATGAGATGATATGTTTATGAGTGGCTCGACAGGGTCACGACGACCCGATTGTCTTAGTGTTTTTTTCGAGATTCACTAAAAACCAGTTTGTCCTATGTGTTCCTTTGGTTCACCGAAGACTAGAGATGTTTCTACGGGATCACAGATTGCACGTGTTCAGGAATGTGCCAATTAGGGGTACCACTTTACAAGACTCTAATAGAAAGTTAACAGCCACCTAGCAGAACTAGTAGTAGGTCCCCTACTGAGTATATTTTTATACTCACTCTCTTATGTTTAATTTTTCAGGCAGAGGTAGAGGTAAGAGCAGAGGAAAGCTGGTGAATGACAAGAAGTGACCGTGACATGCCATAGGAGACCACTTTTGCTTCTGCCTTATGTTACACTTTTAGGTAAAAATAAACCTAAGTGATCGTGATTTCAGTATTTATACACTTTTATTTATTCTGCTCTTTTAAAACTAGATAGGGCTCGAGTTAGGAACTTACTTTTAGGTTTATTTCTACTTATGTTATTTATATATGATTTTAAATAAGTATTTGAAGTTTTGATCATGAACTTTTGTTTTACCTTCCATTTTAATTTAAGAAACTTTATTTTCCTTTAAATAGTAATGACCTCAGCTTAGTATAAAAAGTTGGGTCGTTACAATAACTAATTCCATGTTATAGCTTTTCTCGTAACCAAGATATGAAGATTCGATTGTGTTCATCTTAAATCCCGGTGTTGTTGCAATGTGATCATATGTTTTCTTGTGAAGTAAAACAAGATGTTAAAATGTAATTACTTTAAATTTCATGAATTTCAATGAAATAAATGGAATATAGACAGAAGAACTTACTCTATATATGGTTGCACATCAACGGTATTCTCCAAAACATATCGATGAGCTTAATGTAAAAGCTCTCGTTCAGGTATGTTAGTAACTCCACTTGACAATGGTTTACCAAGTGGTGAATTCTTAGAATTGTCTTTTAACTTTTGACAAACAAGTCCAATAGGATCTACTCCACATAAAAATTCTGAACAAAATTCAATAACTTCTTTTAATATATAATCTTCAGTAATACAACCCTCCGGACAATGCCGATTCCTCATAGTGTTTTTTATAACCTTCATGAACCTTTCAAATGGATACATCCATCGCAAATAAACGGGCCCACAGAGTTTTACTTCTCTAACAAGGTGTATAGTGAGATGCACCATTATCTTGCAGTATTTGTTGTCTAGTAAACATAATGTAATCACAGTGTCTTCTTGCAGCTTCTTTACTTGTATAACATCTATAACTTTGTTATATATAGAATTGAAGAAAAGACACAAACGAGTAATAGCATATCGAACATGTTTTGGAAGCACAGATCTAATGGCAACATGATGCAATTGTTGTAAGAGGACATGACAATCATGAAATTTTAGACCATTCGGTTTTGAATCTTCTATTGACACAAGATTCCTAACATTGGAAGAGTAACATCGAGAAACTTTCATTTTTGATAACATCTTCAAAAGAAAACGTTTTTCTTTTTTAGTAAGAGTATAACAAACAGGGGGAATGAATTTTTTTTATCCCCATTAATAGGTGTGAGCTCAGGTCGAACCTTTAAATCAGCTAAATCACGTTTGTCATTCAAACTGTCCTTAGTTTTCCCTGGAATATCGAGAAGTGTGCCTAAAATATTTATGCAAACGTTTTTCTCAATATGCATCACATCTAAACAATGTCTAACATGAAGATGGCTTCCAATAGGGGAGCTCGAAAAATGCTAACCTTCTATTCCAACAACTTTTGGTGCTTCCTTTAGAGTGTTTTCTTTTCTTGTTTATTTTTTCTCTTTGAAAGTCAAGATCGTTAATTCTTTTCAAATACAACCTCCCCGGACAAAGGTTCGAGAGTACTTCCAAGTTCTGGTTGACCATTAAATGATTTCTTTACACAACGAAAAGGATGATTATGTGGTAGAAATTTATGATGCCCAAGGTATGCCATTTTTTTCCATATTTCAATCGTATTGAAGATGTGTTATCTCCACAAATTGGACATGCCTTATACCTTTTCACACTACATCCACAAAGGTTTCCATATGTTGGAGCTTATATCAATATGTAGATTTCTTCCATCTACTGACAGTGCTAAATAAGATTCCTAGGTTCAGAACTAAAATTTGGCCACATGGTGTTGACTAACTTCCAAGCTGGAGATCAGTCAGCAGGGTGTCATAATTTATCATTAATTTCTCTTTCATTGGCATGTCAAGTTAAGTTTTTAGCACATTTAACACTTCTAAACATCCGTTGCAATCGTGGAATAGGTGGAAAGTACCACATTATTTTAGCATGGATTTTCATTTTCTTATTTGCATCTTTACCATATTTTCACCTTGACTCACTGCATTCAAGGCACACAATTGCCTTGACATATTCCTTTCAATACAAGCAACAATCATTAGGTCATGCATGAATCTTTTCATATTCCATTCCTAGTCCACCTAACATTTTTTTTTTGCTTCGTACATTGATGTAGGGAGGTCATTAGTAGAAGGTAAAATTTCTTTTAATGCTTTTAGTAGTTTTGAGAAACTAATGTTACTCCATCTATGTCTAACTTTTAAGTTAGACCAACTTCACTAATGTAGACAATTTGGTGAATTTTTTGCATCCTTCATGTAACAGCTTCTCTGCATCATTAAGCAATTTCTCGAAGCCACTTGGATCCTTTGAATATTGCTCATGAGCAATTTCAACCATTTCCTTTATATTTCCAACATCATTCTTTTCATACATACACTTATAGGATTCTCCATGGAAGGATGAACTAGGAAGTTTTTCACCATGCCAAAACCAAATCTTATAACTTCCGATCCATCAAAATTAAATTATAAATGATCTCTAATATCATTAGCTTTATATCTTTGACAATTTCCACACTTTAAACAAGACAATGTATATATAAGTGTTATTTGTATTGGAAATTCCAAATCTGGTGAAGTTCTCTACACCCAACTCAAACTCTTAAGATAATCTACTCTTTGACATCCATGATTTATCCTTACTTATAATATTCTAATCTTGGAGTTGCAATTTTTTACAATATTCCAAATTAGGTAACTCATACAACTTATAAATATGGTACAAAACTCGTATTTCTATAGAATGTAACAACTTTAACTCACAAAAACTAGAACTTAAGTACTTGTGATCAAAATTACATAAGAGTTAGTAACACTCATTCAACATATTGCTACCTAATTCCAAATCAAGAGAAGAATAATCATCATGTCATTAAAGGAAAAGGTAAAAAATAAAAAATTAAAAGATAGGGTTTAATGTGATTAATTAATTGGGCATTTGAGCTAATTAGATTTCTAATTAAGACCTACCAAGTAAAATCTCAAGGTGAAATTTCCCAATGTTCCAAAAATTTCTAATTAGGAGTACTTATATGAAATCCCAAGCGAAATCTAACAATGTCACAAAATTTCTAAGTAAGATTACCCAATTACAAAATTTCTAAGACTGCTCATGAAACTTTTTTTTTTTTTGAATAAAAAATGAACCCCATTTTGCAAAGACCAGAATCTTTTTGGATGTCAATTTTAAGCTTTATTATTATGCACTTAATAAATCATTTCAAACCGAATTTTAAAAACAAAACAAGAGGGTTATCCGTGTGATTAGTAGACCTATATGCTCAAATATAAAAATGAAAAAAATAAACAGTTTATAAAATATTACAAAAAAGATCATTCAAAACAAACTAAAAATGACAAGTTGACCAAGCAGTGGAAGAACTACTATTTTGAAAATTCCAACGATCTGCAATTCAAAAGAGAGCTAAAAGCATTATTTTCTAACCTCGTTTATTTTACTTTATAAGTCTCGAAGATAAGTAGAGAAATGGACAAAAGAGAATTTAACTGTGGCAATATAAGTGGAATGGTATTGCTAATATAAATTTATTCATTCATTACCAATGTAAATAAAGTTTCCACTAAAACATGGAGAAATGGTGGCTATAAAATTTATTAGGTTCTTCTTTATTGAATGAAATATTTGTGGGTTCATACAAAGAGTGAGAGATCAACAACCTAGTTGAGTGATCTTGATTATTCCTAAACGATCATAGCGAAAAATGTAATAAACTCTTTTGTGTTCTCATGAAATATTGGGAAGGAGATAGAAAATGAAAACAAAAAACGAAAACCCATCTTCTAACCTCTTGGTTTTCTAAAATGGTTTACATAGTTTCAATTTAATTCTTTTTCAAATTCTAAAAACAAAAACGAGATTTTTTTAGTTTTCAAAACTCGTCAATTTTGAAAACATGGTGAAAATATGCATGGTGACAAAACAAACTAAACAAAACGTCAGAAATCTACGTATTACCAAATTGTAACCGAAAAGAAACTAAAATAATCAGAATCAAGAGCATGGAAAGCAGAATCAGAAAAATTAAAATTCAACAGTCGTAAGTATCTAAACATATTAAAAAAAAGGCTACCATTTGCATAGTTCCATTAAAGTAAATAGCTTGAGGGCAAATGGCATTTTGAGGACAAAAAGCATGAGTAATAACATCAACCAAAACAGAAACAATCATTTCTTCAGCAATCCAATGAACACATAAAGGCAATAACAAGTGAATCAAAGGCCTCAGTTCTTCAAACTCAATGATCACATAATATGTAATATCTAAACATCAGTCATCAATATGGACAAAGTTGTGATACTTTAACGAATTAGCGCTTTGACCACCCAAAAGTGAAATTAGGGATTGGGTTGATTGAGTTTGAGTTCAAGTGCAATAGACACTGTTTGCTAGCATCATCGGAGTGGATTGGAGTTGCCGAAATTGAATTTCGCGTTCGGGTGCAATGGACACCCAAAAGTTCATTCGCGTGGAACCACAAATCTGATTCCGTCAACCATGGGTAGTTGTGGATTGCACAAGTTTATTTTATTTAATTTCAGAATTAAAGGCTACAAGATATTTTTTTTCGTTCATCGTTAGAATATACATATCCTATCAATAATTCACCAATAAGTTCAAATTCTTCTTAATCTTTTTAGTTTTAATACTTTTCAATCTATGTGATTGTCTTATAACTTATATCGAGAAAGATTTATTGGATAAGTTAGATAATAAACTTATCATGGATCGATTCCAAAACATGAATAGAGGACAATTGTAATACGTATTAAATTAATTAATCTTTGAAGCTATTAATATTTTTTAAATATTTTTTTAGTGTGTTTATTATATAGTGCCCCTTTATAAATTTTTTGAATCCGCCACCGGTTGTCCGTCATTAGTGGGTTGCCATCAACTTTTATGTGGTTGGCCGAAACGAGGCTTCCATGTGACAGCCGAAACGTCACCTAATTGAGGTCAACCGAAGAGTTCATGGGTCCCCATCAATTAGAGAAAGCAAGATGTATGGTCAGCCGATGGAGATGGAGAGAACAAAAACATGGGATGAGAGAATGCAAGGTTGAGGATTTTTTCGTGGAGATGGTAAGAGAGAAAGGGAAAGATAAAATTAGAAATTTATTTAATGAAAAGTTTGAGAGAAATAAAAAAAAATATTTTTATATATTTTATTTTTATATTTTTATACTTGACATTTTCAATATGTCAAATAAAATATGTTAATTATACTTGACGTTGTAAAAACGTAAAGTAAAAGCTTACGTAAAATAGTTCAAAAAATTTAGTGAAAACTCTGCTTTTTTAAAAGTATACTGGATGTTTTTTCTTCAAAACGTGTCAAGTAAAGTAAATTTTGTAGTTGTGAGAACTTTTTTATTTATAGAGTTCTCTAGTGGGCTTGGACCTGGTTGGTCCATGAACTAGATCCATATGCTCAACCACATGGATTTGGATCACTAAATTAATTGAATTGAACTTTAGCCTAGTAAATAATAGGGACAAGAAGAATGACAAAATAGAAGGTTTACTTTTGATAAATGACAAATTTATTTTTAAATTAACAAAATAGCAAAACAGAAAAATTTAAAGAAAAATTTGGGGAGCAATGCCTTAAATGCCTCTACATAAGTGACCAATGTGATTCCTAAATATAGTTATTTACTAATCTCCAAATACTCTATAATTAAATATTACTTTTGATGGAAACGAAACAAGCGCAGCGGATAAAAGGATCGGATTTTATTCTAATTGCATCTAAACACTAAGAGATTAATATGCATTAAACACAACCCTAATTACACTAGTTAGGGTTCAAAGAAAACATACCTTTGAAGCTTTTTTCGACTTATCCAAATTTTCTCCCGAACTTGAAACGGACCTCCATTAGAGTTTACCCGCTAATCTCCGGACCAAGAACCAGGTTGTGGGACCTGTTAATTGAAGGAATTAAAGAGAGATGTGGAAAAATTGGAGGGAATTAGGTTGAGATAAGTTTTATTTTGAAGAGAGAGAGAAAAAATTTGAAAATCAAAATGGCAAAAAAGTTTTTTTCAATTTGAAAAGAGGACTATTTATAACCTAATTACATGCAAAATTGCATGTAATTAGTTGGCCAAAATCTCAACACTTTGCATTCCACTAACATTTAATAGAATTAATCTCCATTCCATTTTCTCTTAGTGGGCTTGGTCTCATCACCATAAGCTTCCACATAGCCCACTAAAAGTCGGTGGAATTATCCAACAAAATGTTGGATTTTCCCACTAACTCTCAGGGGGCAAAATGGTCATTTGACCATTCTAGTCAAAGTCAAACTTTAACTTTTTGAAGTCAAAAGTCAACATTTTGACGTTTTACTATTTTGTTCGTATTGACTAATTTCAACCTCCTGAGCATGAATGAATCCACATTCATTTTTTCCAAATTTAAATCACATTTGAATATAAAGTTGGTCAAAGTTTGACTTTTCAAAGTTAAAAATCAACATTTTGACTTTTTACAACTTTGACCATTTCCATTAATTCTAAGCTTTCAAATATGAATCTTTATTCATATTTTTAATATTTAAATTGAATTTAAACATAAAACTCTTGCTCAAAGATATAAACGATGACTATATCACATGTAGTTGTCGGTTTCTCTCTCTTTACACAATTTGAATTATTCGAACATGTTGTTCTAAGTTAATTCCATATGAGCTAGCAGGGGAACCTAATGGACATATAGATCATGGGTTCCAACAATCCGAGATTAACTGGCTAAACCCTTTTAGACCAAGCTAATCAACATTCGTTAACTAACGAGTCATTCCATTAAAGTCTTGTAGTTGCACTCCTCTCACTATAGATATATTTCTGTCCATCTGATATAACCATGATCAGTAAGTTAGTCCTTCATAAGTTGTTCATAATCTTGGTTGGGTCAAAATATCGTTTTACCCGTGAGACTACATCTTGTTCCTTAAGTCCCATTGATCCACTATTGACCAATTGGTTTTAGGTCCAACCTAAAAATCGAATCCCTCTCGGGCCAATGAAAGGGTGGGGCCCCTTGTTCAAGACTTGGATTCAGTTCTTAAGGGAACAACCTATCTAGTAACCCTAGAACGGGTAGGAGTGAATTCCATCTTGCATCCTATATCCCTAGCCATCTACCTGGTCTTACTCCTGAAATTGGAGGCTTATTGGGCTAACGCCATTGAGCTGTCATCACTTATGCAAATTTAAGTATAATACCATTTGATCAGAAGTTCATAGTTAACTCAAGATTAAGATTGAGTTACCTAGGTCATCATAATTGAAATAACCAGTTTATATAGTCAACGGTGTTATGACTTAAAAGTGACTATTTCTTGGTTCCAGTCTTATGTAAACTCTTTTCATAAGATGCCCCTACTACGAGTTTTAGGACATCAATTCCAACAACTTTGCACGCAAATAGAATAGTTTACTATATCCCCAAAACAGAAAAAAAAAAAAAAAAAAAAACTCATCAAATCACATTCAAAGCTCTGCAAGAGATTACATCTGATTCAATTTGTGCAGGCCACCATTTCAGATTGTCCATTATTTTGAATTTGGAAACAAAGGTTCGTCCATTCGGATTCACTTCAAATCTTCAACATTTCTTCAAATTTTCAAAATTCGTTTGTCACACTTTCCCTTTGTCTGCTACAAAATCATCAAGTTTGTCAATTCATTCACATACCTTCATCTGCTGCAAAATCTTCATTAAGTCCTTCAAATCGGTGAATTCTCCAAATTCTTCAATGTATTTTCTTCTTCGGATTTGTTCTTTGCATTGTAGTTTTTCCATTGTTGTGATGTCTGCTCTTCTTCTATTTTGAAAATAGAGTACTGTTTTTTTTAACTCAAATGTTATATTTATAGATATAGTTGAACGAATATTTACATTTTATTTGTTTATTTAATTATCTTTTTAGATTATATAAATAACATAGGAACATATATGCCCTTTATTTTAGAAAGAATAATCGGGGTTTGTTGTGTACCTATACATGTATATTGTTTTTATAAATTGTAGAGAATATAAAGATGAAAAAGTGAAGGAAGATGTCAAGAACAAGTGATTGGTTAAAAGCTAGAAGAAAGACTATGGAGTTCATGGACGAGTGAACAAGATGAAAGACCAACGAATAATAAAAAGAAAAAAAGACTGTGGAAAAAGGAAAGAAAGTAAGCACATGGTTAATTTGATAAAGTGTTGATTATTTTCTGTATTGGCTATAAATTTTCGTTTTCAAACAAAAAGTTGAAGAAAACTTAAAACAAAAATATTGTAAGAGTAGAACATTAATATAATTTATTTTAAAAATATTTTTTAATAATTAAAATAAATAATTTTTCAAGAGAAAGAGAGTTTGAAAGAGAGGTTAGAGAAAGAAGATAATAGGTGGGAGAAAGAGAAGAGAAATTTCATTTAAGAGTAAATCGGACTTTTTACTTGTATTTTGTTCTAAAAGTCTATTTTCTCCCAAATCCCGTGACCAACCGTCAAAATAATTGACTATATTAAAAAGAATAATTAGTTAGAACGTAAATTTGGTTGTTTGAGGATCAAACCAAATGACTTTGGAGCAAAATAGAAACATATATTTGAACTTTTATACCCTCCAAAATTCAAACTAATTACCAAATGCTTTTCCACCGCTTTGTTTACTCCAAATTTTATTACTCATTTATTGCATATTTGTTAAATTACATTAAATATCCATTTCCATTGACTATATAAATTTCTCATAAATTACAAAGTTAATGACTATATTAATTGTATTTAATTTAATAATGGAATTTAAAGGAATTTTGTAACCTCCTCTTCTCCTACTTATAACATACCTATCATCTACCCTTCTTTCCAAAAACAATCGAGTATTTCTTCTTCTTCTTCTTCTTAGTTTGTTTTATTTGTTCTCATGTTTTCGCTATTTGTTTGAACATGTGAAGTTGTGTAGTTCTAGGAACGTATCAAATCTATTTTCACATTCTATTAAAGTACCCCTAAAAGCTACTTTTTAGTTCGTTACAATCTACTTTTACCCATATTAAGCATATCATTCTCAATTTTTAATTACTTTAATTTACACGAATGTAAAAATCTAATAACACGAAAATTTGATTACATAAAAAACGTTGAATGTGAGAAGTTTTAAAACTTATTTTAAAAATAATTATTTTACATTAATTATATTTAATCAAGAAATTTCAAAAGTAACGTGATCATTTTTTTCATATTTTTAAATATATGTATATATTTATACTATACTTAAAAACAACAATCCAAACAAAAAGAATGGACGACCATGCTTCTCACTCTAATTCCAACTTTTACAAAAACGAAAAAATAAAAAATGTCATCAACAAAATTTGAATAACAATTTTTTTAAAAAATAAAACATAAAAAGTACACGTCAACAAACATTTAGTTTTGGTACAATGATTTTTTTCGTTTGATTTTGGTTAAACGGTTTTTTTTTTTAATTCTTTTGGTACACAATCATTTAGATTTGTATTCAATGATTTACTTTTTTTACACAATCGTTTACATTTGGCTAGCCTAATCTAAATAATTTTTTTTCAAGATTCTTTATACACAATCTTTTAGATTTTGTTATTTTTTGTACACGATCGTTTAGATTTGGCTACCCAAATTTAAACGACGTAGAAAAAGAATCAGAAAAGAAAAAAGACGATGAAACAAATCGTAGCGAAAAAAAAAAGAGGAAAAGAAGAAAGACGATGGAAAAATTAAACGACGTAAAAAAATAATCAAAAAAGAAGAAAAACGAAATCGCAGTAGAAAAAAAGAAGAGGAGAAGAAGAAAGACGATGAATCGTAGCGAGGAGGAAGACGATGAA
Source organism: Cucumis melo (assembly GCF_025177605.1). Classification (NCBI taxonomy): domain Eukaryota; kingdom Viridiplantae; phylum Streptophyta; class Magnoliopsida; order Cucurbitales; family Cucurbitaceae; genus Cucumis; species Cucumis melo. Next base: position 29,647,606 of record NC_066864.1, read on the forward strand.
AGAATCGCTACGAGAAAAAGAAGAAAAGTAAAAGGACAAACCTAGAATATTTAAAAAATGATTAATTTCATGGGCTTTGTTATAGGGGGTCATAAATAGTTTAATGATTTTTTACACTTATGAATGTTTCCCTAGAAAAAAAGAACCACGTATAAAATCCAATAAAAACATTAAAAAAAACTTCAAAAACTACCCTTTCCCCATATTTAAAATTCCAATATCGAAGTAGCAGATGGAACGGAACATCAAAAGGGATTTTATTTTTAAGGAATCGTAGAGATAAATAATGAAAACACGTCGATTTCTCCATGATTGTCAAATTCTTCCTTCGGTTACTCCAGCATCTTTTCATTCTTCATATTTGTGGCATTAGGTACACTTCTTTAATTCTTTCTTCTTCTTATTTTTCTATTTTTGACAATTTTTCTTTCTTCTTCTTATTTTTCTATTTTTGACAACTTTTCTTTTCTTTTTTATGGGGAGGATGAGACACCATGACCGTAGGACCCTAGAGAATCGAAGAAATATAATCCCTAAAGAGCTATGTCGATTAGTTTGGCGTTACACTTTAACCACTCTGAATCACAGTTTACACGCAACCTCACGTACATACTTCCTCCCCCTTGCCACCGTCAATTGAAAGGAGTAGTGATATGGTAACCATGGCTCACACTTCAGCTCCATATTCCACACTTGGCATCCACTCTGATATTTTACCTCAAATTATTCTTATCTCCAAACCTATCAAGCACATTAAATTTTCAAGAACTTCCTCGATTAAATTTTCCTTAATTATAGTTTCTTCAAAGAGATAGACAAAGATAGAATTCTATATGGTCTATCAACGATGATAGAATTCTATATCTTTCTATTTAAGATAGAACTCTAATAGTCAATGATAGACTTCTATCTTTGTCTATCACAAAGCCATCTACCTAGACTCTTGAAAGATTTACGCAGCTGGTGCTTGGAGAAGAGGAGGTTGATCACAGAACAAAGAGAGCGATACACTTCTATATCTGTCTATCACAAAGCCATCTACCTAGACTCTTGAAGGATTTACACGATTGGTGCTTGTGGAAGATGAGGTCTATCACAAAACAACACTACAAGAAAAATCACCTATTATGACAGTTGGTTCCATCCCAAGTTGAAAGGAGGGAAGAAATAACTATCATCAAATGTCAAAAAGCGCGTTTTTGGAGGAAAAAAAACATTGTTTTCAGATTTTCCAAATACATGATAGTTATTTGTTGTCATAGTATGTAAAGGCATTAAAAAATTAAATAAATATTTTTTAATTCAATTTTATTAAAATAAATCTAATTTTAAAATAAAAAAGAAAGAAAAGGGACCAAACCCCCTCGTGCTCCTCATGCAAAAACCCTCCATCTTTGTCGTCTCCTCCCATTTTCGTCTCCTCTCTCAACGCCGTCGGTCGTCGCTGCTACCCTTAACTTCTCTGTCTTTGAATGCAGGCAACCGCTGCTACCGTTTAGGTTCGAAAGTCGCTGCTACCTTTTAGGTTCAAACGTCGCGTCTCCTCTCCCTCAACGCCGCTACTACCCTTTGTAAGTCTTAGTTCATCTCCCTTCTCTTGAATCCTCGAAGAATTTTTTTAACTTTTTCTTCCATGGTAATGATATTGTGTTGAGAGTTGAAATTCAAAGAGCTAAAATATTAAGGAAATTCTTCGAAATTCTATTGCTTTTGTGTTTTTGATGGCGGAGAGTGAGGTTAAATTAGGGTAGAGGTTGATTGATAGGAAGGTGGGGGCTGAAGAACCATTGTTGGTGAGACTTCAATAGGCAGTGAAGCATGTTAAAAAGGAACAACATAATGTTTTACTTTTGATGATTGAAAAGGCACATGAGTTTCTTTCTTTGGAATGTTTTACTGTTGAATCTTTAGCTTCCTCTATGCAAGTAGTTATCGCTTTTATTTGTTTGATGGTAATATAGTTTTGCCTGAAACTTGCATAGTTTTTGTTTTGGATTCTATTTCAAATGCTTGGTAATGGTATGACTAGAGAAGTTCTCACTATTCATGTATCCTAGTTTGATAGATTTAACATATAGTTCATTTTTTGCAATTGAGTTTGATATCTTTAGTAATTTCTTTGATCTATCTGAAAAAGTAGAACATATATGTATTAATATCAATTCAATGTCTTCTGTTGCTTATTCAATATGCAAATGTGACATTAAGAGAGGGAGGAGGACAGATGTTTGGATTAATTATGACTATGCTACTTTGAATTTGAGTATTACTTTTACTAGGTATGAGAATAATAAAACTATATTGCAAAAACTTAATCATGATGTAGACTTTAAGTTGACTCTACCTAAACCCAAGTACTTCATCTTCTGTGTGTTCTTCTAGTTTGTAGTGGGTTCTATACATATGTATCAATATGCTCATTCTATCTTGTAATGTGTTTTAAGGTTGAGATTATCTCTCTTTTTTGGGTCTAGCGATGGTGCATTTCAGTTTGCAGATGTGTGGTTGTGTGAGGTGACCTTATATGTTCTTTGATTTGTTATTCATTTGTTATAATTAATAGCAAAGTTAGATATTGTTATTGGTTGCATATGTTCCCTTTGTGCTCCTAAAAAAATGTTAGGGTTGGTCTTCATGTTGACAACAAGATATTGTTTTACAATAGGCGCTAACTCAACAACGCCATTATCCATTCCCTAAGGTACCTAACTCAAAAACGCATTTTAACTATTTTGTGATTCTTTAAAAGGTGTATTAATGGTTTTATGAAATATATTGATGGTTTGTGAAATATATTGTTGGCTATGTGATGAAGCATTTTGGTTGCTTACAATGTGTATGATGAAATGCCTTAATTAAGCCTTTGGTTGATTTGTAATTGATTTTTAATAGATTTTAAGCTTTGATGATGTGTAGGGCCTTTAAGAATTTTCTAGAGTTTAGTTGTTACGGTCATACATGTTTAGTGTTAGGTTTTATTTCTAGTAGTGCAGGAATTTCAATCTTCTCTCTTATTGAAAAGAATATTTAGTCTTAGGATGTATTTAGGATTGTTTCTCAAGTAATGACTTTTGGAATGAATGGAAAATTATGTGGATACTTGGTTCTATATTCTGCTATGGTTTCTTACATAGCATTATAAAGTGCTTACATCTTTTTTTAAAACATGAAAATTTTTAGAAGACTGTTGCCAAAGACACTCTTAAGGATGGTCTTCATCACACATTCATGTTCTTTAAAAAATGTCCAAAAAGTTGTGAGTGAAGTTGATGGTTACCAACCTCATTTAATTGCTCCGAAGCAAGGATACAGGAGGCTTATTTATGGTTCAATAAGCTAATTAGTTTCTAGATTCACCATATTGTGTTGATAATCTTACTTTTTGATTATTGTCTTAAAATCACCTCTTTGTTGCAAAAATTTATTATTAGGATGGTAAATATTTTATTTCCTTCACTTGATTATTCTTTGGCAGTGTTGATTGAATGTGCTTTAATTTCTTAAAGCTCTCAATGCAAAATTGTGAATTTTCTTTAACATTTGTTGTATGCTATTGTAGTTCGAAACTCTCTATTGTAGTTTACAGTGGATTAATAGTGTTGATTTAAAGTGTAACTTTTGAGAATGGGATAACTTTGTTTGGTGTTGCTAGCTATAACTATTTGTAGATTTATTAGAAAATTTTAGTGGATATTAATCTTGTTGTACTTGAATTCTTTAACTTAGAAAACCATTAATTTGCGCTTTCATATGAAGAAATCTGGAAGGTGGACTACATGCACTCTATTTTTAGTACAATAGGACGTGAAGTCATTAAGTTGTGTTCACTTTAGCATTTACATGTACTCTGTTGATGCTGACTTCAACTGTATTTGTCCGCTTTGGCTTACTAAATTTGGTTTTAAGAGGAAAAAAGGTCAATAAACCATGTACTAAATTTGGTCCTAAGAGGAAAAAAGGGTCATTCGTTTCTGGCTGGGTTGCTTTGCTTGGAAACTGGATTTCGTAACACCTTACTTGAACAGGATCAAGGTAAACATTTTTTTTTATGTGCACATTATTAGGAGAAAAAATAGTAAATCAGAAAAAAAAATTTCCTCTACTATTGGTGAGTGAATATCCTTTTTGTAACCAGTGTGACATGTGTGATACATGGTATTTAGAGAATGAAAATATTTATTTGTTATTTGTTAAATTTTCATACGGTTCTGCAGTGTGACATGGTTAATACTGATTAGTTGGTTTTTCCCCTTGAAATCAGTTTCGCAACAATTTCAGTGAAGAGAATGAGATGAATGCTAGGATATGACTTTTTAATTAATTCTCTTATACATATATTTGTTATTTATTTCCTCTTTTAGAAGTGGTCATGTGGATTTTCTTATCTATTCCCATCTCTCTAATCAAATATAAATTTTGAGATTCAGCTTATATTGGACATATTATTGTGCTGCTTTTTAAAACATGTTGTTTATATTTGCATCATATCTCTTCTCATGGTGCTTTTTTTTTTTCTTCAGCTTTCATTTTCTTTCACTCATTTCATATAATCTCATTGCTTTCTAAATCATGTAGGTGAAAAATTCAACGAAGCAAAAAATGCAAGAGCAGATTTGGTTTGGAGGTGAGGATTTGACAGAACAGATCAAAGGAGGTTTCATGGAGTTTGATAAGTTGATTGCTTCACCAGATAAGATGCCCAAGGTATGGTTCTTAAATCTTTTTACTGCTATACATTGTGGTGGATTTCCAAAAATATAAGTATTTCTAACAACATTGTCCATAGTAATGAAGTAGTTTTCACACATACTTTGATTTTTTAGGTTCTCCATTTGATGCACGTTAGTATGACTTAAAAATGAATGAGTTGTAAGTTTTCTGTTTTAACTTTTCTCGACATCCAAGACAATTTGAGTTGTGAAATTATTAAGCTTCATCATTTTATCTTGACAAAATTCTTTTTTAACCTTCTAATTCTAGTTTTCTTCTTATTTGTTTTTATCTCTTGGTCATTGTAGACTTTCAGTTGATGGAAAGGATTTCTTCACTTCATACAATGAAGTTTATGACAATTTTGATTTTATGGGCCTGCAAGAAAATTAAACCTTCTTAGAGGGATCTATGCCTATGGTTGGTATATAGCACTACTTATTTTCTCCTTAACTTGTGAATTGTTTTCTTTTTTTCTATTTATTAATTAATAATTAAGCAATAACTATGGATTTTTAAGTAGTAGTGTACTATTTATTGTTCTAGTTGGTTTGCGATGTTTTGTATTATAATTTCAATGTCATTTTAAAGATTTTGAGAAGCCATTTGCAATTCAACAAAGGGGAATTGTTCCTCTTTGCAAAGGGCTTGATGTAATTCAACGAGCCCAGATTGGAACTAGAAAGACTGCAACTTTTTGCTCTGGCATTTTTCAGCAACTTGATTATGGTCTTGTGTAGTGTCAAGCATTTTACTTCCATTTAAGTTTGTATTCTGGTAATGAATAAGGTTTGTACGTATTGGTTTATTTTTTAATTTGAAGCACATATACTAAATTATTGATACAATCTTTTCATTCTAGTGTATGACACCTATAAGTAGACACCTCTTGAGGTATGCATTTTCTACTAGGAACGTACAGACCCACTATTTCCTCCATATATTTCTAATTTACCAAAAACTTAGATAATAGTCGTTTTTATTTAGAAATTGGTTCTTGAGGCCAATATTGAACAATTTAGTTAGTTGGTGGAAAATATAGCAATTATATAGGTTAAATGAATGGCTTTAAAACTTAGTGCAATCTATCAAAATGCTTTCAACATGTTTGTGTCTCATGATTAGACATGTGTGGAAATCTTTTTTATATTTATGTGCTTTAATTATATAGTAGATTGATTTATTGTCTGGTCTCGTGTATGATTTTGACTTCAAAATATTTTTTGCAGCTAATTTTAAAACTTGGTTCTTATATTGAGGAGCTGAGCAAAACACAAGGTGCTATAAAGGAATTTGTCAATCCCAAATATTTTCCAACTGTTCTATTGCTTACTATTGAGTTGCAATTATTTGGGTCTCTTCCTACTTCCTATTGTATATTCAGGATGTTTCTCGCAACCAGAAATACCATGAAATTTCTTCATAACTAATTTTTTTGCATTTTCAGTTCCTAACTCAATTCCTTTATGATGACTGTATTTATCAATTAATAGATAGTTGTTCCAAGTTTTACTTTGTGTTTATAACTATTGAATGCATTATATATTTACATTTTCTTTGCATCTCCAATCAAGTTCTTTAGACACCTTTTCAAGGTTGGCTGATGACTATAGTGAGTTCCCATTCTGTAATGCTTTACGAGAGAAATGTGGTGTATGTTTTGTGGGAAGAGTGATCCTTAAAGTACTTTTTGTTTTTATGGTGGTTTGTTTTTGTAGATCATGACACTCTTGAGTGGGTTTGCTGGAGTGTACACTGAGGTGAATTACTTGTGTTCATTTATTACGGTTCTCATGATCCTAAATCACGCCCTTAGGTATTAAACAATTGCACTGTAACGACCCAAACTTTTTAAACTAAGTTAAGGTCATTACTCAAAAAACAAATAACAAAATACACTTTCTTTGAAGAGACAGATGACTAAATTCTTATAAAATCAAGATACTCATAAAATATAAGATTATCAAAAACCAACAAAAATAATTTAAAAACGTGACCCGCGGGTTCTAATAATAAAAACAAATAAACACGACAAAATCTTAAGTAAAATGGTTAAAATTTAAAATACTAAAAAACATATAAATAAGTGCGGAAGCTAAACTGTGTCCCCATATGGCATGTCATGGATCCCTTTCTGTCACTCGCTAGCTTCTTAAGTTCTCTACCTTAGCCTGAAAAATTAAACATAGGAAAGAGTGTGTATATAAATATACTCAGTAAGGGACCCACTACTAGTCCCGCTAGATGATCTATTAACTTTTCAATAGAAACATAAGTGTAACATCATGTGTCCAATGGAGCACACTTGAGTGAGAGAGACCGTACGAACACCCCTAAATCGTGCGAACGATTCCGTAGGAACATCCCTAGTCGTGCGAGTGATCGTAGGTACACACTCCATAAATATATATGTAATGCGTAGGTGCACCCCTAATCGTACGAGTGGTCCCGTCAGAACACCCCTAGTCGTGCGAGTGACCTCGTATACACAATATAACTATCCCTTAACTGTGCACGTAATCCGTAGGTACACTCCTAACGTGTGAGTGATCCCGTAAGAACAACCCTAGTCGTGCTAGTTACCCTATAGGTAGGATCACAATACAGGTGGGATAAGAAACTTATTATATAAAGTTAACAGACACATCATAAATCAAAAGTATGTGACATCATCATAAATATCATAACATAACATGAATATTAATCGTAACGTCCTTAAGCATGTGATTAATATATCATGTATCATAATAATCATAAACATATCGATCATCATTAGCAATATAACATCAGTCATCACCATTAACTTAACATCAATCATTATCTATAGTGTCGCCTTATGCATCTTAGCTACCTTCAATGTATAGTCGTAATACATGCAATCTCTTAACTTCCGTTCGAAAGTCCAGTAGTAGAATCTCTTACCTCAAGATTTTTTAAACGTTTATTCCCTATCTAGCACAGTCGAAGCTTTCCAATAGACAAAACCCAAAGTTGAGGTTGAAAACTTATTGGGAGAATTCCACAGATTATTTTTCCAAGGTATTATCCAATTGAACTTTAAAAGGAAAAATCCAAATTAAATTAATTAGAGTTTAAAATTTCCATTTAATGGGTATTACCCAAAACCTATTAAAATTTACCATAATAGGTCCAAATAGGTCAAAATAAGTGTAAAAAGTTGTTGGACGACTCGGCTAAAGACAGAATTGGCTAGGCGCGTCGGCTGAAAGGAGTGATAGCTTGGATCGGTGGCTTGCAAGGAGGGATCGGCTCCCGGCGTGGCTTGCAGATGACGTGGGGTTCACGTGCAGCTCGGCTCGATTTTTGGCTCGAGTAAATGCTAACGGTCAGAGAAGACGAAAATGAATAGCTCGTTAAAGAAGCAGCGAAGGACGGCGTGCGCAGAGACTAATGGAAAACCATAAGCGACGATGGAAGAGACGCGGAGAAAGGCAGACGGACAGTGCGGTCGTTAGCGATGCGTGACGATCAGCATCTAACCTGTGCATGAGACGGAGTCGGACGAAGAATGCAGCCGGCGACGGTGGTTGGAGCAAGGCGACGGCTAAGGTTTGGAGAAGAGAAAGTGAAGAAGATGAAGGCACGTAGAACGAGGGGCTTATTTATAATAATAATAATAATATCATTATTAATATTGTTTCTCTCTCCTTTTCCAAATACATTCAAATCTTATCTCCCTTCATTTAAAACCCCCATCCAATCAAACCTTTTCTTTCTCCTCATAAATTATCTCTTATTAAATAATAATTATATTTTCCATTATATAATTATTACTTTAAACTTTTTTTTCTCTCTCCACAATATCTTTCTCTAAAATATTACTCTTCAAATAAATCTTTTTATCTTCTTTTAAAAATACAATATCTTCCCTAAATAATTATATCTCAACAAATATAATTATCTTAATCTTCTTCTTTCCAAAATACCATATCTTTCCCTTAACAAATTATATTTTAACAAGTATAATTATCCTTTTCATTTTCCATAATAGTTATATGTATATAAATCCATAGATACATAAAATTTCTAAATCTCTAAAAAAAAGATTTCTCCAATTTAAATAAATAAGCACCCAAAATTATTTAATTAAACTCCAATTTCTAAAGAATAATTAATAAATCATTAAAGTAACATTCACTATTTTGAACCTAATTACACAAAACTAAGATAGTCAATTTGAGAAGTTATCTTAATTTTCGGGGTGTTACATGCACTCTTAGAGTTACTAGTATTAATAGTAAATCTTATCTTAGGTTGACTTTATGGAAGTCTTCGTTATTTAGTTAACTAAGTCTTGTGGGTTTATGCAATAGTGTAGAAATATACACTACAAAAATAGCACCAAGTTTATTTTCTTAATTTTCTTATATTTAGAAAAATATGGTGACAACATTTGTTTTTCAGTGGCATTGTTGTATCTATGGTGTTGATGTATGCTGTAACGCCCCGAATTTTCGAGGTAAATTCTATCATTTTGTGCGATTTTTTTTATTTATTTAATTTAAAATTTTGGTGTAAATTCTCGGTTTCCTTCGAAGAGGATAGAAAAAGAAATTTAGGGATATGATTTTCTTTAAATTTAATATTTGTAAATTGATATAATAATAATATAATTAATTATATTATTATTAATATTATTTATTATTATTATTATTATTATTTAATATTAATATAATTATTATTATTTAACATTAATAATATCATTATTATTTAATATTATATTTATTTTTGATATTATTTTTATTATTTAATATTAATAATAATATTATTATTATAATATATATATATATATATATATTTATTTTTTTAAAAAAAATCTAACCCTAGCGCGCCCCACCCCCTCCCCGGCATCTCCTTCTTCTTCTGCGTTCTTCAACCGACCAAAGCCGCCGCCTTGCATCCATTTTCCTCTCCGTCCGCGTGTCCTCGCCTGCCTTCCGACCACACACAGCCATCTCTCCATCCATTTCTCTCCGTTCTCTGTCCCCGTCTCAATCGTCGCCTCCGTCTCAGCATCGAGTAGCAGTCGCGGCTACCGCCCTCCCATTTCGGATCTCCTCTCGGGCTCACGGGGCCAGCCACCGGCGTGCGCCCCTCCATCGATCATCCGCCGCGTTGAAGCAGAGCCGATCGTCGAACGCCTCCAAGCCGCGAATCATCCCTGCCATCGAACGCGGAAGATCCGTCGCTCGTGGCTGCCCCGGTTTCAAGCTGAATCAACCCGAGCCGCGAATCCAAGTCGACCCGAGCCGAAGATCGAACTTAGTCGCGCCACAAGCCGATCCGCGAGCCGAGTCAAGCCGAAGACCAAGCCGAGCTGCGAGCCGAGTCAAGCTGAGTTGAGCCATGAGCCGTAAGCCGCGAGCCGAGGGTGAGTCGAGCCGAGTCGAGGATGAGCCAAGCCAAGCCGAGCCACCTAAGCCATATTTTTCTCCCTCCACTTCGGGTCACGGTGAGTCTTCTGTACTGAATGAATTGATGCATGTTTGACTATTACATATCACTTTATGCTCTTTTCTGATTTAAGGTAGCGTGATCGCTAGTGGTAGCTTGTGTACCATCGTGTGTAATGAGTTGTTTACGGATAGACACCGATGCCCGGATGTTCTGTGCACAGTAGTTATGTTAATGGGCTATGTTGCGAACTGGAATTGATTGTCGATGGACTTAAAAGTCTTAAGGTTAGGTATGTGGTAGTCTATTATCTGGATATTGTTTATGGAGTTATGTCGTCGAAGGACTGTGAGTCCGATCCTAATTTGACTGGTTGACTGGATCTAAAGAATATCACCATGATGTGTGAATTGGATACGCATGTAGAAATTGAGGCTGTGGTTGTTTAAACCTTTACTATCTGACTGACGAAGTCTATGACGAGATTGCAATATGAATGTTGTCGGACTGTGACTGTCGTGGACGGTTTAGTTTGGACTAAGGGGTAACGGTTAGCTTCATCTATGGGGTAGTGTACCTTACTAATATGCGTATCCTTCGGAAATACTAGACTGATACGTGCATCCTTCGGGATCACTAGACTGATATGTGCATCCTTCGGGATCACTAGACTGATACGTGCATCCTTCGGAATCACTAGACTGATAGATGTATCCTTCGGGAACACGAGACTGATGTGTGTGTTCTACGGAACCACTAGACTGTTTACGTAGGGTACCCCTGAATAGGAAGTTAACAGTTGTTCCCTAACGGGCCAAGCAGTGGGTCCCTTACTGGGTATATTTTATACTCACTCTTTTTCCTCTTTGACTTTTCAGGTAAGGGTACAGCGAGGGGCAGACCGACGAGGGGCAAGAAGGATGCGTGAAGGCCATATGGACGCGTCTGGTTTTCTTTATGCTTCTGCTGATGTATTTTGTTACTCGTTATTTTCATTGTCGGGTCGAGTCATGTTTAGAATATTTGGTTGTGATTTTGTTGTTGATGAGATGAGTACTGTATTTTGGAACTCTCGTGATTTTGATTTAAAATAGGGCCCGAAACTGTTTTGTTTATATTATATCTAAAACGTTTTTTTTAATGAATCGTAACCGGTCCTTTATGAGTATGTGTTATGTGGTCGAGTCTTGGGTACTGAGTAGTGACCTCAACTTAGCCCGGAAAGTTGGGTCGTTACATTTGGTATCAGAGCCTAAGTTTTAGGTTCTGTAGACTGACTTATGATGTGAGTCTGTGTCTTGTGTCTTTATGGCTAAAACGATCCTTGCCACTCGTCAGGTACGCTCTCGTGAATTTATATGTATCACTCTATATGCATTACCTTACCTAAGTTAAACTGCTAAGTTAATTATCACTTGTGACTAAAGGAATCATTGGTGGTTGTTAGGGAAATGCCGCCAAGGAGAGGTGCACGTAGGGGTGGCCGAGGAGGCCGAGGAAGGGGAGTAGGACGTGTTCAACCTGAGGTGCAGCCTGTAGCCCAAGCCACCGACCAGGTTGCGCCAGTTACGCATGCAGACCTCGCTGCTATGGAGCAGAGGTTCAGGGATTTGATTATGCAGATGCAGGAGCAGCAGTAGTTTGGCCCGCCAACTCCAGCTCCTACTCCAGTTCCAGTTGTACCCCAGGTTGTGCCGGATCAGTTGTCGGCAGAGGCCAAGCACCTGAGGGATTTCAGGAAGTATAATCCTACGACGTTCGATGGGTCTTTGGAGGACCCCACCAGGGCTCAGCTGTGGTTATCGTCCTTGGAGACCATATTCGGTATATAAAGTGCCTTGAGGATTAGAAAGTGCAGTGCGCCGTCTTTATGTTGGCAGACAGAGGTACTACCTGGTGGGAGACTACAGAGAGAATGCTAGGGGATGACGTGGGTCAAATCACCTGGCAACAGTTCAAGGAGAGTTTCTATGCGAAATTCTTCTCTGCTAGTTTGAGAGATGCCAAGCGGCAGGAGTTTTTGAACTTAGAGCAGGGCGACATGACAGTAGAACAGTATGATGCGGAGTTTGACATGTTATCCCGCTTCGCTCCCGAGATGATAGCGACTGAGGCGGCCAGAGCTGATAAGTTTGTTAGAGGCCTCAGACTGGACATCTAAGGTTTGGTTCGAGCCTTCCGACCCGCCACTCATGTCGATGCACTGCGCCTGACAGTGGATCTCAGTTTACAGGAGAGGGCTAACTTGTCCAAGGTTGCAGGTAGAGGTTCGACCTCAGGACAGAAAAGGAAGGCTGAGCAGCAGCCTATTTCAGTGCCACAGCGGAACTTCAGATCAGGTGGTGAGTTTCGCCGTTTCCAGTAGAAACCTTTTGAGGCAGGGGAAGCTGCCAGAGGGAAGCCGTTGTGTACCACTTGTGGGAAGCACCATCTGGGTCGTTGTTTATTCGGGACCAGGATTTGCTTCAAGTGTAGGCAAGAGGGGCATACAGCTGATAGATGCCCGATGAGACTTACCGGGAATGCACAGAATCAGGGAGCAGGCGCTCCACATCAGGGTAAAGTCTTTGCTACCAATAAGACAGAGGCTGAGAGAGCGGGCACGGTGGTGACAGGTACGCTTCCAGTATTAGGGCATTACGCCTTAGTTTTGTTTGATTCGGGTTCGTCACATTCCTTTATCTCTTCTGCATTTATGTTGCATGCCTGCTTAGAGGTAGAGCCCCTACACCACATTTTAACAGTATCTACTCCTTCTGGGAAGTGTATGTTGTCGAAGGAAAAGGTGAAAGCATGCCAGATTGAGATAGCAAACCATGTGATTGAAGTAACGCTGTTAGTCCTGGACATGCTCGACTTTGATGTAATTCTGGGTATGGATTGGTTGGTCGCTAACCATGCCAGCATAGATTGTTCCCGTAAGGAGGTAGCATTTAACCCTCCCTCGGTGGTCAGTTTTAAATTTAAGGGAGAAGGGTCAAGGTCGTTACCTCAGGTAATCTCAGCCATGAGGGCCAACAAACTGCTCAATCAGGGTACTTGGAGTATCTTAGCGAGCGTGGTGGATACTAGAGAGGTTGATGTATCCCTGTCATCAGAACCAGTGGTAAGGGACTATCCGGATGTCTTTCCTGAAGAACTTCTAGGGTTACCTCCCCACAGAGAGGTTGAGTTTTCCATAGAGTTGGAGCCGGGCACGGTTCCTATATCCAGACCCCATACAGAATGGCCCTAGTAGAGTTGAAAGAACTGAAGGTGCAGTTACAGGAATTGCTTGATAAGGGCTTCATTCGACCGAGTGTGTCACCTTGGGGTGCGCCAGTTTTATTTGTTAAGAAGAAGGATGGATCAATGCGCCTATGCATTGACTATAGGGAGTTGAACAAGGTAACCGTTAAGAACAGATATCCCTTGCCCAGGATCGATGACCTGTTTGACCAGTTACAGGGAGCTACAGTATTCTCTAAGATTGATCTTCGGTCGGGATATCATCAGCTAAGGATTAAGGATGGTGATGTACCGAAAACGGCCTTTCGTTCCAGATACGGACACTATGAGTTTATTGTGATGTCTTTTGGGTTGACGAATGCTCCGGCAGTGTTTATGGACTTGATGAACAGAGTGTTTAGGGAGTTCCTAGACACTTTTGTGATCGTGTTTATTGATGACATCTTGATATATTCCAAGACGGAGGCCGAGCATGAGGAACATTTACGTATGGTTCTGCAAACCCTTCGGGATAATAAATTCTATGCTAAGTTCTCGAAATGCGAGTTTTGGCTGAAGCAGGTGTCCTTTCTAGGCCATGTGGTTTCTAAGGCTGGAGTTTCTATGGATCCAGCTAAGATAGAGGCAGTCACCAGTTGGCCCCGACCTTCCACAGTCAGTGAAGTTCGTAGCTTTCTGGGTTTAGCAGGTTAATATCGACAGTTTGTGGAGAACTTTTCCCGTATAGCTACCCCTCTTACTCAGTTGACCAGGAAAGGAGTTCCTTTCGTTTGGAGCAAGGCATGTGAGGACAGTTTCTAGAACCTTAAACAGAAGCTAGTTACTGCACCGGTTCTTACTGTACCTGATGGTTCTGGCAGTTTTGTGATAGTGATGCTTCTAAGAAGGGTTTAGGTTGTGTATTGATGAAGCAAGGTAAGGTAGTTGCTTATGCTTCTCGTCAGTTGAAGAGTCATGAGCAGAATTACCCTACACATGATTTAGAGTTGGCAGCAGTGGTTTTTGCATTGAAAATATGGAGGCATTACTTATATGGTTAAAAGATACAGATCTTCACGGACCATAAGAGCTTGAAATATTTCTTTACTCAGAAGGAATTGAATATGAGACAGCGAAGATGGCTTGAGTTAGTGAAGGATTACGATTGTGAGATACTGTATCATCCAGGCAAGGCAAATGTGGTAGCTGATGCTCTTAGTAAGAAGGTATCACATTCAGCAGCACTTATTACCCGACAGACCCCATTGCATCGAGATCTTGAGAGGGCTGATATTGCAGTGACAGTAGGGGCAGTCATTATGCAGTTAGCCCAATTGACGGTACAGCCGACTTTGAGGCAAAGGATCATTGATGCTCAGAGTAACGATCCTTATTTGGTTGAGAAGCGTGGCCTAGCAGAGGCAGGGCAAGCTGTTGAGTTCTCCATATCCTCTGATGGTGGACATTTGTTTGAGAGGCGCCTCTGTGTGCCGTCAGATAGTGTGGTTAAGACGGAATTATTATCTGAGGCTCACAGTTCCCCATTTTCCATGCACCCGGGTAGTACGAAGATGTATTAGGACCTGAAGCGGGTTTATTGGTGGCGTAATATGAAGAGGGAGGTGGCATAATTTGTTAGTAAATGCTTGGTGTGTCAGCAGGTTAAGGCACCAAGGCAGAAACCAGCGGGTTTATTACAACCCTTGAGCGTACCGGAATGGAAGTGGGAAAACGTGTCCATGGATTTCATTACAGGATTGCCAAGAACTCAGAGGGGTTTTACCGTGATTTGGGTTGTGGTTGACAGACTTACCAAATTAGCGCACTTTGTTCCGGGTAAATCCACCTTCACCGCTAGTAAGTGGGCACAGTTGTACATGTCTGAGATAGTAAGATTACATGGAGGGCTAGTGTCGATTGTTTCTGATAGAGATGCCCGTTTCACTTCCAAATTTTGGAAGGGTTTGCAGACTGCTATGGACACGAGGTTAGACTTTAGTACAGCCTTCCATCCACAAACTGACGGTCAGACTGAGCGTCTGAACCAAGTTTTAGAAGATATGTTGCGAGCGTGTGCATTGGAATTTCCAGGTAGCTAGGACTCCCACTTGCATTTGATCGAATTTGCTTATAATAACAGTTTTCAGGCTACTATTGGCATGGCACCATTTGAGGTGAGGTGGGGTGAGGTGGGTGAGCAGAGATTGATGGGTCCTGAGTTAGTTCAGTCTACTAACGAAGCGATACAGAAAATTAGAGCACGTATGCATACCGCACAGAGTAGGCAGAAGAGTTATGCGGATATGAGACGAAAGGATCTTGAGTTTGATGTGGGGGACAATGTGTTCTTGAAGGTAGCGCCTATGAGAGGTGTCTTACGATTTGAAAAGAGAGGAAAGCTGAGTCCCCATTTTGTTGGGCCGTTTGAGATTCTGGAGCGGAGTGGTCGGGTAGCGTATCGCTTGGCATTGCCACCATCACTCTCGGTAGTTCATGATGTGTTCCATGTTTCTATGTTGAGGAAGTACGTGTCGGATCCATCCCATGTAGTGGATTACGAGCCACTAGAGATTGATGAAAACTTGAGCTACACTGAACAACCCGTTGAGGTGCTGGCTAGAGAGGTGAAAATGTTGAGGAATAGAGAAATTCCTTTGGTTAAAGTCTTATGGCGGAATCATCGGGTGGAAAAGGCTACATGGGAGCGAGAAGATGACATGAGGTCCCGTTATCCCGAACTGTTCGAGGAATAAAACTTTCGAGGACGAAAGTTTCCTAAGGAGGGAAGAATGTAACGCCCCAAATTTTCGAGGTAAATTCTATCATTTTGTGCGATTTTATTTATTTATTTATTTTAAAATTTTGGTGTAAATTCTCGGTTTCCTTCGAAGAGGATAAAAAAAGAAATTTAGGGATACGATTTTCTTTAAATTTAATATTTGTAAATTGATATAATAATTATATAATATTAATTATATTATTATTAATATTATTTATTATTATTATTATAATTTAATATTAATATAATTATTATTATTTAACATTAATAATATCATTATTATTTAATATTATATTTATTTTTGATATTATTTTTATTATTTAATATTAATATTATTATTATTATTTATTATTATTATATATATTTATTTTTTTAAAAAAATCTAACCCTAGCGCGCGCCGCCCCCTCCCCGGCATCTCCTTCTTCTTCTGCGTTCTTCAACCGACCAAAGCCGCCGCCTTGCATCCATTTTCCCCTCCGTCCGCGCATCCTCGCCCGCCTTCCGACCACACACAGCCATCTCTCCATCCATTTCTCTCCATTCTCTGTCCCCGTTTCCGTCGTCGCCTCCGTCTCAACGTCGAGTAGCAGTCACGGTTACCGCCCTCCCATTTCGAATCTCCTCTCGGGCTCACGGGGCCAGCCACCGGCATGCGCCCCTCCGTCGGTCGTCCGCCGCGTTGAAGCAGAGCGGGTCGTTGAATGCCTCCAAGCCGCGAATCATCCCTGCCGTCGAACGTCTAAGATCCGTCGCTCGTGGCTGCCCCAGTTTCAAGCTGACCCGACCCGAGCCACGAATCCAAGCCGACCCGAGCCGAAGACCGAGCTGAGCCGCGTCAAAAGCCAAAGACTGAGTTGAGCCGCGAGTCGAGTCAAGCCGAAGACCAAGCCGAGCTGCAAGCTGAACCGCGAGCCGAGTCAAGTCGAGTTGAGCCGTGAGCCGTAAGCCACGAGCCGAGGGTGAGCCGAGCCGAGCCGAGGGTGAGCCAAGCCGAGCCGAGCGGAGGGTGGGCCAAGCCAAGCCGAGGGTGAGCTGAGCCGAGCCAAGGGTGAGCCGAGTCGAGTCGGGGGTGAGCCAAGCCGAGCCGAGCCACCTAAGCCATATTTTTCTCCTTTCACTTCGGGTCACGGTGAGTCTTCGGTAAGGATCATTTTGGTAATTTACCCAATGTTGTTATAACCGTTTCAAGTTTGAAAATTGGAGTAAGACTGGGTCCTATCTTTCGTTCCTTGAAGGTATTAGGGATTTGACGCTCAAGTTCTCGGGTCCCACGGCAAGTTCATTTGAGGATAGCTCCCTTTACTCGGGTAAGCCGACGTTTGTTGTTTCGAATGATTTAAAAGGTGACTTTTACTAGTGTCATCGTTTAGGTGGATTCGTTGAGCGTGGACTCGATTAAGAGGCATAACCAAGTTTGAGGTAAGGGATTTCTTACTACTGAACCTCAGATCGAGGCTGGAAACGTAGTAATCCACAGGGGATTATACGTTAGAAACTGTACTGAATGAATTGATGCATGTTTGACTATTACATATCACTTTATGCTCTTGTCTGATTAAAGGTAGCGTGATCGCTAGTGGTAGCTTGTGTACCATCGTGTGTAATGAGTTGTTTACGGATAGACATCGATGCCCGAATGTTCTGTGCACAGTAGTTATGTTAATGGGCTATGTTGCGAACTGGAATTGATTGTCGATGGACTTAAAAGTCTTAAGGTTAGGTATGTGGTAGTCTATTGTCTGGATATTGTTTATGGAGTTATGTCGTCGAAGGACTGTGAGCCCGATCCTAATTTGACTGGTTGACTGGATCTAAAGAATATCACCATGATGTGTGAATTGGATACGCATGTAGAAATTGAGGCTGTGGTTGTTTAAACCTTTACTATCTGACTGACGAAGTCTATGACGAGATTGCAATATGAATGTTGTCGGACTGTGACTGTCGTGGACGGTTTAGTTTGGACTAAGGGGTAACGGTTAGCTTCATCTATGGGGTAGTGTACCTTACTAATATGCGTATCCTTCGGAAATACTAGACTGATACGTGCATCCTTCGGGATCACTAGACTGATATGTGCATCCTTCGGGATCACTAGACTGATACGTGCATCCTTCGGAATCACTAGACTGATAGGTGTATCCTTCGGGATCACGAGACTGATGTGTGTGTTCTACGGAACCACTAGACTGTTTACGTAGGGTACCCCTGAATAGGAAGTTAACGGTTGTTCCCTAACGGGCCAAGCAGTGGGTCCCTTACTGGGTATATTTTATACTCACTCTTTTTCCTCTTTGACTTTTCAGGTAAGGGTACAGCGAGGGGCAGACCGACGAGGGGCAAGAAGGATGCGCGAAGACCATATGGACGCGTCTGGTTTTCTTTATGCTTCCGCTGATGTATTTTGTTACTCGTTATTTTCATTGTCGGGTCGAGTCATGTTTAGAATATTTGGTTGTGATTTTGTTGTTGATGAGATGAGTACTGTATTTTGGAACTCTCGTGATTTTGATTTAAAATAGGGCCCGAAACTGTTTTGTTTGTATTATATCTAAAACGTTTTTTTAATGAATCGTAACCGGTCCTTTATGAGTATGTGTTATGTGGTCGAGTCTTGGGTACTGAGTAGTGACCTCAGCTTAGTCCGGAAAGTTGGGTCGTTACATATGCGGATAATATTGTGAAGGTATTATTTATTACAACTACAAGGCCTTAATTCATTTGATGAATTTATTTGCACCTTTAAGGTCATACTACTTAAAGTTGTTATATTGCAGTCCTAATACAATCATCATCAAATGTGTATGTGTTGTGTTGTTGAAGTGTGTTGATGAAGTGAATGTGCTATGTTGTTGATGCATAGAGTCATACTCTAAAATTTCTTTTTCTTTTGTTACTAGGTTTTGCAAGAATCCATTGGAGCAGTGAAGCCATATTTGCGGCAATTCATTAATGTATAGGCCTTTTTGTAGGTTTGGTAGCAAAATTTTGGTTCAAATATACTTGTTTAAATCTTGTTCGTACCAAAACATATATGTTCGTTGCTTTATTGTACAAACAATTTACCAACAATTATACAAATATTAGAAAGTGTATGTTAAAGTATATATATTAAAACGTTTGACGTTTCTTTCCACATGGGTTTGTTGTATAGTACTTTGTGATTGTATTGGTTTGTGTAATGGCTAGGTGGTAAGAAAAACAGGGATTCAATAAAAAAAAATAAGGCAAGAAAAACAGGGACTGAAAATACAATTATGACATTTGAATCTAAAAAAACTATCATAAAAAATATTTTCTTGATAGTTAATTAAACTCATGGTAGGTGAAATGATGGCAGTTAATAAGTGTCATAAATGATAAATAATGACATTTAATATCTGTCAAACAAGATTAATAATGACACTTATTCGCTGTCATAAAATATAAACAATGACAGTTATTATCTGTCATAAATATAAGTCATGACAGTTATTATCTGTCATCAAATCTAAATAATGATAGTTATTATCTGTCATCAAATCTAAATAATGACAGTTATTATCTGTCATCAAATCTAAATAATGACAGTTATAATCAATCATAAAATAATAAATTTGTGAAATTTATTCTCTGTCATAAAGAATACATTTCGTGACTGTTTTGTAGAACTGTCATAAAATACTTTTCATAACTACGGTATCAATGACTGTAAATAACTGTCACGAAATCTTTCTATGATAGCATTTAACTGTCATCGTAGGCCATTCTACTAGTGCAAAGAGATAGATCTATGTCTATCACAAATCTGTGATAAACTCCTATCTTTGTCTATCTCTTTGTTTTGTGATAGAAAGAGATAGAACTCTATCTTTGTCCATTTGAGATAAATAGACAGCGATAAAACTCTATCTTTGTCGACAAAGATAGATAGACAGAGATAGAAATCTATTTTTATCTACCACTATTGTGAATAATTAATTTCATTATGAGTTTCTTAGATAACTTTAGTGATAGTTTCACTACGATTTTCTTATATAATCTTTTTTCATTTTGAAGAATGCCATGTTTATTTCTATTGAGTTTTGTTTATATGTACATCAATGGAATGAATATAGTGTCTATTCTTATGTAGCTGAGTTTTATTATAGAAGCAATATATTATGTGTTCGACCAGTTGGACATCATTTGGATTATAGAGTTTAAGATGATGTCATGAAAACATCAACTCCCATTGTTAAATGTAAAGCTAAAAGGCCTAGAAAACAAAGAATTTCATCTGTAGGTGAATCTAAAAGTTCATCAAAATGTACTCGTTGTAATCGTAAAGATCACAATAGTAGAGCTTGCAAACTTGACCTAATAAACCAAATGATCTATTCATTATTTTTGCATTGTAATACCACTACTACAAAAACAGACTCTCTTGATGGTTTTAAATTGTCAAGAATGATTATTCTTGACGGTTTTAAAACCGTTGTTGAATCAAGTGTCAAGAAAGACAAAGTTCTTGACGGTTGGTAAAAACATCAAAAATAGTGAACGTTGACAGTTTATAACCGTCAAGTATTCAATTTTTCATGACAGTTTAAAACCACCAAGAATATGAGTATGCATGACAGAAACCATCAAGAATATGAACATTTATGACATTTGAAAACTGTCAAGAGTATGTTTTTTTCATGACATTTAATAACCGTCAAGAATGTCGTTGTTTATGACATTTTAAAACCATCAATAATGCTATTGTTTATGACATTTCAAAACTGTCAAGCATTTTTCTATTTTTTTAATTGTAATTTAATTATATTTTTGTTCATGCATTATGCTCCCATTGGTTCTATATAGCAGTCCAACCATTGTTCCATAAATACATATAAACGATAATATTCATCAAATATAAAACCTTTCACCATATCATTTCCAAAACTTTGCATCATATTCATATCATTTACAAAACCAATATAAACAATTCCATCAGATTTCCAAAAATTCAACTCAACATCATCCTAATTAACTAACTTAATTCAAAAGTATATCATCTCCATACATAAAGTTTCATAATGGCAACCCCCTACATATGAACAATTCACCTACCAACAATTCACCTAAACCCTAAACCACAACAAAGTCTCAAAAGTATATCAATCAACCCCTCTCCCCCCCTCCATATGAACAATTCAAAAAATCAGCCACAACAAAAAGTTTTCTACTTCAGAATCACAAATAAGTTGCAATCATATGTATGAACCCAAAAGATCAGCCAATTCAACCCGCATCTCATCTAACTCGGCCTGTGAATATGGTTTTCGTGAATCAATCTGTAAACATGCAAAATAAATGAATTAGTATTCATGAAAATTATTATACCCACAAAAGAAATTAGAATAATGGACTAATCCTCTTACATATATCTTTGCAGCAAGCTTGTTTGGAAACTGGATCCTCTTTCAAATGGTGGTAGAGACTAACTCGTTAGAAAGTATAAGAATTGAATTGATACTTCCATAAAAGTATGTTCAAGGCCAAAAGTGGTTCTCATAAAACGTGTTACAATATTGAAAAGAAAGATTCACATGCAGAATACATACTAGGATTCATGATGAGAGGGAGCCCAAATTCATATATCGATAGATGAAGTGACATTTTAGTTTATGAATGATATTTTCTGCTTTATTATCTTCTTGAGTTGTAAATATATTCTAATTGACAAAGTTGCTTCCTAATAAGAATTTAGTAAAGCTATATCTCACATAACTAAGTAGAATTAAACAAAAACACAAAACTCAGAAGAATTAAGAAAGTTTCAATTGACAATGATAGAAGTAATTGGTTTTTTTTATGTGAGTTAGACAATGATAGTGCTCTATCTCTATAATGACCCAACTCTTTATACTAAGTTGAGGTCATTACCTAAAAGATAAATAACAATTTTGACATCTTTCTTAAAGGAGAAAACTAAATCGTTATCAAAATAATTTTCAAACAAATATTCATAAAACAAATTTTAGCGAAAATTTGAGAAATACCATGAAAACATGTTGCAACTGGTTTTACATATTGAAAATCAAATAATGAAATGCGGGAGTAAGACTGGGTCTTCAAATGATATGTAATGGGTCCTTCCTATAGCTAGCAAGCTTTTCATTTCCTTTACTTTTGCGTGAAATATTAAACTAGAAAAATGGTGAATATAAAGATATATACCTAGTAATAGACCCACTACTAGTCTCGCTAGGTGATCTATTAACTTCCTGTTAAGAGGTACCATAAAAGAATAATATCATATGGCTGATGGAACACGCCTGAACTAGTGATTCCGTAGGAAAACTTATAATCTGATGATCCTCAAGGAACATACAATAATTGGCTTGTGAGTGATCTCTTTGAACAACCCAAAGACTGACAGACTGGTGGTCCTGTCATGCATACAATTATAGAGTTGTGTAACGTGGTGATCCCAAGGGACTCAGTACATGCGGGGTATACAATCTAATAGTCAAAGTTAACAGACAACATAATCAAAAGCATGTAGCAAACATCAATAACATGACATGAAACATCAATTATAACAGTCCATAGTCATGTTAATCCATAAAACATACATAATCATTCATAATACACCAACCATAAACTACAACATGTCATTAAACTACATGTCATTATGCATTTTTAGCTACTATCAATGCATAACAAGTAAATACATGTAGACTCTTAAATTTAGTTCGAAGGTCTAGTAGCAGAATCTTCTACCTAGAACATTAGCTCAAATAATTATCTCCTAACTGACAATTAATTTTTCCAATTAATTAGATCCTAAACAATAAGGGAAATTTCAATAACTTTATTTAATAAAATTACAAATGGCTATCATCCAAGAATTCTCCCAAATTAACTTACCAAGAACTGTGGTTGAAACTAATTCAACCTTGATGGAAAAGTTCTACAAATTAAATTCTTTAAAATTAGCCAATTAATCCTTCTAGGAAAAACTCCAAATTAGAACCAAAATTAAATTATTTTAGCAAAAAATTAGCGTTTGATGGCTATATCCAAAACCCATAAAAAAAAAAAGACTTACCAAATGTGGCTTGAAACGGTTGAAAAAAGGGAAAAGAAGAGTTTACGGCTTGGCTAGAAGAGGAGGGATGCACACGACTCAAACAACTTGGGAAAGGAAGGGTCAGCTCAAACGGTGAGAGTGCTTGGTGTGAACGAAGGGCAAGAAAAAACTTGCACGGGACTTGGCGAAACTCGAAATGGAGGAAGTCGACTTGAAGATTGGAAGATTGGCGTGATTGGTGACTCGCGAGAGTAAAAGGGCTCAAACAAAAAGCTTTACGCATGACAGCTTGGCGGCTCGATCTTTGTCGATGGAACACAACGACACGAGCAGGGATTGGTTAACGATGATTGGGTGTAACGGAGAGGAAATCGGTGAGGAAAGGCAAGCGGCAGTACTAGGGTTTTTATCGTTGAAGGAGAAGAAGATGAAAGGACTTTTTTTTCCCTTTAACTTGTACGCAAAACGAGGCTACATTTATAATAATGATAATAGATCTTATTATTAGAAAAATTTTCATAAATATTACAAACCGGCAAAATACTTACTGTAACGCCCCAAAAATTAAGATAATTTATTGGGCGTTATTTTGAATCCATTTAATGAGAATTATTTGATTTATGTGGGAATTGAAATTAATTAAATATTTCTTGGATGAATATTTAATTAATTAGAGGTTTTGGCACGTGGTGTTTGTTAAGTTTTTGTTTAAATGGTAGGTTAAGAGAATTAAGTAAAGTTGTGGATTTTTAGTGTTGTTGAAGTTGAATTTAATTAAATAATTATGGATGTTATTTAATTAAATTGTGGGGTGGAAAGTTTGTTGGAGATTGAATAATTATATGTATATGTGGAAATATATATATAATTATTATGTTAAAGGAAACGATAATTATATTTGTTGAAATATAATTATTTAAGGAAAAAATAGTTGTGTTTTGGAGAAAGGATATTTATTAAAGGAGAAAAAGTAAAATAATTATATTTTGGGAAAATATAATTATTTGTAAAAGGATAATTAATTACTTTGGAGAAAGATAAACAATAATTAATTATTTGTAAAAGGATAATTACTTTGGAGAAAGATAAACAATAATTAATTATTTGTAAAAGGATAATTACTTTGGAGAAAGATAAACAATAATTAATTATTTGTAAAAGGATAATTACTTTGGAGAAAGGTAAACAATAATTAATTATTGTGGAAGATAATTAATTATTTTTGAGAAAGATAAATAATAATTAATTATTGTAGAAGATAATTAATTATTTTGGAAGAAAGGTAAATAATAATTAATTATTGTGGATGATAATTAATTATTCTGCAGAAAGATAAATCTTGATTATGGAGTGAAGTTGTTATGGTTGGTTTAAGATAATTCATGTTGGAAGTTATAAGTGATTTATTAGAAAAGATTTGATTGATTAAATTAATTGAGGACTTAAGTTAATTTGAGATTTTGGAGGGAAAAGTTAGTTTTGGTGGAATTGTAATTAATTGAGTATATATATATGGATATATATATTTAATTAATAATTTGGAAAAGTGTAGTTAATTATATTATGGAATATAATTATATTTATTTGGAAAAGAAAATAATTCATGAAGAGAGAGATGGTTGATTTGATTGGACGAAAAAGATATATATTTATTTATAAGAGAGAATAATGGTTTAAATAAATATATATTTATTGTAGATTTTGGTGAGAGAAAAATAGTAATAATAAAGAAGTATTATTATTATTACTAATGGTTATAAATGCCTAAGATTAAGACATTTATTTAGGAAAGATAATGGGAATAAAGATATATGTATATTTTTTTGGTATTATATATATATATATATATATATATATATATATATATCCTAAAAGGAAAAGGAAATAATAATTATTATTATTATTGTTATTATGTGAGTCTATAAATAGCATTAGAATGCTTAAGATGGAAATAAAGGAAAAAGAAAAAGGTTCTTTATCTTCTTCTCTAAGATAACCCTCTGTTGTCGCCGCCTCAGTTAAAGTTAAGATTGGTCTCTTTGGAAGCTTGAGGATTTAAAGTGATGAATTTTTCATCAAGGATAAGAGGATTTTCCAACCTCCATCTGAGTAACCTTGGTAAGCTAATGAAATTAAATTAATATTTTATTAATTTAATTTTGGATCTATTTGAGGTTTCTTTAAAGGTTCAATTGGCTAAACTTTTTAAGATCTAAATCTTGGATTTTTCCCAATCAAGGTTGAATTGGTTTCAACCCAATTTTTAGAAAGTTAATTTGGGAGAATTTTTGGGTGTTAGTCAATTGCCAATTTCATTTAATTAAGATACTAAGTGTTCCTTTTATGATTAGGATCAAGTTAATTGGAGAATTTTACTGTCAACTAGGGAGTACCTTTGTTTGGCTAAAATCTCCAGGTAAGAGATTCTCCTACTAGACCTTCGAACTGAATTCAAGAGACCGCATGTAATTATGATTATGCATTGATGGTAGCTAAAATGCATAATTCGATGATAATGATTATACTGAGATTATGATGATAGTTGATGTTGATGACGATGACTGAGATTATTATGTTGATGATTGATGATGATGACTGATGTTATGTTAATGACCGGTAGTATGTTGTTGATGACTGTTGATGATTGTTAATGCATGATATATTAATCACATGATTAAGGACGTTAAGATTAATACTCATGCCATGTTATGATGTTATGTTATGCTACATGCTATGGATAGGGTGTTCTGTTAACTTTGTCTATTAGAGTCGTACCTGCATGGGTGTCCTTCGGGATCACCACCTATTTAGGACTGTGTGGTCCGACGGGACGCCAGTCTAGCATGGATATAGATATGATTCGAGTGATTCGACGGGGTCCTCGCATCCCGATTGTCTTAGTGTTACCCCCGGGTTCACTATAGACCAGCATGTCCTAGGTGCTCCCTCGGGACACCGAAGACCAGATTTTCGTTCCTACGGGAGCGCATGTTGCACGTGTTCGGGAACGTGCCAGAGATTGGGTACCATTTTCAGGACTCTAATGGGAAGTTAACAGACACCTAGCGGGACTAGTAGTAGGTCCCTTACTGAGTATATGTTTATACTCACTCTTTCTATGTTTAACATTTCAGGCGAAGGTAAAGGTAGAGGAAAGCTGGCGAGCGACAGAGAAGGATCCGTGACATGCCATATGGGGACTCAGTTTTGCTTCCGCGTCTATGTTTCAATGTTTTAATATTCCATTTTTAATGAAAATTTATTCTTCCCTCGTTTCAAAAAAAGTGTCTCTTGTCATCGTTCCGTTTTAGTAACGACCTCAGCTTAGTATAAAGAGTTGGGTCGTTACAGTTGGTATCAGAGCGTCAGCTTTTAGGTTCTGTAGACTAACTTACGATGTGAGTCTTTGATTTTTGTCCCTATGGCTATTACGGTCCTTCGTCACTCGCCAGGTATGTATTTTATGATACATGATTATGAATATGCACGTGACCTTGCCTGTATTAAACTAGAACTGCATGAATGTTATGATTTAAATGGTGATGGTTTTGGTGTTGAAGTTTAAGAAAAATGTTGCCACGTAGAGGTGCTCAAAGGGGTGATTAAGTAGGCAAAAGAGTTGGACGTGTTCAGCGTGATGAACTGCTTTGTGGCTGGATATCTAAGACATTAGTTATGTTGGTGGTTTTAAAGGAAACTAAAGGCATGGTTAAGTTCAAGTATATCAAACACATTTGACGGTGTTTAGAATTGAGTTGCTGGAGAAGGAACAAAGTAAACTTTAGTGCATAGTTATTTTGGTGAGATTTCAAGAAATTGTTTTGAGTTTACCATGAAGGATAAGTTACATCTAGTTTAAAGTACAAGTGATGAAATAACGAATTTCTTTAGAATAACTAGTTAAGTTGATGTCATTAAAGAAAGCAATAGTTGGACATGAGTTTGAACTTTATCAAACAAGAAAAGAGAAATTAGTGACTTCTAAAGATTGCTAAATGGTGGAGAATACCTTTTTGGTCGAAGTTTGAAGTTGGAAAATAGAACGTAGTTTTTGAAGGTTTATGAATTAAGTTTTACTTGGATAAGTGTAAAGGAAAGAAAAGTGTTTGAGAAAAGTAATATTTTGTCAAGTGAAGTAAAGCATTGCGCAACATGAGAGTTGCACTTAGGAAAATATTATGGCAAAGTTACCAAGTTGACAATGCTACTTAGGAACAAGAGTATGACAAGAGAGCTCGATACTCGAAATTGTTCAAGAACTAAAACTTTCGAGGACGAAAGTTTCTTAGCGAGGGAAGATGGTAACACCCCATAAATTTAAGGAACTTATTATGGGTATTACATTAAGTGGAATTAGAAGTTAAGGAATGTATTTGGTGTTTTGTGTTAGATTAATTAAATATATATACATGGGTGTGTATATTTAATTAAAGATTTTGGAATTTGGTAGAATTTGTGAGAGCCAAGTATCCCAAGCTGTTCAAAGATTAGAACTTTCGAGGACGAAAGTTGTTAAAGGAGGGAAGATTGTAACGCCCCAAAAATTAAGATAATTTATTGGGCGTTATTTTGAATCCATTTAATGAGAATTATTTGATTTATGTGGGAATTGAAATTAATTAAATATTTCTTGGATGAATATTTAATTAATTAGAGGTTTTGGCACGTGGTGTTTGTTAAGTTTTTGTTTAAATGGTAGGTTAAGAGAATTAAGTAAAGTTGTGGATTTTTAGTGTTGTTGAAGTTGAATTTAATTAAATAATTATGGATGTTATTTAATTAAATTGTGGGGTGGAAAGTTTGTTGGAGATTGAATAATTATATGTATATGTGGAAATATATATATAATTATTATGTTAAAGGAAACGATAATTATATTTGTTGAAATATAATTATTTAAGGAAAAAATAGTTGTGTTTTGGAGAAAGGATATTTATTAAAGGAGAAAAAGTAAAATAATTATATTTTGGGAAAATATAATTATTTGTAAAAGGATAATTAATTACTTTGGAGAAAGATAAACAATAATTAATTATTTGTAAAAGGATAATTACTTTGGAGAAAGATAAACAATAATTAATTATTTGTAAAAGGATAATTACTTTGGAGAAAGATAAACAATAATTAATTATTTGTAAAAGGATAATTACTTTGGAGAAAGGTAAACAATAATTAATTATTGTGGAAGATAATTAATTATTTTTGAGAAAGATAAATAATAATTAATTATTGTAGAAGATAATTAATTATTTTGGAAGAAAGGTAAATAATAATTAATTATTGTGGATGATAATTAATTATTCTGCAGAAAGATAAATCTTGATTATGGAGTGAAGTTGTTATGGTTGGTTTAAGATAATTCATGTTGGAAGTTATAAGTGATTTATTAGAAAAGATTTGATTGATTAAATTAATTGAGGACTTAAGTTAATTTGAGATTTTGGAGGGAAAAGTTAGTTTTGGTGGAATTGTAATTAATTGAGTATATATATATGGATATATATATTTAATTAATAATTTGGAAAAGTGTAGTTAATTATATTATGGAATATAATTATATTTATTTGGAAAAGAAAATAATTCATGAAGAGAGAGATGGTTGATTTGATTGGACGAAAAAGATATATATTTATTTATAAGAGAGAATAATGGTTTAAATAAATATATATTTATTGTAGATTTTGGTGAGAGAAAAATAGTAATAATAAAGAAGTATTATTATTATTACTAATGGTTATAAATGCCTAAGATTAAGACATTTATTTAGGAAAGATAATGGGAATAAAGATATATGTATATTTTTTTGGTATTATATATATATATATATATATATATATATATATATATATCCTAAAAGGAAAAGGAAATAATAATTATTATTATTATTGTTATTATGTGAGTCTATAAATAGCATTAGAATGCTTAAGATGGAAATAAAGGAAAAAGAAAAAGGTTCTTTATCTTCTTCTCTAAGATAACCCTCTGTTGTCGCCGCCTCAGTTAAAGTTAAGATTGGTCTCTTTGGAAGCTTGAGGATTTAAAGTGATGAATTTTTCATCAAGGATAAGAGGATTTTCCAACCTCCATCTGAGTAACCTTGGTAAGCTAATGAAATTAAATTAATATTTTATTAATTTAATTTTGGATCTATTTGAGGTTTCTTTAAAGGTTCAATTGGCTAAACTTTTTAAGATCTAAATCTTGGATTTTTCCCAATCAAGGTTGAATTGGTTTCAACCCAATTTTTAGAAAGTTAATTTGGGAGAATTTTTGGGTGTTAGTCAATTGCCAATTTCATTTAATTAAGATACTAAGTGTTCCTTTTATGATTAGGATCAAGTTAATTGGAGAATTTTACTGTCAACTAGGGAGTACCTTTGTTTGGCTAAAATCTCCAGGTAAGAGATTCTCCTACTAGACCTTCGAACTGAATTCAAGAGACCGCATGTAATTATGATTATGCATTGATGGTAGCTAAAATGCATAATTCGATGATAATGATTATACTGAGATTATGATGATAGTTGATGTTGATGACGATGACTGAGATTATTATGTTGATGATTGATGATGATGACTGATGTTATGTTAATGACCGGTAGTATGTTGTTGATGACTGTTGATGATTGTTAATGCATGATATATTAATCACATGATTAAGGACGTTAAGATTAATACTCATGCCATGTTATGATGTTATGTTATGCTACATGCTATGGATAGGGTGTTCTGTTAACTTTGTCTATTAGAGTCGTACCTGCATGGGTGTCCTTCGGGATCACCACCTATTTAGGACTGTGTGGTCCGACGGGACGCCAGTCTAGCATGGATATAGATATGATTCGAGTGATTCGACGGGGTCCTCGCATCCCGATTGTCTTAGTGTTACCCCCGGGTTCACTATAGACCAGCATGTCCTAGGTGCTCCCTCGGGACACCGAAGACCAGATTTTCGTTCCTACGGGAGCGCATGTTGCACGTGTTCGGGAACGTGCCAGAGATTGGGTACCATTTTCAGGACTCTAATGGGAAGTTAACAGACACCTAGCGGGACTAGTAGTAGGTCCCTTACTGAGTATATGTTTATACTCACTCTTTCTATGTTTAACATTTCAGGCGAAGGTAAAGGTAGAGGAAAGCTGGCGAGCGACAGAGAAGGATCCGTGACATGCCATATGGGGACTCAGTTTTGCTTCCGCGTCTATGTTTCAATGTTTTAATATTCCATTTTTAATGAAAATTTATTCTTCCCTCGTTTCAAAAAAAGTGTCTCTTGTCATCGTTCCGTTTTAGTAACGACCTCAGCTTAGTATAAAGAGTTGGGTCGTTACACTTACTGCCTGTGTAACAAAATGAAAAGGCCAATGAAGGTGGCCAGTTTTTTTAAATATTCCAAACTTTCCCTTCCTTTTCATCATCTTTCTTTTCTTCCTCTTCTGTAATTTTTTTTTTCATCTATCTCTTCTCTTCCTCTTTTTTTTTTTAAACTTTTATTTGGTTCAAGATCGTGTACCAAATATAAAAATCTATTTTTTTTTCAAACTGTTATTTGGTTGTTCAACATCATGTACTAAATTTAAAAGATCTTGAAAAAACCGTGTTGCTAAGATTTTGTTAGCCAAATCTAAACCATCGTGTATAAAAACCAGCCAAATCTAAATGATCGTGTACCAAAGAATTTTAAAAATTCATTTAGATTTGGGTAGCCAAATATAAACGATCGTGTAACCAATTCTAAACGATCGTGTACCAAAAGAATCTTGAAAAAATCGTTAAGCTAAATCTAAATGATAGTGTAGCCAAATCTAAATGATCATGTAACAAAGAATCTTGAAAACAAAATTGTTTAGATTTGGCTACCCAAATTTAAACGATTAAATCTAAAGAATCGTGTACCAAAATCTAAACGATCGTGTAACCAAATTAAATGATCGTGTATAAAGAATCTTGAAAAAAAATGGGAAATTGCCAAAAATAGGTTAAAAAAAGAGATTTAAATGAATTTTGGGACAAGTTTTCAAAAGAAAGACTTTTAGGACAATTTGGGTGTGAATAGACAAAAATGCCCTTCCTTTCCTTTCCCTCTTCCACGTTGCTTTCCCTTCTCTGATTCGTTCTCTTTCGCGTATAGTTCCGTTTCCCTTCTCTTTTCTTTCGTGTAGAACACTTGAACCTACTCCGGCCATCGTCAGTTGTTCATCGTCACTTGCCCATCGTCGCTTGCCCATCGTCGTTTGCCCTTCGTCGCTTGCCCTTCGTCGCTTGCCCTTCGTCGGTCGTTGTCCAGTGCATTTCGTCGCTCCTATTCGGACCATTCAATCAACTTCGAGCGTCTTATTTAGGTGAGTTTCATGTATAACCGATTTTCAATTTATCTGCTGTAAAAATGTTTGTTAGGGTATTTGGTGCTATTTTCATCCGTAATTGTCTGGTTTTTGGAATTGGACTTATTTGCCGTAAATTAGTTTAGTCAAATTTTGGTTTTAGGTTCTTAGAAAGTTCAATGTTCAATGGCTAGTGAAAAATGAATTGAACTAGAGGATGAGGATTTAGTTGGATCAAATAGAGGAGGAGTAAGCAATAGGAATAGAAGGAATTAAGGTTTTTTTTTTTTTATCTCGCATTTTTTTTTTTATCTCGCACTTATCTCGCACGTATCTCGCACGTTCCAAACTTTCACTATTTATTTCAAAATCAACTTGGTACACCTCCTAATCCATTTAGAGCTATTCTTTGCATGTTTAGTAACTCTCTTAGGCCCTCATGCTTTATCTCGCACGTATCTCGCACGTATCTCGCACACATCTCGCACGTTCCGAACTTTCACTATTTATTTCAAAATCAACTTGGTACACCTCCTAATCCATTTAGAGCTATTCTTTGCATGTTTAGTAACTCTCTTAGGCCCTCATGCTTTATCTCGCACGTATCTCGCACACATCTCGCACGTATCTCGCACACATCTCGCACACATCTCGCACGTTCCAAACTTCCACTATTTATTTCAAAATCAAATTGGTACACCTCCTAATTCATTTCTTTACATCTTGCACGCATTTTGTAGGTTCTTAAGTTCAAATCAATTTTTTAAGATACAAAAGTACTTAAGGTAGTTTAAGGATGGCACATGTTCGGATTTTAGTGCGTCACGGTGGTGAATGGGATGAGGGACGAAGAAAATATGAAGGAGGAGTGTTAAAAGGCATTGTTGTCCCTAAAGAAATAACACACAAAGATTTACAGTCTGAACTATATGACCTTGCAGAAGTTGACCCTACAAAGTTTGACATAAAGATAAGATGTATATATGAGATCAAAGGGGAAAAGGAAGCTCCTCCATTTGAGTTAAGCAATGACCGTGATTTGAAGTTTTATATTCTTAGTGAAAATCCATTGGAGGTCCCCCTATACCTATCGTTTGAGCCTACAAGCAATCGAAGCATGAAAGTGTTAAACAAAGATTACAATTCAGTATCTGGGAGCAACCAAGTTCAAAATTTAAACCCTCATCCTCCTCCAATTGGAATGGATAGATTAGATGAGAATGAAGTTGATATTGGTGAAGTCGAGGGTGGCTTGTGTCATAACATGATAGGGACCAATTCGGCTATATGGGAATCATATGAGTCATATCATTCAAT
Organism: Cucumis melo; assembly: GCF_025177605.1. Classification (NCBI taxonomy): domain Eukaryota; kingdom Viridiplantae; phylum Streptophyta; class Magnoliopsida; order Cucurbitales; family Cucurbitaceae; genus Cucumis; species Cucumis melo. The sequence goes on from NC_066864.1 coordinate 29,680,401, forward strand.
AGATGATACTTTTACATTGGAGTCAGTTGAGATGTACAATGAATTGTTTGACATCCCAGAACAAAGAGATGCTCCTACAAAAGATTGCAAAGGAAAAGGTAAAGTTGACTACAGGTCCTCTAGTCGGAAGTTGAAGACAAAAGGAAGTGGCTGGTCGGAAGAAAGCTCTACAAGTGAAGAGTTGGATGTAGGACAAATATTTTTTTGCAAGAGAGATTTGTCAATGAGATTAAGTGTGTTGGCAATGAAAAAAAATTTTCAGTTTGTAGTAAAAAAGTCTACAAAAGAGGTTCTTTTCGTTAGATGCATCGACAACAAGTGTGGTTGGAGATTGCGAGCGGTTAGACTGAAGGATTCAAATATATTCAAGATTAAAAAGTATGTGAAAGTTCATTCATGTTCTCTTGAGTTTTTGAATCGTGACCATAGGCAAGCAAAATCTTGGGTTGTTGGAGAATTAATCAAGTCCAAATTCAAGGGGCCCGGTCGCATATACAAACCACGTGATATCATAGAAGACATGAGGCAAGACTATGGCATAAATATGAGTTATGAGAAAGCATGGCGTGCCAGAGAAAATGCATATGAACGAGTGCGAGGGTCTCCTGAAGAGTCATATAATCTTTTGCGTAGATATGGTGAAGCACTCAAATTTACAAATTCAGGTACAATATTTCACATGGAACTCGAAGATGATCGTTTCTTTAAATATCTTTTTATGGCTGTTGGTGCATGTGTTAGAGGATTCTTAAATTGCATTAGACCGGTCATAGTCATGGACGGAACATTTCTTAAGAACAAATATCGGGGTCAGTTGATAGTGGCCGTTTGTTTAGATGGTAACAATCAGATCTATCCTCTAGCCTTTGGAGTAGTTGATAGAGAAACAGATGACTCAATACAGTGGTTCTTAGAAAAATTGAAAGGTGCAATAGGGGAGGTGCCTAATCTAGGCTTTGTGACAGATCGGAAAACATGCTTCGCCAAGGGTATTTCATCAGTTTTCCCATCTGCATTCCACGGCCTTTGTGTCCAACATTTGAGTCAAAATTTGCATGATAAATATAAGAATGACACGGTTGCTACTTTGTTTTATAATGCATCGAGAACATATCGTGAATCAACGTTTGTTGAAGCGTGGAGACATCTTCTTTCATTTCCTAATGGTTCAGGGAAATATTTAAATGATGTTGGAATAGCACGATGGTCTCGTGTTCACTGCCCAGGAAGACGGTATAACATGATGACAACAAATATAGCGGAGTCCATGAATTCTATACTGAAAGAACCTAGAGATTTGCCTATTGCTTCATTCCTTGAAAATGTTCGAGCTTTGCTACAACGTTGGTTTTGGGAGCGTCGAGAAGAAGGCATTAAAGTGACGTCTACATTGACCAAATGGGCAGAGTTAGTTATTCAAAAGAAACAAGAAGGAGCTTTGACAATGAAGGTCAACCCAATTGACTGTTACCAATTTCATGTCAAAGATTTAGATAAGGAGGAGGTCGTAAACCTTCAGACTAAAGAATGCACTTGCAAGGAGTTTCAAGCTGAGCAACTACCATGCTCACATGCCATTGCTGCAGCACGGGTTCGTAATATAAATGTTTATAGTTTATGTGCTAATTATTACACTAATGAATGTTTGTTGGCTGCATATGCGGAGGCCGTCTACCCAGTTGGGAATCAGTCAGATTGGAAGACAAGCGAAGACTACGTACATATGACTGTTTTACCTTCAAAAGTAGTCAAAAGAGTTGGTCGACCGAAGAAAAAGAGGATTCCAAGTGTTGGTGAAGCTCCGAAATTGCATAAGTGTGGTCGGTGTAAACAAATAGGTCACAACAGATTAACGTGTACCAATCCAATTTCATATACCGACAAGTCGAGCATACAAGATTAGAAATTTCCCTACCAATGTACCAAGTATTACACTAATTAATGAATGTTTGTTAATGATGTGTTTTCTTAATGATTTGTCCCAACATTCTTACTTTCTGTGCGTCCAAATGGATGAAGAAGACGAAAATAACGATTGACTTATTCATTTAAGAACACAAACACTGGTTTTATGATCGTTTAAAAATAACTAAATGTTCGTTTAAAAATATGTAAACGATCGTTTAAAAATAACTAAACGATCGGTTAAGAACAACCAAACGATCGTTTGAAAACAACTAAACGATAGTTTAAAACAAAACTAAACGATCGGTGAAACAAAACTAAACGATTGGTCAAACAAAACTAAACGATCGTTTAAAACAACCAATCGATACCTTGAAATTAACTAAACGATCAGTTAAACAAAACTAAACGATTGGTCGAACAAAACTAAACGATCGTTTAAAACAACCAATCGATCGTTTGAAATTAACTAAACGATCGACTATAAAAAACTAAACGATCGTTTACATAAACTAAACGATCTTTTGAAACAACGAAAGACACCCGCGAATTGTTTACAACCGCGATTCAACATTTCAAAAAAAGTATGCGAATTTACAATATTGCCCCTTTGGTAAAAACGACCGATATATATATACGTTCCGCCTTCTCACTTTTCGTTTTTCGTCACTACGCAATACACAACCGCACTGATCACACCTTCGTTTTCTCTCAGTCCATTGTTCTCTCAGACCATTTTTGTCTCAGTCCATAGTTTTCGTCAACGTTAAAAGGTATTTTCCCGAACTTTTCCTACTATAACGTTACACTTTTCCTTTGTTTATATTTCAAACGTTTCAACTTCTGTCTTCAAAAACTATCACTGTGTTCTTATATTATTATTGTGAAGCGTTTAGGGTTTCGGGTTCGACTTCTGTCTTCAATATATTATATTCATTTCAGGATGGCTGTACCTAGCGAAAAGTATTTCCCTGCCACTGTGTCATGCCAAGTGCACAAGATTGGCAGTCTTATTAAGGATAAACTGACCAAGGACCAGCTGCAAATGTTCGAAAAAACAATTTTTGGTCCATTGCTGAATGTGAACATGGTATTCAACGGCCAGTTGATCCATCATTTCTTGCTGAGGCAGATACCTGAAGACGGTAACGCAGATGGAATCTGTTTCTCGGTTTTAGGGAAGAACGTCCGTTTTACCCAAAAGGAATTCAACATCATAACTGGATTGTGGCCAACAAACAATCCATTGGAGAAAGATTGCGATAGCAAGCGACTGCAAAGTCTTCTATTCGGATCAGAAAATAAGAAAGTAATAACATGCTTGGAAATTGAGGAAATTTTCAAGAATTTTGAGTTTACAAATGATGACGATGCTGTGAAGGTCGCCTTGGCCGTCTTTATAGAAACTGTGATGGTCGGGAAGGATAAGAAAACACAGTTTGACATGGACATTTTGGGAAGAGTTGATGATGAAGAAGCATTTAAAAGCTTCGATTGGTCAACTTTCTTCTACACTCGTCTGCTCAACAGTTTAAAGACAAGTCTCCAAGGCAAAAAAGAAGCATACGAGCTGAAGAAGACACGAAGTTCCAAAGCAGTGTCATACTATAACATCAAAGGCTACGTCCTTGCTTTTCAGGTGATTTTTATTTCTTCATACACTTTAAGTAAATGCCAATTGAACATCAAAGTTTAACATATTTGTTTAAATGTTGTAGGTGTGGGCTTATGAAGTACTCTCAACCGCAAATGAGCACCTGGCCACAAGAAACAGTAAGGGATTAATCCCAAGGATATTGAGATGGAATTGTACACAAGCTCCATCTTACAAAATGCTGCAGAATAACATATTCGACAACAAAAATGTAAGTAAAACCTGTCAGTCATCGTTTAATATAATTACACAATCCAATAATACAATTACATTGCAGACTGTTGTTCAACCTAAACTCAAGATGTCAACCCAAGAGAAGGCTTTCATGGAGAGTCGAATTCGAGGGGATGATAACATGCAAATGGAGGAGGATGAATCCATTGGAGCAATGAACAACAAATCATTGGAGCAATCAGACTCATCTCCACAAAGAGAACAACTCTCACCCCAAAGGGAACAAAGTCAAACAGTGGCTGAGGAGTCTGAAATGCATCCAATCACCAAGAAGAAACATTTCAGATCAAAGAAGTCCAATGACAAAGAAGAACGAAGTCATTCAAAATCCTACAAGAAACTGAAGAAGGAAATAAAAGAAGTTCGTAAGGATTTATCCACACTGACTTCTATAGTCTGTAGGATGGATGACACAATCACAAAGCAGTCATTGGAGCTGTATGAAATGAAGCAGATGCTGGAGAGATTGGTCCAGGTAAAATTTGTTTTCATCATACATTAGATAAACGATCGTATAACTTTGATAGACGATCGTTTATCAAAGTTACTCGATCGTTTAACTTCGATAGACGATCGTTTATCAAAGTTACGCGATCGTTTACTTTTATATACACGATGGTTTAACAATACATTATTTTTTTAATTTTATGTTCGTTTTTATTTGTTTGTTAGAATCAAACTGAAAATCAAGGGAATGATCATACTGATCAGAATGACAATGAGTATGTTGTTCAAGAACAACATACTCAACAACAACCTACTGAAGAACAACATACTGAACGTCAAGAGGAAACCCAAAGGTTAACATTTCATTCATTGTTTACTAGTTTATAAATACCTAACAATTGTATTTTTTTTTCTTATTCTCATGTTTCTTCTCATTTTGTTTAGGGAACATGAAGAGGAACGTGGTAGTGATATAAGCATAGACGGTAGGGATGCAGACTTGCTAATGACTATAAGAGATATATCGGATAGTCTAAGTCATCAAATTCAGAAAGAATCAGACCTGCCACAGATGATTACTACCCTTCCATATGTGAGCCAACCTCTTGCACTTTGTGAATTGGCTCCAATGGATCAAACTGTACAAATTGTAAATGAAGAATCTCAACTGGTATGTATACACAACAAATTTGTAGTCGTTTGAATGAATAGTTTGTTACTTGTTTAATACGATTACATTGCAGGAAACAACAAAAAAACAGGTTGAGATGAAAAAAAATGATGAAGCAGTTACTTTGGTTGAAAAAGAACCAGTAACTGTGCCTGATAAAGATGTGGAAGAAAAACCAATAAAGAGAAGAAAGCTATGTAAAATAGCAAATAAAGAGGTGCAACATGAAGATGAACAAGGTAATCCACCCACAACATCTGCTCAGATCATATCAGTATCTACAACACCTGTCCCAGATGTGGAAATCAGAGAAGTAGATCCATATAATCCGATGTGGAAAGTGGATCCAAAATTATGGAAGGAATACTTGCAATGGAAAAAATCAAGAAAAACAACCCATGAAGAAAGGAAAGTAGTCTCCACAACCAGAAAGAAAGACTTTTTCAGACAGCTTGAAGAAAACACATGGGTACATGGAGACGTAAGTACTCTTCCCAAACGATCGCTTATATTTGATATACGATCGCTTCTATTAACTAAACGATCGCTTCTATTAACTAAACGATCGTTAAGTTAATATTACACGATCGCTTACTACGTAAACGATCACATGTACATTTCTTATGCGATCGCTTATCCTCTCCTTTCATTCATTAAACGATCGTTTATTTTTTCTTTGTAGACATTGGATCTGCTATTCGCCCACTTGCAGAATAAAATGTTGCATCTCAAGCACCATTGCAAGCGTTCTTTTAGAATATTACATTCCTCTTTTCTGGTAAGTTGTTATTCTTTAATTTTTTTTTTTGTATACAAGTTAAACTGCATCATTATATTCTGATTAAATTTTGACTTGTTCTTGAAGACTGGAATCAATAAACCAGACTGCATTGTTTGGAACCACATTTTTGATACTCATCTGGTGACACCAGATAATAAGAAAGCTGAATGGACAGACCCAACAGCACACCTAAGTATATGGACAGAAAAAGATGTCGAATACTATTTCAACACTGCTGTTGGTGATTACAACGACATACCAGGGTGGGGAGATGTCAACTACGTGATTACCTGCATCAACATAAAAGAACACTGGTTGGCTATTGCAGCTGATATGAGAAAATGCAGGATCTACGTGTTCGACTCAATGCCAAATTATGTTGAGCAGAAACTTGTTGATGAAGCTCTTCAAATGCCTGCACGATGCATTGCCTCACTCGCGATTGCAATTGGAGTCAACCTCCATTCAGATCGTTTCACATATGGCCCTTGGCCAATACGCAGATCGAAGGCCACATTACAGAAAGGGCGTTCATTGGATTGTGGAATTTTCTGTACCAAATTTGTTGAATGCCTTGTAACTGCTAGTGACCTTGGTTGTCTAACTGTGCCAAACATGAAACTGTTTAGACAACAATATGTGCTGGAACTTTGGGCCAATAAATACTTTTGTTAATATTTGTATTCGTTTATATAATTTTTTTATGTAATTTTTATAGAGAGAATAACATATTATAATTTTAAACTTTGTTATAAAATAAATACTTTGTGATATTTTCAATTAAACGCGACCAAAATTGAGAAAGAATATTTGAGTTAATATTTGTATTCGTTTAGATACATATCACAAAATATTCGTGTAGAGAAATACTCATCGCGCACATATGTATAAACGATCTTCTTAATAAACGATGTCTAAACGATCTTCTTAATAAATGTCAAAATATTAAGCGATCGTTTAGTAAAGTCTAAACGATCGTTTGGTAAAGTCTAAACGATCGTTCGGTAAGTGTAAACGATCTTCTTAATAAACGATGTCTAAACGATCTTCTTAATAAACGTCAAAATATTAAGCGATCGTTTAGTAAAGTCTAAACGATCGTTTGGTAAAGTCTAAACGATCGTTTGGTACAGTCTAAACGATCGTTTGGTAAAGTCTAAACGATATTCTTAAAATCATAAAAAAATTCAGCGATCGTTTAGCTACAAGTAGTTTTGCAACATAGAGAATAATCGATACTACTAATTGAAATGCAACATACACAATAATAGAACAGCCAATTGATACTTGTGATTTATGTTAATATTTCAATACATAGGAGTGTTGGTTGGTCCATACTTGAAATGCTAATTGTTTTCTAAAGTATGACATGTTTTCTTGACATAATGTATCTAAACCAACACCAGCAGCTATGTACTCAAAATACTTAATTGCGAATACGCCACAATCACAATTATTTCGTTGAAGTGGAATTGGGTCAACAATGACAACTGGCCAAGGTTCCTTGTATGTCGATGATCTACCTCTCCTATCAAAGAAGCCAGTACTATCTAACAACTTTGGCACCAACTGTCGAATGGGCAGTAATATGTTTGTCATCTCTTCGGCAGTTGTAAGTGACGGAAGCGAATCCCATACCTTCACTTGACAACTTACCAAATCCAAGCATAATAGAACCCAATGGTTGCCATGGACATTGAATGGAGAGTAAACGTAATCAACACTTGCCCAAGGATCTTGGAAGTCCACTTTTGACCCGACAACATAGTCAACCAACCTATACTCTTCGTCCCAGTCAAACGGGCGATTCTCTTTAATACATTCTTTGTATAGGGGCCACTTCGAAACTAAAATGCGCTGCAAAGAAAAACATACAAACGCAAATATCAGACCGAAAGACAAATATCAAACGCAAATACATACATAAAGTAACGAGACGATTACAAACCATAAAGATTGTGTCCGCAGTTGTGAAGTTCTGAGAAGAAGGTATCCCGGCTGCCTTAATCTTCAAGCGAATGAAAAGAAAAAGTGCATCCAAATGCTAATACAAACAAAAGTAAGCAGTAAATGTATAGAACCATAACAATGATAAAATTATAATTGCATAAATGATAAGATAATCCCATACCTCATCCGACAACCACCGGCGACACATAAACAAGTCTCTGAAAAAAGCCTTCGATTTTTTCCCATGAAAGGTTTCACGCAGCTCATCGTCTGTACGCTTGTCTGTAATCCACGCTCGAAGTCTATCTAAATGGACGTCAAGTATTTTGTGCATAGGATCATAAACAATTGCTTCAGACTCAGAGGTGCTGGTGGTTGATGTCAGAGACCGTTTAGGTAGAGTTGTGAATGGGGTTGATAGGTAAACACTTGCACGCTTCCTACGGGCGGGCCGAACGTGTGGTCGTTGAGTGAGAAATGGTTCTATCTCTATGACGTCCTCATCGTCAACGACATCTATTGGCTCCTCTAAACCAATATCAACCTTCTTCTCCAACACATCTTCGTCACCCTATGGAAGCTCATAATGCATTAGTGTATATAATGATAGAAATTAAACATCAATATTAGCATGAACATGGAACCAAACCTTCTTTTTAACTTCAATGTGTTCATCCTCCAAGCCTTCGGACACCTTGTGGTCCCCTTCGTCACCCTATGGAACCTCAAAATGAATTAGCGAGAACATGGTTACCAAATATGAAACAACTAACGTGAATACACTTAACAGTTTCATTCCTAACCTTTCTTTGAAGTCCAATGTGCTTCAATATGGTTGACATCAGGCCCTTCAATTCGTCAATATCGGATTTTATAGTATTAAGTTGGCCTTCAACAACCGCTACTCGATCTTGGAGATTTCGAATAGCCTTTTTCATCTTAATCTTGGACTTCTGTTTCTTACTCTTTTTCAACTCATCTTCATCGTTAACAACTTCTCGTACTCTTTTTGAACCACCATTCTTCGACTGAATAATGGTAGATGAGCGGAAGTTTTCAAAAAGTTCACCTGAAGCAATTTTCAATTGCTCCTCTTCAGGTGTCATCTCAATGACCGCCTTAATTATAAACTGCAAATAGAAAAAGGCAAATGTATTTAGGACAAAGAAATAAGCACAAAATCACGCGATCCTTAAGTAAGTTACTATTGCTTGCTACTTACCATTGGCGAGTCAAACACCTGGCTTATAGTTTGGGACTTTGGTGATTGTTGGCACACCCACCTCAGCATTCGTGGTATGGCATGATCGTTTACTTTATCTACACCACATCCAATGATGGTTGGTATAGACTCATATGCCCAAACCTATTCCACATTTGACAAACAAGTTTAGAAAGTGCCACAAGATATATATAGATATATAAACAAGTGGTTATACAATCGTTTGAAAACAACTATACGATCATTTAACATAACTAAACGATCGTTAAAAAGAACTAAACGATCGTTTAAATAACTAAACGATCGTTTAAAATAACTAAACGATCGTTTAAAATAACTAAACGATCGTTTCAAATAACTAAACGATCTTTTTAAAGTTTTGAAGTAAGAAGTAAGAAGTCAAATACCTGTAATGCATGCGGAAATCCATTGATAGTATATTTTTTTGTCTGTGTTGATTTCTTCTTTCCCTTGGCATATTGCTTGTCCAAGGCTCTTTTCAATGCACTTAGCGTGCGTACAAAAACAATCCGACCCCAATCATAATTATTAAATGAATTCCAATCATCAGCAATCTTCAAAAAACCAATGTCCACTTTGGTTCGCCTATCTTTTCCCAACAAAGATATCTCTATAAAGTAGACTAAAGCTAATTTGACGATATCATCGTCATCACCCTCGTATTCCAAAAATATATCTTCTAAGTCGCTAACGTAAACACAGTCCTTGTCTTTGAAAAACTTCTCCAACAGTCGACTGTTCCCACCCAACTGAATATAGTCCTCTTTAGGACCCCATAGTCCAGTTACGATGTTAAACTCTCTCCTACCGAAAGTACAAACAACGCCCCCTAGTAGGAAACTTATAGAATCCTTTCCTTCATCTTCCACCTCCCTTAACAGTAAGTAGTGGATGAGTGGCCCATTGAAGACAATATTTAGGTCCAAAAAGTGCCCAAACTTTGTTTTCCTAAATAAGGCTAATTGATCGGGTTTGAGTTTGGCCTTAATATTATGTGTTGTCTTTTCCAAATGAGACAAACAGCTTACTAGGGAATAAAAATGATGGGAAGGATTAATCTTGTAGAAGGGTCCGTCGGTCGATGTTGAAGTCGATGTCATGATTCAAGCCAAGAAAAAGCAAATATATTGAAAATGGGTTACAGATAAAACTCACTGAAATAAGAGAACACGCTCAAAGTTGATTCTTAGGTTCGAAAAGGAGAAGCGACGAAATGCACTGGAGGACCGACGACAGACGAACAGTCGGAGTATCTTCGAAGAGCAGAGCGGGAAATTTGAAAAGCCAAAGAAAGGAGATGTTTTTTTTTTTTTACTTCAGGTGTTCTATGCGAAAGAGAAGGGAAAGCGAACGTGGGTAGGCGAAACAATCAATAGAGAGCGATAGAAATTTAATGAAGGGCATTTTTGTCTATTCACACCCAAATTGTCCTAAAAGTCTTTCTTTTGAAAACTTGTCCCAAAATTCATTTAAATCTCTTTTTTTAACCTATTTTTGGCAATTTCCCAAAAAAAAATCGTTTAGATTTGGCTACCCAAATCTAAACTATTAAATCTACATGATCGTGTAGCAAACAATAGCCAAATCTAAACGATCGTGTACCAAATATATTATGCACGTTGTTGATAGCATTGTTGACGGGGGTATTTTTGGTATTTTTCATTGTGGGACTATGAGCTTTTTCTGTGTTCAAAATTGTTCTATACTGTAAATATTTTATCGCTTTGTTATATTTTTGAAAATAGCTCTTATTATTTCATTTTCCTTATTACTTATAAAATAAAATCCAACTTTTCTCTTCCCTCGTTTCTATCAAATCAACTCTTTTTCTCTTCCCCAAAAATGATTATCCTCCAATAAATACTTTGAGCTATATTAATTATGTATAAATATATAATTAATAATATTTCCACCAAAATTTTCCATCTTTACTTTAATTAAATATACATCAAGAATATATTTAATTAATTCCAAATTCAACCAAACTAAAATAACTTCAAATTTATTAGGGGTTTTTCATAATAAAAAACATTGTCAAACTATTTACATTTCATAGAACAAAACCACTAAAGACATAATTCATTAAGCTTGATTTTTTTATGCAGTGTAAATATTCTATCTACCTGGGATATAAGATGATAGATCTCTCTCATTGTCCCTCATTAAAAAAAATCAACAAAACTCAGCAAAATTAAGCAAATAGATTTACATTAGAGTTTAGGCATGATATTTTCTAATGTATATTTTGTTCTTGAGTTGTAAATATTTTTAATGGTATCATCAATTTTAAGCAAAAAAACTATTACGTACTATGTCACCATCTATTTCAAATAGACTATGATAGTATTCTACCTTTGTCTATCTCATATAGACATTCATAGTTGTCTATGTCTATCTAGGATAAATAGAGATAGAGATTTACCACTTTCTATCTCTATCTATTTGGAATATAAAATGATAGATCACTATGATTGTCCAAGATAAAAAAAAAATCAGCAAAACTCATAAGAATTAAACAAAAAATAGCAAACCAAATAACCAAACATCTTAAGCAATGCACAATTGTTAACTTTATAAATTTAAAAGGCAAGTTGATTGTCTATAAACTATATAAATTAGAAAATGAAGAAATGTTCGATTTGAAACTTTACAAACTTGAAGCTTTACAAACTCTATAAAGTAATTCTGCAATCAAGATGTAACGCCCCAACAAATTTGATTTCTCATTTATTATTAATGTTAAGTGTGGTTATGGAAAATTCAAATTTTGAGGAACTTTGTCATTTTGATTTGTGATTAATTAAGGGTTGGAGTTATTTTATTTTATTTTATTTTGGTTGGTTTTTAATTGTTTTATTTGGAAATAATTTGGTAAAGTTTTGGTTGTTAATTAAATGTTGGTTGGTTAAGGGAGAGATGTGAGGACCTAATTGAGGAAAAGAAGGAAAGAAATTTTCAAAAAAAGAAGAAGGAAAAGAAAAGGGAATTTTGGTGAGATTTAGGGAAAGAGAGAGAAGATAGAGTAAATGGATTTAAATAAGTATTGGGACCCGTGTACCAAAAAGGTAAAAAGTTATTTTTGGAAAAGAAAAGAGAGAGCAACTAAAGATTATTTTTGAAACCCTAGCCGCCAACCTCAGCCTCGCCGTGCCGCCACCTTCGCCGCCGGTTTCAAGCCAAAACGTTCGGGAGCCAGCCGCAATCTCAAGCCGAAACCCCATCTGCAAGTCGTCGTCGATCTGCCAAAGCTTAGTTGTCGCCCGAAGTCGAATCACCCGCGTCACCCTTCGCGACCCACAGCCGAACCGTTCGCAGCCGCCTGCCGTCGCGTGAAGCTTCGTCCCGCCGTGTCGCCGAGCAGCAACGGTCGTCGGTCGTCAGCCAAACGCCTCTAACCGTCAAAGCCCGAACCTGCATTTCGGCTGTCACCCGAACCCGAAGCCGAACCCGCGTTTCGTTCGTTGCCCGAACCCGAAGCCGACCCGCATTCGCTCGCTCGCCCGCACACCGCTCCGCGCCCGCGCGCCCGCCCCGAGTCACAAGCCGAGCCCGCGCGTGCCCAACCCACGCCGTGAGTCGCGCCTGTCTGCGCCACGAGCCGAGCCGATCTCCAGCCTTCAAGCAGAGCTGGTTCCTGCTCGTCTAGCCGAGCTGATCCGCCTGCCCTTGAGCCGTCAGTCTGCTCCGGTTCCTTTCCACCTACTTTGGTGAGTCAAAAGTGTTTCTCACACCTAGCCAAGATTTGAAACTTTAATCTAAATAATTTTATTTGGACTAAATTAAAGTATTCCTTTAAGGAACGTCATGGACCAATTTACTTGGAGCGTTGGATTTCTTCAGCAAGGGCAAGCACTGCAACCTCGATCGTAGGTAAGTCGCCTCCAGTAAGTCTTGGACCCAATTTTCCCTTGAGGGCAAATTACTAAATTGTGAACTTTTGACCCTTTAGGACTTGCGCCGCTTGGGAAAACGTGTTGTCACTGTTAGGACTCGTCGAGCAAATCTCCAGGTAAGAGATTTCTACTACTAGCTCTGTGAATAGAACCATGAGACCACTTACACCTCCAGTTACGCATGTTAAGGACTAGACTGCATAACACATGTAATTAATGAGAGCGTGATGTGATTAATGATGTGGTTACATGATGGTATGATATTGCGATGATGTGACTTGTGGTAATTGTATGTTGGATATTGTGATGGTTTGTGAACTGGCGATTAGACTGGTTTGATTACACGATGATGTTGTGTGCATATATGTTATGGTTAGGGTACTTGTTAGCTTAGCCTATTAGAGTCGTACCTGCATGGGTGTCCTTCGGGATCACCACCTATTTAGGACTGTGTGGTCCGACGGGACGCCAGTCTAGCATGGATATAGATATGATTCGAGTGATCCGACGAGATCCTCGCATCCCGACTGTCTTAGTGTTACCCCCGGGTTCACTACAGACCAGCATGTCCTAGGTGCTCCCCCGGGACACCGAAGACCAGATTTTTGTTCCTACGGGAGCGCATGTTGCACGTGTTCGGGAACGTGTCGGAGATTAGGTACCAGTTACAGGACTCTAATAGGAAGCTAACAGGCACCTAGTGGGACTAGTAGTGGGTCCCTTACTGAGTATTTTATACTCACTCTCTCCATGTCATGTTTTTCAGGTAGAGGCCGAGGTAGGGGCAAAGGCAAGCTGGCGAGCGACCAAAAGTGACCGTGGCGAGCCATAGGTATTTCTGCTTTCGTTTACACCTATTTTGACGTTTAGTACTTGAGTTTTATTTTCTTCACTATTTACTATTTCATTTCTTTAAAAGTAGATAGGGCCCGAGTAGGATTTTAACATTATTTACATATTCCATATTATCCTGATTTGATTTTCATAAATAAAATTCTGAAGTTTGATTCGTTTTAACTAAACTTTATGGCTTAAATCATGTGTTTTACCTTTAGTAATAACTTCGGCTCAGTATAAGGAGTTGGGTTGTTACACAAGATTTAGACTTGGGTTGAGATTAAGTTTGAGAAATGTCCAAGTCAAAGCTTAAAGTAGTTTCATGCATAATATTCATATACTCTTGAGTTGAAGTTTTTTCTTCCTTCTTTTGAGGTTTCTTTCTTTATGGTTTCTTTTTTGGAGTAACTTTTAAATTTCTGCTACCATATTTCAATTTCAATTCATGTCATGTTGTTTCTGTTGAAAATATGTATTTAATAATATGTTCTTTGAAATTGAAAGCAACATAGAAGCAAAGTATGATGGACAATAGACGATAAAACACTATTTATCACAGCCCCTTCATAAGGCCTCCTCATGCGACCAAATGAGGTGTGGCCACCTAGACACTCAACATCTATCTCACAGTGAGGTAATACGTTGAACACCTAGTAAGCGAAATTCTACAACTCATTTGCTCTTTAACTCATGCCATAGACTAAGTTAACTTAGGGACTCTAATCGAAGGCTATATCGCCTAAGGGTTATACCACAGGGACCAACTCCAAGATATGTCATGCAACGTATTCAAATCACTAACTCATAACACATCAAACGTTTAGACCAAAAAATTTAAGAAAGAAAGTACTTTGTTAATGTGTAAAATAATTTACAAAATGTCAACGTCAAGGTGAAACGCAAGTACCAAAACTTAAGTATGAATAACTGAATTACAAAATCCTTCCCTTTTCCTAGCCAATCTACATGCTATACCAGACTGGTAGTTACTAACAAGAAGATATGATGCAACAAGGCACAACAAGCGATCAAGACGGGAAGTCATGTTGGATGTCTTTCGCTACCTTGAGGAAGAAAAATAAAACATTTGAACGTTAGACAAAATGTCTAGTGAGTGGGGATTTCTCCCAACACATTTCATTTTAATAACTGGCTTTCATAGAAATAGCGCATAAGTCATAACCTTGAAATTCATTTCATAAGCTCAACGTGTTTTATCAGAATATACGTTTCAAAATCTAAAATTTTTTTATCGACCATCCTATGTCAAACATTTGAAATCACAATGCTTAGTTTGCAAAGATTTTCATATAAGTCATAAGGCATTAATTCACAAGTTATCACAAATATACCCACCACCTCGATTGAGATGTCATTTATGCATTCCCATCGTCGAGTTATGGTTGTGTGGAGTAATCTTATTACATCAGCAAGTATAACCACTTACCATATATGTATAGAGTATTTTCCTATACAAGATCACAAAGCAAGTATAGGATACGTTTACACCAAATCACACAACAAGTGTATGGTTCCTCATACCAAATCACAAAGCAAGTATGAGTTGTTCATTACATAGGGAACTAGAGCATTTTACAAAGCACAAATCATAATCCATTTTCAAAACGTACCATTTACAAATAAAATGACATTATTAAATAAACATCAATACTCAAAAGTTCAAATATGATTCAAAAATTGTTTTGGTTTCAAAACATTTTAAAAACCACTCACAGTCGAGATGAGATTTTGTGAGGGCCTGATCGCGTACCACTAACGCGATAAAAAATTTACTACAAGGATGCTAAATGAAGAGACTACCGATCAAAGAAATGTTCCGTGAAAGGAGTATGCATAAGGCCCTGATCGAAAGAAAGGAAGTTCGAGTAGAGAGGATCCTTGCTAGGAAGTCAATTTGGATAGGAGTATTGGAAATTCTGTGAGGGAACGTGCAAAAGGAAAGAAGTCAATGTGGAAAGAAGTGCTTAAGTCTAAGTTCCATCGTGAGAGGGCAGGCGATGCGATAAGAATAAGCTGGTGAGGAAGAAGCGTGCATTGGACGCCAAGAGTTAAGCGTTTAGCATAGTAATACAAGAAGAAGTGCCTATGCCTGAGGAATGAGGTGAGGAAGTGTCTTGCTAGGATGACTTGACTGCTCGCAGAAAGAAAGTAAATGTCTGCTACTTCCGAAGAAGATATAGGAGGGTCAGACAATTAAAGAGTTTGGCTTCCTAAGAAGATAAGGTGACATCTCGAGAGAATGTCCAATCCCTGCTGACGGATAGCCTCTATGTTGTGGTTAGGTTGGATGCATGACGCATTGAATCGATAAGGAGACACTGGTAGAGTGTTGAAGCGACCCTTGGATGTGTGAGGTCACTATAAAAAGAGACAAAGGCCAAAGAGGAAAAAAGGGAGTTCTAATCGAAAGAATTAGATTTTCAGATAAAAGTGAAGAAGGGAGATCTGAAATGCTAAACAGCTTGACGAGGGAATCGCTAGGCGAGAAGAGGCATCCAAAAACAGAGAAGGAAGGAGTTGAAGTTAAGTATGCTCGTGAGTGATAAAACAAGATTCGACGTGATTACTAACCAGTCACTTATTGCTGAATCTTTTATGTGTTTGTTTACGAATTGTGAATGAATATTGCGAGTAGTTCGTCCTAAACAGATGAGTATCTTTGTAACAATGTTTTTTAGTATCTCTCATAAGTAGAATATTTACAAATCTTCCAACAATGAAAGATAGGTCTCATGAATGACTTCTATGAATAGTTAATACTATGCTTAAGGTATCCTATTGACAATCATCTGAAAGTATTCTTTCGTGATTCTTATTGTATGATATTGTCACTACAGAAATAATATGTAAGGAAAGTAAGCTTAGAGCTAACCTTTCTATTTACTATTTGTAATGATTGTCTATTGAGAGAAGATAAGATCTGTGAGAATCCCAAGTCTAGGTGAGGGGAGAATGTAAATTCCCAAATTAAGGTAATTTATTGTTAATTATTTTAAGTTTTGAAAATTTTGGGTGTATTTTTCTTTCAATTGTTGAAATATTTGATTTGTGGAGATTGGAATTTATTAGATATTTTGGAAAATATCTAATTGTTTAAAGTTGAAATTTTGATTAAAGTTGTTTGTTTTAAGAGATTTGTATTTGGGAGAAATTTGATTAATTATATATATGATTATATAATTAATTGAAGTTGAAGTTGAAATACTTAGATTATGTAAATAATATAATTATGTAAGGATATTTATTTTGGGAAAGATAAAAGTGATTTGATTGGAGAGAGAGAAGGAGATTTGAGTTTAAAAAGTAGATTTGGTGGGTTTTAATGAAGAGAGAGAGTATGAGATTTTTGGGGAAAAGAATAAATGAAAAAAGAAAAAATAATAATAATGATTTTATATTATTATTAATTTTATTTATTTAAGGCCTTGGAATGCATGGTAGATATTCATCATCTTCTACACAAACCCTAATCTCAATTTACCATCAACTCGCTGTCCTCGCTGCCACCCATCTCCAATCATCGGTCGTCATTTGAGTTATCGTCGAGATCTGTGAGTCTTCAGCCGCAAACACCTAAGTCGTCTCTGTCCATCTCTGTCTTCGTCTTCGTTCATCTCTGTCTCTGTCCATCTTTGTCTTCGTCTCCGTCCGTCTTTGTCTCCGTTGTTCACAAATCACCGTCGCCACCATGCTTCACCACCGTCCGTCAGTCGTTCATCCGTGTCCACCCGAGCCGTACAGGTCGCCCGTAGCAATCGTGTCTTTGCATAAGCGGAGCCGCATGCCGTTCTTCGCACTGAGCCAATCCGTCCTTCCAAGCCGCTAACATTAGCCCTTCATTTGTGCCATGCGAGCCGCGTCCTACACGAGTTGTACCTGACCGAGCCATCCCTACCCAAGCCATTCTTACCCAATCGCCCCAGCGTCCACGAGCCATTTTCTGCCTTCAGTCAAGCCAGTTTGAGCTACCTAGCTTATTTTTTACCTTTTTCACCTATTTTTTTGGTATGTTGATTGGGTTTTTGGCATACCTAACAAAAATTAATTTTGGACCCTAATTAATTTAATTTTGGATTATTTAGCTAGATTTTATCTGAAAGTTTGAGCTGTGGTTTTTCCCAACCAAGGATAAGTCGAACTCGACCTCAACTTTGGGTAAGTTGAAATACTTAAACTTGTGGGTCTTTAAGTAACCATTAATTTGTTTTCTCAGTATTTTACCCTTAATGTTTAGGATTTTTCTTGAGAAGCTTGATTTTGTTGTCAGGAGGGTATTTCTGTAAATTGAGTTAATCTCTAAGTAAGAGATTCTCCTACTAGACCTACGAATTGAAGTCGGAGCTTGCATGTAACTTTTCCATTATGCACTGATGTAGCTAATATGCATAATGTGTTTATGTTTATCATGATTGCTAGTCATGGCTAGTCTAGGTTATGATGATATTTGATGATGTTGATGCTTATGCATGAAGTATTAATCTCATGATTAAGAATGTTTCGATTAATACTCATGTCATGTTTACGATGATGTTATACTATGCTACATGTAAGGGATAGGGCGTACTGTTAACTTTTTCTATTAGAGTCGTGCCCACATGGGTGTCCCTCGGGATCACCACCTTTTTATGACTATGTAGTTCGATGGGATCACCAGTCCAGTATGAGATGATATGTTTACGAGTGGCTCGACGGGGTCACTCACAACTCGATTGTCTTAGTGTTTCTTTCGAGATTCATGAAAGACTAGTTTGTCCTAGGTGTTTCTTGTGTTCACCGAAGACCAGTTTTATCTTAGGTGTTCCTTTGGGTTCATCGAAGACCAGAGATGTTCTTACGGGATCATAGATTGCACATGTTCAGGAACGTGCCAGTTAGGGGTACCACTTTATAGGACTCTAATAGAAAGTTAACAGCCTCCTAGTGGGACTAGTAGTAGGTCCCTTACTGAGTATATTATTACACTCACTCTCTTATGATTAATTTTTCAGGCAGAGGTAGAGGTATGAGTAGAGGAAAGCTGGCGAATGACAAGTGACTGTGGCATGCCATAAGGAACATTTTTCCTTCCGCCGTTATGATTTTAGTTTGATTTTAGTATTCTTGGAACTTTCATTATTACTCTTTGAAACTACGTAGGGTCCGAACTAGAATTTTGTTATTTTGAGATTTATTTTTATTTCTTTATTTATTTATGATTTTAAATGAGTATTTGAAGTTGTGATTATGAATTTTTGTTTTACCTTCCAAATTAATTTAAGAAATTTTATTTTCCTTTAAGTAGTAATGACCTCAGTTTAGTATAAAGAGTTGGGTCATAATAGAGAATCTCAGGTCTAGGCGGTTGCAATGAGACACTGGTTGAATGAACATCCTTGAATGAGAAAGGATGAGTGCGACGAGGCAATGTTGTAAATTCCAGGTAACTCGCATGGCATGGTTGAATATGAATCCCAGGCCCACGCGAAGGGAGAATTCTAAGTCTCGATGATGAGTTGGAATGCGTATTGACTTGAATTCGTGGAACTTACTCGTGCTTGTGGTGATGGTTCTTATGGTTTGATGCGATGAGAATTAATTGTCTGTGATCTGATCTTGTTATTATTATCTTAATCTTGTTGTTTTTCTCTAGAAAAATTGTAACGCCCCAAAAAATAAGATAATTTTGGAGTTAACTATCTTAGTTTTGTTTAATTAGATTTAATTTATTGGGGGTTATTTTGAATTCATTTAATAAGAAGTATTTGATTTTGTGGGAATTGAAATTAATTAAATATTTGTTGGATGAATATTTAATTAATTTAGAGGTTTTGGCATGTGCTGTTTGTTGAGATTTTGATTAAATAGTAGGTTAAGAGAATTAAGTAAAGTTGTGGATTTTTAGTGTTGTTGAAGTTGAATTAAATAATTATGAATGTTATTTAATTAAATTGTAGAGTGTTTGTTGGAGATTTGATAATTATATGTATATATGGAAATATATATATATATATATATATATATATATATATAATTATTATGTTGAATTTGTTAAAATATAATTATTTAAGGAAAAAATAATTTGATTTTAGAGAAAATATATTTTTAAGGAAGAAAAAGGAAAATAATTATATTTTAGGTAAATATAATTATTTATAAAAGGATATTTATTTTCGAGAAAGATAAATAATAATTAACTATTGTTGAAGATAATTAATTATTTGGAAGAAAGATAAATAATAATTAATTATTGTGGAAGATAATTAATTATTTTGGAAGAAAATAAATAATAATTAATTATTGTGGAAGATAATTAATTATTTTGGAGGAAGATAAATAATAATTAATTATTGTATTTAATTATTTTGGAGGAAGATAAATAATAATTAATTATTGTGGAAGATAATTAATTATTTTGGAAAAAGATAAATAATAATTAATTATTGTGGAAGATAATTAATTATTTTGGAGGAAGATAAATAATAATTAATTATTGTGGAAGATAATTAATTATTTTGAAAAAATATAAATAATAATTAATTATTGTGGAAGATAATTAATTATTTTGGAGGAAGATAAATAATAATTAATTATTTTGTAAGATAATTAATTATTTTGAAAAAATATAAATAATAATTAATTATTGTGGAAGATAAGTAATTATTTTGAAAAAATATAAATAATAATTGATTATTGTGGAAGATAATTAATTATTTTGGAGGAATATAAATAATAATTAATTATTGTGGAAGACAATTAATTATTTTGGGAAAAGATAATGAGAATAAAGATATATATATTTTTGTATTATATATATATCCTAAAAGGAAAAGAAAATAATAATAATAAATATGATTGTTATTATTTGGGTTTATAAATAGCATTGGAATGCTTAAGCTGAAAAGAAAAGGAAAAAGGAGAAAAGTTCTTCATCTTCTTCACTAATATAACCATCTGTCGCCGCCGCGTCACCAGTTTTAATTATGATTAGTCCCTTTGGCAAAACTTGAAGATTTAAGTGGTGAATTTTGTCATCAAGGTTAGATGATTTTTCAACCTTCATTTGGTTAAGTTTGATAAGCCAAGGTAATTAAATTAATAAATTGTTAATTTAATTTTGGATCTAAATGGGATTTCTTTAAAGGTTCAATTGGTTAAATTCTTTTAGATTTAATCTTATATTTTTCCCAATCAAGGTTGAATTGGTTTCAACCTTAAAATTTTGGATAAGTTAAATTAGAAATTTTTAGATACTAGCAATTGGTAAATTTTATTAATTAAGTTATTGATTTTTCCCTTATTGTTTAGGATCTGCTTTAATTAGGAAATTAGTGTCAGCAAATAAATATTTTTAGATAATCTCCAAGTAAGAGATTCTACTACTGGACCTTCGAACTAAATTTAAAAGACTACATGTATTTACGATTATGCATTGATGGTAGCTAAGATGCATAATGCGATGCTATAGATGATGATTGATATTGTGTTGATGATGATTGATATTATAATTGATGATGATGACTGATTTTATGAATAACGATGATTACTGGTATGTTTATGATGTTTAGGATACATGATATATTAATCACATGACTAAGGACGTTATGATTAATATTCATGTCATATTATGATGTTTATAATGATATTACATGCTTTGGATTGTGGTGTCTCTGTTAACTTTGTCTGTTGAGCTTTTTACCCCACCTGTATTGTGATCTTATCTATGGGGTCACTCGCACGATTAGAGGTGTTCCTACAAGATCACTCGCATGATTTAGGGGTGTACCTACAGATCACATGCACAGTTAGGGAACAGTTATATTGTGTATACGAGGTCATTCGCACAACTAGGGGTGTTCCGATGGGACCACTTGCACGATTAGGGGTGTACCTATGTATTACATATATGTTTATGGAGTGTGTACCTGCGATCACTCACACGACTAAGGGTGTTCCTACGGGATCACTCGCACGGTTTAGGGGTGTTTGTACGGTCTCACTCACTCAAGTGTGCTCCATTGGACACACAACGTTATGATTATGTTTCTAACGGAAAGTTAACAGATCACCTAGCGGGACTAGTAGTGGATCCCTTACTGAGTATATTTATATATTCACTCTTTCCTATGTTTAATATTTCAGGCTAAGGTAAAGAACTTAAGAAGCTGGCGAGCGACAGCGAGGGATCCGTGGCATGTCATATGGGGACACAGTTCAGCTTCCACACTCATTTATATGTCTTTAAGTATTTTTAAATTTTAATCATTTTACTTAAAGATTTTATCCTATTTATTTGTTTTTAGTTCTTTAAAATTGTTAGAACCCGTAGGTCACGTTTTCAAATTATTTTTGTAAATTTTGAAAATCTTATGTTTTTCGTGAACGTTTTGATATTAATTTTATAAAGATTTTAGTTATCCTCTTTTCAAAATAGTGTCTTTTGATGTTTATCTTTTGAGTGATGACCTTAACTTAATTTAAAAGTTTGGGTCGTCAAAAAAAATTTCTCAAAATCATCACTCACTAATTTTGTTTAACTTATGTTTTAAGTTTCTCCTCCTTAGGTTGTTAGGCATTGAAGCCAAGCGAGGATCTCAGGCGTTGTATCCTAGTTAAGGAGGAAAGACAGAGTTACTTTGTAGTCTTACATGACATGACAGTCGTCTCATCTGATCTCGCGTCTAAGGAGCCGGATGGTAAACGCATTGCTCCTTAGTACAAATGGTCTAGCTCAACAAAAAGGCAAGAGCAACACCCAAGGCTTAAGAAGGATATTCTTCATATTCATCTTATATTTCTGACTTTCAATTGCAGAAAATTGCGGATGAAATCGATTAAAAATTTTCAAGCCAATTTTCCTCAGATGAGGGACCAAAAGCATGTGGTTGTATCAAAGATCCATGTAAATGTCTTTTAAACGAAATAAATGTTTTAACTTTCGAACAGGATTTATTATTTCAAACAATCAACCACGTTTCAAATGAAAACTAAAAAAGATATTTTAGATTCTTTAACGGGAGAATCTTCTTTAAAACTATCTCCAAAGAAGAAAATTTCTGAAAAAATGTCTTAAAAAATTTTACAAACTCCAAAGGTAGAAACACCCGTTTCTATTGAAGATTTAAAATTTAAAATCAATTGTCTAAAAAGGAAAATTTCTCAACATAAATATGAAATTTTAGAAATTAAAAAAAAAAAACTTCTCAAATGAAACAAAATAACAATTAAGATGATTTAGACTTAGGAAAAGATTTTTTAAATGATCTAAATCCTGAAGTCAATTTAATTTCAAGAAGTTTTAAAAATGGTATTGTTTAATTAAATTAAAAATCGAAGTCGATTTCAAAATTGTATTCAAGAATGTTTATTTCCCACAAAATATTTTGAGAAGACCACACAGGTTCTTGCAGGAGTGGAAAAAATTAAATATCAAGTTCAAACTTTCAAAAATACATATTTGTAATAAACAACATTGTTTCAAAACATATTTTCTTTTAATCAAAAATCGATCTTTGCCAAAAATTAACTCTTGGAATACCTTTTATTACTCAATTATATCCTTTAACAATAATAGAAAAGGGATTATTAACAAAGGAATTTGGAGAAGAATTGATCGTTGTATTTATTGATTGTTGTATTTATCTCTCCAATTTTATCTCATAAACTTTTAGAAATTAATGTTTTGAAAAGTGTAAAAATAAAAAGAAAACAAAAACAAATTAGTTTTCTTAAAGAAGAAATTGATTACAATAGGATTGAAGAAAATTTGAAAGAATTTTCAATGCAAAATAGAATAAAAGAAATTTGATTCAAACTTGAAAAAGAAATTTGTTCCAATTTACCAAATGCATTTTGGGAAAGAAAAAAACAAATAGTTGATCTTCCATTTTCTAAATAATTAAAAGAATCGAATACCCTAACAAAGGCTAGACCGATTTAAATAAATTCAAACTTGTTAACACATTGTAAGAAAAAAATACAAAACGTATTAGATAAATGTCGGCCCTCAAAAAGTCCATGGTCGTGTGGCGCCTTTCATGTCAACAACGGCATCGGAAAGAATCGTGAAGTTCTGAAGTTAGTAATTAACAATAAACCTTTAAACAAAGTTTTGGAATGGATTAGATATCCAATTTCCAATAAACAGGATTTACTCAAAAGAATTGCAAATGGAAAAATATTTTTAAAATTTGATATGAAATCTCGATTTTGGCAAATTTAAGTTTCTGAAAAAGATAAATACAAAACTACTCTTAATGTTTCGTTTGGACAATACAAATGGAATGTAATGCGCTTTGGGTTAAAAAATGTCTCATTGGAATTTCAAAAAGTTATGAATGATATTTTTAATGATTTTTAATAATTTTCAAGATTTTACAATTGTTTATATTGATAATGTTTTAGTCTTTTTTCCCAGTTTAGAAAAGCATTTTAAACATATCAATATTTTTATGTATATCATAAAAAGAAATGGTTTGGTAGTCTCTCTACCAAAAGTCAAATTATTTGAAACAAAAATAAGATTTTTGGGTTTTGAAATATACTTAAGAAAAATCAAGCCCATTCATAGATCAATTGAATTTGCTTCAAATTTTTCTAATCAAATCCGTGATAAAACTAAACTTCAAAGGTTTTTGGGTTGTCTAAATCACGTGTCTGACTTCACTTAGAATCTTAGACCCATTTACAAACCACTATAGGAAAGATTGAAGAAAAATCCAAAACCATGGTCAGACGAACAGACGACTTCACTTAGAATCTTAGACCCATTTACAAACCACTATAGGAAAGATTGAAGAAAAATCCAAAACCATGGTCAGACGAACAGACCCAAACTGTTCAAAAAATTAAGTCTTTGATCTAATCAATCCCTTGTCTCAGTCTCATCAACCCAAAAGTACCTAATTGTTAAGACTGATGCCTCTGGTTTAGGATATGGAGGAATCCTCAAACAATATCTAGATAAGGCCGAGTCAGTAATCCGATTCCACTTAGGAATTTGGAACGATACTAAAAAATATTACTCAACGGTGAATAAAGAATTACTTGCAATAGTTCTCTGTGTTCAAAAATTTCAAGGAGAACTAACCAATAAAAAATTCGTAACCAAAACTAATTCTAGAACCTTAAATTTTGTGTTAGAAAAAGATATAAAAAAATCTTGTTTCATTACAAAATTTTTGTCAGATGGCAAGCCACACTGTCTTGCTTTGATTTGGAAGTTTTGCTTATAAAAGGATAGCAAAAATCCCTAGCTGATTACCTCTCAAGGGAGTTTCTAACTCCAAAACTCTCTCTCCTTTCTAAAAACTCTTTGGAAGGAAAATGAGTTTGGAAAGAGGAAGCACCAGAGGAAGTGTAAGTTCTACCTCTTCAAAAGGCGCACATCTTCTTCTTCAAACTCTGCACCCTCACCTTTGAGTGCCTATCAATATGCTATGAATTGGGGTTTACCAAGGTAACCCAATCTAGATAAAGATTATTCGACATATGGATTGGATATCCCTCAAAGTCTTCTTTTTCACCAAAGCCTTCAGAGCCAATCTCATCCGTCCTTTCGATGGAATCGTTCAAATGAGGCCTCTCTTGCCTCTCCTTCATCAAATAGGGAGTCTTTTACTCCTCCTCCTACTACTTATTCCCAGACGTCACTCTCGAAAAATGGTTCATGCCAAGACTCGAGATCTATAATCCTATCATAAAACCTGAATATCAAAGTCTTACTCTAGATGAACAGTTTAAAAAATCTTCCCATTTCCTTCCAAAAGACCTCAGAAAAACAAGAAAATTCTATGAGTTTAGTCTAATTCATACCAAGTTTGTGGAAATAACTCATGTCCAAGATAAAAATGATCCTTCAAAAAAATTTCAAAGCAATCGATCCAACCCATTGGAATTATGGAATTTTTACAAAAAAATCTCTTTCAAAGCCTTTTGTTCCTTAATCTTACTCTTACCAAAATTACATCAAAGCTTGGTTTAGAGTAATTTGGTTTTCAAGTAAGAACCATTCATGGTTCATTTTGCATTTACCAGAACGCTTACAAAATCATTTACCTTTTTGGTTCATTCAATGGTGAAATAATTTTGGTTTTACAAACGATATTCTACCAACACAGTTCAAGAATCTTATTTTTATTTTTCAAAAACAATTTAAAAGAATTCATTTCATAATTCGATAAGATTTTGCTTTTATTTTCAAATTCCATGGATATTTTGTTGGAGCTTTAATATGACACATTCCTCAGTACAAAATGTTAGTTAAAAATCTCAAGATCAAATAGTGGGAAAAATACAATTTTCAACATGCCACAATCAAACACATGAGAGAATGAATTGCAGAGAACAATTATCATCAAAGAATTAACATCGAGTTCCTAAATGATAAATCAAAACTACTTACAGTACTAGCTCATGCCACAACTAATGTAGATTTCCAAAGATTATTGTCTACAGCGGTAAATGCATCATTGTCAAGATTAGCATCTTCTTCCATACATGAGGACGAATAGCAACCAGATCCATAATACGATCTAAATGACCCGTTTCTCGACTCATAGTCTATGTGAGCTACGAATCCATATACCTATTTCAAAAGGAAAATAGGTTCAATATAGTCTTTTGAAAGAAGATTTCTATTCAATTATAATAATAGTTATTATTATTAAGAAAAAAGTAATATATATTCATATATTTAGTGTAATTGATTAGTAAACTCTGTACATATTCTAGTTTATTTTGTAAATATTGTTCTATCATCCAAAAATTCAAGAAAATTTTGAAGACAACAAGCACAATCCAAAAGCAAAAATGAAATTGTGTATATATTTCATGAAGTGTTCGACTATATTTGATGGTTCTGGCTATAAGTCGCAAAAGAGCGCAATGAATCTGTTAGTCAGTTTATAATCTACCATAGGAAATACGATTAATGCTATACATAATTAATCCAAACAAGAAAGGACATCAACAATTCTTTAATAAACTCACTTTATTAAAGAGTGTGAAGAAGATTGCTCCAATTTTCCCATTGAACTACAATTCTATGTTTTATTTTGTTAAAAAGTAAATATTTGTAATATTGTAATAATATTTTGTAATAGTATTTAGCATTTTGATCAAAATAAAGATCGTAACAGTATTAAACCATTATAAGACATAATGGACTAGCCATGATGTAATTTAACGGTTTAGATAAGACTTGGTGGAAATTTTCACCGATTTCCACCATTCTGTTTTGTTATAAATATAGGTTTAGCTTTTAGATTTTAAACAACGAGAATCTTATTATAGATAAGAGATTTTGTTATGTCTTATTCGATTTTATCTTATTTTTTAAAATCTTATCCAGTAAAGGGTGTTGTTCTGTCTAATTCAATATTATTGGTTAACTTTTTCTATTTCAATTTTGTTTGAAATTTGGAGTCTATAAATAGACTTCCAAATTATAATTCAAGACAACATGAAATATTATCGAGCTATCATTTAAGCTTCTAATATTTTGACTGTTTTCTTCTTGTAATTTGCCGATCCTAATTTTCTTTGTGGCAAACATCGAGTAATTGGTATCAAAATCTCCAATAAAATTCAAATTTATTTTACAAAAATGGTATCAGATGGTGAAATACAATATAACTGATTGTGTTTGTCGAACATTTTTAAAGTTTATAATCTCTAGTTAATATCTAACTAAAACTATTGGGACATTGTCAATAGCTTACTATCCTATCACTTTTGTTATGTGTTTGTATTTACAACCACATCATTGTCATTCATCCTCAGTTGGTCTTTGTTTGTACTGTCTTGCCACTGTTGTTTAATTATATGTATGCACGTTTATACAATTAATATACATTCCTATCTAACCACAATAGGCATCTGACATTGCCAATAATTGTACGCTGAACAAACCAATAGCTTTGATCGGGACCGACCTTCAAGAAAGATTAATTATGACTCAGATGATGACGGAGCTCACCTCCCAACACCATTGTTGAGAGATAAGCTTGGGGGTCATTCCGGTGAAGCAATCCAATGGGGATGAAATTGTTTGCTCTACTACTCAAGGTGAATGCAAGTAAGTTTATTTTTGAAGTATAAACATTTGAGATTGGATGTATTTTATGAATCTTGATCGGTAAACTGTAAATTTTTGTTTTTCGTATAGACAACCCCATTCAAGTTCCTTGATATATGAAATTGAGATTTACGTTGATTTTTTCAAATGACAATTCCACGTGAATATCTTATTTGTGTGCTATTACAAGGGACATGTGCTTCACCATGTGATATTTTGAAGAAGAATTCGCTTGGGCTCTTGAGTTTAACCTTTGATTACTACTTTAAATTGAAGAAATTGGCATGAATAAGCTAGATGTCAAATGAAACGTGGTATTGTTAAAACATTGGAGATCACTTTGTACACAAGAAGATAAGTGTCCTTTACTACATTTAGTGTTCTTGTTCTTGTTCTCTTATGCAGTTGGTGCTATTTGTTCTCTTATTCTCTTAAAGTGTAAAGTGTTGTGCTTTTGTGTTCTTATTATGTTAGGAGGTGATGTGGCAAAGGAAATTCCTCTAAACGTTTGTTGTTTGATACTTCTTTGAATTTTATCGTGCTTGGAGAAAGCTAAATAGTAGGTGATTTATTGTAATTTATTTTGTTGTAGATTTGGGAAGAAATAGAAAGGAAACATAATCTAAGTTTATATATGAAATTTTATCTTTTTCTTCCATTCCACTTGTTATATCAATGCCTTATTTAGCTTACTGATGAAATTTATTTCATTTCTCACCCTTTGAAAGTTTATTGTATTTTGTGCAATTTGCAATATATAAATATTTTGCAAACTTGGTTGGATTCACTTTTTTTCTTTTTTTCTATTTCCAAACTCTTCATGCAAGAACTACTTTTCATAATAGAGGAAGTCTTCTAAGCTCACATGGACAAACATGTAAAGATGCAACAGAAGAGAAGATATAAAAAGTTGAACTTATTTTTAATATGTATGTTGTTATTTTGAAACCATTCATCCTTGAATTTAGCCCTTAGATTATTGTTGATTTCACAATACTGTTGAAAGATTTCCTGATGTATCTCATATTTTATTATAGGACTTTGTTGTTAGTTATTTTAGGCTTGTTTACACATTTGGGAGTTTTCAAATAGAAGAAGAAACACCATTGATTTTGTTAACATGCATGATTGTTCTAATTTTTTGAAGAATGTATTGTAACATTGTAGGAGATACTAAGTACAAAGTTTGATTTTAAGTTCATTATTAGTAGTTTTCACATTGAATTTGATGTTAGTGTAGGAGTGGGCAAAGGGATAATTAACTTCATTGGTAAAAATTTGGTTGATTTAGTTGGATAAATTTGCTTAATTTAGTTCTTATGTTTATAAGTGCTAATGAGTTAAGTTTATTGCATTTGAGTGTTAGATGTTTGAGATTGTCTTAACTTTGAATTTGAGATATTGAAACTAGTAAAAAGAATTTTGGTTGGACATTCACTTAGTTTCCATTTTGTGTAACACTACACCTTTAAGTTTTTATGTATGAACAATTTGGTCAATTCTATGTATTCAATATGCTAATTTTATGCTGTTTAAATTAAAAATTGGTTCAAATTTGAATTTCTAGTCCAACCTCTTATTTTATATTTCTATCCATTAATATAATATATTGTTTATATGGTTAATTTGTTGATTATTAATGAACCACATATTTTTAGGTTGTTTTGAGAGTCAAAATGACAATTATGCACTTTGTATGTAGTTCTAAGATCCAAATTGATACTTAGATACTTTTCGGGTGGCCTTGGGAGCAAAACTAATGTTATTCACTTTTTATGTAGATGGATGAAATGGTACCTTCGCACACAAAAAGTTCAAAGATGAAGCTTAATTCCATGATACTATATAATCCTCATCACTTGATGAATTATGTATTTTGTGAACGTTGTGTAGTTGCTAATTCAATTTGATATATTTATTTTATTATTGGCTAATTTATATATAGTTTTTAATGTAGATTTCAATAGAGAAAGCCATTGTACTAAATACATAAATTATGTATTATTTCATGTCATAGTTTTAATGTTGTTTCTTATAATATTAAAACTATATATATAACTTTTGAGTCCTTGATGAAAATCAAGGGATTTGGGAGAGGCAAATGTTGCTACTTTTACCAGAAAGTTCCATAGAGGAAGAAGAATGGTGGTCAAGGAAATAAAGCTAACCCTGCTGCTGCTAAAACAAGCAAGAAAACCAAGGCTGCAAAGGGAATATGTTTCCATTGTAACCGGGAGGGACATTGGAAGAGAAACTGTACTAAGTACTTGGCAGAAAAGAAAAAGGCCAAACAAGGTAAACATGATTTACTAGTGCTAAAGACTTGTTAGTGAAAAATGATGATGCAACCTGGATAAAAGATTCAAGTGCCACTAATCATGTTTATTCTTCATTTCAGGCAATTAGTTCCTGGCGACAGTTGGAGACTGGAGAGATGA
This sequence comes from Cucumis melo, assembly GCF_025177605.1. Taxonomy (NCBI): domain Eukaryota; kingdom Viridiplantae; phylum Streptophyta; class Magnoliopsida; order Cucurbitales; family Cucurbitaceae; genus Cucumis; species Cucumis melo. The sequence goes on from NC_066864.1 coordinate 29,710,527, forward strand.
CGATGTGGATTGGAACTGGCATGTCATCTTAGCAATTGCAGTGGGAGGACTTCGACTTTGTTTACAGAAATCTTTTCTTTTGTTAGAAAATGTATATGTTGTTTCTGATTTAAAAAGGAACTTGATTTATGTAAAGTTGCTTACTAAAACAATCTTACTCGTTAACTTTTAATGTAAATAAAGTGTTTATTTGCAAAAATGGTGTTGAAATTTGTTCTGCAAAGTTAGAAAATAATCTTTATGTGTTAAGATCATTAACATCTAAAGCCCTTCTTAATACTGAAATGTTCAAAACTACAGTGAACTCAAAATAAAAGACTTAAATTTCTCTAAAAGAAAATGCTCATCTTTGGCACCTAAGATTAGGGCACATAAATCTCAATAGGATTGAGAGATTGGTAAAGAATGGACTTCTAAGTGAGTTAGAAGAAAATACTTTACTTATATGTGAGTCATGCCTTGAAGGTAAGATGACCAAAAGACCTTTTACTGGAAAAGGTCATAGGGCCAAAGAACCCCTAGAACTTGTACATTCAGATCTTTGTGGTTTTATGAATGTTAAAGCAAGAGGAGGGTTTGAATATTTCATCACTTTTACTAATGATTATTCAAGATATGGGTATGTTTATTTAATGCAACATAAGCTTGAAGCCCTTAAAAAGTTCAAGGAATACAAGGCTGAAGTTGAAAACGCATTAAGTAAAACTATTAAAACATTTCAATCGGATCGAGGTAGAGAGTATATGGATTTGAAATTCTAAAACTATTCGATGGTACATGGAATTGTATCTCAACTCTTAGCACCTAACAAAATGGTGTATCAAAAAAGAGAAATCGAACCTTGTTGGACATGGTTCGGTCTATGATGAGTTATGCTCACTTACCTAATTCGTTCTGGGGTTATGATGTGCAAACTGCAGTCTATATTTTGAATTGTGTTCCATCTAAAAGTGTTTCTGAAACACCTTTGATATTATGGAATCGTCATAAAAGCAGTTTACGTCGTTTCAGAATCTGAGGTTGCCCAACACACGTGCTTGAGACTAATCCTAAGAAATTGGAACCTCGTTCAAAATTATGTTTATTTGTAGGCTACCCCAAAGGAACTAGATGTAGTTACTTCTATGATCCTAAAAATAATAAAGTGTTTGTATCGAAAAATGTTACAATTTTAGAAGAGGACCACATAAGGGAGCACAAACCGCCTAATAAGATAGTATTAATGAACTTTCTAATGAAACTACTGAACCTTCAACAAGAGTTGTTGAAGAGCCTAGTGCATTAACAAGATTTCTTCATGTCGGTTCATCTACTAGAACACATCAACCTCAATCATTGAGGGAACCTTGACGAAGTGGGAGGGTTACAAACTTACCTATTCGTTATATGAGTTTAATTGAAACCTTAATTGTCATATCTGATGGCAACTTTGAGGATCCATTGACTTTTAAGAAGGCAATGGAGGATGTGGATAAAGATGAGTGGATTAAAGCGATGAATCTTGAATTGGAGTCTATATACTTCAATTCAATATGGGATCTTGTAGATCAATCTGATGGGGTAAAACCTATAGGTTGTAAATAGACCTACAAGAGAAAAATGGGTGTAGATGGTAAGGTACAAACTTATAAAGCTAGACTAGTGGCAAAGGGTTATACCCAAGTTGAGGGAGTTGACTATGAGGAGACTTTCTCACTTGTTGCCATGTTAAAGTCTATTTGAATACTTTTGTTCATTGCTTCATATTTTGACTATGAGATTTGTCAATTGGATGTTAAGACTGCCTTTTTGAATGGCAATCTTAAGGAGACCATCTATATGTAACAACTAGAAGGATTCATAACTCTAGGCCAAGAGCAAAATGTTTGCAAGCTTAATCGTTTTATTTATGAATTGAAACAAGCTTCTCGATCTTGGAACATAAGGTTTAATACCGCAATAAAATCTTATGGATTTTATCAAATCGTTGATGAACCTTGTGTCTTCAAAAGAATCATCAATAATTCAGTAGCTTTCTTAGTTTTATACGTAGATGATATCCTATTCATTGAAAATGACATAGGTTTACTTATTGACGTCAAACAATGGCTGGCAGTTCAATTTCAAATGAAAGATTTTGAAGAGGCATAGTTTGTTCTGGGTATTCAGATTTTTAGAGATCGTAAGAATAAAACGCTAGCTTTGTCTCAACATCGTATATTGAGAAGATAGTTGTTAAATATTCAATGCAAAACTCCAAGAGAGGCTTACTACCTTCAGGCATGGAGTTACTTTGTCCAAGGAACAGTGTCCTAAGACACCTCAAGAGGTTGAGGAAATGAGACATATCCCCTATGCATCAGTTGTTGGCAGCTTGATGTATGCAATGTTATGTACTATACCTGACATCTGTTATGTGGTGGGGATAGTCAGTGGATATCAATCTAATTCAGGATTAGCTCATTGGACTACCGTTAAAACTATCCTCAAGTATCTTAGGAGAATAAGAGACTACATGCTTGTGCATGGTTCTAAGGATTTGATTCTTATAGGATACATAGACTCTGATTTTCAGACTGATAGAGATTCTAGGAAATTTACTCCAAGTTCAGTGTTCACTCTTAAAGAAGGAGCTGTAGTTTGGAGAAGTATCAAGCAAGGATGTATTGCTGACTCCACCATGGAGGCAGAGAATGTCGTAGCTTGTGAAGCTGCCAAAGAGTCTATTTGGCATAGGAAATTCTTGACTGGTTTGGAAGTAGTTCCAAACATGTCAAAGCCAATTACTCTTTACTTTGATAATAGTGGGGTTGTGGCTAATTCTAGGAAGCCTAGAAGCCACAAGCGTGGAAAGTATATTGAACGCAAGTATCACTTGATTTAAGAGATAATGCATCGAGGGGACGTGATCATCACATAGATAGCTTCGATGCACAACGTTGCTGATCCGTTTACAAAGTCCCTCATGGCTAAGGTGTTTGAGGGTCACCTAGAGAGTCTAGGTCTACGTGACATGCCACATTTAATTTAGGGCAAGTGGGAGATTTACTGGGTACGTATTGTATGCCCTAATTTCTAGTTTTGTGTATTATTATAGTATTTTAACTTTTATGTTGTACACCCCACTAGCTTTAAGACAAGTGGGAGATTGTTGGGGATGATGCCCTAAATCTTGTGGTCTTGTAGTTTGTAATTGTATATATTATGCATACATGTTATTTATCTAATAAAATAAAGTGTTTTATTTGACATTTAGTTGCATTGACCCACAAAACCAATAAACTAACATCCAAGGTTATCTTCTGTAACCTAAACATGTATGTGGAGACATACAAGTGGATCATGTTTAAGTGATAACAAAAATGGTCTGTAGTAAATGGATAAGGCTGGATACCATATTCTGGTGACACTACGAATATGACCTGCTTTGTAGTTGTTAAAATTGTTCTAAACTGCTACAAATGATTTGATCCTAATCATTCATGTTGAGACATTAGAGCGGGGTTATTCTATACAAAGAGTTTGTATAAGATCGAACCATGAAATGAATAGTCTCTCTTATTAACACCGTTACTAGTTGAAACTACATTTTACAGGATGATCATAGGTCCTTTGATTTGCATGGGTGAGAGTGGCCTATGTCGCCGACTCAATATGCCTACCATTTTGGGGATTCATCTGATTGGGGAGCTGGGAACACAGCTACACAAGAAGAAATTCATTCATTCTCTATAGATAGAGTATGTAGAGAAATTGCTCTCTTAAGGGCTGATTCCAGGGCTTGAACAATGTGGTTCCACACTCTCTCTTGGTTCGAGAGGAGTTCAGTTATAAATGGAACTATAATTATTGTTCATTAAAGAAATCAGTGGTACTTAAGAAGTTAGATGTAACTACAGGGGCAAAACAGTAATTTTTGGCCTAGTTATACTTACGAGTAATTTGTGAATGGTCATTACACTGTTGATTGATTATATTTAATGGACACAAAAATATATCTACAGTAAAAAGAGTGCAACTAGTAGTCTTTAGTGAAATGACTGATAGTTAATGAATGAAGATTAATTTAATTAAAGAGTTTAATTAATTAATCTCGTATCATTGAAGCTTCAATTTATAGGTCCATAAGGTCCCCTTGTTAGCTCAATAAGGATAAATGAGAATCAAATTTATTTTAGTTTAATTTGAATATTTCAAATTGATTAAAGGGAATAAATTGTATACAATACAATTAATATAATGTATTTGATACATTATAATATAAAGTTTTTATGAGGGAAGTTAATATTTGAATATGATTCAAATAATAATAATAATATGAATAAGATTCATAAATAAACTATAGGTTAAATTAATATAGATTCGATTCATATTAGCACTATAGATTATACGAGAGATTTAAACCATTGCTTATATTATATATGATATAATATAAAGTTTATATTATATGAGATATAATATGAATTAAATCTATATTAATTTTATTTTATTAATATATATTTAATTAATAAAATAACTCCCAAGTATGTGTAGAGAGAGTGAGGGAGTTATTTTGATAACTTTCCTCAATCTCTATTAAGCTGGTTGAGATCACTCTACATTCTTAGATCTTTGCTCTCTCTTTTTTGGACGATTTCTCTATTAAAAAAGAAAAAGAATTCTCTCTCAAATTTTTCCCTCACCAAATTACAAAAGCCTACAACTCTCTGTTAATTCTTTTCTTGAGAATAACGAGGTAGACTTTGTGGTGTTTTTGAAAGATTCAAAGAAGATTTTTTTGAGGTTCTACAAAAGTTGGTTTCTTTTTCTCTTTTATTCCATAGAAGCATGCTTAGGTTTTAGTTTTGTTTTATATAAATTGTTGATTTTGAGTTTTACAAATTGAATTCCATTTGCACGGTCTTCATACGCTTCCGTTTTGGGAATTTCATTCCTTCAATATCTTCATACTATATTATAGCATCCATCATAACTCTACAAAAAGGCTATAAAAAGTCAAACTTTTAATAACATGGGTTGTTAGGACCTTCGAAAAATGTTATAAAAGACCTTTCATAGCGTTTTTCTTTAGCTATCGTAAACACTACTTCTTGTAGTGAGTTTTTTTAAAACGATGGAAAAGAGCTTCAAATTTAAATGATTGTGTTGATCATGACAAACGATCGTATTGACAATAAACGATCGTTTAGATAATGTTAAAATGATATTTAGATTATCTTGATATTCTCAAATATGAGAAAGATGAAGTAGCTTCAAGGAATCTTATTGAAAACGGTGAAAATGAAATAGACGATTTAAACAGAAGAATATATCGTTTAAAAATAGTAAAGAAAAATTTGGAAGAGGAGATGAAGAAATTTGAGAAGAGAAGATCAATGAATAAATCGCAAATAACAAGAAGAAAGAAAAGTGACGAATAGTAAATATTTTAGTAATATATAAAATAAAAATTGTATTAAAAGAGAAAAGAGAAAAGACAAGAAGAAAACCCATCATTTTGGATGAATATAGTTCATGAGTATAAATAATGCATAAGAATAGTTTATTTCCATGCTAATCTACAAAACTTTATACCAAACAAGGGCATGTTTATCCCATACCCATTTTCACTCCTATTCCATCCCAATTCTTTCAATTCAAACGACTTCTTAAGTCCTAATGACGAAGGGCATTCGTTCAAATTTAAGAGAAAACAGTTTCATGTAGGACTCGATTTTGCAATGGTCATTGACAAAGCACAAAAAATAAAAAATGATAAAGGAAAAATAGTAAAAACTGTAGCAAATAGTAAATATAATAGCAAATAGGAGTTTTGAAAGTATTGACCGTAGCTAATTAGGATCTACAAAATAATATTTATCGTCACAAGAGACGGTTATTATAATTTTAAAGTGCCCCTTCGTTTAAAAAAAATTACAAATTGAGATAGGGGTCAAAATAGCATTTCTCAAAAGTGTAAGGGTAATATGGATATTAGGAAAAAGAATAATGCCCAAAACCTAAAAACATAGATAGCCTTCTTCGTGTAGCCGATTAGGGTTTTTATCCTCCTTCCTTCTCAAAGCACTCTTCTCTCTGTATCCACAGTATTCAAGCACAGGCTATACTACAATGGCGGATTACGATCTAACTCCACGAATCGCGCCGAATCTGGACCGTCATCTTGTCTTCCCTCTCCTTGAGTTCCTTCAAGAGAGACAGCTTTACCCCGATGAGCAGATCCTCAAGGCCAAGATCGAGCTTCTAAATAAGACAAACATGGTTGATTACGCCATGGACATCCACAAGTCACTCTACCACACTGAAGATGTTCCTCAAGGCATGGGCAGTTCTTTGTTTTAATTTTTTATTGCTGGGTTTTGATATTCGTGTATTTTGGGTCTAAGTTTGTGATGAAATTGATCTAGATATGGTGGACAGAAGGGCGGAAGTGGTGGCGAGGCTAAAGGCTTTGGAGGAGTCTGCAGCACCACTTGTTGCTTTTTTGCAGAATCCGGCTGCGGTTCAGGAACTGAGGGCTGATAAGCAGTACAATCTTCAGATGCTTAATGATCGTTATCAGGTTTAGTTTATGGTCTTAGATTTGCATTTGATATTGCCAATTGTTGTAGACTTTTATCTCCCATAAACAACTATACTTTCTTGTTTTGAACAGATTTTTTTCAATAGTTTCTTTGCTCGTTTTACATGAAATCCTTATTATGTTTGATTCATTTGGGGTTTCTTTTATTTTCCATCTAATATTGACCGTAGTTATCGATTTAACTTGTTGGCACAAAACACCAATTTCAGATTGGTCCAGATCAAATAGAAGCATTGTATCAATATGCCAAATTTCAGTTTGAGTGTGGGAACTACTCTGGTGCTGCTGACTATCTCTATCAGTACAGAGCCTTATGCACAAACAGTGAAAGGAGCCTCAGTGCTCTTTGGGGAAAATTAGCAGCTGAAGTATTAATGCAGAACTGGGATATTGCTGTTGAAGAGCTTAATCGTTTGAAGGAAATTATTGACTCTAAGGTGGTGTGACCTAACTCTAGCTTCTTCTCTTTTTGAATACAGTAACATGCCGTCATCCTGCTGACATTTTTCTTGTAATGTCTATTTAAGAATTTTTCGTCACCTATGAATCAAGTGCAAAGCAGAATATGGTTGATGCATTGGAGTCTCTTCATCTTTTTCAATCACGACAATGGGAGAACGCAGATCATTGATCTATTTAATCAAGATAAGTAAGTCTACTAAACCTTGCTTGTTTTCACTATGTTTTACATTTAATGATATTATATGGAGATGTGTGTTAGGTACTTAAGCACCTTGGAGAACCATACCCCAAAAGCCAACTATTGAGGTGGGAGAGCCAAGCCACTTAAGTACTACATTGGTCTATCCTACTCTAATCAATGTGGGGAAAAGGCATCCCATAACTACATCGGTTCCTAACAATGTGCTCTTCCAAGTTTCATGTGTTTGAAGCTAATTCTCAGTTGTTCAATCATGTAGAAGCATTTCTTTAAGAACAATGTGTCCCTTATGTCCTTCACCATCATGTTTTCCTGTTGGTTTTAAGGAGAAGGCAGTGTTCTATTTTGTTTTAGTAAAGGTATTTTCTAGGCATGTGGAGATGAGTTAAATCCTGTTAACAGGAAAACATGAAAAGCTAGTTGTGAGATAAGTTAAGAATAGAGGATCAAGGATGATCCAGTTAGCAACCAATGTAGTATGAGCTACCTTTATCCCATATTGGTTAGAATCGGATGACCATGCAGTACTAAAGTGGCTTGGCTCTCTCACCTCAATAGCTGGCTTTTGGGGTGTAGTTCTCCATGGCGCTTAAGCACCTAATAATGGTATTAGATCTGGTGGACTGTTCTGATCAGGTGTTTTTGGGTGAAGTATCGTTGGTCTCTCACCTTAATAGATGAGTTAATTCAGATTTGTCCATGTCATATTGAGGGTGTATTTACTATTCTGCAGGTATTTAAATGCCATTCAAACCAATGCACCACATCTTTTACGCTATTTGGCTACTGCCTTCATTGTGAATAAAAGGCGGAGGCCACAATTCAAAGATTTTATCAAGGTTATTCAGCAAGAACAAAATTCCTATAAGGATCCCATCACAGAGTTTTTGACTTGTGTCTATGTCAATTATGATTTTGACGGGGCACAAAAGAAGATGAGAGAGTGTGAAGAAGTAAGTTGCCTGCTTCTCTATTTTTCACTAGGAATTACTATTCACACAGTTATATGCTCATTTCCAATGGTGCTTTTTTGTTCATTGTTTTCAGTGTTGGGGTTGACACCTGTTTGAATGGTTTGGTTATTCTGGTGTATTTTAGCTGGCAGTGAACAATAGATGTAGTCAGTTTTTGGATTCTGTTGTGCTGGCAAGTCATAATTAACAACCTTTCCTCCATTTAGGTTATATTGAATGACCCTTTCCTAGGAAAGAGGCTTGAAGAAGGAAACCTTTCTACCGTTCCTTTGAGAGACGAGTTTTTGGAAAATGCTCGCCTTTTCATCTTCGAGACTTACTGCAGAATACATCAGCGCATTGATATGAAGTACGTACTTACACATTTTCTCGTTTAATTTATTATGTATACTCATTTTTCTTTCTTTTATTGGATGCATTATGCCACTATTTGCACATGTATGTTGAGAAAAGTATATCATGCAAGATTTTGAAGGGTAAAGAGTCTGATTGCTTTGAGTTTGTCATTGAGCGAAGAACATGCTAGTGTATCCATATACCTATTTGAGACCTTTGTGATAATTATCAAATGATGATGCTAGCTGTGTAACCAAGAGAAGGTTCCTAGCCTACCTCTTAGCCCTTTTAAAAATTGTCGTAGTTTCAACTTTTGAATGAGTTTATAATCGTTGATTTTTTTCCCAATGGAGGAGCTAAAGAAGTATGCATTTGGCATTGCAAATTTATAGTATACAAGTTGTATTGACTAGAACCTCAGAAAAATTTAATATTTCTAATTATGAGAAGCTCCTCTATGTTTCTTGGTTGTGTTCACTTTTGTTCTCCTTTTGTTACTCCTTGAAAAGGGGGCTGGGTGGTAGCAAACGAGGAAGAAAAAGAGTTGTTTACTCTATTCTTGTAGTGTTGGATTTCCACTTGGGATAATTGACCTATCCTGGACTTGACATTGGACTTCAGTTATCTCTTGATATTTTGTCATTACGGTTATCTTTTTTTTCATATTGTTATCGTAAATGATGTGGCGGTAACTTGTGGCAGTGTTCTTGCTGAGAAGTTGAACTTAAATTATGAGGAAGCTGAGAGGTGGATTGTCAATCTTGTTCGGACCTCAAAGCTCGATGCAAAGATTGATTCCAAGACAGGAACAGTTGTAATGGAACCAATCCAGCCGAACGTGTAAGTTTATTTACGTCATGTAGATGTCTTACATCAACAAAATGGTTTCTCAACCTTCAGAGTGCTTTATGCATGAAATTTTACAAGTTGGGTCCATGAACGTAGTCCTCTTGTACTAGAGGGAGTTCTACTAGATTCATACACTTTTCATTGATTAAAAGAAAAAGATCTCAAGTAAACCTTAAAATTCTATAAAGTTAGAGGTAGTATGCATTTTCTCGAAACGACTAGCTCCGTTTGTTTAAATGAATGCGGTGTATTTGGTTTCAGATATGAAGAACTGATAGACCACACCAAATCACTATCCGGGCGCACTTACAAGTTAGTCACTCAACTTCTAGAGCATGCACAGGCTCAGGCAACCAGATGAATTTTAGGTGTTGGGCCATTTTTTGTTATATCTATATTTTATGAACCACTCATCTCACAACAAAACAGCAGAGAATCAGAGCAAGATTTCCATATTTGATTCCTTGTTTTTAAGGAAAATGATATGTAACGCTCCATAGTTTTTGGTAATTTTAATTGAATGTAGAATTATGAATTGATTATGATGTTCCTTCCAAACATGTCGAATTAATTTTAGGCTGTCCTTTTCTTTCTTTTCTTTTTTCATTATTTTTCTTTTTCTTTTTCTGAAATGGTAATCTGTACACTAAGCAAATTTCTTTTTCAAATTATTTTCTGGCTAAATTCATGATTAACACGTCTATACTCGGGTTAATTTTGATCATTTGTCCACTTTTTACTTCGAAAATTGTGAACTCTTTTCATATTTTTAGTCAACTCATTTATAAATATAAAATTGACTAACCAACATTTTTATTTTATGAACGCTTTATTAAAATATAAATCAAAAACTATTTTCAATAATAGTCGGACACTTAAATATATAAATTATACCCTTGAAACTTATATGGTAGAATCTATAAATAATGCACTAGTTTTACATTAGATATTTTATAAATAAAATTATTTTAAAATATGTTCACATGGTGTGGAACTTCCATACAAATTCCGAGATTTTGAGGGACTTGAAATGTAGATATGCAGAGGGATAAATATCCTTTTTTCTTTTTTAAAAAAAATTTACTCATCGCTCCTTACAACTTTTTTAATTAGTTACGTTAACTCAGTTTAACATTTTCAATTTTGCAGTCCCGACTATGCACAAATCTATAGTTTATATATCAAAGGATGAAACTTGACCTACTAGTTTTTCTATTATTGTTGGGATTGACTATCGTTGAAGTCAATGTTACAATTGAAAATAGAAAAATTACATCACATAACAAAAAAAAAAATTAGAATAAAAAGTCCATAACATATATATATATATACACATTTTGCATATTGCGAATATGACAAGTAATTAACGATATCATAGGATTATCTGCTTTTAAATTTGTTATTTTTGCAATTTAAAAACTGTATTGACATGGATCATATTATTATAATTTTTTTGCTATTTTTACAAACACCCCTTGAAGATATGTTAATAATAATTATTATTATTATTTTGATGGTTATAAATATCACAATCGTTTTATGGTTATAGTCTTATGTTTTTAATATATTAACCATTATAGGTCTAAAATTAAATTTAGATCTAAAACTATTTTTCTTTTTCTAATTTGAGAATTTTTTTTGGTGTGGTTTCTATAAATTTGAGAAAAAGATTTTGGTGTGGGTGGTTCTCCTCCTATTCCGAACTTTTAACTTTTTCTTTAAACAATATTTTTCTTGATTCAATTCCTTATTTTGGAGAGTGCACGCTTGAGATGAGAAGTTTGTTAACCTTAGAAGCCATGTGCGATTTAGCATCGAAATCACGCCAAATTTTGTTTTCAAGACAATGGTTTCCATGGCACAATAACTATCTACATTTGACGCCAACAATTTGAGAGCAAAAATTATACAACAATTTGAATGACAGTCAAATCCATAAACGTAGATGATGAAGGTTGAGGAAGTCTATGCAATGTTGCGAAAGAAAAGCATTTGATTTCATTTTTTCCAGCCTTTTTTTTTAATAAAACACTTGATTTTAATGTTTGATATCCACCCCATATTTGATAAATATATGTTTGGATATTTTATGAGTAGCAATATATCTCATGATACATATGATATAGAGTCGAGTTATTTTAAATTTGGATAATGATGTTAGTGAAATTTTCTTAATTTGTTTCAAATCTCGATCCAATTTTTCATCTTTTTTTAAATTTCAAATGTGTTAGAAAACATTTTTGGTTGATAATTTCCTTTTTAAAACTTGTTAGCTATCTCGAGTTGATTTTTATTATGGGTTGGTTTTTCTTTAATTTAAGGCTCAACAGTATTTCAAGCTTTTTATATATGGTATGAGAATTTAGCAAGTTTATTTCCTTGCCACATTTGAGGATGATATTTGACCATCTACAGTCAGCGAAGTCCACAGTTTTCTGGGTCTAACAAGTTATTACAGGAGGTTCGTGGAAGACTTCTCTCGTATAGCCAATCCTTGACTTAGTTGACCAGGAAGAGGACTCCTTTTATTTGGAGCCCAGCATGTGAGAGTAGTTTCTAGGAGCTTAAGAAGAAGCTTATGATTGCGCCAATCCTTACAGTACCAGATGGATCTGGGTTTTGTGATTTACAGTGACACCTCAAAGAAAGGACTGAGTTGTGTTTTGATGCAGGAAGGTAAGGTAGTTGTTTATGTCTCTCGTCAGTTGAAGAGTTATGAGCAAAACTACCCTACCCATGATTTGGAGTTGGCAGCAATAGTTTTTGCATTGAAGATATGGAGACACTACCTGTATGGTGAGAAGATACATATCTTTACTGACCATAAGAGCCTGAAGTACTTCTTCACCCAGAAGGAGTTGAACATAAGACAGAGGAGATGGCTTGAATTAGTGAAGGATTATGACTGTGAAATTCTGTATTACCCAGGTAAGACAAGCTGGTAGCTGATGCACTTAGTAGGAAGGTATCACATTCAGTTGCACTTATTACCAAGAAAACTCCTTTGCTTAGAGACTTTGAGAAAGCTGAGATTGCAGTTTCAGTAGGAGAAGTTACTTCACAGTTGGCTCAGTTGTCAGTACAGCCGACCTTGAGGCAGAGGATTATTGTAGCTCAGCTAAATGATCCCTATTTGGTTGAGAAGCGTCACTTGGTAGAAGCAGGGCGAGGTGATGAGTTCTCCTTGTCCTCTGACGATGGGCTTATGTTTGAGAGGCGTTTGTTCGTCCCAGCAGATAGTGCGGTTAAGATTGAGCTTTTGACTGAGGCTCATAGTTCTCCATTTTCTATGCATTCTAGAAGTACAAAGATGTACCAGGACTTGAAGTGTCTATTGGTGGAGAAATGTGAAGAGAGAAGTGGCAAACTTCGTTAGTAAATGCTTGGTATGTCAGCAGATGAAGGCACCAAGGTAGAAGTCAGCAGGGTTGTTGCAACCCTTGAGTGTACCAGGGTGGAAATGGGAGAGTGTGTTGATGGACTTCATTACAGGACTACCTAGGACTCTGAAGGACTATACAGTCATTTGGGTTGTTGTTGACAGACTCACGAAGTCAGCTCACTTTGTCCTAGGGAAATTCACTTACACTACTAGTAAGTGGGGACAGCTATATATAACCGAGATAGTGAGACTGCACGGAGTGCCTGTATCTATCGTTTCTGACAGAGATGCTCGTTTCACATCAAAGTTCTGGAAAGGACTTCAGCTTGCATTGGGCACAAGGTTAGATTTCAGTGCAGCCTTTCATCCTCAGACTGATGGTCAAACGAGAGGTTGAACCAGATTTTAGAAGATATGCTGCGAGCTTGTGTGCTAGAGTTTTCAAGGAGTTAGGACTCTCACTTGCACTTGATGGAGTTTGCCTATAATAACAGCTACCATTGGCATGACACCGTTTGAGGCTCTGTATGGTAGGTGTTGTAAATCTCCCGTATGTTGGGGTGAGGTTGGTGAGCAGAATGTTAGGTCCTGAGTTAGTTTAGACTACCAATGCAGCCATACAGAAGATTAGAGCTCCTATGTTGACAGCACAGAGCAGACAGAAGAGTTATGCCGATGAACGGTGTAAGGATCTCGAGTTTAATGTGGGAGACATGGTTTTTCTGAAGGTAGCACCTATGAAGAGTGTTCTAAGATTCGAGAAGAAGGGGAAGCGAAACCCACGTTTTGTAGGGCCATTTGAGATACTTGAGCGGATTGGCCCAGTAGCTTACCGTTTGGCGTTGCCTCCCGCATTTTCTGCAGTTCATGATGTATTTCATGTCTCTATGGTAAGGAAGTATGTCGTAGACCCGACACATGTAGTCGACTTTGAGCCATTGCAAATTAATGAGAACTTGAGCTACGAGGAGCAACCTGTTGAGATTTCGACAAGAGAGGTCAAGATGCCCCGTAATAGAGGGATTGCACTAGTCAAAGTTCTTTGGCGAAACCACAGAGTTGAAGAAGTCACTTGGGAGAGAGAGGATGACATGAGAGTCCAGTATCCCGAGCTGTTCGAGGATTAGAACTTTCGAGGACGAAAGTTTCTCAAAGGAGGGAAGATTGTAACGCCCCAAAAATTTAAGTTAATTTATTTTGATTATCTTAAGTTTAAATTTTCTTTTTGTAATTAGGGGTGTTATTTGGTTGATTTTTTTTTTATTTGTGAAGATTGGATTTTTTAGAAATTAGGAAAATATCTAATTGTTGTAGTGTTGGAGTTGATGTATTAATTGGTTGTATTCGAGAAAATTTTGATTAATTATATGTTTGATTTTATAATTAATTAAATTTGAAGGTAAAATAATTTTGTTTGTGAATAAGATATCTGGGTAGAGATAATTGTTTTTGAAAGATAATGATGTTTGGTGGAGAGAGAGAAGATTTGAGATTTAGTTTGTTTTGAGGTTTGGATTAAGGAAAAAAAAAGAAATAATAATAATAATCTCGTAAAGCGTGAAAGTGGAAAAAAAAGTACTCATCTTCCCCTTCAAACCCTAGTTGCCGTGCCCAACCGACTACCATCCCTCATCCGCCGCCGTCGGCCTTCTCCACTCATCCTTTTGCCGTGCAGCAGCACCACCAGTCAAGCAGTGCAAGTCGTCCGTCTCCACGTCGTCATCGAGACGGATTCGTTCCCTCTTTGTTCGATCGTTCGCGAACCATCGAACGCCGGTACCGGACGATCTCCGCTCGCCCTTCCGCCGAGCAGCAAAACCGTCACAAGTCTCTGAGCCCTCCGTCCATCGCACTGTCGAAACCGTCAAACATCTTGTGCGTCGCCGCGCAACCGAACCCGCACCTTCACCCAAGCCTGCACCAGCTGCTCATGTGAAATTCGAGCCGCGCGCGCCTTAGCCCAGTCGCCCTCCTGCGTCCGAGCTGCATGTCTGCGCCAGTCGCCCCTTACCCGAGCCGTTTTCAAAGCCTTAGCCAAGCCACCCTTGTTTTCCAAGTCGTTTGAGCCACCTAACCTTTTTTAGTCATTTTCCATCTATTTTAGGTAAGTTTTGTTTGGATTTTAGTTGTTTCCCAACAAAGATCAATTTTAGACCTTAAATAATTTAATTATGGATTTAATTGAATTATTTTCTTGATAGGTCAATTGAGGCTTGAATCGAGGAATTTCCGAAACCAATGATAAATTTGGAATTTTCTCCAACTTTGGGTAAGTTGAGATAATTGGAGGTGGACCTAGGCAATTAGTAATTAGTTTATTAATTTTAGTTATTGGGTTCATTTGTGCTTAGGGCTTGACTGTGGGGAGCTTGATTGTGACTGTTAGAATAATTTTGCTGTGAGCTAATCTCCAACTAAGAGATTCTACTACTAGACCTCCGACTGAAATTAAGAGAGCGCATGTATTTATGGACTCAATGTTATTGATGACGACTGACATTGTATTGATGATTGATGTCGTGAACTGATGTTATAATATGACTAGTAGTATGTTGATGAGGGTGACTGCGGTATGTTCATGTTTACAATATTGTTTAAGTATGCAAGATTGTTATGTTATGTCATGTTTATGATGATGTTATGACACGTTACATGTTATGGATAGAGTTACTATTAGCTTATTCTATTAGAGTCGTACCCACATGGGTGTTCCTCGGGATCACCACCTTTTTATGACTGCGTAGTCCTATGACATTGACATAGACATGATTATGAGTGATTCGACGGGGTCCTTCACAGCCTGATTGTCTTGGTGTTCCCTTCGGGTACACTAAAGACCAGTTTGTCCTAGGTGTTCTTTTAGGTTTCCTCAAGACCAGATATGTTCCTAGAGGATCACAGATTTACACGTGTTCGGGAATGTGCCAGTTCAGGGGTACCACTTTACAGGACTCTAATAGGAAATTAACAAGCACCTAGCAAGACTAGTAATGGGTCCCTTACTAATTATATTTTTATACTCACTCTTTCTTGTTTAAAATTTTCAGCCAAAGGTAGAGGTAAGGGCAAAGGCAAGCTGGGACTGATAAGAAGTGACCATGGCGAGCCATAGGGACCATTTTGCTTCCGCTTTATGTCATTGTTTGGATTCCAGTATTTGCATTTTTATTTTATTCTTTTATTTTTATTTTATTTCTTTAAAACTAAATAGGGTCCGAATTAGGATTTTGTTTTTAGACTTATTTCTATATACATTTATTTATGCTTTTAATGAGAAATTCGAGGTTTTGTTTCATTCTTTTCTATTTTAAATTTATAAATTTTATTTATCTTTTAAATTAGTAATGACTTCGGCTTAGTATAAGGGGTTGAGTTGTTACATTAATGAACTGGGTACCCCTGAAAAATATTAAGTATGAAAAAGGGAAAAATATATTACTCATATTTAGATTTTTGTTGCTGCAGTCGTTACTGAATTATCTACATATTATTGTTATGATAATAATATACTTATTATTCCTATTTTTACGAAAGATATGATTTGGCTGTGATGTGTCTTTATATTCCCTGACAACTATCACTGTTGTATTGAGTGAGAGTAACATTGTAAACTTCGTACTGACTATCATAGGTGCATACTTATGATAAATTATTAAAGAAATAAAATCTCTAATCTCGGGTCAAGTACCCCCTAGACGTAGATGTAATGTCATCGAACTGGGTTAACAAAAGCTTTGTGTTCCTACTGTCTCTACTACGCGTGCTTATTATTGTATCTTCTATTGTTAAGAGCATAACTTATCTCCAGCTATAGTTGTTGACTGTTTCGTTGTTTTTCCAACAAAATAGAGCAAAAAAATTTAAATAAACTATATAGAGTTTGATTTATTTCAAGTTCAAAAAAGTCTTTTTATGGCTATCTGAACATACTAATTAGAAAAAGTAGTTAAAATAAATTTTTAGCTGTTCCAAGGAGCTCTTTTGACTATATAAATATTCATTTTCTTCAACAAACAAACCAACATAATATAATAGAGAGAAAAAAACTCTACAGAGATTACAGAAATGAGAGAGAGAATATGCAGTGGAAATGTTTTTACACAAACCCTAGGGAGATGTAGAGAAGAAAACAGTGAGCTTGTGATGATCAAAATCCTCCCAAATTCAAAAATTCATAAACAAAAGAGATGTAGCTTTGTTGGAGGTTGCACTTGGTAGGACAGTTGCCCAAAGAATCTGCACCCCAACCGACGAGCAACTTCATGTTTTGGATCCCAACCTTAAACTTTTTTCTTCTTTCGAGAAAGAAAAGACATAAGAAAGATTTGCTTTTTATTTCTTTTGTTTATTCTATTCTTTTATTATTATTATTATTTGAACATTATTATTGTTATTATCATATGAGAAAGAGATTTGAGTTTAGTTAAAGGTGGCAGATGGTAGGGCATTCGCCCAAGGATCCACTCCGTAAGTAACAACCACTGGTCTTCCTCTCTTTACCTAGTTTTTGAAGTTAAAACCTTATAGTAATTTTTCCTCAAAAAGCCTTTTTATCTCTATAAATCCAGAAAAAACAGATAACACAAAGGTATTTTAAAATCCTATTTCTGCCTTTCTCATATATTCTCTTACATCCTACTTTACTGGATCTATGTTTACATTATTATTATTTTTAAAAAAAAATCCCATTCTTACACTCATATTCTTTTCTATCACGTGACCTAACAAACATGTGCCGCTAAATATATAGTTTAATAAAAAATGTGTTACTAAATGCTTACTTTTTAGTAAAATATTGTTTCCCCCTATTTAGTTTTTGCAGTGACAATCTAAATTCGTCTCTAAATTTAAGTTTAAACAACATATAATATTGTTTGTTAAATGTCAACATGTGACCATTAGATAACTCTTTTGCAACATATTTAAGCGTCGGTAAAATTAATCATTTCTGCCACTAAAAAATGGATATTATACTTTTAAAAAAAAACTATGATTTACTGACTGTATAGAAAACGTCAATAAAAGTACTTTATTAATTAAAAAATAATATCCAATACAAACATAATAATTCTTAGACATTATCATTAAACAACATGCAATAACACCAACTCTACCCCAAGTTTACTTAAGAAAGTTTTTGTTAACAAAACTTCGAAAACTTAAGTTATAATTATCAACCTAAGGCACAAAGTTAGTCTCAAACACCAGTATACTTGGTTTACATAACAAAAATTCATACAAAAGTAGTTTCAATAACAAAAATTCCTACAAAAGCTTGGAAGCATGAAATGGTTTTTTCAAACAAAATTATAAATACCAACCAACACTCTTTCCACTTTCATTCAAAGTTAACATCAAAATCTTGTATAGAAAACCATTTGTGCATCAAATCTAACAAATAAAGAAAGTGGAATATGTAAGCGTAAGAGGATAAAAAATTGAACAAAACAAAGCAAAGTAACTCAAAACATATAATTCCGCAAAGGGTAAAATAAGACCAATTTAATTTGTTTGTCTTTTTAAAAATTTGGGTAACTAATCACACCCTTAATATGGCTAGTGGCGATTCCAAACCTTTTCACCTCAAGGAGAGAGATGACAGCCACTCTCTGTCACAATGACGTTTGTGACTACTATTATAAACCAAACTAAAATAATTTACACCCCAAACACAAACTATATTATAACTGAACTCACTTTTTACCTTAAACACAATCTCACGAAGTGTTTCATTTTTATTTTTATTATTATTCTTTTTTTTTTTTTTTTTGCTCTAAAATTGATAAAGATCAACCTTATTTACAAAAACAAAATCACATTACTTCAAGAAAAATTTAGGAAAAAAACCTAATCTAGCTACAATTTTACATAAATGTCTTAAATTCTCAATTAATTTCAATAATAAGATTTTGACTAATTTTATGAACGAATTTGACCTAATCATTAATTTTAAATATTATATATAAACGAAAATTGATATAATTTTTTGCCATAAATATTTTATATTACATTATTATTTGTATTAAAACTTACATATTTATATTATTAATTATTTAATAGATTTCTTTTCATTTAATGTAGTTGTAGTCATTTAGTATTGATTCTATATAATATGTTGTGTATTGAATACTATTATGGTAATATTTACAATCATTTTTCTCTTCCTCCATTTCTTATTCTTCCAGTGAATTAATCTACGTTAATATTTTCAATCTCTCTCTCCGTCCATTTTTTATTCTTTTAGTGAAAAAGCTAAGGTTTTTGGCGTGCGCATACTTCTCTCCAATCATCCAACTAATCTCTCTCGGTCTATTCTTTCTTATTTTGTTCATCTTCTTCAGGCTTTCCGGTAAAGTAAATTATAGTATGTCGATAAAGTTTTTCGGTGAAGTAAATTTGTTTCATCTTATTCATATTTATTTTTAGGTATTTCAATTTTTTTCTTACATTAGTAATCAATATTTTTTTTTTATTTGAGAGTAATGTATTTCGAATTATAGAATTTTTTACCGTATATATATGAAGTTGGTTTCAGTTTACATGCTTGTTCAATATATACCAGGGCATATTGTGTATAATACATTACAGTATATATATATATATTATTCTTTTTTAGGTAAGACCAACATTGTAGTATATTCTAGTCCATGAACATGTGTCGTTTCAAGAGTTACAAAATAGTTCATAAAAATTATGTTTTCTAAATCAACCATGTATGTTGTTCATAATTTTCATTGAATTGCAGCTGAATATATTATATTCATGGGACAATATTATTCTTATATTTAAAGTTTTGTTTCTAAATTAACACATTATATTTTTTATTTTATTCGTTGAAGTCAACCTAAAACTACATATTCAATATACGTTAGCATACGAAAAATTCGGTACATACAATATGTGAAACGAATATATTACAGTCATTAACAACTAATTTTATTATGTGGTATATTATAGGATCAAATTAATTGGGTCTTCAAGATATATCAGGTTTTATATAGAATATTGTTATAGTTGTTTATTATATAATATGAAGTATATATATGCGAAATAATTAAATATACATGTATATATGAGAAAGTACGTAAAATATATATCTTACAATTATGTAATTTACTAAAATCTATAATTGTTATAATTATATTTGATATAAACAAATATATATTTGAAATTAATAACTAAACCAAATAAGTGCACAGATATGACAAATTTATAATATATCATCTTATATACCAAATAATATATGAGATGTATATTTTTATTTTTCAATATATTTATTAACCCAAAAACTAGACAACATAAAAACATAGGAATGAAAAAAAATGAAAAAAATATGTAAAAAATCATATAACAATGACAATAAAAAACTAAAAATAAATAAATTTATTTGGGAAGAAAAAATAAACCAAATATTTACCATTACAAAATATTTAATATCTCACATTAAATAAATTAAATCTCACGCAGTTAAAACAATATATACGTATTATCTCATATTAAATAAGGAAACTTTCATAAATGTAACAAAACATCAAACTATTTACGTCCCGTGTAACAAAGCCCATTACCATTTTTTAAATATTCCAGGTTTGCCCTTCCATCTTTCTTCTCTTCCTCGCAATTTCTTTCTTCCCCTTACTCCTGCTTTTTTTATGTGATTTTTGTCCATATTTCTTTTCCTTTTTTTTTTCTAATGCGATTTCTGTCCATCATCTTTCTTCTTTTCTGATTCTTTTTTTACATCGTTTAATCTTTCCATTATATTTCTTCTTTTCCTCTTCTTTTTTTTTGCTGTAATTTCTTTCCATCGTCTTTCTTATTTTCCTTTTTTTTACGTCGTTTAAATTTGGGTAACCAAATCTAAAAGACCGTATACAAAAAATAGCAAAATCTAAAAGTTCGTGCATAAAGAATCTTGAAAAAAAATCATTTAGATTAGAGTAGCCAAATATAAACGATCGAAAAAAGATCATTTAGATTGGAGTAGCCAAATGTAAACAATCGTGTAAAAAAAGTAAACGATTATGTAAAAAAAAATAAAAGATCTTATATAAATAATCTTGAAAAAAATCATTTAGATTGGAGTAGCTAAATGTAAGCAATCGTGTAAAAAAAATAAAAGATCATGTATAAAGAATCTTGAAAAAAAATTATTTAGATTGAAGTAGCCAAATGTAAACTATCGTGTAAAAAAAGTAAACGATCATGTGGAAAAAATAAAAGATCGTGTATAAAGAATATTGAAAAAAAATCATTTAGATTGGAGTAACCAAATGTAAACATCGTGTAAAAAAAAGTAAACGATCGTGTAAAAAAGTAAATGATAGTGAAAAAATAAATAAATTATTGTTTAGAGAAATCTAAATGATCATGTACCAAAAAAATTAAAAAAAATTGTGTACCAAATTTTGAAAAAAAAAATTGTTTAGATTTGGGTTCCAACCTAAATCTAAACGATCGTGTAACCAAATTAAACGATCGTGTAACAAAATTAAATGATAGAATTGAAAAGATAAATTATAGTCATATCTAAACGATCACATACCAAACAATAACCAAATCTAAACGATCGCAAATATATTACGCGCGCGTGGTTGACGGGGCATTTTTGGTATTTTAAACGGTGGGTCTCTGGACTTTTTTCGATTTTTGGAATTGTTTTATACAGTGTAAATATTTGTCCACTTTGTTATACTTCTGAAAAGACCCAATTAAATACTTTAAACTAGAATGAATAATAAATACACACGGTCAAATTTAAAATTAACTCAATAAGAAAACTATTTTTAATTTTTTTCATATTTATGTCATTGCGAATTTCTTTCATTTTTTTAATCATATCAATCGTAATAATGGATAAGGTTGTCATTTAGACTTTTTTTTTTTAAAATTTGAAGCGTAATGTGCTTTTAAAAAAAATGGTAATTTTAAGCTTCTTATGTAATTGAGCCTATATAAGTTAAAAACCCCTTAATTTATTTACCCAATTGTCTTAAAATCAAAGCATAATTGCTTGTTCTGAATTGGAAAACAGGTTATATAAAATGAAATTCTTTTAGATACTGAGTTCAAAGTCTAGGCAATTACAATGTGATTATTGTAAATCTAGTCTGGGAGCAAAGCTTCAATTTGGTTGAGTGATAGTGTCATCGATAAATGCAAGCTTGTTGTGAATAGATAGTGTCAAGATCATCGATCAACACCAAGTTACATAGTTCTCATTCATGAGCAACTCCGAAACCAACACATAATTCCATGTATTGCCATGATGAAGGAAATAAGAGTTTTGGGATGATTAGAAGAAGCCATTGTGAAAATATATTGTTAATTTAATTTAAATAATTAACTAAACAAATAGTCAAATTTATATTTATTTGATTTGAAATAAATAATTTGAATATTTAAATATAATATTTGAATCATATTCAAAATACACGCTCTTATTTCATTAATTAGAAACGAGCTTTAATGGCAGTAAAAGACTCTTCCTCAATGTGTTCTCATTCTCATATCGATTGCCAACATTCGTTTGTCTCAAGCTTGATTTGAATTGCATCTGTCACAGTACAACAATTTTTACGATCACCCTCATTACAATCTCTCTTCTCTTACTTTTCAACATCCAATGTCACCTTCATCCTCCGTAAAACTGTTGATGGGCCAATTAACTACAACTACTACTTTATTGTACTCATGGCGCGCCAATGCCATATTACAGGCCCCAGGCGCGCCAATGCCAAGCTTCGCATGCCTATCGGGTGCACCTCTGCCCATTTGTGTGTGCCCTAATAACGATCAACCTCGCCCCCAAGCATATGGCTCACGTGCCTCCCAACGCACGCACCCCATAAGCTCGACGAACGGGTGCACATGGCCCTGCGCATGCATGCTCTAGACGTGCGTGACACCCTGAAAGCGCGCCTGTGTTCAGATAGCTCGAGAACATCCGAGAGCATCCGAGAAGGTCCCAAACCCTCTAGAAGATTCCATGACGGCGAGGAGTGTCTGGAAAGGTCCAGAAGGCCAAAGGACATCCGAAGTAGTGGCTGAACGTGCAAAGGATCCAAATGGCTCAAGAAAACATGCGCACGCACATGCTAGGCACATTCAGACACATCTAGAAGCTTCTATGACGGTTCGAAGGATACAATGATGGTCTTAAACCGACATGGTAGGTCTAGGAGTGTTTAGATTGTTCTAAGCTAAATTGTAAGGGCCGAAATGTACAATATATTTTTAGAAAAGTCCTTGGCCGACCTTCTTAAGGCCCCTAGGTCGATTGGCATGTCTATATATACTCAAAGGGGGCTCATTTGTATCCAAGCAAGGGAAAGTATCATTGAGAATTCTAATAAAGCCTCTCACCGATTCTCCTAAATTCTCACTCACTCACTTGCCTACTCTTTCACGAATTCTAAGTGTTTTATTACAATTACTTTCTTCCGCTGCCATATTCAATCATAGTGCTTGGTATACTAACCTCTAAAGGGTTACTTGGCTTTGTGGGCGTCGAGATTAGCCAAGTGTTGCATGTTTGGTTAGTTGAATACTCTAACTGTGTAACAATTGGTATCAAACCCAACATATACCAACAAGGTGGCATTAGAGCATCGTATACCACAAGGTGGGATTTAAGATCCCTAAAACTTGAAGCTACGTTCTTAGGCAGTGTCAGAGCAACAGTTTCCCTTTATGTATTGCCCTAATCATTTGTTGACTTGATGGCTTCCCAAGAAGGATACGAGTCACTCGTTGAGCAAGTTGTTGAAGGGCCAACGATACGAGGACTTACTACACAACGATCTCCTTCCAAGCGACCCAAGACTAAGGCCTTGGCTACTAAAGATACAACCGACACTCACCTAGCCAACTTGGAGGAACTTTTTGAGGATGTGCAAAGTACGGTTGGTAGGTTGAGTGATGATTATGAGGGGCTAGTCCGAGAGAATGTCGAGATCAGTGCTGCTGCTAAAGAAATGATTAAGGAGATTGGAAGATCATTTTGTAGAGACTTAAATGCTCTATCAAAAGATGTGGCCAACCTAAAGAAATTCGTAGAAGGGGAGATCTACGAATTACATAAGGAAGTTGAACGCATCTATTTTGAGTATAATACTCTCCGTGCCACTACAAATGGTCAAGTGTTGACCATGGCGCATTCATTGCGTAGGAACAAGGGCAAGTTACTCACGGCTTAAAAATGACAAAGCCCAACACATATGATGGCACGAGGAATGTGACGATTGTAGAGAACTTCTAATTCAACCTAGAAAGTTAGTTTGAAGTCATTAGTGTGCATAATGACACTACAAGAAATTGAGTTTTTAGTGGCAAAAAAAAAACATTACTAAAATGAAATAAAATGTTGCTAAAAGTATTAGCGACGCCATGCTATTCGTCGCTAAGACAGTCGCAATATCCGCGTAGCTAAAAGTTTCAATGACACAACAATTGAACGCCGTAAAATGAAGCACATGCCCCAACATATTTACGAGATGCAACTCAACTTTGGTGGCGTCGAAAACATGTTGAACGAGAGCGGGATCGAAGTACCTTCAAACATGGAAACAATTCAAATGTGAGCTCCGAAAACACTTTGTCTCATATAATGCAGAAATAAAGGCTCGTGGTAGGCTAAGACGATTGAGACAAACTGAATGCATCTCAAGTACGTCAAGAAATTGATAACCCTCATGCTTGAGATAGATGGCTTATCCAACAAAGACGCACTCTTTCATCTTAAAGACGGACTCAATAATTGGGCAAGACTTGAGTTCAGTCGACGCAATATGCAGACCCTTGATGATTGTGGAGATGTTTACGGACTACAAGTCTAAGGGAAAGAGGACCTATGAGAATGAAGGGGAAGCCTCAGAGTCATAAGCAGAACATGTTCATAAAGCGAGGGAAAGCCAAAAATTTGGTGGAAAGCACGAGAAGACCTCGGAAGGGAATGCGTCTTTCAAATTCAAGCCTCCTAAACCATGTTTCTTTTGTGGAGGATCGCATTGGACGAAGGATTGTCCAAATCGAAAGACATTAAATGTCCTAGAGGAGTTCCACAAAGAGTTGCAAGGAGAAAAAGAATCCAATGCACAAGTTAGTGCCTTACAATTTCTTAACACCGTGACCCAAGAAGACTCCTTGAAGAATGAAGAAGAAGAGAAGGCTAAAGGAGAAAATGAAGAAAACAAGGGAAGTTTGTGTGTCATAAAAACAATAGATGAAATGACCACAAGCCTTCCTCAAATAAACCCGAAGGTATTGAGGTTTGCTATTCGTGGATATCACACTCAACAATAAAAGTGTCAAGGTGATTGTTGATTTCGGCGCAGCCCACAACTTCATGGACCCAAAAGAGGCCAAAAAAACTAGATCTCAAAGTCATTCGAGGAAGCAATGCCACGATCAAGGTAGTCAATGCTAAGGCTACAAACATCATTGGTACGGCTTGAAAATTCAAGACCAAAGTGGGTGAGTGGCAACACCGCATTAGATGAATATAAGACTGTCCTAAGGTTGGATTTCTTGGATAAAGCCCATGCACTTCTTGCTTCCTACATGAATGCACTTCTCCTCTTTAAACCATCAAATGTCATGAACCTTCAATGCATGAAGAAGGTCAGTCAACAAACAATCACAGCCATGCAACTTAAAACAAATCCCAGAGGCGAAGATGAAAGAGGAAAGATGCAAAGGGTACATTGCTAAATCAAGTGGAGGAGGGTGTCACATTCCGCAAAAATCACCCTAAATTTTGTGCTAAATCATGCCACAAGGCTCTTTTAGCAAAGCCAAGGAGGGGTTATGACAACTGCTAAGACGTCCCAAACGACAGCCCCACGACACCCATGTGCTGCCTAGACATGTGCCCATGACACTGGAACACGCCCACCACAGGTGTCCCACATGGCCGCACACCCATATGATGTAGCCTCATTTCGGTTTTCAAGAAGCGAATAGAGTTAGAACTTCCACTAGGTAAAGCATCTGCTCTTCAAGCTCTACTAGTCGGTCTACATGGGCCTTGCCCAACTGTTTCACTGTGGACATGTTTATGTCTTAACTGTCAATAAGTCAACCTGCCTTTGATACCACTTGTCACAATCATAATCCTTCGAACACAAGATGGGTGATTGTGCAACACTTGCTTTAACTCAGTCAACAAGTCAATCGTGCTAAATCAAAATTTGCAGGCAAACTCACAGTATGATGTAGCCTCCCTTCACGTTCTTGAAAAAATTGTTTTATAAAACGTGAGAGAAGAAAAGCATTGAAAACATCATTCAAGAAAGCATTGAAGAACGTCAATTGCAAAGAAAGCTTAGTTTGCAAAGAGTACGACAAGGCTTGGTCGGGGATTCAACTAGTAGGACTCCTCCGTAGTATAATCTTAAAGATTTTTAGCTTTGACAGGCTTGCATATGAAAAATGCGAAACATCACACCTATGGTCAATGACATCAAAAGGAAAGCAATAGACTAAACTAAGTACAAAACATAAAGGTAAAGTAGATTGAGGATGTTTAGGCGTGCGGCCTTAAGCAAATAATGCCTGGGCATTCAACCATAGACTTTAAACCATCGAAGGTGGCCTGACATTCAAGGGTCCAACCTCATTGGATGTATTTTTTTCAACAACTTAGTCAGCGGGCTTGCCCTACGCACCCATGCCCCAAATGCATGCAGTACCCTACATGTGCACCTGTGTTTAGACAACCCGAGAATGTCTGAGAGCATTCGAGAAGGCTCGTGAAGGCTTTAGAAGACTCCATGACGAATGAGAAGTGTTTGAAAAGGTTAGAAGGCCTAAGGACGTCCGAAACGGTGGCTAAAGGAGCGCAAAGGACCTAAATGGCTCAAGAAGATGCGTGCACGTGCTAGGCACATCCAGACACGTCTAGAAACTTTTATGGCAGTCTAAAAGATATGATGATGGTCCTGAAGCGTCATGGTAGGTCTAAGAGTGTCTATATAGTTCTGGGCTAAATTGTAAGGGCCAAAATGTACAAGTTATTTCTAGAGAAGTCCTTGGCTGACCTTCCTAAGGCGCCTAGATCGGTTGGCATATCTATATATACTCAAAGGGGGCTCATTTGTAACCAAGCAAGGCAAAGTATCCTTTAGGATTCTAATAAAGCCTCTCACCGATTCTCCCAAATTCTCACTCACTTACTTGCCTACCAGGCTAATATGCATATTAATTGTAATAAAATGCTTATATATTTTATTATTAACTTCCTATTAGGCTAATACGCATATTAATGGGAACCAAGATTTAAAAGATGTCATGCTCTGGCAGGTAATTTTATTTATGTTGTATACCGTATCATATTTTCCTTCGGTTTTCCCCCTCGAATATGAATCTAGGTCTTGTTTAACATTCTAGAAACTAGGTGCATACTCTATTGAAAGGTATAGAGAAAATAGTGGTGAGTGCAAATATTTCAATGTTGGTTTGTGAGGATTTTAATTTTGTTCCTGTAAGAATTGTTTTCTAATAAATACGATCATACAATAATCTATACAATTATTATTATTATTTATTTATTTGGGATAAAAGGAAAGAAAAAAGGATATGTTCAACTAATTATCTTCGTCATTGAACTTTATTGCGGTGCTCCACATGATGTTCTTGCTAGGGGGAAGGTAGAACCAACACATCCAAATTTAGCGGTAGATCCTCTGAATCTACGTCAACCACATAGCAAATTGTCACATCAACTATTTCGAGTAATTCTTCTTTCAACATTGTCAATGTATCTAAACCAACACTGAAGTTATGTTTCCTATCGGAACAATGATTTCTCCACAGGTTAGTGTTTACTCCTTTGCGATAAAGGGAGTTTCATAGTGCTTGGTACACTAACCTCTAAAGGCTTACTTGACTTTGTGGGTGTCGAGATTAGCCAAGTTCCGCACATTTGGTTGGTTGAAAATTCTAACCACATGACACATAGCTCTAGTAAGCTAGCCCATCTTCTAGTTGAACTTAAAATCATATAACTTGATACGTTTAGGGTTCAAAAAATTATTATTATTATGTTTTTAAATTTGAAGTAATTTAGATAGATTAATGTACATGAACTTCACCAAATATGTCGTATGATTGAGATTCTCTAATAATTGTTTCTACTCGCGAAAGAAAAATCTGAAGTAGACCCTAAGATATAAATTTTAGAAACAAAACTGTTTTAATACCCTAACTCAATGGGAAAGTCTTTGCCAATAGAATGCAACATTGAACTAAAGAAAAGAAAGTAAAACATTACAATCTCGGTTTAACTAATTCTCCTAATGTGTGTTGAAATGAAGAAAAAATATTTCCTCTATGGTTAGCTCTTGTTGAATTCCAGCACAGCTTGGCTCATCAACATTAGCCTTTCTTGCAAAAACTCGCAACTCTATCTTCTCTCTTTTATTCTTTCTTTTTCATGATAATGAAGTTTGTACAAATATGACCTTTGTTCGGATTATGGCAATGGCGGCAGAAACTGTAGCCAATTTCTAGCTATTATTTAACTACTTCACGCTGAACCTTCAAATGTGTTGGAAACAAAAGCTAGCTATTAATTCAACCTTCTTTCCTTTTCTCCTCTGTTTCCTTTGTCTTTGCAGAAAATCTGTGAGAGAAGCATGCGGTTGAACCCGGAAAGGCGAAGGAATGGCAAGAACATGTAGCAGTTGTAAAAATTGATGGCTACATGCTTCTTTTTAATACGGAACTGAAGCTCAGGAGGAAGGAGTTTGTCCTCTCTCTCTCTCTCTCTCTCTCTCTCTCTCTCTTTCTTTTCTTTTAAATGAAAAAAGAATTGCAAATTATCTTACAAGTTTGCATATTGATGCTGGTCGTACCATGCAGAATGTGAACTTCCCCATGACTTCCAATTATACCGGTAGTTTCGTCCATTAGTACTTCTCTCAAATGGAGAGCCATAGACATTGGAAGATCTTCTATTGTTGCTGCCTCTGTTGCTTTCCTTTGCAACTTTTCTCATTTCCTCTTCAAGATCGTAATGCGATCTCTGTAAAGAAAAAAAAATGTATTAGTCTAGATTAAACGTATTTATAAACGACCAACAGGTCCAACACTAATTTCCTGCTTAACGAGCTTTGTTTACATGATTAACATTCCTTGGAGATGGAATGGAATTAATAAGGCAAGAATCAACAACAAAGCCAATGATCAAAATTCGGAAGTTATAACAAAGTTAAATTAGCTGCACCATAAAAATGAAAGCATCAACACCTTGTCTTTCATTAAAACGCATAATAAGATCAACAGATGCAATGTAGATCCAACCCCTACTGAGTCTGTACATCTGAAACTAAATGGATATTCAAATTGAAAATTTTTAGGCAGTTGGTTCTTCCTCATAGGGAGCATTAAGCTCAAAGGCTATGTGAAATCCCCCAAAACCTTTATAGGAAACAATGATTACCACTCCAATAAAAGAGGCACACGATGATTTATTTTTAGAAGATTATTCCTTGAAGATACATCACCACAATACTTTGTAAATATATTGAGTTAGGAAAAGCAAAGAGACTGAGCTCAATCTATTGGTTGCTCATCAAAATTCAACAAAGTTAAATTGAATAGAGACTATGTACATAAAATTACTCAAGTTTTAGATATGAAGTTACAAACCTTGCTGGAGTCTGAGAGCGCAGCATAAGCCTCACCAATGAGCTTAAAAAGCCTGTCAGAATCCCTATAAACATCCTGCGAGATATCTCTCCAGAGTCGTCCATCATGACTGCTGTCACCTCTTAAGAACTGACCAGCCTGAGCTCCAACAAAACAATGGGTGGTACACCATAGTGTTATTACGCATCAAATTAAAAGACCTATCATGTATCAACAAAGATAAATTACAGGCATAAAACACTTCCAAACCTTGTCAGGATGATGCTTGAGGGCTGCTCTACGATATGCCTTTTTGATATCAGACGCAGTGTCAGTTGCTTTAACTCCCCTGACATCAAAAAGGAATTGCAATTGTAAATTTTAAGGTTTCCAACCATTAGGTGATCAAAGGGAATACAAGCTAAATAAAAATTCTTGAATAGAGAGAACAACACTCTGTTATAGAAGAGACGGAAGAGATAAAACACAAAGACTGTCCGATTGTTATTAAAGCATTCCCTTCAGACAATTGGATCAAATGCTAACATTCAAGGAAGATTATAAATACTATGGACCAGGAAATAAAAGAATCAGCAAAAAGAAAAACTCACAAGATAAGGTAAAAATCCAAGGAAATTTCCTTTCTGGCGGCTTCTTCCATCAAAAGCTTGTTCCTACGAGCTTTCTTTAATTCTACACGGCCAGCAGATTTACTAGAAGTGACCTTGTCATCCGATTTATTTTCAACAATGAAGATATATTTCTTGAGATCGCTAGCTGCTTGACCATAATCTCTGATCATCTCATGTAAATTTGCTCTTCTAGAAAATGCCTGCACAAGAAAGCATCAGGAAAAAGAAATCAAAATCAAAAGAGATGTATAAAATGGAGGAAGCGGAAGCCTAAACCAACTAGCCACACAACAGAGCATTGGTCAGGCAACAGAGTTAACATTATCTCCTTCCAACGAAAATTTTATTGCACATCGCATTAAATATCATGCTAGGAACTAATGATTTTGTCATGTATTCATATTACTAACCAACAGATGCACATAAAACCCCACTAAAGAAAGCGTATGAAGGAATAGAAGGCGTATGAAATAACTTTTTCCACCTCACACCCTCGCACCATATTTTTTGGAAGGCGTAAAAAATGAATGAATAGAAGGCGTATGAAAAACAAACCCATAAAACCCCCAGTAAAGAAGGGTTTCCAACTAGGTACGTACAATGTTTTCAAGAGAGTAATTATAGAAAGCCTTCAAAATCAAAGCCCAAAGAGAAACATGAAACCGTCTCAAAGATGAAACCTCACTATGGTCCCTGTCTGCACCTGGGAACACTTTATTGTTCCTCTCTCATAAAGATCCCACAATAAAGCCCACATCAGAAACCAAAGAAAATGGCCTTTTATCTTTGAGAGGTGGATGAAGGAGCCCCCACCCGATGATCCTACCAAAAGTATCTACTATCTAAGATTACCAAAGTACAGTACTTGATAATCCTAGATCACATGACGCACCATCAAATGTTAACAGTCAACCAATTTCTTCAACCAATAGTAAGTTTAAGTAAAGAAGAAGAATTGAAAAATCAAGCTCCACGGTAGACGATGCATATTCCACCAGCATATATGTTCATAAAAGCCTACCTTGGAGTAGTTTTCATCAAGGGCAATGGCCAGATTACAATCTGCTATGGCATCAGCAATCTGACCCAAACCTTGGTATGCTGCAGCACGATTACATAACAAAACTGCAGTGAAAGATCTGGATTCAACATTTATAGATAATGCATCTGTATAATGCTCTACTGCTTCAGCATATTTCCCTGATCGAAATGCTTCATTCCCTGCACTCTGTTATTTAAGACCATGTATGGGTCAAGTGGAAGATTGTAATTTATACACCCATGCATACACAACATATTACAGAGATATGGCTTCCCCAAAGACATTAACTCTGGTTTAATTTGAAAGTTTCAGACATTTATATCAAATGCTCTAGATGTCAATTTGAAGAAAGGTTGAAGCTATAACAGTTATATTGACAATGGTAAAAATCTTAAAGATGGGTTTTAGAACGCACAGGATCAAGTACATATTCAGATTGGGTGTTCATGAGCACAATAAAAGAACCCCCCATACTGACCATACTTGAATATAACTTATTCCACCTCACACCCACACAGCTCTCTCTTGAAAGAGTGGAAAAATTCAAGCCAAGGAAGTTATGAACCTCCTTAGTACTCAACATATCAATAGCAAGGTACATGATAGTATAGTAGATACACAGCATGTCTGGATCATGTAAAGGGAGCATAAAAGCCCAACTGCTTAACTCAGGTACCATGGAATTGTACCGCATTTCAATAGTTCCATTAAAAAACCCCAAGACAAAATCTCAAGATTGGTTTGGTAAATACAGTTCAGTTCATGCCATGAATTTAATATTGCTAATTAAACATACAAATTCACTTGATGAAACTACTAAAAACAAAATTAGAAAAGAGATATATCTCAAAAACAAAAACAAATAAACAAATAAAATAGAATAGTGTCAAATAAGGCTAATCAAACGCTCAAAGTTGCATACCTTACAACAGAGAAGCCCCTGTATCGTGTCTGCTAATGCGAATGATAATTCCAAACTTTTAATTCTGGACCTGAATGATAAACATTAGCACCAAGATCAAAGAACTAAAAGAAAGGAATATCTTAATTGATTTAGAAGTACTCAGGAAGGTTATATCTCACTTTTCTTGATTAAAATTTTCTTGCTTAATTTTCCCAACTGTTTCAAGAGCAGCCTCAAATTTTCCAAGATAGAAAAGAGATTTGGTTATCAAGCACCATCTCCATAACCTAGCAACTGAATGACTTTGACACCCAGAAAAATCCGTTTTGAAAATAGCACTTTCTGCAATACAATTTTTCTCGGCATGACAAAGACTCTCCTCACACAGCATAATTGCCTCTTCATACCTTTGAAGCTGCAGGAGAAGATACCAACACCATGAAAGATAAACAGACAATCATGAGATCAAGGCAGAAGAATAAAAGACCACAATTGTCTAGTAAAGGCAGAACCATCCATAACATAAATGATGACATTTTCGAAAGGGAAAAGATCAGACTGGATTGTACATTAAAATTAAGTAGAAATGATACAGACCAAAAAGAGAGCTTCAGCTTTCATTTCAAGTAATTTTTCTGAATACACACTGATGGATATAGCCTCAGCAATCAAATCCAGGGCACTGAGAGCTGCATCGTCAGTTTTCTGCTCCAAAAGTTCAGAAGAACGTCTTATATATTCGGCTACTTTCTGCAATAAAAGGTGCCTCACAATCATCAGATACACTCAGAACGCTGTTAACATGAACCCAGGAGCAGACTGAGAAGGAGGGCAGTTCAAAGGTTGAGAGGGAAAAACTCTACCCACTACCCGTTATGATGTAAGAAGATACTAACCTAACCAAAAAATGCACTGGATTTCTCATGCTAAAACGTTGGATTAGGGTCACTTTTGTATCTATTAACTCTCCTTTTATACATATACTCAGCCCACGGCCCACAAGAACATTTAAGAATAAATGAGAAGAGAAAGATTGCCATAAAATTCTAGACCATAAGGACATCGATCAGGTAGCAAATATTGTAGTTGACAGTTGCGACGTACACAATTTAAATTGCAGTCGTAAATGACGTCACAATATTGATATTGGTATATCATAGAAAATTAATATTACAAAGAAAAGAACAATATATATATATATATATATATATATATATATATATATATATCTTCAACTGCTTTCTCATCTACATTTCCCACCTACCACCCCCCCCCCCCAAAAAAAAACAAAGTCCGTACCTGAGCCTTCTGGAGGCCATCAGCCGCTTCAATTATCATCCTCCGGTCTAAACATATACCATCTCTAGATTGTAAGCACTTGCTAAAATATTGTAGTGCACTTTCAGTTTCCCCAAGAAGAAGATGACAACTGTGAAGGGAGGAAAAATCTTTAGAACATAAATATAGATGAGTTGAAATGGACCAAGCAGTGCAGATTGTATTGTATCGATACATAAATAATGGTAACGATGATCATTGATTAGATAAAGTACATTTCTTGTGATTTAATGGATAAGAATTTTCTCTGGCTAGGTGCTCAAATAGATATATCTAGATGAAACAGGAAGTACATTAAAACAACTTTGTAATCAAGTTTGTAGAGATAATTAATTTCCACAATCAAGGCTAATATACCTCTCACTAGGTTGGTGCGGAAAAGTAAGTGCCCTAAAGTAAGTTCATTTGGCTTTTGAATATACACTTCTGTTTCCTATTTTAAAGAAAAAGAATGGCAAAAGAAAAGAAAGTTAAAGACCATCTACAGTCTGTGTTTTTTAGAAGCCTTAATACCGGTGATGTGATCCAAAATTAGTTTTAAAAAGTCAAGAAATTGGGTTTTAACCTCATCTAGGTGCAAATTATATTTGAGAGAGGTGGAAGATTTGGACCACTTGTTTTTCCATTGCTCAAGCTTTTAAGGCCGGGAACTTTAATTTTTAGAAGCTAGGTTTGATGTTGTGTCTCGACCAAAGAATTGACAATTGGCTCCTTGAAGGTCTTCATGGTTGGAATTTGATGGGCAAAGCTAGAATTTTGGATAACTGTGCTACTAGAACATTGGGTAACTGTGCCGCTAGAATGCTGCTGTGGCATTTATGGACCGAATGAAACACCAGATGTCTTTAAGATAAGCCTCTTGATTTAGATTCCTTTTGTAATCTTGAAAAAAAATATGGCATCTTGATAATCATCAATGACTAGAAAGTGCTAGTCATATAGTTAGGTTTTCAGGTGGGGGTGTTTCCTCTACCGCAACCCCTAGTTTTGTGATTTAATTTCCATCCCAATGATTATAAAAAGACTGGGACCACTTTGGAACCCAAAAGATAATTAACGACCATAAGAAGACATACTCGTAAAAGCAGATTCACATTGATTAATTGGAGCATACCATCATGTACTTGGGCAAAGTTGAGATTGCTTATCTACTTTAAACAGAAACATACAAGGAAAATATACAATAATAGACAGCTCGTTCTGCATAAATTGTTAGAACAAATTTATAAATAAAACCTCAAATTGCACAATAAAACCCTTACTTTGCAGCCCTCACTTGAACTTTAAGAAAGTTTGGATCTAATTCAGTAGCCACTCCACAATCTTCCAAAGCTTTCCTAATCTTTCCAAGAGACATTCGTGTGGCTGCACGATTGCTGTAGCAGAGCATGAGAGAGTTCAGGCAAGATGCCAATTCTTCGTTATGTGGAACAGAACCTATCCCCTGCGTATAAAGATCCTCCGCCTTCGAAAGTTCCCCATTTTTGTACGCCTGGTTTCCTCTATTACAGGGTTAAAAGAAAATTTGTTCAACATCAACTACATAAACTGGAGCTAATGATGTGATTAAAATCAGTGAGAAAAGCCATGCTAAACAGGTCTGTCAGAAAAGTACCTAAGTCGCCACTTCTCACATGTCTCTTGAATTGCAGTCGAGAAAGGATGCCCTTGCTTAAGCTTTCCTTCTGCTTCCAATTTACTTGAAGCCTCTGAATGCAATGATGTACTGGCAATGGATGAAAACTCATAAGATTGTCCAAACATAATATCTGGACTTGGGGAGATGACAAAAGTATTGTGATTAGATTTCTTCTTATTTTTCTTTCTTTGCCGACTCTTTGTTCCTGAAACACTAGCTTGGATGGAAGAAGATGCGGAAAATGTAAAACTTTTGCCACATATTTCTCCTGAATCTGCAGTCTTTCTGCAATTCGCTGTAGGTCCTGAAGCAAAACCACTGCTACAACATTGCTCGGTTTTGAGACTAGAGCAGACTCTTTCATTTCTAGAATCAAAACCTTCAAAACTGTGAACAGAAATCCCATTTCCATGGTGTCCAAAACTTCCCTCGCTAGGCTTACTATATTTCCAGATGCCATCATGTGCATCCACAACTTTTCTTCCAGTTAAAAGAACATCATTCTCATTGGTACAGACTGTAGGATTGGTCGTGTAAGGTGCAGAACTATTGACCAGAGGGGAGGATTCACCAGGCATATCTCTTGGATGTTGGTCAACGGATATAGTTTCCTGATAGGGGGAGAAATCCATAGGGGTGCAAGATCCAGGAGAGTCCAAATTAATTTCGAAACTTCCATTGTCCTTTGACACTTTATCTTGCAATTTAGTTTGCCTCAGACTTCCCCTTACTTTCTTTTTCTTAGTTTTGTTCTGTTTACTCTTAATACTAGATACTGAATTTCGATTAAGATCTAAGAACAGATTTTCTTTGAAAGACAAAGGGTCCCACTGTGGAATTCTAAACTCGCCGGAGGCATTTAAATTATTTGAAGCGTCAAAAGGACAATGTTCATCATTTTTTCCAACTTCATCCAAATGAACTTGTGGATTATCATTTGATTGACATTGAAAGTCAGCTGATGAGAATGATGGTGATGTTGAGGCTTTTTGTACATGCAAAGTATCATTTACACAGGGTTGAGGAGACTGACACCCATTACAACTTACAAAGCATCCTGGCATAAAATTAAATGGCTCGGCGCTAGAACAACTCTCAAAACCACTTTGAAATTCAGTTTTGCTCTTGCCACTACTTTCAGGATTATCCTCAGAAGTCCTACCAGTAAAACCTGCCGGAACTTCAGAAGAGATGGAGGTATCATTTCCAAGACATCCATTAGAAGAAACAGATGGCTTGTCACAACAGTTAAAGCTGGAACAGGTCTCAGGAAAGGTAGCATTTGAACACTCAGGTTTTTCCAATGCCTTAATATTCCCAGAATCATTGATGTTCAGATTATCCATCTCATCCAGAAGAGTAAATAATGTCTTTGGCCTCCCTTTCCAATGCCTCCCTTTCTTTACTTCGTTTAAGCTGGAACTTCCGAATACAAATACATCTATACCCTCTTCACAACTAAAGTTAACACTATTAGATTCTACCTTCTGAACCTCTGCTATGCTTTCTGTTTTCATCTTCACTCCAAAATCAGAAACAGAACTTTCTATATTAGTTTTTGCATCAAACCAATTGTCACCAAATACAAACGTTGAATCAAAAGATTTCTTTAGACAATCATAATTTTCAGTTTTAAGATTGCTACAACTATCAGCACCCGCCTTCCCCACAGATTCATCAAGTTCTCCCTCTTCTGCATTTATCGTGGATGCCAGATCAATCGTTTCAGCAGCTGATACAGACTCCGCATTGTTATTCATAGCATCAGTTGTTACAGAATCTATTTTCATTTCTACACCACCGGAGTTGAGCTTCTCAACATTCATACAATTCTCCCATTTCCACTCTGCTTTCTTCTTCCCGCCATCATCCGCTAAAAGGTTTTCACAATTTACACTAGACTGTTCACATTTATTGTCTGAATTTTCCGAGTTGCTCAGTTTAGCACCAAATACGAACACTTGATTCTCAACCTTCCTACGATCCAATTTCTTATGCACATTGTCACAGGACACTCTATTCCCAAAATTCAAATTTTCATCCCGATTCCCACCAAACACAAAACCGCTATCAAACTTCAAGGAATCGCCAAAAGACAAAAACTCGTCGTTCGAACTAACCTCGCAAGAGCCAAGTTTCCACCTGGCATGCTGCGACGCGACCCGTTTCCTGACCTTCGTAAGTCTCGGCCGCAATCGAGCTGGTCGTTGAGAATTGAAAGTGGACTTCAAATCAAGTTCACTCGGATCACTAGCGGGGAAGGTGCTCGCTCCCTGCTGTGAATCACGGGCAGAAAAAGCGGGGAAACTAAACGATGAGTGGAATTGATGGGGTTCAAGCTCAGTGTTTAAGAGTGTGGCTGATGAGCATTCGGGTGGTGGGGATATCACCGGAGATCGTAGTTCTACCGCCGGCGGCGACATTAAAGGAAGAAAAGCAATCACCTGATAAAAAGAAAAAAAGAAAAAAAGGAAGGTTTTAGATCAAAAATTAGGGTTTAAAGGGTTGTGAATATTTGGAAATCAATCGTGTAAAGATTGGGATCGCGTGGTTTAGGGTTTATTGGGTAAAGAACAAGGAAAGGAAAGAAAGCAGAGAGAGAGAGAGAGGAACTTGAAAATCTGAACGCCTTACAAGTTTTGATTTCTTGATTTCTACAATACAGTGAAAGAAGAGACGCGAAATTGGGACACGTGAAACCAAGAAATTTAAAATTAAAAGTTAAAAGTCAAAAATTAAAAATTAAAATGTTTGAAGGTGTTGCTTAAACGGCTACTTTTGTGTCTTTAAACATATTTTAATTTGTTTTGGTGAATAAGCTCTAGTTTAGTTTAGAAACTCTCCTTCTCAAATTAATTAATATTTTTTAGCATTAAATTAAAATACTAACTCAGATTTATTATACTAACAATCCTTACTTTCAACTCTAATTACATCCACTTCCCTCAAATAACAAAAAGGACTATGTTTGATAATTATTTTTATTTTTTATTTTTTGAGAAAAGGTAAAAGTAAAATTTTATTTGATAATCCTTTCTTGTCCTAATATTTTTACTTTTTTTGTTTAAATATAATTTAATTATGTAAAATAAAAATAAAGAATATATATGATTCATTAAAATACGAAGAAAAAATAATTATAAAACATTAACATTATCAAATATACATAAATCTTGCTACAAAATTAATAACTATAATACGATAATTTTTATTAATCATATGTCGTTAAAATTTGAGTTAAAATATTATTTCTCATTCAATTCATTTCCCTTAAATGATGTTAATCCAAATTCAACTCAATTATATTATTATGTAAATGATAATTGTAAATGTTGTGGTTTTAAAATATCAAAAACAATCTAAATGATGAATTTAGTAAAAAAATTATATAATGAAAAGTTTTAACTAATTTCGATAATACTAAAAATAATAAAGTTAAGTCTAAAATAACATAAAAACATGTGTATTGTAAAATTTAAATTTAGAAAATATTTAAATAAATATATTCACCATTTAAATTTGAATGATAAAAATAATATATAAATTTAAATATTGAATAGATTAAAATTCAAAATTAAATTAAAATAAAAATATAAAATTAATAAATATAGAATATAAAATAAATATAGCTAAATAGAAAGAAAAAAAATTAGATCTAAAATTTGGGTTTGTTGATCTTCTTGAATCTATCTTACAACTTTAGGAGAGATATACTATTTGGACTTTTAGAGTTTTGACCATATGAACTTTAATTTAAGGGGTTTAGAGTCTCGATCTTCACAATTTGAGAGTTTTAAGGTGCATTTTGGAGAAGGAAAGAGTCATGGGAGAAAAGGATTATGATAATCCTAATGTTATGATAATATGTGTTTTAGGGAAATGTTATTATTGGCAGTGTTGTGGTAATTTGTGTTTAAGGAGAGGAATATGAAAGGTAGTGTTATAATATTATATGTATTTGGAGAAGAGATTATGATAATAGTGTTATAATATTATATGTATTTGGGGGAAGAGTTATGATTGTAGTATTATGATAAGAAGCGTTTGGTGCAAGGATTATGTTAATGGATTTAGGATAATTTTTTTTTTTAAAATAAGGAATATTAATATATGAAGTTAAAAAATATCATATAATTTTTTTTTAAATAAACGATATTAATACATACATGTAATTATAATAAACCTTATTTTTTTTAAATTCGTTTTCAAATATTTTTCTTACATATCCCGGAATTACCAAAATATTTGTTTTATAAATCGTTACATTGAGACCCATTTATTTTTAGTTTTTCTTTTCTTATGTTCTATGGTGCACAATTAACACGTAAATAATTTAAATAAATTTTTTGACATGAATGCAACTGTGAAATGACAACTTTATTGTTCGTCATCATAGTAAGAAAATCATTTCACAATTTGTATATTGTCCAATATGAAATTGGAAGTTGGGAAAAAGATTTAAAATTTTATTTTCATAACTTGAAATGAGTGGAAATTACAATGATTCTCTAAAACGACTACATTGAAGTTCCTACATGCATGTTTTATTCTATTTATACGGCTGAAATTCGTTTTTCATAAGATACATAAACATGTAAATGAAGTGCGATTTATATATTGGAAAAAAATAACGCCACCACAGGATGTTGGAGAAATACAATGGTGTGTATATATATATATATATATTTCTTTGATCACTCTTTTTTAAATCACTCTTTTTTAAATCACTCTAACACAGTATGAATATGCAAAAAGGAAACTATTGTAAATGTAACAAAACAAAAAACTATTTACGGCTCGTGTAACAAAACCTATAAAATTAGTCATTTTTTAAATATTCCAGGTTTGTCCTTCCATATCTCTTTCTTCCGTGATTCGTCTTCCTTCTTTATTTCGTCTTCTCTGTTCTTCACTGCGATTTCGTCTTTCTTCTTTCCTCTTTTTCTTTTCTGCGATTTCTTTCCATCATCTTTCTTATTTTTCAATTCTTTATTTACATCGTTTAATCTTTCAATCGTTTTTCTTCTTTTCCTCTTCTTTTTTTTTCGCTTCGATTTCTTTCCATCGTCTTTCTACTTTTCCTTTTTTTTTTTTTTTGCACGTTTGCATTTGGGTAACCAAATCTAAATGACTTTGTATAAGACTGTGTAAAAAAAAAGTAAAATCTAATGTGTATAAGACTGTGTAAAAAAAAAAGCAAATTTTAGAAGATTGTGTATAAAGAATCTTGAAAAAAAATCATTTAGATTGGAGTAGCCAAATGTAAACGATCGTGTAAAAAAAAGTAAAGAATTCTGTAAAAAAAAATAAAAGATTGTGTATAAAAAATCTTGAAAAAAAATAATTTAGATTAGAGTGGTAAATGTAAACGATCGTTTAAAAAAGTAAACGATCGTGTAAAAAAAATAAAAGATCGTGTATAAAAAATCTTGAAAGAAATTCATTTGGATTGTAGTAGCCAAATGTAAACGTGCAAAAAAAAGTAAACGATCGTGTAAAAAAATCTAAACGATCGCATACCAAAATAATTTAAAAAATCGTGTACCAAATTTAAAAAATTTTAAAAAAATCGTGTACCAAATCTAAACGATTGTGTAACAAAATTAAACGATAGAATTGAAAAATACATATCTAAACGACCGCGTATAAATTATAGTCATATCTAAACGATCGTGTATAAACTGTAGTCATATCTAAACGATCGCATATAAATTATAGTCATATCTGAATGATCACATTGTAGCCATTATCTAAACGATCACATATAAATTATACTCATATCTAAACGGTCAATAACCAAATCTAAACAATCGCAAATATATTAGGCACGCATTGTTGATGGCGTGGTTGACGAGACATTTTTGGTATTTTACATGATTAGCCTCTGGACTTTTTTCATTTTTGAAATTGTACTATAGAGTGTAAATATTTTGCCGCTTTTTTATATTTTTTAAAAGACCCCTATGAAAAAGTATATTTATGTATATATTTTTAAAAATCTAATCACAAATACTTGTAAACATGATTTTTTTTCAACCAAAACCAATGAAGTAACAAAGTGGTAGTTGGTCACAAATTTTAGGCAATATGTTAAGCAAGAAATGAATCAAATGATGTTTCCATAATATTACAAAATGAAGGCAGTAAGCAAATGTTTTTTACATGACAGAACAAATTGTTTAACAAACAGTATGAACAAAATAAAGGGAATTATTGCATTCCATTAACAAAACGTGAATAGATTGAGCTTGAAAAAGTACATGGTTATAACCATAGTACCTCGTAAATGAATTGTTTAACTTCTACAACCTGAAATAAGAAACCAAAGATTACAAAACATATCTAAGCTGGTCATTATAGATTACATAATGGAAAAATAAAGAAAAGTTGTGAGAACATTCCTTAACTGAAATCTTCCCTTACAAATCCATACAACGGCACAATAAAATTTAGAAACATCAATAAATAATGTAAGGGAAAGGAAGTAGCCTCAGAGTTAAGAAATTCACACAAAGTCATTCAAGAAGAATTTTGGTAGAATTTCGTGTAGTGGACTAAATGACATCACAAGTAAATGCAAAGCAAGCAATGACAAGAAGCGTTTGTATAAAGTTTCTTTTCGATAGTTTTCATGCTTTAAAACTACAACAGGGGGATGAACCATAGGGATGACATAGACAAATAAAGAACCTGAAATAACAGTAACTAATAATTCATGCTAACATTATAATGAAGTATGGTAAACATATACAATACACTTAACAGAGGAATAAAAAAGGGCCCCAAATAGAGGGACAAAACAGAAAGGGAGATCCTAGAGAAGTCAGTGTGTGCTAAACAATGGAAGCATACTTTTATTTAAACATATCAAAGAGGGAGAAGATAGTGAAAATATCTAACACGAGGATGCAATGAAATAGGAACCATGGGGCATATATATAGTAAAGGAAAAATGGTAATAAATAAGACACCAAGCATTAAAAAACCAATTGATTAGATCCAAAACCATACATCAGGTTAGGACAACATAGATAATTGGGGGGGGGGGGGGGGGCTGAAACAGAAGGAACTCATTGATGAAGCATAAAACTTGTTGAAAACATAATACAAAGCAAACCTAAAACATGTATCAGGCAATGAAAAAAAGTAACAAAGAAAAAAACCAATAGGCCCCAAACAAGATCGAATGGAATGCGATTGAAAAAAAAATTGCAGTCACACCAATTGATACCAAAATGAAAGGCATACATGTGCACAGAAAAAGATTAAAGTGGTCGAGAGAGGGGGGTTCAAACATGAATATGTTATACCCAAAGGAAAAAAGCAAACCAAATTGAATACAATATACAATGAAGCAAGAAACAAAGGAGTTGGCCAAAAAAATGTATGCAAACAGATCGAAAACAACCAACAATCAAAGATTAGTGATTATGTGAAAAAGGAATCAGAGAGTGTCCATTAGCAATGGACTCATTATGGGTTACACAAACCTTCGATGTTGATCGACAACCCCTACCGTGCTCCATCAGGGCCCTACTTGTTGATGAGGATGATGATAACCCTAATCCTCATTTATGCAAAACCTAAGCCCAAACGGGGATTGAGCTTTAGTTCCAATCCTAACCCCCCATTACCCTTACCCCAAATATACCCTTAGAGTTTCAAGAGAGTTACAATCTTAGATGCTTTCATAATCTTTGCAATTTAAGAGCTTCAGAGTTTCATGAGTTATAATCTTAGGAGCTTCAATTATCTTTGGAATTTCAGAGCTTCAGAGCTTCAGAGCTTGAAGTTATATATTTTGGAGATCTACAGAGTTTCATACAGTCTAACATGGCTTCCCTAGATAGAAACATCATCAGAATGTACAAAAAATGCACAATATAATCCAAGATATAAAAGGGAAAGAAGGCATATTTCGACATTCTGATCTCGTCTCTATGGTGGAATTGACTCTCAAAACGATCTCGATACAATTGACTCTAGTGATAAAGAACTATTGAAATATAGCTCTTTTTAACTCCAATCACATTCTCTTGCTCATGAAATTTATCGGCAAACAACATCAAAGTGAATAATATCAAACATAAATAACTTTAAATGAAAAGCAAATAAAAATAATTTTTAGGTGTTTTTAAAGGGCTCACGAACAACACTTGTTTGGATTCCTACTCCTATAACTTTTAGCC
This sequence comes from Cucumis melo, assembly GCF_025177605.1. Lineage (NCBI taxonomy): Eukaryota > Viridiplantae > Streptophyta > Magnoliopsida > Cucurbitales > Cucurbitaceae > Cucumis > Cucumis melo. Next base: position 29,753,664 of record NC_066864.1, read on the forward strand.
ATATCTACTTTGTATCTACTACATTTTTTTCTCTCTCCCGATTTCCTTCAACTAAGATTCCAAGGCTATTTTAAGTGAAATTGAACTTTATGTAGAGACATAAATATGGATTAAGTTCGAGTAAATAGCCTAAATAGTCTATAGTATATAAATAAAGGTTGGGCGCCTTATTCAGAGATACTATGGATGTGGCTCGCTTTGTAGTTAATACAAATGATGTAATCCTAAATCGTTCATGTAGAGACATGAAAGTGGAGGCATCTTATGTAAAGGGTTTACATAAGACAAAACCATGAAATAGTCACTTTTGCGTTATAACGTCGTTTACTGTTCAAAACTGACTATCTCGATTATTAATGACCTAGGTAACTTAATCTTAATCCTAAGCTAACTGTGAACTCCTATTTTCATGAGATTATCCTTAGATTTGCATAGGTGAGGGAAACTCATTAGCGTTGGCCCAATAAGCCTCCCATTTCAAGGATAAGATCGGGTGGATAGATGAGAACATAGGGTGCAAAACGAAATTCACTCTTACTCGCTTTAGGGTTAATAGATAGGTTGTTCTCTTGAGGACTGAATCCAAGTCTTGAACAAAGGGGCTCCACCCTCTCATTGGTCCGAGAGGGATTCGGTTTATAGGTTAGACCTTAAACCAATTGTTCAATAGTGGATCAGTGGGACTTAAGGAGAAAGATGTAGTCTTGGGGGTAAAACAGTACTTTTCGACCTAACCAAACTTACGAACAATCTGTGAAGGATTAACTTACTGATCATGGTTATATCAAATGGACACAAATATATCTATAGCGAAGGGAGTACAACTACGAGACTTTAGTGGAATGACCCGTTAGTTAACAAATGTTGATTAGCTCGGTATAAAAGAGTTTAGCCTGTTAAACTATGATCTATAGGTCCATTAGGTTCCCATGCTAGCTCATATGGAATAAACATAGAACAGTATGATGAAATGAGTCGAATTGTTTGAACTAGGAGAGGAGAGAGAAACCAACAAGTATATGTGATATAGCTGTCGATTTTAGATTACTAATAGAGCTTTATGCTTAAATGAGATTTAAATATTAAAGATATGAATGTGGATTCATACCCGGAAGCTCGAAAAAGATGGAAATAGTCAAAGTTGTAAAAAGTCAAAATGTTGACTTTTGACTTTGAAAAGTCAAACTTTGACCGGCAATATATTCAAATGTGATTTGAATCTTGAGAAAATAAATGTGGATTCATGCTCGGAAGGTCAAAATTAGTCAAGATGGACAAATTTGTAAAAAGTCAAAATGTTGACTTTTTGGTTTGAAAAGCCAAAGTTTGACTTTGACCAAATGACATTTTTACCCTTTGACTAAAGTTAGTGGGAAAATCCAACATTTTGTTGGATAAACCCACTAACTATAGTGGACTAGGTGTTAGCAAACTATAAAGACATTAAGGCCACTAATGGTTAGTAGGTTATGTGTTGTTGACCCATGTGTTTGCATGCAACCTTGCATGAAAAGCCTCCATAAATTGGGCTCTTAGGGCCTCAAGGAAAAGGGTTGGCTTATTTTCCAAAGAACAAAATTGAGTTATTTTTTCTAAAAAAATCAAACCTAATCCATTTCCATATTTCCCATCTTTTTTTCTCTCTCCCGATTTCCTTCATCCAACGAGTCCCACAACCCAGTTCAGAGTCCGGAGGATAGTAGGTCAACCCTAGTGGTGGTTCAAGCACCAATCAGAGCTTCGAACGAAAGTCTTTTTTGTTAATTAATTGCAATTAGGGTAGAATTTCGGTTTTTTCTTCCGTCCTACTCGTTTAATATTTATCACTACATCTAAATGTTCCATTGTGGGAGAGATCATAAACTGATTCATAATGCTTACTGAATGAGCTACTATTTAGTAGTGTTACTGAAAGGTAATTCAACTTCCCAACCAGTCTTCTCTCAAGATCCTAATGTTTTTCCATTTCTAAAAGTTGTAGATCAAGCATCATTGAAGTACCATATATATGATGGTACTTCAATTTTCCTATCTCAAATAGCAAATCAAGCACATATTTTCTTTGTGACATAAAAGTACCCTTCTTGCTTCTCATTACTTAAATGTCCAAAGAATACTTTAGCGCTCCAAAATCTTTAGTATGAAATTGACTCTAAAGGAAAGACTTGAGAGGCAATATATATGATATATCGCTTCCAATCATGACAATATCATCAACTTATACACAAAGTAGAATAATTCCATTAATACATCTTGGGTAGAAAACCGAATGCTCCGATTTCCTTTTCTTTATTCCAAATTGCTCAAGTATTTGTCTAAAATTTTCAAACCATGTGCGTGGACTCTATTTCAGCCCATACTAAGATTTGTGAAAGTGACACACTTTATCATTCTTCTTCTGAGCAACAAACCAAGGTGGTTGTTCCATATAGACTTCTTCTTGAGAATCACTATGGAGAAAGACATTTTTATGTCAAGTTGATATAAAGGACAAACATAAGTGAACTTATTAACAGGAGATAATGTATCAAAATAGTCAACCTCATACGTCTAAGCATAACCTTTATGTCACACCCCCCTCTCGAGGCCAGCCCCCGCGACCAAGAGAAAGTGTGTCCGCCTAGACACTTAACGCCTATCTCACCGTGCAATAATGCATTGGACGCCTAGTACGCGGAATTCTACCACAACTCACTTCTTTAATGTGTGCCATAGACTTAATTAATTGAGCGAAAGACTTCCTTATCTATGAAACGCTTAGACTTCGACTTAATGCTATGTCGCCTAATGTTTGTATCGTGTGGACTAATTCCACATAAGGCATGCAACATATTCAAATGACTAACTCATAACACTTTAAGCGTTTAGATTGAAATCTTAAGAAAGAAAAACTCTATCATCGAGTAATAGGGTTTACACAAGACTTTAGGACTAAAGTGAAATACAGATACAAAATTGTTTAAGTATAGATAACTTGGTTACAAATATATATCCCCCTTTCGCCCAACTAGTCTATATGTTGTGCGACAAGACTGATGGGTGTCACTAACAAGAAAGTGTGATGCGACTATGGACAATAAGCGATCAAGACGACAAGTCAAATGCTAGATGTCCTTCGCTACTTTGGGAGGAAGGAAACAAAACATTGAAAGATTATACAAAATGTCTAGTGAGTGGAGATTTCTTCAACACATTTCATTTAAATAGGTTTTCATAAACACAACGCATAAATTATAAACTTGAAATTCATTTCACAAGCACAACATGATTGACAAGAATATTTGTTTCAAATTCGAAAACCGTTTCAAATTCGAAAACGATTTCAATGCCTTAAGCAATTTCAAACATTTAAAATCTACAATACTTAGTTCACAATATTCTTTATGAAAATTCATATTTTCCTCATGTAAATCATTTCACCCAAATGCAAAACCCAAAGTTTGTGAGAAGTGCAAACCTTTAAGTAACACCCACCCACACACACCCACACACCCACACCCACACCCACACCCACACACACGCACGCACGCACGCACGCGCACACGCACGCACGCACACGCACGCACACAATTTTCTTGAATTTGAACTTTGATTTTGCATGATAGCACAAAGGCATAATCCTCTTTTAGTTGAAACTAGATTGTACTTGAAACTAGATTGTACTTCTCCTTTATCAACTATTTGTTTACTATTTTTACTTCTCCTTTATCAACTATTTGTTTACTATTTTTTCTTGGTAGTTAAACTCATCAACTTTTCTATAATTGTTACTATTGGTTTCATATTCACATTATTTTAACGAAATCTAATTAAATCTAATCTCGTCGGATACTGACAGTCAGAACCTATTTAGGGTTCTAATGATCAAATAAAATTTGTAAATCCCGATTTCTACTACTATTACTAATAAAATGAAGATTTACCTGGTTCTATATAATGGTCAAATAAAATAAAATCCTAAACTAAGAGAAAAGAAGAAAAAGAATTTTCCTTAGCTTCATCAAAATTTCATCTGAAAAACCATAAAATTTAATGATAGTTTTGTAATATTACTTTATCTATCGTATACTTTTAAAAGTTTCGATATTTTTCAATTAAAAAGCAAAGAATACAACCTCAATCGTAATTAGATTACTTTTACAAAATATCTAAATAAATGGAGAAATTGTCAGAAATAGGTGTAGATGACGTTTCACTATGAAAAACTAGCACGATTTCTTGGTCATCTCAAACGAGATCACTGAGATTTAGTTAATTTTTTTAACCTATTCATTGTTTTGGGTCTTCTCAATACATCTCATCATATTACCATCACAATTTGCTAGCTTTTTATGTAATATTTCCAAATCTTATGTTAAATCTTATCTTTTTTTTTTCCAGTTATCTTGATTAAATATTATAAGAAATTATAAGGTAAATTTTCAAATCTTCAACAAATTTATGTTCAAAAAATTATATGAATTTCCAAAATTTTATCCAATTATATATAAAAAACAAAAATTCGAAATTGATTCAACACTTTTAAATTTTGAGAAAGATTAAACATTTACGAATAAGTTTTGAGATATAAATAGAATTTTGATGTTAATCTTACTCGAGAATTCATCAAAAAGGATCAAACATATAGAATGTCGGTGTTAAGTATATTCAAGATATCATTGAGAAAGTTCAAACGTATAGAATCTTGCATTTATTTTGAATGGAAATAACACGAAGATTCACCTAATTTTTTAAAATTACGTGCAATCTCATCTCCCAAATTTTCTTTTCCAATATTCCTCAAATCTCATATAAAAATTTTGCAAATCTTATTTACAATTTATATTTACACAAAATTTTAAATTGATTTCCTTGCTATGTAAATAATTTATCAGGTATCGTGTGATTTTTAAATTATGAAATATTATCTAAATAATTTATCAATTATCTTGATATTTTGCAATGTGATTTTTAATTCTTGAAAAGATTCTAGAGGATTCCGTAATATTTGAATTTTTTTTTTACCAAATTTCGATGGGTGTATCGAGAAGACGAAAATAATCGATAATTAAGAATTTTTGTAATTAAATCTAAAGATAAACAAAGAAAAAAGTAATGAATTAGTTTTGTATGGTGAAACCTATTTCCGACCGGAGCAATCCCCCCCCCCCCCCCCCCCCCCCCCCCCCCCCCCCCCCCCGAATTACGACTATGATCGCCATTAATTCATCAATCCAATCCCATCACCATAATTAATTGGTGAATGTGGCGTAAACGAATCTTTGGAATCAAACCGAGCTAAAAAATGGTTAATTTTGTAATTAGGCCTAAACAAAGTTGTATGATTTTCAAATACCTCCAACTAATCACTCTAGAGGTTCCTTCCCAGGAAGGAAGGTACCCTAACATTTTTGCTCACTATGATTTAACAATATTTGTAACTTTGATTCTCTACCTTCAACGAACAATCTACAGTTTCATTCATGTTCTATCAAAATCTTTAAGTGGGTATGAAAGGCGATTCCATTTTGAGGCCAAAATTTTATCGGAATTTGCTCTTCCATCATCTTGTGGTCTGAACTTTTCCATTGAAAATTTGTCATGACAGGGCTTCATTTTACTCAGAGATGAACAGTACTGTATTAGCCCATGTTAACAATCTCAATGTACTTCGTCATAACTATCGTTTGTTGGTTTTTTTTTTTTTTTTTTAGAATTTTCCTGTTTTCATGGACTGCTCTTCATTTGAAATCTAGGGCAATTGCTATTCTCTTATGTTTCGTTTTGAGTTTATATGCCGGTATCAAAATGGGAAAGTTGAGAACGAGAATTACGATAGAAACTTGATGTTTGAAAAATGAGATCGTTGAGAATATGGTGATTGTGTTTGGAGAGCTTGGCGATTATTTCAAATGTTGTGTTTGTTTGTACGAGAGAATTATAATGTTGTTTATTGATGATAATTCAATGTTTGGGACTTGGCATGAGATGCCTTCACTTCTATGTGTATACGACATATAGATACACATGCATGTACATTGCACACATGGTCCTTTACTGCTTCTATATATTTGTAATTAACTGCCTAACAGTACACCTAGCATATAAACATACGTGTATATACAGAAGAATACATAAGGAAGATGACTGTCCTAGACTCCCAGCTATATTATTAGGGACATCAACAGGACAGCTTTTCAAAGTTCTCTAAGTCGGTACAATATTTTTGGTGTTTTTGTTATGCCTATCAGGGTCATCAAGAAAACTCACCAGAATGGCTTGTCTATTTTTTCTGATAATTGATAAGATCCCCAACAGCATAATGTGATTTCTCATTTAGTTTACAGTTTTCTTGTCATCATAGCTTTCACATTCTTCAAGGAACTTTTTATGTGTTGCTTATTTTGATACATCTATTATAAGAAGGGAATAATACCCTTTTGGAATATCCTCTGCCCAGGAGCAAGAATTGCCAAAGGATCGTAGATTGATTTCCTTTGCAAGATAGTCTGCCACTTGGGCCCAAAGTGAGATCTCCATTCTTCTTGGTTGCTGTAGTGAGGGAGATATTGCTTAACACCAGGGAGAAAATCAATACAATAATCCAAAATTCTTTGATTTTGTTCTAAAATGTGTTCTAAGCCATCTGTTCCTACAGAAGATGGAACTGCAGAAGATAAAAATGCCACTAAGTAGAAAATATCTTCATCTGGAGTGACCAATGACGTTCTGTTATTCCACCTAAACCAATGAAAAGTAATGAAGAATGAGACTATGGACATGATAAAATGCAAGTTTTCTTAATAATGAGTAAGTCGTGAGACAATTACTTGGATTTGTTGACTGGGTAGATTATGATGGGTCCATTGCTGGTATCCTTGAGGATGTTTCCAAACACCTCTTGAGCAAAATCATGTATTTGGCTTTTGGGAATCAGAAGATTTAACCATGGATGAGGAACTTCCCATAAACCTTTCGCTCGGAGCTTGTTCTCTGAGACGTGTACACGATCGAGGAAATCCAGGTAAGTAACTTCTGATGTGAAGAGAGTTGATGGAATATAGCTCAATTCTGACATCAAGCTTTCAACTTTCTGCATTAGAAGAAAAAGAAGTTTAGGAAAGCAGTATTTTATGGGGTTGTTTTTGTTTAGATGGCACAATTTCTGATGATTCCTTACCTTGTTCATAAAGTCGATTTCATCCGGGTTGAAGTACTTTGCCATTTCCAAGCAGAAGAAGATTTTACCATCTGAATTGAATTTACTGGCTTGCAATGGTTCTTTGGGATTAAAAGAAGATCTCCAGTTATTGAGAAGACCTGTTCTATTAATAAATACAAATCCTTCAATATAATCAAATTGATCGTTGGATGATATCAAATACTCTTGGTCTCTTGTAAATTTGGAAAAGTCTGAGTACAGCACTCTTATCCATTTTACCTGAAAAAAAAAAAGAATGGGTTGTGTATTTCAAACTATGAAACATCACTCGAAAATTTCAGTATCCCGATGTAGTGAAATGGAATATGTACTTACCATTTTTGGTGCCTTTTCCAAAGAAATTCTTGCTCTTGTTATGATGCCAAACTGTCCAAGCCCACCAAGAACAGCATGGAAAAGGTCTGCATTTTGATTCTCCGAACAGACAACGACCTCTCCTTTTCCTGCAAAAATTTCAGATTTCAGGCTTTCTAAACTTTATGTTTGTGTTCAAAAAGATTTCCAAGCCTTGAAACATTCAGTTCAGCAATACTCTTAAAAACATTTTTTTATTAAGATCAACGAGATGAAAAAATTAGAACAGTGTATAGAAAGTAGTCAGTGTTGTCATTTTAAACTAGAACATTACCAAGAAAGAAAAAAGTTGCCTCTTTGTGAAATGACAAGTGATGTTACATGATATGTTACGATATCAAGCTACACTATTTTGGTAAAAAGAAAAAAAAAAAGAACTTTTGGTAAGGAATAAAATGAACAGTAGAAGGTACCTGTGACAACTTCCAGCTGATAAACATTGCTGATTTGGGGTCCATGCCTGAAAGCCTGCCCACTAATGCCAGCATTTGACAAGGTGCCTCCAACAGTAAGATGCAAATAATCTGTCCAAGATTTTGGTGCCAGCCCTTGTTTAAGAGTTTCATGCAAGATATTTATCCACAGCTCTCCAGCTGAAACATCCACATAAGGTAATTCCCCTGCATTTATTTTCATTTCTGTTCCCTTAAATGATTCCATACTTATAACTACACCATTATAGGCTTGAGCTTGACCTTGGATGGAATGTCCATGGCCTCTAGCTGCAACCGTCAAGTCTGATGCATATCCCATTCTGAAAATATGGTTTATCATGCTCGAAATATCAGCGACGGATTTTGGATGCAAAACAGCTAATGGGAGTGAATGGTATCGGTTTCCAAAATCTGTTGCTGCTTGATGATTATTGTCAAAACTAAGGTAACCATCCAATTCAAGTGTTTGGAGTGCATAAGTTGATATATCAGAGGAACCAAAATGAGGAGGAATTGTTGAGGCTGCAAATAAGCGGTTGGTACTGTCAGGTATGTAACTGATATATAGAATTATGTATAACTCGAGGAAAATAATGGTTTGTTTGATGAAGCCAGAAGGTAGTGACTCCATCTTTCCTTGAGAGTATGCTTTGCGAGAGAGAGAGGGAGAGAAAAAAGAGTGAGTGAGAGAGAGAGAGGTAGAGAGAGCTTCACTGTTTTGTTCTTTGTGAAGCAAAGCAAAAGGAGAGGTGTAGAGGAGCCTAAGAGATTGACTGGAATGAAGGGGAATTTAAAGAAGTTCTTGGGGGGTATTGTCAAACACATAGTTAGTGGTGAGTTTAGGCAAGCTAGCTACAAGTACTCCTTTTGTCCACCTTTTTGATGTTAAAAAAACAGAGAGATAAAAAAAGATTGGTTGCAAATGTTGCAACCATGTCCAAAGTATTAGCAAATATAGCAAAACTAAATTTGAACTCTTGAAGCCTATCAGTGATATAGCCTATCACCACTAAGAGTCTTAACGGTGACAGAGTTGGATAGATTTGTTATATTCGCAAGAAAAAAATTGAAAGTGGCAAAAAGAACGGCCAGAAAACAAGACCATAAAATATATTGGCTTTTCCTTCCATCTATTTGGCACTTTCTAGAAACAGTTCTCAACAAAATTTCACCTTGACCATTCACTGAGAAAGGTGCAAGGTGGTGTTTATTACTACATGAAGCAAAGTTTTTATGTTTCTCCTAATACCGATCACTGCCTAAATTCACTGTTTTATCTTCTTTAACACATTGAATGAGACTGCAAAACTACTGTAATTGGGTGAATTTTCACTGTTTGTCTGCTATATACATCTAATGTACAATCTGAATTCAATTTCCCTATTGTAGAGTGAATGGCGGGCTGGCCCCTACTAAGTTTCATGCTTCTTCAAGCTGAGTGTCTGTGGAGTCAGATTACTGGGTCCCACTCCAGTTTTTTTTTTCCCAAGAGTATATTTTATGCTTTGACAGTTCTTACCAATTACTTATACTGTTGTTTCTACATAATTTTCATGAGGTTTTCTTGACATATTCATCATTAACTTTAATTTGCATATTATCATCAAAATTCCATGAGGTTAAGCACAATCTCATGAGCTTTCTCAAATTCAATTTTCATAAGACCGTCAAGTTTCTAAAGGAAAACACAGTTTACATTGTATACTAAGTTAGACGTGTGAGTTCCATTGAAATCGTCTTAGGAGATTCTGTGATGCTGATTTTTTGTAAGGTCGAATAATCGAAAGATTCATACAGGCGCACGTGAACTAGCTCAATTCTTCACAGTTGTTAGGAAAAGTAAATAGAATAAGCATGATAGATATGTTGAATGTTGACAGACACATTTTTCAAAAGGGAAATAGGAATGGACGTACAAACAAAAGCTTCATATGTCGATATTTTCGACTGTTCTTAAATCTCTCCATTCGATGTCATTTCGAATAGTGTTTCTATTAGACTGAAGTTGTTTAAGTTAGAGGTACATTTAATCATTTAGATTATAGTTTTCAAAAGATATTCAAAGACAGTCAAGGGGCTGTTTGGTGTCAATTCTTTTTCTTAAGTGAAATGAAAACCAGTTCCACCAAGTGAATTGGATTCAAATTCAACTGCATCTAGACTTTGTTTTGATTTTATGTGTTCTTTGATTCACTGAGTGACAAAAGTTGATCTTGTGGAAGAACAAGTGTTTGAGAAGGAAAGATGAAAGATATACGACCAACATATACAATGAGTGCATAGCAACATTTTAGGCGTCAAATTATTATTTATATTTTATTTAATAATTTTGATATAGTTTTAGTATTTTTCAATTTGTCCTTTTTACAATATATAAGGTAGGTGCCTTTTTGTCAATTCTACCTTATTGTCAATTTACTTTGAAGTATGATGTTATATTAGGGTTTTCGTTGGAATGCTATCTAAAGTCTTGCCTTCGTGTTTTTCATTAGTTTTGCGATGAATTTAATTTTGACCGCTTTTTGTTTTCTTTCAGCTTTAGTTAGGAGAGCTTCTTGAATTTTGCAATTCATGCATTGAATTGCATACCAAGAAGATATTGATAGCTTAATTTGTGTAGTATTTGAATCTAGGTCAATAAAGTTTTTTTTTTTTTTTTTTTTTTTTTACCAAGAGCATTGATCTGAAGGGAATCCATATTGACTGAATCCATAGATCTTAGGGTTGAAATTAAACCGTATCTGTTTAGGGTTTTAGCGAGTAAGAATTAGGGGTTCTCAAACAGGATTCTTAATTCTAATTTGCTAGTTCTAGTCAATCCAATGTAAAGAAAGCTCAATTTACTAGCATGTGAAAATTCATTATCTTTTTCTTTTAGTGTGTGGATTTAAAAGGTATATGGTTTCATTTTCAATCATCTAATGGAGGTTTATGTGTGAGAGGAGTTGTGAAGGAGTGGGGCCCTAGACATGTGATCTTCATAAGGGGGTGTAGTGGCCCAAGAAAAGGAAGATAAAGAAAGATTTTGAAAAGAGAGGAAGAAAGAGGCTTAAATAGAAGAGTTGGGTGAGGGTATACGTTTGGGTTTGGTAGAAACGGAATTACAAAAAGAAAAAAAAAAAAAAGAAAAAAGAAAAAAGAAAAAAAAAAAGAAATAAAAATGATTCCATTGTTTGATTGGATGTCATTGATTCTAATTTCAATTTCAGTTCCCCCAATATTATTTTTCTTTTGTATGGAAAGTTGGACTATGGCCCATGAGGGTGGTTGAGTTGCTAGAGAAAACTTCTCAAAATGGGTTGCTTTTTGTAACCTTCATGTGTGTGTATGTATGTACAATTATCCTTCAGACTCACATCACCAACTAAAAAGAAAGGAAGAGAATATTAAAATTGTTTGGGAGTTGTTTTGAAAAGTAGCTTTTCATTTTTATGTTCTCACAAGAGATATGATTGACTTATTATCCAGTTTAAAGTTATTATGCACTTCTAATTACTGCATATTCTAGAAAAGAAGAACAATTTATGTCGTTTCATAAACCAGTTAAAATAATGTTTACATGGATAAAAATAGTATCTATCTTGTTTATGAGGCTCCTATTATAATGATTTAGGAGTCGTTTGGGTGGTCTTTTTTAGTTTTTATAAACTTCTCTTTTTGTACTTATGAATACTAACATTTAGAAAATCAATTCAAACATATCTTTTCATTTTAGTTTTTTTTTTGCTCACTTTTATCCTTCAGATTTCTTTATTGTGATTTTTATCTACTCTAGATAAATTATATTTTTGAATTGTTAGTCAAATGTTAAATACAAAAGCATCATTTTAAAACTACCTTTTATGGTTTTATAAGAGTTTGGAAACATTTTGTAGAAAGACATGCTGGACTAGGTCAGTCTCTTCTTCCCAGTGTGGTTGATCATATGCTTGATTTCTTATTGTGTATTAATATTATCTTTTTGCTAGATCTATACACATACTAAAAACGCTCTCTTTTATTGTGTATTAGTATTATCTTTTTGCCACTGAGATGTCAAGTCTCTCATCCTGTTTAAATTATTAACAATTCTAACTTCTTTAAGTTGCTCTACAACCAGTCGATCCCACATCTAATCATAAATACAAGTGTAGTATTTATTTATAACCTAAATCTTTAATAACATACAACCAAAATGGTTATCACCAAGATGAGCCTTAACTTGGTCCTAACACTAATGATAGCTCAACTAAAAAAATTCGATACAAGATCAAAAACCCATCCCATTAGAAAAGAGAAAAAGAAGAGCTATAGAGAAGAATATGTTTGGTGCATATTCACATGTGAAGGGCAGTCCTATCATCAAAATTTTCCATGGAAGCTCCATTCATGGTTGGTGGTGTTAACATGTAGGGGCCTGTTTGTGTGTACTTTGTAGAGAAGGATATGGCCTCTTCTCTGGTTGATGAAAAAAAGTAAACAAACAAATAAATAAATATATTAAAAAAATAAAAGTTATGAAAAGAAAGTGGACATAGAGATGACAGTTTGAATGGAAAAAAAAAAAAGAAAAAAAAAAAATCACACACACACACTAAAAAAGCTATGTGTATATATATTTTCTAACACCTAGATATTGGCTTTTCTCTATGAAAATAATGCTCTTCTAATTCATTGCATTGCAGTATGTACCCAATAAGCTTCTATTTTGGAGTTTATTTAAAACACTTAGCTTTTCTTTATTGGCGGACCTGATGAGCATCATCTTGAAAATGATTAGCTATTGTTTTGGAGACAATTATTTATTTTATATATGTATTTATGTCATATTAAGCGACTTTATTGTCTCAAATATTGGGATCAATGACACACAATCTAATTAGAAAATTCAACCTTACCCTAAGAAAAAAAAAAAAAAAAGAAAAAAGGTCAAATCTCTATGATAGTAGATGGTGAAAGAATGTTGGTTTGTAAACTCTTAAGAATTAGTGTTTATCTTTTTCTTTTTCCCTTCACACTATCTAGATAGAATCTTCAAGGGTTTTGAGTGAGTCTCTCTGATCTAAAAGAAATTTGGATATAGTTTACCTAAAACAACCCCTATAAAGAATCTCTTTTGTGGGTTTTATAAAAATGGAAAGTTTTTTCATCTTTCTTTTTATACCAAATTGTATCCATAAATGTCTTCTTATTCAAACTTTAATTTCTTGATCAAGAAACTTCTTGCTCAGTAATAATTATGTGAATCCTAAAATGAATACTAACTCCATTAATATATGAATGTACTAGTGACTAAAAAGTTAGTGTGTTCGCTTATTCCTATGTTGTGATCCTAAGAGTTTGATTCAATTATCCCGTTTATAATTGTTGAACTTATCGAAAAATTAAAAATAATTATTTATGTTAGTTTGGAATAAATCCAACTAGTTTTGACATATGCCTTCGATTAAGAAGTTTAATTATTTTTAGGATTTATCTATAGTATATATAAAATGATGGAAGTGGAGAAACTTTTTGTTTTTAATTTTGTCAATTATTTAGTTCATTAATTTTTTTTTCCTACTTTGGTTTTATTGTAATTTGTTTTTTAACTTTATTTTTTAATTTTAAATTAATTATTGTCTCATTTTCTCCCAACTATTCACATTCTCTCCATATTAACTCTTTTGTATTTCAACCTTTCAAATTCTTCCTTTTTGCATTTTAACTTTATTTTTCAATTTGAAATTAATTATTGTAATTATTAATTATCTCATTTCTCCTAACTGTCCACATTCTTTTCTCATATTAACTATTTTCTATCTCTTTCAACCTTTCAAATTATTCCTTTTCAAATATTTGGGTATAAATATCTCATTCTTTTTTCTTTCATTCATGTTCACAAGTCACAACAAGATGCTAAGGGAAAAAGAAATTAAATCATGCTTTTCTATTTTATTCTTTTATTCTTTTTTTTTTGTTGTCTATTTTTTATATAGAGTATGTTTATGTATATTCCCTCATTCATAAGTTTGTTTTTAGTACACAACATAAATTGGGGAAACTTAAACCACCAATTTCGTCGTTGGCATGTATATATATTTATGCTTTTTATGTTTAAATCATATAATATTGAGAATATTTTTTAAATGTAACCATAAGAATCTTGCTCATAGTTTTTCTTTATTTAGTTTTTTTTATTAAAACTATTTAATTAATGAAATGAATTAGTAACTTATATTTTGATTTTGTTAAAACAATGTAAATATTGTTGTAATTTATTAAGTATACATAAAGGTAATAAAATGTGTAGACCAAAAAATATTAAAGTTTTTCCTTTAATAAAATGCTATAAATATGAAAGTATTAAAATGACTATTCCAATTCTATAAAATTAAGTTAAAACTATAATTTTTTCGTGTGTGATTTTCACGTGCATCGCACGCATGCATTCTTTACTGGTATATGTATATGATTGATGACTTGAGGGGAAAGATTATCGATTATAATCATTTAAGTTGGGTATAATTCTGAATGAAAGTGAAATGAGAGAGGATCGAAATTTTGAAATATTGCGATGCTAAACATTAAACTTTGTTTTTCCATAATCAAAGATTTAATCCCATCTCATAATTGTTGTTAAAAAAATAAATTTTAGGTGAGAATTCTAATAATATATCTTAAATCCGAAAGAAAGTATTTTCATTTTTTAATTTGGAGTATTTTCTTATTTACGATTTTATTTTATTTTTCATAAAAATGATAGAGAGATAAAATTTGATAGGTTAAAGTGCAAAGGAACACTACATGTGAGTTAATGAGTACAAAGAAAAAAAAGAGAAATTTTAGAAGAGAAATTATAATGGATGACATCTAAAGTTGCATGCATTTCATTGATATGTGAAACATTAGGGATATGAATTTTTTTTTTTTGAACTCAATTACTTTTTTATATTATGTATTCCAAATTTAACTTTTTAACAAACGCATACTTTTGTTCTTACTTTTTTCTCCCATCTCTTTCTCTTCCAAGTTTTTATTCCCTTTTTTCTTCTACTTTTTTCTCTTCTATCATTTTCTTCTCATATATTCTCAATTGCAAGGTAGTTTCTCATCTTTTCTATCCATTCTTCTTGGTTTTTCTTCTTTTTACCATATTTTTAAAAACAATTGTTGGTCACTTGGGGTTTTTTTTTTTTTTTCTCTCTATGTTATTTGGGGGTAGTCGACAATTGAGATGTTTTAGGGGAATACTTTTGTTTTATAAAGAAAACTAGAAAAAAAAATAGTATTATCAAATTGGTAGTGAACTTATTAGCATTTTAATTATAACATTTTTAACTCTTTTAATTTAGATTAAAAATGAAAGTGTAGATAGATGGATCCCTATTGTTGAGCATGTTTATTTGCTTCTTGATTTCTTCTTTTCTTCCCATTAAATTTAGTTGCAGTCTTAATGTTATCATCTCGTTCTCTTATAGTGAGGAGGAAAAAAAAAAAAAATGAATGTCATGGTGTGGCTATTTGGAGATTTTAAAATTGATACTTATGCATTAAATTATAGTTTAATTTTAGTTTTATATTTTAAGAATTATATTGTACTTAGTAAACTAATACACTTATGTATTAGTGTGAGCAATTAGACAATAATCAATATCATTAACAATTATATAGCAATCAATATGAAAAGAAAAAACAATTAGACGATGATAATTTGTAGGGATATATAGTTGCGTATATAACAACATTTTAAAAAAATTGTAAATATAGTAAAATTTGTCAAAGTCTATATTTATGATTGAAGTCTATCATTGATAGACCATGTTGTGATCATTTAGATCATGTCAAACACAATCGTTTAGATATTTTTAAACGATGAGAAAAAGACTTCAAATTTAAACAATCGTGTTGACCATTGGTAAACAATCGTGTTGACAATGGTAAAAGATCGTTTAGATTACGTCAAAATGATATTTAAATGATATTGATAATTTCGAATATGAGGAAGATGAAGTAGCTTTCAAGAATCTAATTGAAAATGGTGAAGATAAAATAGAAAATTTAGAGAAAATTTGGAGAATGAGATGAAGAAATCTGGAAGAGAAAATGATAAATCGCACGAATCGTCCGCAATATTTAAGGGAAAATCTGAAATTTATGAAAGTATTGTACCAACTTCATGGCTTTTGCTTTTTGTTACACGGGTTGTAAATATTTTGTGTTTTGTTGCATTTATAAAAATATATCTTACATAAATGTAATAAAACTAAAAAATATTTACGGTCTGTGTAACAAAAAACAAAAGTCCATGAGCCAAACAAAATATTTTCATAATTTCAGGTTTGCCCTTGCTGCTTCTCTTTCTTCTTTGCGATTCATTCTCTTCCAGATTTCTTCATCTTGTCTTCCAAATTTCCTTTCTTCTACTTTTAAACGATTTATTCTTCTATTTAATCCTCCTATTCCATCTTCACCATTTTCGGCAAGATTCTTTGAAGCTACTTCATCTTCCTCATATTCGAGAATATCAAGATCGTTTAAATATTATTTTGACATGATCTAAACAATCGTTTACCATTGTCAGCATGATCGTTTAAATCTGAAGCCCTTTTCCCATTGTTTAAAAAAGAACTACATAATTGTGTTGATATGATCTAAACAATTGCTTACCATAGTTAACACGATTGCTTACCATAGTCAACACGATCATTTAGATTTGAAGCCCTTTTTCCATCGTTTAAAAAGAACTAAAAGATCGTGTAAAGATAATCTAAACGATTGTTTACCATAGTTAACACGATCGTTTATCATGGTCAATACGATCGTTTAAAATTGAAGCATTTTTCCCATTGTTAAAAAGAACTACACGATCGTGTATCATGACCTAAACGATCATAGATCATTCGTTTAAATTGTATTACACAACCGTTTAGAAGAAGATTACTCACGGTATTGTGGCCGATTAATTACGTGTTGATTGTGAAATGACCCCAACTCCTTATGCTAAGCCAAAGTCATTACTAATTTAAAAGATAACTAAAATTTCTAAATTTTAAAAAAGAAAAAAAATAGAAAATAAAAACAAAACCTCCAATACTTATTAAAATCATAAACAAATGTACGTAAAAATAAAATTAAATAAAATCCTAATTCGGACCTTATCTAGTTTTTAAAGAAAATAAATAAAATAAAATAAAATAAAATAGAAAATGCATCAGATCAAATGACATAAAGCAGAAGCAACAACGATCCCTATAGCTCGCCACGGTCGCTTCTTGTCGTTTGCCAGCTTCCCTCTGCTCTTACCTCTACCTCTACCTGTAAAATTAAGAAAGAAAGAGTGAGTATAAAAATATACTCAGTAAGGTACCCACTACTAGTCCCCCTAGGTGTATGTTAACTTCTTATTAGAGTCTTGTAAAGTAGTACACCTGAACTGGCACGTTCCCAAACACGTGCAATCTGTGGTCCCGTAGGAACATATTTGGTCTTAGGTGAACCCAAAGGAACACCTAAAACAAACTGGTTTTTAGTGTACCCGAAGGAAACACTAAGACAATCGGGCTGTGACTGACCTCGTCGAATCACTCATAATGAGGTCTATGTCAATGTCAATGTCATACTGGACTGGTTATCCCATCGGACTACACAGTCACAAAGGTCGTGATCCCGAGGGATATCCATGTGGGTACGACTCTAATAGATGAAGCTAACAGTACGCCCTATCCATAGCATATAACGTGTCCTAACATTATCATAAACATGACATAACATAACAATCATAACATAATTATCCAAATATCTTAATCATAAACATAACGCAGTCGTCCTCATCAACATACTACTAGTCATAACATAGCATCAGTCATCAGCATCAATCATCATTACAATGTCAGTCATCATCAATAACATCGAGTTATGCAATTTAGCTATCATCCATGCATAACCATAAATACATGGTCTATTAATTTCAGTCAAAGGTCTAGTAGTAGAATCTCTTACCTGGAGATTAGTTAAACCGAGATTTTCCTAACAGTCGTGGTCAAGCTTCTCAAAGGAAAAATCCTAAGCAACAAGGGTAAGTAAGTAGTTTAATAATTTAGCTCGCATATGACCAAGGATCCAAAAATCCAGTTGGTTTAACTTACCCAAAAATCGAGGCCAAAATCGATTTGGACTTAGTTGGACAAATTCCCAGCTCGGTTTCTAGTTAACTCTAGTCAATTTAATCCAACAATTATATAATTAGAGTCCGAAAATAACCCTTGATGGGTATGCCAAAAAAACCCAATCAAAACTTACCAAAAATAAGTGAAAATGACCAAAATAGACTAGGTGGCTCAATATGGCTTGGCTAGGGGAAAAACTGGCTAGGTGGCTCAGCTGAAAAAAAACAGGTGGCTCGGCTCGGCAGGGAAACAACTCGGCTGAAGGCACGACTCATGGCTGGAAGAGGAAATTGACTCGGGTAGGATAGGCTCCGAGCGCGGCTCGGCTGAAGGTCACGCACTTGGCTCACGAGCGGCTTGCACGCGTGGGGGAGTGGCTTACGGCTAGGACGTGCGGCTCGGGAGTGGAAGGCGCTCGGGCTTCCAGCGATGCACGGTGCGGCTCAGGTTTGGGTTCGCGCGATCTTTGATGGTCGACGACGCTCGGTTGAACGGAAAGATGACGATGGCTACTTGGCGGTCGATTGACGGACGTTTGGCGACGCGGCGGAAAGCGAACGGAGGCGACGATTGACGAACGATCGGAGACGAATGGAGGATACGCAGACGGAGGTGGGGCGCTTGGGACGGTCGGCTTGCGAAGATGAGGAGATGACTCGGGTCGATTAGGTCGGGCGATCGGCTGAAGGAGGGGCTCGCAGACGGCGGTGACGGCTGACGACATGAGAAAACGCGACGACCTTTGTGGCTTCATGCGGCGGCGGCTAGGGTTGATGGAAAATTATTTAGGGTTTGGTTGAAGAAGATGATTGATGTTCTCGAGGCTTTTATAATAATAATAGTTATTATTATTATTATTTTTTCTTTTCCTTAATTTCCAATTAAACCAAAGAAAACTTATCTCACCTCATTTAAAACCCATCAAATCTCCTCTTTAAGCTCAAATTTCCCTCTATCTCCAAACCAATCATCTTTATCTTTAAATAAATATCCTTATCTAATTATATTATCCACATAATATAATTATTTTACCTTCAAAATTTAATTAATTATACAATCAAATATAATTAATCCAATTTTCTCAAATACAAACAATTAGATATCTTTCCAAAATATCTAATGAATTCCCATAAAATTCAACCATTAAACTAACACCCAAAATCCAAAAATTTAAACTTAAGATAATCAAAAATAAATTACCTTAAATTTTGGGCGTTATAGATTGGAGTATTTTTGGTATTTTTTATTGTGAATTTGTGAGCTTTTTTCGTTTTCAAAATTGTTTTATAGAGTGTAAATATTATACCGATTTATTATATTTTTTTTAAAAAATTCCTTAATTATAATTAATTTATATCTCACACTAGTTTTTCAATCACTATTAAAATAAATAAAACATTTCATTAAATTATTTTAAGTTAGTCGAATTGAATCCCAAAGATCAAAATTGATGCATTGGATTTAGGGAAAATATTAAAATCATAATAAAAAAATAAAAATTAAACTCAAGTTTTAAAGAGTAAATATAACATTTCAAAATTTGTACGTCAAATGAAAATTAAACTAAAAAACCATAGTATATAAAATGAGAGTGTAACATATAGTAGAGAGATGGTGAGTTGGGTAATATAGACTAAATGGGTTATGGGTTAAATAGAAACTAAAACTTAAATCTTACTGACCAATAGGAAAACGAATATTCCTCCTGCAAAAGTGAATTTAACTTAATGGATAATTGACATGATTTTTCTCTTGTAAAGCCCCAAAATTTTGAAGTATTTTTTCTCAACATTATTATCTTATATTATTAAGATTTTAATTTTATTGGTGTTGGGTTATTTGAGTTTGGTGAGAAAGAGAAAGGAAAAAGGAAAAGAAAAGGAAAAGATATTATTATTATTATTATTATTATTATTATTATTATTAATTTAGAAAGTTTGTCGGTGAACTTTCGAACAACACCTCTAGTGACCATTGTCAAATGCTCCGACCACCATTTTCTGCAATTTTGCTTGCGAACTTTTAGACACCAACTTCAAGTACTCTATCGATGAACCTTCTGTTGTCATTGACTAACCTTGAGATTATTAATAAAAATACTTTTAGTATATAACAACCCAAACAAAACATGTATATAGTACTTCTAAAGTTTTTATTTTAAGAAAGTTTAGTAAAAAAAAATTTGAATAAAAATAAATTTTTGGAAAACATTTTTTTTTTGTTTTAAAAGAATTATAATCAAGCTCTTACTTTAATTACAATAATATATTTCAAAAAACACTTTCTTATTCTTCTATTTTTTTTTTATTTTTATTTTTGGAACTTTGTTTAAACATTATTATTATTTCTCTTCTTAAACATTATCTTTTTAATCATCTTCCTTCTCTTCTTTGTTAAAAATTAATCTTTCTTTCATCTTTGGCAAGATTTATTAGTTTATTTTATTCTATTTTTCTAGGTAAATATCGATCACATATCTATACTAATCTCAATTATAAATCAAATATATTGTTAAACATGGTGGAAAATGTAAATATATATTGTTTACACCATTGTTTATGTTTTAGATTAATAATATTTTTGTTTTTTTTTTGTTAATTTAACCAACTTAATTACAATAGTTTTTAAAATTTAAAGATTAAAATGTTTGTAACAATGTAGTTTGCCAAATAAAAATTAAAATTCAAACTGATTACTCTTATTTCTCAAATATAGTTTAATAAAAAAATATATAAACTTTCAATTATAATTGAAACAAACTTGATCTTTTTAAATTAATTAAAGTGACAAAGTCTATAAAACTTTATTTCAAAACCTTGAAAATCGAAATATGAAATTAGTAAATAATAGAACGGAATAAAATCATAATTATAGTCAAATTTAATATCAAAATTTTAAAAGATATATTCTTATACAGATTAGTTTAATTTAAATGTAACTATACTAAAAATATTGATGAGACAAATTTGAACCAATTTAAAATATAATCAATGATTAAAAAAAGTAATTTGCAAACTCAAAATTAAAAAATCTGCACACCAAATAAACACAAGTTTGAGATTCTCATACTACCTAAACTTTCCAGCCTAATCTTAGGTTTAACATTTTCAGGATTAAGATTTTCAATATGGGTAACAAACGTCCTCCATGAATATAAAAAGAATTATTGTACTAACCAACAAATTTCCCTTTTTTTTTTCTTTCAAAATACAAAGTGTACTCATTCAAACAAAACCAAAATAACAATTGGAAATGTTTGTCATATAATTGAAAGCATAATTGATGTGAACATAATAAATTTAAATAATAATAAAAAGCAAGAAAAAACAAAGCAAGAAGAAGAAGAGGGGAAGAAGAAGAGAATGATGATGCCCACTTTTTCACTTTCAAATCTACAATGATGAATCTCTTTATCCTTTTTCTTCTTCTTGTTCTTGTTCTTATTTAAATTTATTTTTTAATTTTTGTTGTTAAGAATGCTAAAAAGTGAAAGAAAACTGAGCTTTCAATCCAAAAAGGCTGTACCTATATATATAATATCCAAGCTTCTGGCTTTCAAAACCCTAGATCCTCTTCACTTTCACAACCCACCAATCATAATTTCCTTTAAAAAATTTTGTGTTGGCCCATATATTCCCCATTTTAAAGCTATATTTCTAGATATATATATTACACACACTATTATGGAGGAAAAAGAGAGAAAAAAAAAAAAAAGAAAAAAGAAGAAAGAACAATAGTGATAAGCTTTTCTCACCACTGACAATTCAGCTTTTCCCCTTTTGGTTCTCTCTCATATTCCCACAAAATCTTCTATATTTTGTAAGGAAACCAAGGTGCAAGTTGCAGAAACCACACCTCAAGTATCATGGTATTTAGAATTAAAATATGTCAAAATTGAGTTTTTACTTATATAAATATTGAAATTGGACGACTTCCAAATAATAAAACATAAACACTCAAACTTACCCAATTACTATATATCAATATCATAAATTTGAGAACTCAATCTTTGCAATGGAAAGTTTGAGAGAATATAATTGCAAACTATTTTCACACCTTATGAACAACTTCTACGATTTGCCTTCAAAATTTTAATTGCTATAAATAAACTTGTGAGAGTGTATTAATTTTCACTCTAACCTTTTTGTTTCATCAAACTAAACTTTGTATTTAGTTAAATAATGTTGGAGTTTCCTCCGTCTATTTGAAATCAGTTTAAGTTCAACTACTGATTTTCAAGAAATAAATGAAACATTTTTTCCTCCTAAACTAAATACTTTCGATTAATATCAACCTTTGCACAAATTTAAGTTATTCGATTAATGTATATTATTAAGTTATTCGATTAATGTATATTAAACGTATATGATGTAACGATCCAACTTTTTAAACTAAGTTAAGGTTATTACTCAAAAAGACGAATAACAAAATACATTTTCTTTGAATAGACAGACGACTAAAATTCTTATAAAACCAAGATACTCATGAAATATAAGATCATCAAAACCAACAAAAGTAGTTTGACAACGTGACCCGCGGGTTCTAACAATAAAAACAAATAAATATGACAAAGTCTTAAGTAAAATGGTTAAAATTTAAAATACTGAAAAACATAAAAATAAGTGCGGAAGCTGAACTGTGTCCCCATATGGCGTGCCACGGATCCCTTTCTGTTTCTCACCAGCTTCTTAAGTTCTCTACCTTAGCCTGAAATTAATATTAAACATAGGAAAGAGTGAGTATATAAATATACTCAGTAAGGGATCCACTACTAGTCGCATTAGGTGATTTGTTAACTTTTCATTAGAAACATAAAGGTAACATCGTGTGTCTTACGGAGCACACCTGAGTGAGTGAGACCGTACAAACACCCTTAAATCGTGTGATCGATCCCATGGGAACACCCCTAGTCGTGCGAGTGACCCCGTATACATAATATAATTGTCCCCTAACCATGCATGTGATCTGTAGGTACACCCCTAATCGTGCGAG
Organism: Cucumis melo; assembly: GCF_025177605.1. Lineage (NCBI taxonomy): Eukaryota > Viridiplantae > Streptophyta > Magnoliopsida > Cucurbitales > Cucurbitaceae > Cucumis > Cucumis melo. Next base: position 29,776,772 of record NC_066864.1, read on the forward strand.
TGATCCCGTAGGAACATCCCTAGTCGTGCGAGTGACCCCATAGATAGGATCATAATACTGGTGGGGTAAGAAATTTATCATATAAAGTTAACAGACACACCATAAACCAAAAGCATGTGATATCATCATAAGCATCATAACATAACATGAATTAATCGTAACGTCCTTAAGCATGTGATCAATATATCATGTATCATAATAATCATAAACATAACAGTCATAATTAACAACATAACATCAGTCAACGCCGTCAACTTAACATCAATCATTATCTATAGCATCACATTATGCATCTTAGCTACCCTCAATGTATAGCTGTTTCTTAAATTCAGTTCGAAGGGCCAGTAGTAGAATCTCTTACCTAGAGATTAGCTTAATTCAAAAGATATACTCCTGACAACAAGATCAGGCTTCCCAAGCAAAACCCTAAATAATAAGGGTAAGATACTAAGTTTAATAACTTAATTAATACTTGATTAAAAATCTAGTCAATTCAACTTACCCAAAGTTGAGGTCGAATCCAATTTATCCTTTGTTGGAAAAAATTCTACAGCTCAAAACTCCCAAATAAAATCCAACAAAAAATAATCCAAATTAAATATTTAGGGTCCAAAATCATAAATATCTTATAATTATTACCCAAAACCCATCAAATACCTACGAAAAGAAAGGAAAAGAACTAAAAACAAGGTTGATGGCTCGAAAAAATGGCTTGGCGGCACAATCAAAGAAAAACGGCTTGCGACTTGGGTTGGAGGTAGAAACACGTGGCTTGGCTTGTGGCTGAAGGGCGGCTTATTGTTGTTGGCTCGTACGGTGGTCGACTCTGCAAGACGTGGCTCGGCTGGACGAAAGCTCGCAAGTGGTTGGAGAAAAGAAGACGGCGCGCATACGCAGACGCGTGACTCGATCGGACAACTGACGATCACTTGGTTAGGCTGGGGAAGAACGACGTAGATGACGGTGAACAACGGAGAGGGGCACCCATGCGCAGTTTCGTTGGGCTTTATCGGATGAGAAATGCGGTGGTTCGGGTCGGTTCACGCGAGGGGAAGGTGCGGCTGCCGGCAACTTTATCAGAGAGGGGATTGGCAGAGAGACATGGCGGCGATGGCGGACTCGTGGAGTAAGGTGGCGGTGGCTAGGGTTTGGAAAGGAAAAAAACGAAGAAGATTAAGGCACGCAGAACGAGAGGCTTATTTATAATAATAATAATATCATCATCATTATTATTATTATTATTATTTCTCTCTCTTTTTTCAAAACAAATCTTCTCTCTCTTCATTTAAATCCCCATCCAATCAACTTTCTCTTTCTTATCATAATTATCTTTTACCAAATAATAATTATATTTTCCTAATATAATTATTATTTAAAATTTCTCTCTCCCCAAAAATAATACTCTTCAAATAAATCTATCTTTATCTTCTCTCAACAATACACTACCCTTCCAAAAATAATTATTCCTCAACAAATATAATTATCTTATTCTCCTCCTCTCATATCATATATTTTCCTTAGCTAATTATATTTGTATATAATTATTCTTTTTATTTTCCATAATATTTATGTGTATATAAATCCATATATACATAAAATCCCAAGTGTCAACAAAAAAAAAAAAAAAAAAATCCACTCTTCAGCTTAATTAGATAAGCTCCCAAAAATTATTTTAATTTTCGGGGCGTTAGAATCTTTCCTCCTTTAAGGAACTTTCATTCTCGAAAGTTATAATCCTCAAGTAACTACAGGGTAAGGGACTTTCTTGCCATACTTAATAGCATTCTCCATAAAAAAATCAAAATCTTTAATTAAATATACATACCCATGTATATACATTTTATTAATCCAATGCATTAAATAAATTACATAACTTTACTTAAGCTTCATGACATATAAATTAGATCAAATCCTCAACAACAACAAAAATCAAACCTTTAAGTCATTAAATATTCAACCAACAAAAATAATTAAATCTTCACAAGAAAGTCAAATAATTCCAAAGAAAATAAGTCTAACTAAACAAAACTATGAAAATAAACTCCAAAATTATCTAAATTCCTGGACATTAAAATCATTTTTATGCAGCCTTCTCGACCCCCTGTCGACTAGTAGCAGAAACTCCTTGAGGGCATTTGTTAGCTAACTGCCCTTCCTATTTGCTTTTGAAGCAAATTCTCTTGCTCGCTAGATAGCGACCAGAGTGATTTCTTCCACAGACACGACAACTAGGCAACTCCTTCGTGGTCCCCCCTACCTCAGTGACCTCTTGCTGGTGATGATGAAAGCTGCCACCTAAACTTGAATCTATAGGAGTAATGCCAGCAGGCTGCTGCTCAGCCTTTCTCTTCTGTCTTGAGGTTGGCCATCTCCCTGCAGCCTTGGACGAATCCATCCTTTCATGCAAACTCATATCCATTGGCAGGCATAGTGCATTAGCTTGGTTAGCTGGCCTGAAGGCTCGAACGAAACCCTGGAGGTCTAAATTAATAGTTGATTAAAAATCCAGTCAATTCAACTTATCCAAAGTTGAGGTCGAATCCAATTTATCCTTTGTTAGGCAAAATTCCACAGCTCAAAACTCCTAAATAAAATCCAACAAAAAATAATCCAAATTAAATATTTAGGGCCCAAAATTATAAATATCTTATAGGTATTACCCAAAACCCATCAAATACCTACCAAAAGAGGGGAAAAGAACAAAAAACAAGGTTGATGGCTTGAAAAAATGGCTTGGCGGCTCAATAAAAAAAAATGGCTCGCAACTTGGGTTGGAGGCAGAAACACGTGCCTTGGCTTGTGGCTGAAGGGCGGCTTACTACTGTTGGCTCGTGCAACGATCGGCTCTGCAAGACGTGGCTCGGATGGACGAAAGCTCGTAAGCGGCTGGAGAAAAGACGACCGCTCGCGTTTGCAGACGCACGGCTCGTCTGGACAACTGACGATCACTTGGTCAGGCTAGGGAAGAACAATGTAGACAACGGTGAACAACAGAGAGGGGCACTGATGCGCAGTTTCGTTGGGCTTCGTCGGATGAGAAATGCGGTGGTTTGGGTCGGTTCATGTGAGGGGATGGTACGGCTGTCGGCGACTTTGTCAGAGAGGGGATTGGGTGGAGAGAGTTGGCGGCGACGACGGACTCGTGGACTAAGGTGGCAACGACTAGGGTTTAAAAAGGAAAAAAGCGAAGAAGATGAAGGCATGCAGAACGAGGTGCTTATTTATAATAATAATATAATAATAATTATTATTATTATTAATATTTCTCTCTCCTTTTCCAAAACAAATCTTCTCTCTCTTCATTTAAATCCCCATCCAATCAACTTTCTCTTTCTTATCATAATTATCTTTTACCAAATAATAATTATATGTTCCCTAATAGAATTATTATTTAAAATTTTTCTCTCTCCACAAAATCTTTCTCCAAAAATAATACTCTTCAAATAAATCTATCTTTATCTTCTTTCAACAATACACTACCCTTCCAAAAATAATTATTCCTCAACAAATATAATTATCTTATTCTCCTCCTCTCCAAAAGATCATATATTTTCCTTAACTAATTATATTTTAACAAATATAATTATTCTTTTTATTTTCCATAAGATTTATGTGTATATAAATCCATATATACATAAAATCTCAATTGTCAACAAAAAAAATCCACTCTTCAGCTTAATGAAATTCTTGAGGAATTATGTTTCTTTCACTTGACCTTCCTTTAGAACCTAATTTAGGTTTCTTGATGGGAATAATAAACTACTTAATAAGGCAGTGAGAGGATCAATCCCTAAGGTTCTCTTTATAGATACCATCCATCATGGTGTTTAATTAGGGCATTATCGTTTTACCTAATGGGCCTAATTAAATAATAGACTCGAAAGAGATAAAGTAGCATATAATGCATATGAGCCACATTAATTAATAATATTATATTTAAAATAAATCTAACATCTAAATACTCCTAAATTGCATAATTTACATTGACAGCTCCCTCAAACTTTAGGCGGTGGAGTAGCAGTCAACTTGAGTTTGGTAATTAGTAGATTCAAGTGACTAGATGGTAATGCTTAATTTGGTGAATATGGCTGGTTGCTTGGTAGTGGAAATTGAGCGTAAAAGAAGTGTAATGCCCTAGACCCAGGATTCAAAATTTGGATCTATGATATTCTCCTACATCTCCTGCGACTTGACAACATCATCCTTACTCGTCTTAAAGGATTATAGAGTGAAACTTGTCCTCACAAACCAACACGAGTCCTTTTAGCATGCTTTGTCTTCACTCATATGCATTTTAGAAAAATTTTCAAGAGGTCATCCAACATAAAATTGTTCCGAGCTAAGTATACTTAATTTTGGAATTCCTATGATTAAGCCACTAAAAAGAAGATGCACGTTATTTGGTATAGGTAGTAACTTTTAATTTTTTTAAGTTTTTCTTAACGTTAATTTTCATGTCCTTAGGATCCCTCTTATTTAGATGTGATATCGGTTCATTTATGTCCTCCTCTTAAACTCGAAGCGTTACAAGAAGAGTGCTGCTTAAAAGATGAGATGACGAATAAAGAGACAGTCATATTTTTTTTGCTTCGTATGCTCATAAAAGACATCATTGGGAGAAATTTGAAGGTAATACGATTGTCATAATGAAATAGAGTGGTAGCCTGTTGAGGGACACCCTTATCAGCAAGGTGCCAATGAAGCTATAAGAGTTCTGAAGTAGCATCAGCAATAGCGTGTATTCTGATTCATTATTGGAACAAGAGACAACGCTTTGTTTCTTACTTCGCCAAGAGATGAGTGAATCTTCTAAGTTGAAACAGTAACCTGTTGTAGATCGTTCATCTGTTGGATCTCCAATCTAATCTGTAATAGAGTAGACATATAACACAAGAGATAACTGAGAAGAGAATTGAAGTCCATGCTCTGAAGTTCCATTGGACACAGCGAAGAATGCACAAAACAATAGTAAAATGGATGGTTCAAGGAGTAGTTTATAAATTGACTAACAATATGAACAACATAAGCGATGTCTAGATGTGCCCTTGTAAAATAGATGAGGTTGCCAACAAGTTGCCGATATGGGTTGGCATCTTCAAAAGGAACACCATCAAAAGGAGTCAAGTTAACATTGGGATCAAATGGTGTTGGTGTTGTGTTGGAGCCTGTGATTCTTGAGTAGGCTAATAGATCAGAGGCATATTTTGTTTGAGACAACAAATAATTGTCAGAGCGCATGGAAACCTCAAGGTCAAGAAATTAATTAAGAGAGTCAAGATCTTTCATCTTAAAGTGTTCACTAAGGTAATGTTGAGATAATGTTGTAGGTCTGATATTGCTTGCAAATCATCACTAGTAATAATCATATCATCAACAAAGAGAAGAAGAAGAACAATATCATGAGGTGTCTAAAGTGTTAAGAGTGCAATGTCATGAGAATTGAAGGAAAATACAAGTTGAGTAATGGTATAGCTGAAATTGCAACTATGCTTGTTGAGCCTATTTTATACCATATAATGCTTGACTAAGAAGACACACATTGTGAGGAGGAGGAAAAGTACCAAGAGTTGGCTTCATATATACTTCTTTAGATAAGGTCCCATTGAGCAAAACATTTTTGACATTTATCTAAAGGAAGGGTCATTGCTTGGTAGCAACAACTACTAATAGAATTTGAACAGATGTCATTCGAGCCATAGAAGCAAAGGTCTCTTCATAGTTGATACCATATTCTTGAGTGTTCTTTGCCGACAAGATGAGCCTTATAATGCTTGAAAGAGCCATCATAATGAGTCTTTTTATTTTGTAAATCCACTTGCATCAATTAGGTCTTTTACCTAGAGGTAAATTGTAACGACCCAACTTCTTATACTAAGCTATGGTCATTACTATTAAAATAAATAATAATTTTTTCATTTAAAAGAAAAAAAAGGAAAACAACTAAATCATTTATAAATGACTTCAAACATAAGTTCATAAATCATGATTTGATAAAGTAGGAAAAATGCTATGTAAACATAATCCTAGTCTGGACTCTATCTAAATTTTAAAGAAAGTAACATGAAATAATTAATGGGTTCAAATAAAATACTTAAAGTCAAATATGAAAAACGTAAAGTAGAAGCAAAACTGAATCCCCATATGACATACCATGGGTCCTTCCTGTTGCTCGCCAGCTTTCCTTTACCATTGCCTGAATATTAAATGTGAAAAGGGTGAGTAAAAATGTATACCTAGTAAGAGATCCACTACTGGTCCTGTTAGGGGTAAAAACTGTTAACTTCCTATTAGAAGGTACCCAACATCATAACAGTCTTATGATCCCATAGGATATATGTTAATCAGTCTAGTGATCCTGTAGGATTCATCTAATCAGTCTAGTGATCTTGTAGGATTCATCTAATCAGTCTGATGATCCTGTTGGATTCACCTAATTAGTCTAGTGATCCCGTAGGAACACAACATGTGGTGATACCGTAGGACATCGTGCCTGCAAGGTAAACTATCCAATAGCTAAAACTAATAGTTTCCCCTCATTCCAGATAAGTTCATTCTAGTCTAAACAGTCCAAGACAGTTAGATCAAAATATGATCAAAACTATCAACAATATTCCACTTCAATACATAACCCATCAAAATAAACATGCTACTACATACTTCAGTTCAGTAATCAATGTAGCAAGCCATCAATATATTTTGACGCTACATATAAACAGTCAGACCATCTCATACGGTACATTTCAACTTCAATCTAAGGTCCAGTAGTAGAAATTCGTTACCTCGAGATTCACTAAAATCCTTCATAGTCAAAACCCAAATAAACCAATCTTAGAAATAAACAAAATTAAATCAATAATTTTGTCAACCACAATCATCTAATTATTTACTCAAGTTTCCAAACTTACCCAAAGCTAAGGTTGAAATCAAATCAACCTTAAATGGGAAAAATTTCAAGGTTAATCATTCCTTAAATTTGTCAATGACTTCCAAGAAAAATAATCCAACTTTAAGAAAATAATTCCACTTTAATCAAAAATTAATTTGCTTAGACAAAAAAATATAGTATTTGATGGGTATACCTAAAATCCAATCAAAACTCACTAAAAAAAAGTATCAAATGGCTCAAAAGAGGGACTGCAATGACTTGGCCTACGAAGGGTTAGGTGAGGAAGGACCGGCTCGGGTGGCTTGGAAACAGAGAGGAGTCTACTTGTGAAAGAGGGCACACAACTTGCAAGGTTAGGGAACGAGCACAACCTTAGATCCGGTGAGGGTTTGTGGTTTAACGGAAAAACAAAGTAGGAGACGTAGATAGATGAAACCATTGGGCTTCAAATGAAGAGATGAACCCACTTGGCTTGCGACTGGCTTCAATGAAAAGCTCTTCACCAACAGAGAGGAAAAATGATGACTGACTGACGTGCGACAAAAATTTGGCTGGTCACATACACACATACGCACCTACGCACGCACACACACACATACACACACACATTAACTAAAACCTAAAATATTTCCGTAATTCGTCGCGCACACACACACATATTAACTAAAACCTTAAACATTTCTGTAATTCATTGCACACCCACACCCTTGAAGTTTAAGATGCTCACCTCGCACGCAGTTGGCTCATCTTCTTCAATCTTCAGTTCAACTTCCTCCCTGCTTGCGCATATAGCCGACTACCTACCTCTTCGCTTGCCCTTCAAGCCGGTTGTCCCCTCTCTGTCAGTGTCTAGTTGCTCGCACTATAAGTCAGCCGCCCCATTCTCCGACAGTATCCAGTTGCTTGCCCTTGAAACCGCTCGTCGTCCTTCATAATTTTGTCTGCTCTCTTTGTTGTCTACCTTCTTGCCAACACTTTGGATTTGGTGTTGAATTTTTTTTTTGCTAACATTTTAATTAGTTAAATATTTTGAATTTGTTGAATTTGTTGAATTTGATTTTGTTGAATATGTGATGTTGAAATTGTTTAGTTAAATACAAATTTAGTTTCAAACTCCAAAAGCCTTGCTTGAATCCTAACACAATTAACTAAAAATTTAGTTTGAGGAAAAATATATATACTGACATCTTACAATATATACCAAATAATTTAGAACAGTTATCAAATAAGATAGAAGTCAGCATCCATTCTACTATATTATATGTAAACTTATAAAAGCATTCTACTGTATGTTTTGGTGTGTTTAATAATTTTATGTATTGTCTGAAATCTCAATTTTAGATGTTATTTCTATTTTTTTTATTATAATTTTTATATGAATTTAAACTTTTGATTGGACATTATAGACTTAGAATTTGAAAATCAATATGAAATTTTGGGTTGTGGGACAATATGAAAATGATCAAACTTATATAACCAATATGAAAAATTGAAAAACAATATGAAAACTTGTCTAAATTATAAAGATGAAAAGAAAAAATCAACCTGCCAACCCAACCCAAATTTTTAGGTCGGGATTGGGTTGGGTTGGGTTGACCCTTAGATATTGAACTCTTAAGGTTCATTTTTTTGCCAACCTAGATACTTTGGGTTAGTCCATAACTTTCCTCTTATCCGACCCAACTCGACTTATGTATTCCCCTAATTCTGGTAACACTATGGGTGTAACCTGCTTTGTAGTTAGTACAAATAATTTTATCCCGATTCGTTCATCTAGAGACATGAAAGCGAGGGCAACCTATATAAAGAGTTTGCATAAGATCTAACTATTAAATAGTCATTTTTTTTACGTTACAACATCATTGACGTTTTAAAACTGACTATTTCTTTTAATTTGATGACCTAGGTAACTTAACCTTAAGCCTGAGCTAACTATAAACTCTTGTTCACACAGAATTATCCTTAGATTAGCATAGGTGAGGGTAACTTATGAACACTGGCCCAATAAACCTCCCATTTCAGGGGTAAGACTGGGTAGATAGCTGAGAACATAGGGTGTAAGATAGAATTCACTCTTGACCTTATTTAAGTTAGTAGATAGGTTGTTCCCTTATGCACTGAATCTAGGTCTTGAACAAAACTTTTCAATAAAGCCCCTCCTTTTATCGTGTAGACTGTCTTCACTGCATAGAGCCTTGTTGCGTATAGGGTAGATCTTGATTAGAGACTCACAACAAAAGAGTGTGGTAAACGCTTGAGCTAGGGAAGGTACAAAGATATAATTAAGCATGTGGGATGATACTGCAATATGATCTATAAAATGTGTTATGCGAAATACTTTCATATGCGATATGATTTATTATGTTGGCAAGAAACTTGTTTTTATGTGATTTATAAATATTTGTTAAGGAGATTTGAAAGGTGAAAATTGCTTAACGCATCAAGATGATATGTTTTGAACCCATAATTTTACTTATTTATATTGAAAAGAATTACAATGCGAGAATTTATTTATTAAACATGTTGGTGAAAAACCCCACTCACTAAACACTTTTGTCTAATCTTTTAAATGATTTGTTTTATTTTCCCCCTTCCTCATGTAGCAAAGGAGATCCAGGGTTTGACTTGTCATCTTGATAGCCTACAGTGTTATAAATGAGACATCTCCTTGGTAGTAGCCATTGTCACCTCGCATAGCATGTAGTATTAGGTAAGCAGAATGAAGTGTTATTTTGAGACCTGTATATGCTCATAGTGGAAACTCTTGTACTTGCTAAAAATGTACTCTTTTATTATGAATCAATGAAGTATTTCTTAGGTCAAAATAAGTTGTTATCTCGTATCAAAGTTTATGTTTGTGTCTATTTCGCTTACTAGGTGTTCGGTGTGAGATCTCGAAGGGAGACTCGTGTTGAATGTCTAGGTGATCATGTCTCCACATGGTCACATGAAGTGATTTTAGGGCAAGGCGTGACAACTCATCCACTCAATGCATTTGCAACTACATTTTGTAAAAATTGTAAGGTATATGGTCATAAGTTCATTGATTGTCCTCAAATAAAGTGTAGTTACTGTTTGTGCATGGTCATATCTTGGATAACTTCCCAAATGAACACCTCGACCTCCAAATTATCCTACAAAACCAAAAAAGTTTACTAAAATTGCTACCTTGTCTGTGGCTGCTAATACCTCCTTAAGTATATATATACTGAATTTTCATGCAAAACCAATTACATGAAATTGACAATAATTGGTGGAAGAGGTGCAAAAAGTTGAAAAATTCTCATCCTTTTGAAGAAAGACAATTCAATTTGGAATTGAATTTGATACATTTTTTTTATTTTCTAAATATTGAATTTCTAAAATTCAATTATTTTATTATTTAATTTAATTAATCTAATTAATTAAATAATAATATCAAGTCTCGATAAATCCAATTGAGTTAATTCGAATCTCTATTTGAATTTTCTGATACTTAAATCTTATTTAAATATCTTTTATTTCTAAAAAACTGGTTAAAAATTAATACGAACTGTTCAAATTTTTGATCACCCTGTTCTAAATTTTACTATTGTAATGAACTAGTAAAGGGACCTAGTGGACCTATAGATTATAGGCTCCAATGATTCGAGATGAATTTACTAAACTCTTTTAGACCAAGCTAATCAACATTCGTTAACTAACGGGTCATTCCACTAAAATCCAATAATTACTGTCATCATTTTTGCATGGATAAGGCCACCAGAAAGGCTTATAAATAGGTGACGTCCTGCCATTTTGAAGCTACTTCTACTTTACGATCGTCTAAGAAAGAATTGAGAGAATTTCCAAAACTTCCAGACATTTTCAGAAACTTAAGATCAACGTGAAGTGCAAAGACTTACAAGAGGATTCTGAGCTATGGAGTAGGTAACGAAGCCAACTTATTTGTAAGTGGTTCTCCCTTAAAACATTTTCAAAGCATAAAGGGATTTCAAATGTGTTTAAATCTTTAAATATGTTTCTCTTGAAATCTCAAATATAAATGATTTCTACTATGCTTCCGAAGATATGACTTTTAAAATGTGTAAGTTTTGATGTGAAATAAAATGATGAATTGAGATACCTTGTGCCCTACGAATGAGAAACCTCACACTTGCTGTGTGTTCTGGTGTGAGATGCCTTATCCTTGCTATGTAATCTAGGATAAGATGCTATCTTCTTGCTGTGTGTTCTGGAATTGAATGTCTTTTACTTGCTGTGTGTTCTAGCATTGGAAGATGCATTATGTGGACTTGAATTGATGAAAATTTGCTAAATGTGTTGGGACCTCTCCACATACCTGCAATATGGCAAAAAAAGTGTGGTAAACACTCGAGTCGAGAAAAGAGTACAAAGATGTAATTAATATGCAGAATGTTTATGTGATAAGATGATGAGATTATAAGAATAAATGCCTCTCCCCGCAATACGAGCCTTAAACTTGATTTAGAAAGAAAAACGTCCTTCCATGTGATTTATGAATATTATTAAAGGAATTTGAACTGTGTTACTACCTAACTTATTGGAAGAAATTTCTTTGAATCTAATGTATTATCTATTAAAACGTGAGATGTTTATATCGCATGTTTTGATAAAATGATTGCAATGCGTTGAGACAACATTTGACTTGTAAAAGTATTCATAAAGAACTCCACTCACTATACGTTCTTCGTCTAACCTTTCAAATGTTTTATTTTATCCCCCTCAGGTAGCGAAGGACATCCAACATCAAACGTGCACCCTTGATTGCCAGACGCCCTTTTGAACGCATCACTTAGTAGTGGCCTATCCCAGATCACATAGCAAGAATATGGCATCCTATTCTAGAACACACACCAAGAATATGTCATCCTATCCCAGATCACATAGCAAGGGTAAGACATCTCACACCAGAACACATAGCAAGTGTGAGGAATCTTATCGCATAGGGTACCTAAGATCGTATGTATATATGTATGACAGTATAAAGATTCAAACACAATGGAACTTCATTTAGTTTCGAAATGTTTAAGAAGAACCACTCACAAGACGTTAGCACAAGGCAATTAATTAAGATCTTAAACTAGCCAGTATGTATGTATATATAAGGATTCAAACACAATAGAACTTCATTTAGTTTGGAAACGTTTAAGAAGAACCACTCACAAGACGTTAACACAAGGCAATTAAGCTCTTAAACTAGCCAGAATTTCCCCTATTTATAAACCTCTCCAATGAAACTTCCCATACCGAAATGATTGCTTCTGCCACTCTTATCCTAAACTCAGTGGGTGGTAAGGTCGAATCATTTTGCCAACCTTATGATGTCAGCTACTTGGTGGTGAATGAAGTTCACAATGCCTTTTAACTCATTGTGTAATCTTTCTTTATGCATAGCCTAGTTTGCCTTAAACAACTTATATCACAATCCTTCCAATCGCCAGTTCTTATTGCATAGTTTAGAATGCGATTAGGGTCTCACATGAATGCTTGCAAGAACAATATCTGATTGTTTATAGGGAATAATGGCAAGACGTTCTTCCTCATATAAACTTTCTTAAATAGCTACATCCAATGAGGGTAAAGGACTGTGATGTAGTAAAGCAATCCAAACAAATTCATACTTTGGACATAACCTCATAAGAACCTTAATATGGTGAAGGTAATTTATACTGATTTTAGCTTGATCGAGAGCTAAGTCCAAATAGGTTGAAGAATTGCTAAATATTCATTAACAGACTGACAAACATCTTGATAAAGATTAACAAGGATACTTTGCAGTTGATAGTAATGAGTTAGTCTAATTGATTTAAAGTGCTTCGATAGGAAATCCTATAACTTCTTAGCAGTATTAAAGATGTCAAATTGTGCATGAATAGTAGGGATAGATGTATTACCAAGCCAAGTGATAGTTTGACGATTCTTACCGTCCCAACTTCTAAACATTCAATAAACTTACTATCATACTCCTTAATTTCCAATTTGACTGATTTAACAATATCACTGGTGACAATTCGCCATAATTTTCATCCAATTAGAAAACCTATCATTTAATTGGCCCAGGTAAGATAATTAGTCTCATCAAGAACTGTGTTAATAGGACGAAACATATGATCGTTCTCCATTGGAATTGTTATGTGATTTACGCTCACGAGTAGCAGAAGCTCTAAGGAAATAAGATTAGATTAGTTCTGAAGGATGATTTGAGTTAGAGTAGAGTGGCAACTTGAACAAAAGGGAAGCGAGGTGGATCTGAGAGGAATTGAACCCGAATCTAACGAAGCAAAGAGAATCTGGTCGGACCAAAGCGGTACGACTGGCAGAAGTGAATTGATGACATTTGTCTTGTCGAATCTGAGCAGTCTGGTATTGGTTGGAATCTTTGACAGATATGAACAACCCACATGAAACATAATGGATTTGAGTGATCTAGTCAGAGTGGTCTTATTAGCGGTATCTGATTAGAGTTCGTGAAGGTTGAGGGGCGATAACTAGGTCAAGGCTCTGATACCATGTGTACTTATATATTTTATTGATTATTTTGAGATGTATTTTACATAGCAATAAGAAGTTGTTAAATATACAAGCCTATACAAATAAATATGGAAAGACAATAAATATGAATGCAAATACTCCTAAATTGCATAATTTACATTTACAAATATTTCACTATATTTGTACATAGTTTGATTGATTTTGCTATATTTAGAAAAAAAATACCGAAAAGTATACGAAAAAGGTAAGATTATGGTGCTCTTTTTAAGTTTATGGTTAATGCAATAATATTTGTCTAAGTTTGAGGGCAATTTTACAAAATTGAAAGTTATAAAAGAGAGAATGTTCAAAATATCTTGACAAGCTTTATGGAAATTTTTTATCACTTCTCCTTAAAAACCATAGAAAAATGTAATCTTAAGTTGGATGCAAATGACTTTTAACTATGACATACCAAGTCAATTATGAAATCTGAACTGTTACGTGGATCCATGTGATTTGAAGGAACAAATTGGATAATTTAATCATGAATGTTTGAGATTGCATGTAATTAGTGTCTTTAATAGACTTGTGGTTGGATTAGAAAATATAATATGTGTGTTTAATAAAATTAAGTCGGCAATTGTGATCTCTCTCTTCACTCTCTAAATGTTCATATTTTTATCTTTTTATTATTAAAAGGTTAATTTATATAAATATAACAAAACCCAAAAATAGTTATGGTTCTTCTACCAAAAAATTAAAGCCCATGAATCCATCATTGTTTTTCATAAATTCCATATTTTCCCTTTGTTGTTTTTTAATATTGTAGCATCATTCTGTTCACTTTCACTTCTTTTTCTTCTTTATAATTTATTCTTCTCTACTTCATATTATTAAATTCTTCATATTATTACTTCTTTGTCTTCATATTCCCACTTCTTCTTGTTTACGATTTCTTCATTTTCTTTTCTAGAATTTCTTCCTTCTTCTTCATCTATCATCTTTTTTCTTCTTGATACATGATCTAAATGATATTGGTATAGGATCTAAACAATCATGAAAGATCGTGTACCAATATTTAGATGATCAGTTGTCTATCTCGGATAGATAGAGATAGATCACTATCACTAATAGATCATTTAAATTTGGTATAAGATCATTTAGACCGGGTACAAGGGTACAAGATCGTTTAGATAGGTACAAAATTGTTTAAACTAGGTACGCGACTAGGTACAAGATCTCTTAGATTAGGTATAAGATCGCTTAGACTGGTACAAGATCGTTTAGACTGGGTACAAGGGTACAAGATCGTTTAAACTGGGAATAAGGGTACAAGACCGTTTAGATTGGGTATAAGGGTACAAGATCGCTTAGATAGGTACAAGATCATTTAGACTGGGTACAAGATCGTTTAGACTAGATACAAGATCGTTTAGACTGGATACAACATCGCTTAAAGTAGGTACAAGATCATTTAAACTAGGTACAAGATCATTTAGATTGTGGTACAAGGGTACAAGGTCGTTTAGATATGTATAAGATCAATTAGATTGGGTACAAAATCATTTATAATCATTTTTTCACGTGTTTGTGATCGGGAGGTATTTTGGTTATTTCACGTTATGGGATTGTGGGTTTTTTCCTTTTTTCAAAGTTGTTCTATAAGGCGTAAATATTTTCATGTTTGATATATTTTCCTTATTAAAATGTTCATCTTTGTGCTCGTATTTTTAATTTTGGTTCATTTTAGTTGAGCTTTTAAATAGTAATTATTTTGGTCCGAACATGAAATGAAAAATGAATTAACCAAAATTATCACTTTTTAAAAGTAGACAAACATAATAAACATTTGGAAAAGTACTTGGATTTAAATCTGTTGGAATTTATGTCCTAAAACTTGTACTTTGTTATTTGATTCAATAAAGTTTATTATTGAATGCTATAATCTTAAAACCAATAAGTATTAAGGTCTCAAGGCTATTTTACTGAGTTTGTCAATATACTTAAACTTTATGTAGAGACATAAACATGGATTAAGTTCGAGTTAATAGCCCAAATAGTCTATAGTATATGAATAATGTTGGGTGCCTTATTTTGGAAAAACACTATGGATGCGGCCCGCTCTGTAATTAGTACAAACGATGTAATCCTAAATCGTTCATGTAAAGACGTGGAAGTGGGGGCATCCTATGTAAATGGTTTGCATAAGACTGGAACCACGAAATAGTCACTTTTAGTTATAACACCGTAAACTATAAATTGACTATTTCAATTATGATGACCTAGGTAACTTGATCTTAATCCTGAGCTAACTATGAACTTTTGTTCATTCGGTAGTATCCTTAGATCTGCATAGGTGAGGGCAGCTCATCATTGCTGGTCCAATAAGCCTCCCATTTCAGGGATAAGACCGAGTGGATAGCTAGAGACATAGGGTGCAAGACGGAATTCACTCCTACCCACTTCTGGGATAGTAGATAGGTTGTTCCCTTAAGGATTGAATCCAAGTCTTGAACAAGGGGTCCCACCTTCTCATTGGCTTGAGAAGGATTCAGGTTTATAGGTTGGACCTTAAACCAATTGTTCAATAGTGGATCAGTGGGTCTTAAGAAGCAAGATGTAATCTCGGGGGTAAAATGGTATTTTGACCCAGCCAAGATTACGAACAACCTGCGAAGGATCAACTAACTCATTATGGTTATATCAGGTCGACAGAAATATATCTATAGTGAAGGGAGTGCAACTATGAGTTTTTAGTGGAATGACTCATTAGTTAACGAATGTTGATTAAGGTTGGTCTAAAAGAGTTTAGCCAGTTAATCTCGAATCGTTAGAGCCTATAATCTATAGGTCCATTAGGTTCCCCTACTAAGCTCATATTGATTCAACTAAGAACAATATGTTGGAATAATTCGAATTAGGAAAAGAGAGAGAAATCGACAAGTATATAAGATATAAGTCAGTAGATATAAACTTTAAGCTTTGTGTTTAAATATGATTTAAATAAATATGAATGTAGATTCATATTTAAAAGCTTGGAAAGTTTTGAAACGGTCAAAGTTGTAAAAGTCAACATGTTGACTTTTGACTTTGAAAAACAAAACTTTGATCGAATTTATATTCAAATATGATTTGAATTTTATAAAAATGAATGCGGATTCATACTCGGGAGGTTAGAATTAGTCAGGACGGGTAAAATAGCAAAAAGTCAAAAGTTGTCTTTTGACCAACAAAAGTCAAAGTTTGACTAATAAAAGTCAAAGTTTGACTTTGACTTAAATTGGTCAAAATGACCAAATTGTCCTTTGACTAATATATTTTCTACTAAATGTTAGTGGGAAATGTGGCAGATTGTAATGCAATTAGAAGCCACTAATTCCATTAATAGTTAGTGGATTAATTAGGTGTTGAGTTTATATGAAATAAATTGCATGCAAATTGCATGTAATTTTTCTATTTAAACTTCTCATTTCAGAATGAGAAGGGATGATGATTCTCATATAAAAAAAACTCTAAACGATTCACCTACCTCTTTCTTTCTCTCTAAACGATTTCCTTCATAGAAACGAGTCCCACAACTCAGTTCTTAGTCCTGAGATTAGTAGGTCAACTTAGTGGTTGTCCTTGCTCGTGATCTGAAGGCAGAGAAGAAGTTTTAGAACGAAGTAGAAGTTGAGAACTTCAAAGGTAAGTTCATCGTTTACCTTTTTCACTCTTCGTTTAGGTCTTTCGTTTAGAAGTTGCATGTTAATTTCTAAATCTTTAGATGCATATAGAGTAAAATATGATTCTTTCTTTCGCTGCTGCATGCTTTTGGTGTTTTTTTCCACCAAAATTAGCAAAATTTAAATATAGGACCAACATAAACATTTTAAATGTTTAAGAACCAAAATAAAACTAGATGAGTATCTTATTGCACCCAGACTCCCTTATGATTAACTGATTTCATTGTTTTAATAGTTTTTTTTTTAATTATAATAACAAATTAAAACATGTGCTTCCATCACCCTCGTTACAGGATCAAATGGTGTGATCCTGGTGTAAATTAATGGAAGGAAATTGTCGTGATGTGACAAACCACTATCCTAAAATCAATTCATCTGCGCAATAATATTGGTGCTAGTCGCGATATTGGTTGCTCTCTGAGGTTAACATAGCTCCTCTATTCAGACATGGACTTGTCAGGATAAGAAATAAAATCAAGAGGAAGAAAGCTTAGAACAGAAAAACGAGATAAAGACAAAGAGAGACATATCCAAATTTTATTGCACAAGCACAAGAGAAGGAAGATGATAGTTCAAGAGGAGGAAGAGAAACAAACGGCTAGGGTTTTCCAATGGGTGAAAAGCGGTAAAACATATAAATACAAAATGTTTAATTTTCAAAGAACAGTAAAAAAAAAGGTAATAAAAAGTTGTTTCTTTTTTGCACAAGCACGATTACTTAAACTCAAACCCACATTCAAATGGGTAGATGGCGGCGGCAACGTGTTAGAATTTATGTCCTAAAACTCGTAGTTTGTAGTTAAAATTATATTCTATTCAATAAAGTGGTTATTAAGGACTTATTAGTGAAAATAGAATACTATAATCTTAAAGCCAATAAAGTAAGGTCCCGAGGCTATCTAATGTAGTCTTAAACTTTATATAGACATAATCGTGGATCAAGTTTGAGTTTATAGCCCAAACGGTCTATAGTGTATGAATAAGGTTGAACGCCTTATTCAGGGAACACTATTGATACGGTCTGCTCTGTAGTTAGTACAAATGATGTGATCCTGAATCGTTCATATAAAGACATGGAAGTGGGGGTATCCTATGTAAAGAGTTTACATAAGACTAGAACCATGAAATAGTCACTTTTAAGTTATAATACTGTTAACTATATAAACTGATGATTTCAATTATGATGACCTAGATAACTTAATCATAATCTTGAGCTAACTATGAACTTCTGTTCAAACGGTATTATCCTTATATCTGCATAGGTGAGGGTAGCTCAACGACGCTGTTTCCATAAGCCTCCCATTTCAGGGATAAGATCAGGTGGATGGTGTTGGAGTTGATGCCCTAAATCTCGTGGTCTTGTAGTTTGTAATTGTATATATTATACAAACTTTTTATTTATCTAATAAAATAAAGTGTTTTATTTTATTTGACATTTAGTTGCATTAACCCACAAAACCAATAAACTAACATTCAAGGTTATCTTTTGTAACCCAAACATGTATGTGGAGACATACAAGTGGATCATGTTTAAGTGATAACCTAAATGGTCTGTAGTAAATGGATAAGGCTAGATACCTTATCCTGGTGACACTACGAATACGGCGTGCTTCGTAGTTGTTACAATTGTTCTAAAGTGTTACAAATGATTTGATCCTAATCATTCATGTCGAGACATTAGAGCATGGGTATTATATACAAAGAGTTTGTATAAGACCGAACCATGAAATGAATAGTCTTTCTTATTAACACCGTTACTAGTTGAGACTACATTTCACCAGGATGACTATAAGTGACTTGACCTGAATCTTGAGTGAGTTGTGAACTCCTGCCTATGAAGACGATCCTTTGATTTGTATGGGTGAGAGTGGCCTATGTAGCCGACTCAATATGCCTACCATTTTGGAGATTCGCCTGATTGGTGAGTTGGGAACACACCTACACAAGAAGGAATTCACTCCTTCTCTATAGATAGAGTAGGTAAAGAAATTGCTCTCTTAAGGGTTGATTTTAAGGCTTGAACAATGTGGTGCCACACCCTCTCTTGGTCTGAGAGGAGTTTAGTTATAGTAGGACTATAATTATTGTTCATTAGAGGAATCAATGGTACTTAAGGAGTTAGATGTAATTATAGGGGCAAAATGGTAATTTTTGGCCTAGCTGTACTTACTAGGGGTGTACATAAGCCGGGTTGGGCCGAGTTGGAGAAAAAATATGGACCAACCCAAAGTGACCGGGTTGGCAAAATTTGAACCCTATCGGTTCAATATTCAAGGGTCAACCCAACCCAACCCAACCCTAAAAATTTGGGTTGGGCCAGGTTGGGTTGGCGGGTTGGTCTTTTTTTTTTTTTTTTAATTATATTGTATTTTAAAATTTTTTATTGGTAAGAATTTAATTTTCACCATTTTCATAGTCTTTCAACCCAAATTTTCATATTCTTTTCAAATTTGAAGTCTACAATAATATTCATTCAAAAGTTCACAATCATTAAAAAAATTAATCACACAAACTAGCAATGTCCATGGACCAAAATGACTCCTCAAATTTATATAAGCATTAGAACTTAAAACTTACATGATTGTATAACTATCCAACTAAAGCAGTAATTTTTAGATGAATTTATAATGACACCCAACCTTTTGGCACCTCTCCAATTGATAAAATACAATACTTTAGTTAATTTAATAATGATGTTCTGCATTTAGAAGGTGACCAAAATTAGTGTTTGCGAGATGCATACATGCCAGCCTTCTCATCACTTACTCAACAACAAATAGCAATGTAATAATGAGACTTTAAACTATATATCAATTAACCCAAAATCTTACTCTTTAATTCAAAAGAAAAATAGAGTCAAAGAAACAGTGCACATGTAAATCTTTACTCCCTCAAACCCCTATTTTATAAACACTTCTAAATATTCAATTCCACACTGTACTCTCATAAGTCATAAGCCACCCCCCTCAAATAAAATCATCTACAAAGGATTTTTCTATGTGTGATTAGAATTAATAAGTTGAAAATAATAATAATAATACACACTGAGGTTTGAACAAAATATTGCAGTATTTTTCAAAGCAAAAAAAAAAAAAAAAAACAATTAGAAAAAAAAAATGAAAGTTAGGTCAGATGGGAACAATGAACAAACCTTGTACAAGACAAGATGAAGAACCCGACAAAGCAAGATGAAGAACTCAGAATGTGAAGTATGTATAACTTGCGATCTGAATGTGCAGTCGATTGGAACGTGTAAAGGCCGTCGCAACGTGTCGTGCCGTCGAACTTAAATGTGCAAAGACCGCTGGAATGTAAGGGTCGCCGGAATCTTATCGATTATCGCCAAAGAGATTACGAAATATGTCGAACTGTCGAAGGATTGAATGCGCTAAAAGGGGGATGGGGCGATGGCGAACGCGAAACGAAATGGAAAGGCAAAGGAACGCTGAAATGGAAATGTTAATTTAGGTTTTTTTTTATATATATATAGATATACCCTTAAACCGGGTTGGGTTGGGTCAACCCGGCCCTTAATTTCCCAACCCGGTAACCCGACCCATCTTTTTTTTTTTTTAACCCAACCCAACCCAACCCTTACGGTTTGGGTTGGGTAGTCCGGGTTGGTCGGGTTACGGAATTTTTTGAACACCCCTAGTACTTACGAGCAATTTGTGAAGGGTCATTGCACTGTTGATTGGTTATATCTAATGGACACAAAAATATATCTACAGTAAGAAGAGTGCAACTATTAGTCTTTAGTGGAATGACTAATAGTTAATGAATAGAGATTAATTTAATTAAAGAGTTTAATTAATTAATCCCATTTCATTGGAGCTTCAATCTGTAGGTCCATAAGGTCCCCTTGTTAGCTCAATAAGGATAAATGATAATCAAATTTATTTTGGTTTAATTTGAATTGTTCAAATTGATTAAAGGGAATAAATTGATATGATACAATTAATATAATGTATTTGATACATTATAATGTAAAGTTTTTATGAGAGAAGTTAATATTTGAATATGATTCAAATAATAATAATAATATGAATAAGATTCATAAATAAACTACAGGTTAAAATTAATATGAATTGATTCATATTAGAACTATAGATTATATGAGAGATCTAAACCATTAGTTATATTATATATGATATAATATGATATGATATAAAGTTTATATTATATGAGATATAATATATATTAATTAAATTTATATTAATTTTATTTAATTTAATTAATATTTTTTAAATAAATAGAATGAATAACTCACTTGGGAGTTATTCTACATGGGAAAGAGGGAGGAAATTATTTAATAACTTCCTCCTCCAGATTTGTTTTTAAAAGAAAAAGAGATAGATTTTTTTTAACACTCTCTTATCGATCTCTCTGTATTCCAAAAGGAAACAGAATTCTCTCAAAAGAAATTTCCCTCACCAAAATTACGGAAGCCCACAACTCTCTGTGATTCTTTACCTGAAGAATAACAAGGAAGATTTCGTGGTGTCTTGAAAGCTTGGAAGAAGAGTTCTTTAAGGTTTTACAAAGGTTAGTTTCTTTTCACCTTTTCCTCCATAAGAAGCATGCTTAAGTTTTGTTTATTGTTTTTCTTTGAATTTATTGATTTTACAAATTGAATTTCACTTGCACGGCGTTCATACGCTTCCGCTTTGGGAATTCAATTTCTTCAGATGGCTAGGGACATAGGGTGCAAGATTGAATTCTCTCCTACCTGCTTTATGGTTAGTAGATAGGTTGTTCCTTTAAGGACTGAATCCAAGTCTTGAACAAGGGATCCCACTCTTTCATTGGCCCGAGAGGAATTCGGTTTATAGGTTAGACATTAAACCAATTGTTCAAAAGTGGATCAGTGGGATTTAAGGAAGAAGATGTAGTTTGAGGGTAAAACAGTATTGTGACCTAATCGAGGTTACGAACAACTTGTGAAGGATTAACTTACTGATCATGGTTATATCAGATGGACAAGAATACATCTATAGTGAGGGAACTGCAACTATGGAACTTTGGTAGAATGATCATCAGTTAACGACTTTGTTATCTTATTTTTGGTATTTCCTATTATGGGCTTGTGGGCCTTCTCCATTTCCAAAATTGTTCTGCACAGTGTAAATATTTTATCGATTTGTTATATTTTTGAAAAAAAAACCCCTATTATCATCTAAGAAACTGTATATTTCATTTGAATTTTATCATTTTTTTTGTATTTTTTAAATTTCTTAATTTTCTCTCCACTTTATAAATATATATAAAAACAACAAATTATAAATATTATGATCTAACAAACGGTATATTATTATTTAGCAATCTAAATAAAATAATATAACAAAAAACCCTAAATCTCATGTTTTTGATTGTTGGTTCAACAAACCTTTCTCGAATTCTATCGTCTTGGTTAACTTTTGACGATTACCCTCTCTAGGTCACCGACTTTAGTCATTTGCACACAAGCTTTATGCTTTTGTTTCTACTTTGTGAACATGATTTTCATTAATGACGATCTAGGATTGATGGTGTATATATGTTTAGATTTGGCTTTCAAGATCTTATAAGCAAACTGGTCACATGAAACTTGAATACTCACTTGCCCACAATAAAATTCACTTGTACAATGAACTATGTTTTGTCTCACCATATCGTCGGTTCCCTCACATACATGTGTTCTATTTGATGTTTTGGTAGGTGCATCTCAATTACCGTGGTATTTGGTTTAGTTATATAGAATTTTAGTGTTTTTTGAAATATTTAGAAAGTCTCCAAGTTGAACTCTTTAACATTATTGTACGTTTTAATTCAATTGAGGGCACTTTTGACAATTAATTCTACTCTTTTATATTTTTATTATTTATTCAATTTTTTCATTTTTTTTTTGCAAAGTAAACCTTTAATTTTGTCATTTATCTAGTCATCCCTTGAATTTAATAAAAAGAAAAACCCCACTGTTCACACAAGATTTTTGAAGAAATTTGGTTTGTGAAGTTGAACTTGTGTTGATGTTGTATTTATGTTGATTTGATGCGATGTGGTTTGATCTCTAGAATTCGATCTTCTGATTCACTCTTGTCTGGATACTTATACTTGATTTGAGGAAGCGAAACACGTGATATATTTAAAGTTGGAGTCTTGGAAGAAAGCTTGTATCTTCAAAGGAGCTTCAATCTTCGAGGGTGATCGATTTCAGGAGTTGAGGAGTCTTCTATCTCTTGGGAGAATTCTCTCTAGACCTTCTGAAGTCAAAAAATTTCCTTATCCACAAATGAATAGAACTCGAGTTCCCTGGTGGGCTTTTATGGACTTGAGCTTGGTACCCATGGGCTCAATCATATGGATTTAGATCATATTTAATTTTGGGCTAAATTAAGCTTATTTTTGGGCTTAATTGAATTTTAACCGAAGTAAATAATATTTAATTGAACCAAAATAATTAATTTGATCCAATAAAGACATATGACATCATTAAAATTGTCCAATTTATCTTAAAATTTAATTTGGGACACATGCCAATTTTTAGTTAATCCCAAATACAATTATCTTAGTAAATGACATGATAATTTGTAATTGGTTTCAAAATTTCTTATTCAACACCGACGATGGAGTTTCAATCAAAATTCAACATTGATCACAAGCCATTATAAATTCCATAATTGTTTAAAGAAAAAGAGGATAGATATGAAAGAAAGAAAACAAAGAAAGAAAACATGTTTTCTATTTCTCCCTAAACTTTAAATAATTGTTCTAAAAAAATCAAGAAAAAAAAAAGGCAAGGCATATCTAAACATAATTCTCTCCTCTGATCTCCCTCACGAGAGAGAGAAAAGACAAATAAAATATAAACTCTATTTATATCTTTACCCAATGACCATTCTTCTCCATTGAATAATTTAAAAGTTTCAAAGTTGTTATTATCATTCAACATTGAGGTGCATTTTCTATAAGTTATTAAAAGAATAAATAAAAGATATAAAATAAAGTGAATTTGGTTTTCTCCAAGTAATTCTTAATTGTTTCTTTCTTTTTTGCCTTCCAAAGAGGGGAAAAGAGGAATGGGTAGTTATTTTCTAAAATCATATGATTTTTAACTCACCAATCCCACCAAGAAAAGACATCAAAATGTAAACCAAATCATTTCAACAGTCAATTGAAATTGTAAAGAGGAAAAGAAAATCAGAAAGTGGTATAATGCCCTTCAATGGGAGACCAACTTGCATTCCAAAAGAAGAACAGGTTAGGTCAAGCAACAACAATAATTTAACATTTCTTTTCTATTTTATATTTTAATCACCATATCAGAGAGCATATCCCCTTTTACTTTTCCTACAAATTCCAAAGAGGCCAAAAAGAGACTATGAATCTACTCACGACACGTGTAAACTCAATGTAAAGAAAATTTTGAAGTCATCTATAATTATTTTGCCTTGCACATTGAAAAAGAGAAAAAAATACATATCTTAGCACTTGTTTAGATAAAAAAAAAAAAACAAAAAAAGAAAAAAAAGAAAGAAAGAAAGTGAAACTTGAATAATATCTAGACTTTTTTATTATCTTTACTTCCTATCATTCATTTGAAAACTTCCTATTAACTAAATTACGCCATACCTATATTTTCAAATATATATTTGTAACAATTATTTAAATTATCAAAAAGCATGTTTATACATTATACTTAAATGAAAGTTCAATCGCAAAATTGAAGTGATTAAATAAATTTGGGAACTAAATTAGAATAAGCTTATGGAGTAATAAGAATTAGGAAGGAAGAAAAAACATTATAGTCTAGTGTATAAACAAATGTATTCATAACATTTCTAATTACGCTGATGTGGCAAATGAAAACACTGCCACATCATCTTTGTCCTCATCATCATGGGAGGAAACAAGAGGAGTTTAAAATAATATAGTTGAGGAGATGTGCTATAAAAACCTAAGAGAGACTTAAAGAATAAATATATCTTTTTTTTAATTTTAGAAAAGGCATTAGCCTTATCATGTTTCCCATGAGACTTACATTCCACTCTTATCATGTCCCTTTGTCTTTCACCAATTATTTTTCTGGGTGAATTTTCAAATCCCCTTTTTCATTTTATTCTTGTCGTCAAATTTTGGATTCTTGTCGTCAAATTTTGGATTATTATTATTATTATTATTATTATTATTATTATTATTATTATTATTATTATTATTATTATTATTATTATTATTATTATTATTATTATTATGATTATTATTATGATTATTATTATGATTATTATTATTATTATTATGATTATTATGATTATTATGATTATTATTATGATTATTATGATTATTATTATTATTATTATTATTATTATTATTATTATTATTATTATTATTATTATTATTATTATTATTATTATTATTATTATTATTATTATTATTATTATTATTATTATTATTATTATTATTATTATTATTATTATTATTATTATTATTATTATTATTATTATTATTATTATTATTATTATTATTATTATTATTATTATTATTATTATTATTATTATTATTATTATTATTATTATTATTATTATTATTATTATTATTATTATTATTATTATTATTATTATTATTATTATTATTATTATTATTATTATTATTATTATTATTATTATTATTATTATTATTATTATTATTATTATTATTATTATTATTATTATTATTATTATTATTATTATTATTATTATTATTATTATTATTATTATTATTATTATTATTATTATTATTATTATTATTATTATTATTATTATTATTATTATTATTATTATTATTATTATTATTATTATTATTATTATTATTATTATTATTATTATTATTATTATTATTATTATTATTATTATTATTATTATTATTATTATTATTATTATTATTATTATTATTATTATTATTATTATTATTATTATTATTATTATTATTATTATTATTATTATTATTATTATTATTATTATTATTATTATTATTATTATTATTATTATTATTATTATTATTATTATTATTATTATTATTATTATTATTATTATTATTATTATTATTATTATTATTATTATTATTATTATTATTATTATTATTATTGTAACGACCCAACTCTTTATACTAAGCTGAGGTCGTTACTAAAAGGGAACGATGACAAGAGACACTTTTTTTTGAAACGAGGGAAGAATAAATTTTCATTAAAAATGGAATATTAAAACACTGAAACATAAACGCGGAAGCAAAACTGAGTCCCCATATGGCATGCCACGGATCCTTCTCTGTCGCTCGCCAGCTTTCCTCTACCTTTACCTTCGCCTGAAATGTTAAACATAGAAAGAGTGAGTATAAACATATACTCAGTAAGGGACCTACTACTAGTCCCACTAGGTGTCTGTTAACTTCCCATTAGAGTCCTGAAAATGGTACCCAATCTCTGGCACGTTCCCGAACACGTGCAACATGCGTTCCCGTAGGAACGAAAATCTGGTCTTCGGTGTCCCGGGGGAGCACCTAGGACATGCTGGTCTGTAGTGAACCCGAGGGTAACACTAAGACAATCGGGATGCGAGGACCCCGTCGAATCACTCGAATCATATCTATATCCATGCTAGACTGGCGTCCCGTCGGACCACACAGTCCTAAATAGGTGGTGATCCCGAAGGACACCCATGCAGGTACGACTCTAATAGACAAAGTTAACAGAACACCCTATCCATAGCATGTAGCATAACATAACATCATAATATGGCATGAGTATTAATCTTAACGTCCTTAATCATGTGATTAATATATCATGCATTAACAATCATCAACAGTCATCAACAACATACTACCGGTCATTAACATAACATCAGTCATCATCATCAATCATCAACATAATAATCTCAGTCATCATCATCAACATCAACTATCATCATAATCTCAGTATAATCATTATCCTCAAATTATGCATCTTAGCTACCATCAATGCATAATCATAATTACATGCGGTCTCTTGAATTCAGTTCGAAGGTCTAGTAGGAGAATCTCTTACCTGGAGATTTTAGCCAAACAAGGTACTCCCTAGTTGACAGTAAAATTCTCCAATTAACTTGATCCTAATCATAAAAGGAAAACTTAGTATCTTAATTAATGAAATTGGCAATTGGCTAACACCCAAAAATTCTCCCAAATTAATTAACTTTCTAAAAATTGGGGTTGAAACCAATTCAACCTTGATTGGGAAAAATCCAAGATTTAGATCTTAAAAAGTTTAGCCAATTGAACCTTTAAAGAAGCCTCAAATAGATCCAAAATTAAATCAATAAAATATTAATTTAATATCATTTGCTTACCAAGGTTACTCAAATGGAGGTTGAAAAATCCTCTTATCCTTGATGAAAAATTCATCACTTTAAATCCTCAAGTTTCCAAAGAGACCAATCTTAACTTCAACTGAGGCGGCGACAGCAGAGGGTTATCTTAGAGAAGAAAATGAAGAACCTTTTTCTTTTTCCTTTATTTTCCAACTTAAGCATTCCAATCTATTTATAGACCCAAATAATAACAATAATAATAATAGTTATTATTTCCTTTTCCTTTTCCTTTTAGGATATATATATATATTATAATAACAATAATATTTATTATTATTATTTTCTTTTCCTTTTCCTTTTAGGATATATATATAATACCAAAAAATATACATATATCTTTATTCCCATTATCTTTCCTAAATCAATGCCTTAATCTTAGGCATTTATAACTATTAGTAATAATAATAATACTTCTTTATTATTATTATTTTTCTCTCACCAAAATCTACAATAAATATATATTTATTTAAACCATTATTCTCTCTTATAAATAAATATATATCTTTTTCGTCCAATCAAATCAATCTATCTCTTTCCTCATGGGTTATCTTCTTTTCCAAATAAATATAATTATATTTCATCATAGAATTAACTTCACTTTTCCAAATTATTAATTAAATATATATATCCATATATATATATACTCAATTAATTACAATTCCACCAAAACTAACTTTTCCCTCCAAAATCTCAAATTAACTTAAGTCCTCAATTAATTTAATCAATCAAATCTTTTCTAATAAATCACTTATAACTTCCAAAATATATTTATCTTTCTACAGAATAATTAATTATCATCCACAATAATTAATTATTATTTACCTTTCTTCCAAAATAATTAATTATCTTCCACAATAATTAATTATTATTTATCTTCTCCAAAAATAATTAATTATCTTCCACAATAATTAATTAGTATTTATCTTTCTCCAAAAATAATTATTAATTATCTTCCACAATAATTAATTATTATTTATCTTTCTCCAAAATAATTATTAATTATCTTCCACAATAATTAATTATTATTTATCTTTCTCCAAAATAATTATCCTTTTACAAATAATTATATTTTCCCAAAATATAATTATTTTACTTTTTCTCCCTTACCAAATATCTTTTCTCCAAAATACAATTACCTTTTCCTTAAATAGTTATATTTCAATAAATATAATTATCTTTTCCTTTAACATAATAATTATATATATATATTTCCACGTATACATATAATTATCAAATCTCCAACAAACTTTCCACCCTACGATTTAATTAAATAACGTCCATAATTATTTAATTAAATTCAACTTCAACAACACTAAAAATCCACAACTTTACTTAATCCTCTTAACCTACCATTTAATAAAACTCAACAAACACCACGTGTCAAAACCTTTAATTAATTAAATATTCATCCAAGAAATATTTAATTAATTTTAATTCCCACATAAATCAAATAATTCTCATTAAATGGATT
Organism: Cucumis melo; assembly: GCF_025177605.1. Lineage (NCBI taxonomy): Eukaryota > Viridiplantae > Streptophyta > Magnoliopsida > Cucurbitales > Cucurbitaceae > Cucumis > Cucumis melo. The sequence goes on from NC_066864.1 coordinate 29,805,686, forward strand.
CAAAATAACGCCCAATAAATTATCTTAATTAAACAAAATTAAGATAACTAACTCCAAAATTTTCTTAATTTTTGGGGCGTTACAATCTTCCCTCCTTTTTGAAACTTTCGTCCTCGAAAGTTCTAATCTTTGAACAACTTGGGATACTGGGTTCTCATGTCTTAATTAAAAACAATTTCAACCAAACTCCATAATCTTTAATTAAACATACACACCCATGTATATATATTTAATTAATCCAACACAAAACAACCGAATACATTCCTTAACTTCTAATTCCACTTAATGTAACACCCATAATAAGTTCCTTAAATTTATGGGGTGTTACAATCTTCCCTCGCTAAGAAACTTTCGTCCTCGAAAGTTTTAGTCCTTGAACAATTTCGAGTATCGAGCTCCCTTGTCATACTCTTGTTCCTAAGTAGCCTTCTCAACTTGGTAACTCTGCCATAAACTTTTTCCTAAGTGCAACTCTCATGTTGCGCAAAGCTTCGCTTCTCTTGACAAAATATTACTTTTCTCAAACACTTTTCTTTCCTTTACACTTATCCAAGTGAAACTTAATTCATAACTCTTCAAAAACTACGTTCTATTTTCCAACTTCGGACTTCCACCCTTAATAAGGCATTCTCCACCATTTAGCAATCTTTAGAACTCACTAATTTCTCTTTTCTTGTTTGATAAAGTTCAAACTCATGTCCAACTATTGGCTTTCTTTAATGACATCAACTTAGCTAGTTTATTCTAAAGAAGTTCGTTATTTCATCACTTGTACTTTAAACTAGCTATAACTTATCCTTCATGGTAAACTCAAAACAATTTCTTGAAATCTCACCAAAATAACTATGCACTAAAGTTTACTTTGTTCCTTCTCCAGCAACTCAATTCTAAACACCGTCAAATGTGTTTGATATACTTGAACTTAACCATGCCTTTAGTTTCCTTTAAAACCACCAACATAACTAATGTCTTAGATATCCAGCCACAAAGCAGTTCATCACGCTGAACACGTCCAACTCTTTTGCCTACTTAATCACCCCTTTGAGCACCTCTACGTGGCAACATTTTTCTTAAAACTTTACCACCAAAGCCATCACCATTAAATCATAACATTCATGCAGTTCTAGTTTAATACAGGCAAGGTCACGTGCATATTCATAATCATGTATCATAAAATACATACCTGGCGAGTGACGAAGGACCGTAATAGCCATATATAGAGACAAAATCAGAGACTCACATCGTAAGTTAGTCTACAGAACCTAAAAGCTGACGCTCTGATACCAACTGTAACGACCCAACTCTTTATACTAAGCTGAGGTCGTTACTAAAAGGGAACGATGACAAGAGACACTTTTTTTTGAAACGAGGGAAGAATAAATTTTCATTAAAAATGGAATATTAAAACACTGAAACATAAACGCGGAAGCAAAACTGAGTCCCCATATGGCATGCCACGGATCCTTCTCTGTCGCTCGCCAGCTTTCCTCTACCTTTACCTTCGCCTGAAATGTTAAACATAGAAAGAGTGAGTATAAACATATACTCAGTAAGGGACCTACTACTAGTCCCACTAGGTGTCTGTTAACTTCCCATTAGAGTCCTGAAAATGGTACCCAATCTCTGGCACGTTCCCGAACACGTGCAACATGCGTTCCCGTAGGAACGAAAATCTGGTCTTCGGTGTCCCGGGGGAGCACCTAGGACATGCTGGTCTGTAGTGAACCCGAGGGTAACACTAAGACAATCGGGATGCGAGGACCCCGTCGAATCACTCGAATCATATCTATATCCATGTTAGACTGGCGTCCCGTCGGACCACACAGTCCTAAATAGGTGGTGATCCCGAAGGACACCCATGCAGGTACGACTCCATAGCATGTAGCATAACATAACATCATAATATGGCATGAGTATTAATCTTAACGTCCTTAATCATGTGATTAATATATCATGCATTAACAATCATCAACAGTCATCAACAACATACTACCGGTCATTAACATAACATCAGTCATCATCATCAATCATCAACATAATAATCTCAGTCATCATCATCAACATCAACTATCATCATAATCTCAGTATAATCATTATCCTCAAATTATGCATCTTAGCTACCATCAATGCATAATCATAATTACATGCGGTCTCTTGAATTCAGTTCGAAGGTCTAGTAGGAGAATCTCTTACCTGGAGATTTTAGCCAAACAAGGTACTCCCTAGTTGACAGTAAAATTCTCCAATTAACTTGATCCTAATCATAAAAGGAAAACTTAGTATCTTAATTAATGAAATTGGCAATTGGCTAACACCCAAAAATTCTCCCAAATTAATTAACTTTCTAAAAATTGGGGTTGAAACCAATTCAACCTTGATTGGGAAAAATCCAAGATTTAGATCTTAAAAAGTTTAGCCAATTGAACCTTTAAAGAAGCCTCAAATAGATCCAAAATTAAATCAATAAAATATTAATTTAATATCATTTGCTTACCAAGGTTACTCAAATGGAGGTTGAAAAATCCTCTTATCCTTGATGAAAAATTCATCACTTTAAATCCTCAAGTTTCCAAAGAGACCAATCTTAACTTCAACTGAGGCGGCGACAGCAGAGGGTTATCTTAGAGAAGAAAATGAAGAACCTTTTTCTTTTTCCTTTATTTTCCAACTTAAGCATTCCAATCTATTTATAGACCCAAATAATAACAATAATAATAATAGTTATTATTTCCTTTTCCATTTCCTTTTCCTTTTCCTTTTAGGATATATATATATATTATAATAACAATAATATTTATTATTATTATTTTCTTTTCCTTTTCCTTTTAGGATATATATATAATACCAAAAAATATACATATATCTTTATTCCCATTATCTTTCCTAAATCAATGCCTTAATCTTAGGCATTTATAACTATTAGTAATAATAATAATACTTCTTTATTATTATTATTTTTCTCTCACCAAAATCTACAATAAATATATATTTATTTAAACCATTATTCTCTCTTATAAATAAATATATATCTTTTTCGTCCAATCAAATCAATCTATCTCTTTCCTCATGGGTTATCTTCTTTTCCAAATAAATATAATTATATTTCATCATAGAATTAACTTCACTTTTCCAAATTATTAATTAAATATATATATCCATATATATATATACTCAATTAATTACAATTCCACCAAAACTAACTTTTCCCTCCAAAATCTCAAATTAACTTAAGTCCTCAATTAATTTAATCAATCAAATCTTTTCTAATAAATCACTTATAACTTCCAAAATGAATTATCTTAACTCAACCATAACAACTTCACTCCATAAACAATATTTATCTTTCTACAGAATAATTAATTATCATCCACAATAATTAATTATTATTTACCTTTCTTCCAAAATAATTAATTATCTTCCACAATAATTAATTATTATTTATCTTCTCCAAAAATAATTAATTATCTTCCACAATAATTAATTAGTATTTATCTTTCTCCAAAAATAATTATTAATTATCTTCCACAATAATTAATTATTATTTATCTTTCTCCAAAATAATTATTAATTATCTTCCACAATAATTAATTATTATTTATCTTTCTCCAAAATAATTATCCTTTTACAAATAATTATATTTTCCCAAAATATAATTATTTTACTTTTTCTCCCTTACCAAATATCTTTTCTCCAAAATACAATTACCTTTTCCTTAAATAGTTATATTTCAATAAATATAATTATCTTTTCCTTTAACATAATAATTAGATATATATATTTCCACGTATACATATAATTATCAAATCTCCAACAAACTTTCCACCCTACGATTTAATTAAATAACGTCCATAATTATTTAATTAAATTCAACTTCAACAACACTAAAAATCCACAACTTTACTTAATCCTCTTAACCTACCATTTAATAAAACTCAACAAACACCACGTGTCAAAACCTTTAATTAATTAAATATTCATCCAAGAAATATTTAATTAATTTTAATTCCCACATAAATCAAATAATTCTCATTAAATGGATTCAAAATAACGCCCAATAAATTATCTTAATTAAACAAAATTAAGATAACTAACTCCAAAATTTTCTTAATTTTTGGGGCGTTACAATTATTATTATTATTATTATTATTATTATTATTATTATTATTATTATTATTATTATTATTATTATTATTATTATTATTATTATTATTATTATTATTATTATTATTATTATTATTATTATTATTATTATTATTATTATTATTATTATTATTATTATTATTATTATTATTATTATTATTATTATTATTATTATTATTATTATTATTATTATTATTATTATTATTATTATTATTATTATTATTATTATTATTATTATTATTATTATTATTATTATTATTATTATTATTATTATTATTATTATTATTATTATTATTATTATTATTATTATTATTATTATTATTATTATTATTATTATTATTATTATTATTATTATTATTATTATTATTATTATTATTATTATTATTATTATTATTATTATTATTATTATTATTATTATTATTATTATTATTATTATTATTATTATTATTATTATTATTATTATTATTATTATTATTATTATTATTATTATTATTATTATTATTATTATTATTATTATTATTATTATTATTATTATTATTATTATTATTATTATTATTATTATTATTATTATTATTATTATTATTATTATTATTATTATTATTATTATTATTATTATTATTATTATTATTATTATTATTATTATTATTATTATTATTATTATTATTATTATTATTATTATTATTATTATTATTATTATTATTATTATTATTATTATTATTATTATTATTATTATTATTATTATTATTATTATTATTATTATTATTATTATTATTATTATTATTATTATTATTATTATTATTATTATTATTATTATTATTATTATTATTATTATTATTATTATTATTATTATTATTATTATTATTATTATTATTATTATTATTATTATTATTATTATTATTATTATTATTATTATTATTATTATTATTATTATTATTATTATTATTATTATTATTATTATTATTATTATTATTATTATTATTATTATTATTATTATTATTATTATTATTATTATTATTATTATTATTATTATTATTATTATTATTATTATTATTATTATTATTATTATTATTATTATTATTATTATTATTATTATTATTATTATTATTATTATTATTATTATTATTATTATTATTATTATTATTATTATTATTATTATTATTATTATTATTATTATTATTATTATTATTATTATTATTATTATTATTATTATTATTATTATTATTATTATTATTATTATTATTATTATTATTATTATTATTATTATTATTATTATTATTATTATTATTATTATTATTATTATTATTATTATTATTATTATTATTATTATTATTATTATTATTATTATTATTATTATTATTATTATTATTATTATTATTATTAGTAGTACTACTACTACTACTACTACTACTACTACTACTACTACTACTACTACTACTACTACTACTACTACTACTACTACTACTACTACTACTACTACTACTACTACTACTACTACTACTACTACTACTACTACTACTACTACTACTACTACTACTACTACTACTACTACTACTACTACTACTACTACTACTACTACTACTACTACTACTATTATTACTACTACTACTACTACTACTACTATTATTATTATTATTATTATTATTATTATTATTATTATTATTATTATTACTACTACTACTACTACTACTACTACTACTACTATTATTATTACTACTACTACTACTATTATTATTATTACTACTATTATTATTATTATTATTTTGAACTTTGTTCGTGTTTTAGCTTATGAATTTTAAATTATCTGAGTTTATTTTATGTATTTTTAATTATCCAATTTTAATCTAGTTATTTCCAGTAAATCTAAACTTTATTCCCTACCATTGTTTATTGTTGCTTTTCTAATTAAAAAAAAAAAAAAGGAAAAATTTCCTTTTATTTATTATCTCTATTTCATGTACTGAATACCAAATGAGATAATTTAACCAATATTTTTGTAAACAATAATTTATTATTAGATAATTGTTTTGGACCATTTTTGACTTACTTTTTATGGTTAATTCTTTCCCTATTTCATATTTTATTCACTAAATCACTTATATTATAGGAAATAATAATTTAGATATTACAACAAATCCAATGCAACAAAATTCCTAGGAAAATTCTTTTAACAATGTATACGACTTAAATTGCTTTTCTTGATTAATCTTTGGGTTATTTTCTATCTTGCTTTTAATAAAAAAAAATCCATTTCTTGTTGGTTTGGACATCCAACGATTCATCAGTTAAAAATTAATTTTAGAGGCGTTAAGCACAAACTTCAAAAATGATTGTTTGATGATTGTAGAATAATTCTCTAGCATATTCATCATATTGAATTGTCTTTAATTGTCAATTTGAAATTTACCCACAACAATCTTTCTTTAGATAGAGGCATTCCTCACTTTAGGAAGTTGAGCAGAAACAGGTGTAGGAAGCAAAGAAGTAGCAATGAATGGGAAAAATCTCATGTAAGATAGGGAAACTTCATTTACGATATGAACGAAATTGGGTAGCAAAACCTATAGCGTGAAAATTCCTTCTCAAAACTAAGTTACTTCTTTCTCAACAACCTACTAGTCGAGAAAAGAGTTTTGTCATAGTGAGGGTTCAAAGAGAGTGATTTATTACGAGATAAATTCATTGTTCTTTCTTAATCGAGCCTAACTCCTCTTATTTTATTGTCTACAATATTATCAGTGTATACCATATTAGTTGTCTTAGAAACATTAGACATTGCAATCCACTAGATCAGTTTGCTCATAAAGGGAAGAAATCTCTTAGCAACCTAGAGGAACAAATAGAAGCTATAGAGAAGTGTGTACCTTGACTTCCAAGGTTAGGTCTTAGTAGCTTGACTTCCAAGGAGAGAAAGGGAACCCCACCAGATGAAGCCCCTGCCACCAAGGACAACACTTGAAAGACCGACAGAGTGGTTTCGCCTAATGAAGAGTACAAGTTGGAACCTCGTTTCTCGAGGAATGCCTCAACTTAATTCTTTGATCTTTATGAAATTTTAATCGAGCATGTGGAAACCTGTAACACCCCAAAAATTAAGATAAATTTTTGGAATTCATTATCTTAGTTTTGTGTAATAAGATTCAAAATAGCGGATGTTACTTTAACGATTTATTAATTATTCTTTAGAAATTGGAGTTTAATTAAATAATTTTGGGTGCTTATTTAATTATTTGGAGAAGCCGTTGATTCAAGTCGAAGCTATCGTTCGAGCCGCTTCTTCGTGAACCACGTAAACCGAGCCACACACGCAGACGAGCGAGCCAAGTACCTGGTCAGCAAGCCAATCCGAGCCGCGCTGAGAGCTGAACCCTCCTTGTAAGCCACCGATCCGAGTTGCCACTCCCTTCAGCCGCGCGCGCCCAGCCAATTTTGCCTTTAGCCGAGCCGACCAGCAAATTTTTTTACATTTATTTTGACCTATTTGGACCTATTTTGGTTCAGTTGGATAACACTTTGGAAAAATAATTTGTGGAATTCTGCCAATAAGGTTTCAACCTTAACTTTGGGATTTTTCTATTGGAAAGCTTCAGATGTGCTAGATAGGGAATAAACATTTAACAAATCTCGAGGTAAGAGATTCTACTATTGGTCCTTCAAATTGAATTTAAGAGACAACATGTATTACGACTATACATTGAGGGTAGCTAAAATGCATAATACGATGCTATAGATAATGATTGATGTTAAGTTGACGGCATTGACTGATGTTATGTTGTTAATGATGACTGTTATGTTTATGATTATTATGATACATGATATATTAATCACATGCTTAAGGACGTTACAATTAATATTCATGTTATGTTATGATGCTTATGATATAATCACATGCTTTTGGTTTATGGTGTGTTTGTTAACTTTATATGATAAGTTTCTTACCCCACCTGTATTGTGATCCTATCTATGGGACCACTCGCACGACTAGGGGTGTTCCTACAAAATCACTTGCACGATTAGGGGTGTGCCTAAGGATCACGTGCACGGTTAGGGGACAGTTATATTATGTATACAGGGTCGCTCGCACGACTAGAGGTGTTCCGACGAGACCACTCGAACGATTAAAGGTGTACCTACGTATTACATATATATTTATGGAGTGTGTACCAGCGATCACTCGCACGACTAGGGGTGTTTCTATGAAATCGCTTGCACGATTTAGAGGTGTTACGTACGGTCTCACTCACTCAGGTATGCTCCGTTGGACACACGATGCTACGCTTATGTTTCTAATGAAAAGTTAACAGATCACCCAGTGGAACTAGTAGTGGGTCTCTTACTGAGTATATTTATATACTCACTCTTTCCTATGTTAATATTTCAGGCTAAGGTAGAGAACTTAAGAAGCCGGCGAGCGATAGAAAAGGATCCATGGTACGCCATATGGGACACAGTTTAGCTTCCGCACTTATTTTTATGCTTTTCAGTGTTTTGAATTTTAACCATTTTACTTGAGATGTTGTCATATTTATTTGTTTTTATTCTTAGAACCCGCGCGTCACGTTTTCAAATTACTTTTGTTGGTTTTGATAATCTTATATTTCATGAGTATTTTGGTTTTATAAGAATTTTAGACGTCTGCCTCTTCAAAGAAAGTGTATTTGTCATTCGTCTTTTTGAGTAATGATCTTAACTTAGTTTAAAAAGTTGGGTCGTTACAAAACCGCTGAGATGAAAACAAGCATGTTCATTAAAGTTAGAATGAATTTTAATGAATGTCTTAACTTCCTTGTATAAGACAATTGCTCCTTGGACCAATTGGTTGAGGATTGATCTAATTAGCAATATATCTTTTTGTTCCATGATAAGAATTGTGCAAGAATACCTAATTCCCATCTTTAACTATTTTAGAGAATTAATAGCTTTTGTTGTTTAGTTTAAATCTAAAATTTTTTCGAAAAATCATTTTATTGCTTTTTCTTTACTTTCTTATTTGACACCAGCCCCGTCCCCCCTCCATTCCTTGATTCTTGATTATTTTTTATTTCTTGAGATGTGTGTACCTATTCATGAATTTATGATTTTTTTTGTGGATTTCACCCCTTAGGTTCTTACACTATTCTACTAATCTTTTTTTATAATTCTTTTCTATTTTAAGATTGAGTACTTTCTTGAGGTATTTTCTTGCATCGTTTCTATTGTACTATTGCATGATACTCTTTTTTGTACCATTAGTTTATTTTGTGCAATTGAACCTATTCTTGTATGTTTAAATCAATAGCCATTCCTACCTTAAAAACTCCTTTCAATGATTTATATAAACTTTTGTTTTATCCCTTCAACCCAAAATCCAACCTTTTCGTCTCATCAAATGTATAAACTTGATTTCAATTGGTTTTGATTTTATGAAGTTCAAACTTTATATTATAAATATTCCGGGCAACATCTTTATTTGAAGGCTCACTCATTCCTTCATTCCAAAACAGTAAATTTATTTTCTAAGGATTCTTATTCTTATTCAATTCAAACTTTCACCAAGGTTAAGATGCTACCTTACTTATAATGCTATTACTTAACATTCATGGATCGTTTTATGAAAAAAGATCGAATCTTTTTTGTAACATGGATGGTTGATGGAGATGATCTCTAAGTGATCCTTATTCTCATATACATTGTTGGTAATATAATGGAAATAAAATATATTTTGTATGCTACCATTTCATTGGTGATCATTTGATAAATATGATATGAATGTTTGTGATTCGTTGTAGTGGTGACTTGGCGAAACACTTCTTTAAGTATTTTATTTTGTATGCTTGAGATGTGGTATGGACTAAAATAACCTTTTAGCATTTAATTATTACACAATACGGAGATCATGACACTAAGCTAAAAGACTCCTAGTTGCACTCTTATGAATTTTGTAGAATATTTATATGTCTATTGGTTTTACTACTCTGTACAACAAGTATGGGCTTCCATGACTCATGATCAACAATAACAAAAATGGATGGGGAGTGAAAATGAGTTATAAAAACTCTTTTCACACGTGTTTCGTAGGAAAAATGAAGTTTTCCAGATATTTTTATCGAAAATGATTGTACTTTAATTTTGTGTCATCAATTTATGATTGTAAAAAAGAGTCATAAAATATACTAAAATGAAAAAGCACGATTTTGTTGAGAAATGACAAAAAATTTCAAACTTTTTGTTGGTGACTACAATCATTCTATGTTTCTTTGGAATGCATTAGACCAGATTGACTCATTCATGATCAAAGATTGGGTAGATTATCGTCAACGTCTTTCTTTACAACTTTTTTTCATTGCAAAGTTTAATCGCCTCTAATATTGAATAATGCCAGATTGTCCCTCTTCCAGCATGATTTTATGCATACAATAGGATGAGCTTATTTCTTTAATATCTAACAGGGTCCACCTTATTGCTTTAGTATAACATTTAAACATCTTTATTAACGTCTTCTCTTCTGCGACATTCAATTAGACAGAGACAATAATTGAGCAGAGTGTTACTCTTTCCCAAATGTGCATACTTCATATGGTTTGGTAGAGACTTGAGTTCTAACTTTGGTGGTTCTTCAATGGATGATTTTATAACACCAAATGTTTTTGCACTGTTAATTTTATAAATGAAAGGATGGTTTTGTTATTTATATCGCTTAGTGATGTATTGACTAGTTTTGGAAAGAAAGATTTTGATGTGCTGATATTGTATTCCCCAAAAAGATTTCTAAAAGTATGTCACTCACTAAGAATTTGTCTTATGTTTTAAGTTTTTTCCTCCCCAAGTAGTAAAGAGGTTCACTAGGCGTTACACAAAGCTACTGTTGCCCTATCTCATAGCATCCTCAATTAATTTATGTCAAGTTGCGTTCTTAGGTAGTTTGTATCCCATCATGTGAAAAGAGTTTAGAACTGTTTCTGTTAAGTTGTTAAGTTGTAAGCGTTGTACAATAAGAAAGTTGTTAATAATGTATAATTTGTATTCTATGTTTTGTAGCATTATTTGTTAAACGCATTTCACACCCAAAGCATATCTCTTATCGCAAAGTCTCAAAGCATCAACTTCAAGTAAGTTAAGTTCTAGGCTTTATTGACCTTTCTTTCAGAAGTGTAGATTCTGCCTAAGTCAGGCCCACACTGGGGTTTGCAAGGGGCATTCGTGATGGGGTGTGACACATCAAACTTCCTTGCATCAGATACAACATTCACTTCTACGATATCTCCTTCAATGGGGGAACTTGAAATAAAAAATGCTTGGATATAACAACTCACTAGTCATTTCTCCCTCGAAATAATCCTAGCTTATAGATTCAATTGTGTTACAGTATTTAACATCATCTGGAAATTTCAATGCATCGAAGACGTTGAATTTGTCTTCTTGATCACCCTAGAATTGATAGGAACCTCCTATTTAGCTTCATAATCTAGAATGATGAAGTCTGTGAGGAATATAAATTTTTCCACTTGCACCAAAACATCTTCATTTTTTCCTTACGACACGTAATAGATCCATCAGCCAATTTGTGCGATACTGTTGTAGGCCTTGTTGTGTCGATCTATAATTTTTTTAAAAACATAAAGTGAAAATACGTTAATTCTTGCTCTACGGATGCATAATGCACGACCAATATTTATTCCATCTATACACACAGGGGATGGTAAAGCTTTTGAATCTCGCATCTTTCCAGGAAGCCCTTTCTTTAAGATTTTCGCTTGTCTCTTGCATTAGATTCATTGTTTAAAAAAATTAGCCTTTTTTCTTAAATAGTATGCCTTTCAGAAACTTGACACAAAGGCATTAGCTCTAATGCCTCAACTAGTATGAAGCTTATGTGCAACTTTTTAAACACATCCAGAAAATGTTTAAATTGCTATTCATCTCTTTTCTTTTTCATGCAACTAGGAAATGGAGGAGGCAAGAAAGGATCATAGTTAGACACCTGTTTGGACACTTCTCTACATTCGGAGTCTCTCATTATCCTTCTCTGCTTCTTGGGTTTTGTGTATCATTCTCCAAAGAAGAATAAATCATTAGTTGTAGAAAGCTTGTTTGAGGAAATAATCATTACTACAATGATTGGTCCATTCTTAGTGTTTGTAAGTAAAAAAGTGTTGAAATTTGTGTCCTAAAACTCATACTTTGTTATTTGATTCAATAAAATTTATTATTGAATGCTATAATCTTAAAATCAATAAATTTAAGGTCCCGAGGCTATTTACTAGTTTGTCATATATACTTAAACTTTATGTAGAGACATAAACATGGATTAAGTTCAAGTTAATAGCCCAAATGGTCTATAGTGTATGAATAAGGTTGGGTGCCTTATTATGGATAAACACTATGGATGCGGCTCGCTCCATAGTTGGTACAAACGATGTAATCCTCAATCGTTCATGTAGAGACATAGGAGTGGGGGCGTCCTATGTAAATGGTTTGCATAAGACTGAAACGACGAAGTAGTCACTTTTAGTTATAACACCGTAAACTATAAACTGACTATTTCAATTATGATGACCTAGGTAACTTGATCTTAATCCTGAGCTAACTATGAACTTCTGTTCATTCGGTAGTATTCTTAGATCTGCATAGGTGAGGGCAGCTCAACATCACTGCCCAATAAGCCTCCCATTTCAGGGGTAAGACCGAGTGGACAGCTGGGGACGTAGGGTGCAAGATGGAATTCACTCCTACCCATTTCTGAGATAGTAGATAGGTTGTTCCTTTAAGGAACTGAATCCAAGTCTTGAACAAGGGGCCCCACCTTCTCATTGGTCCGAGAAGGATTCTGGTTTATAGGTTGGACCTTAAACCAATTGTTCAATAGTGGATCAGTGGGTCTCAAGGAGCAAGATGTAATCTCGAGGGTAAAACGGTATTTTGACCCAATCAAGATTACGAACAACCTGTGAAGGATCGACTTACCCTTTATGGTTATAGCAGGTGGACAAAAATATATCTATAGTGTGGGGAGTGCAATTAAGAATCTTTAGTGGAATGACTCTTTAGTTAACGAATGTTGATTAACTTTGGTCTAAAAGAGTTTAGCCAGTTAATCTCGAATTGTTGGATCCCATGATCTATAGATCCATTAGGTTCCCCTAATAGCTCAGATGAATTCAACTAAGAACAAATATGTTGAAGTAATTCGAATTGTTCGAATAAAGATAAGAGAGAGAAACCGACAAATATATAAGATATAAGTAGGTAAAAAATAAACTTTAAGTTTTGTGTTTAAATATGATTTAAATAAATATGAATATAGATTCATATTTAAAAACTTGAAAAGTTTAGAAAACGGTCAAAAGTCAACATGTTGATTTTGAACTTTGACCGGATTTATAATCAAATATGATTTGAAATTTAGAGAAATGAATACGGATTCATACTCGGGAGGTTAGAATTAGTCAACACGGAAAAATTAGTAAAAAGTCAAAAAGTTTACTTTTGACTAAGAAAAGTCAAAGTTTGACTTTGACTTTAGTTGGTCAAATGACCAAAATGCCCCTTTGACTAATTACTTTATTAATTAACATTAATGAGAAATGTGGCAGCCGATTATGAATTGAAGGCCACTAATTTCATTAAAGAGTTAATGATTTGATTAGGTGTTGATAAAATATGAAATAATTTACATGCAATTTGCATGTAAATTTCATATAAAAAACTTCTCATTACCGAATGAGAAATATAAGAGTTTTTGCTCTAAAAAAAACACCTAAATAATTGACTCCCATCTTTCTCCAATTCTCTTCGCATAACCGAGTCCCACAACTCCGTTCTTGGTCCTGAGTTTAGTAGGTCAGCTTGGTGGTAGTCCTTGCTCGTGATTTTCAAGAAGAGAAAAAGTTTTGGACAAAGGTAAGTACATCGTTTACTTTTCTCTCTTTTCATTTAGGTTCATCGCATGGTAGATGTATGTTAACTTCTAAATCGTTTAGATGCATATAGAGTAAAGCATGATCCTTTAAATTCCACTGTTGCATGTCTCTGCTTTGTTTTTTACATCATGTGGTATCAGAGCATGCTTAGCTTCACTCATATGCATATGGTGGGATCTTACAATTTATGTGATAAATTATTATGGTTGAACTAAAATAGATTAGTTTTGGTTTTGGCTCTAAATTAAGTTGTTTATTTGCTTTAATCTTTGTAATTAGCCCTGTTGGTGGTTTAATTTAATTTTGCAAAGAGTCTGTATTTTATTGGAGTCATTAGAGTTGAGATTAGACTGTAATTCTTACATGCGGGAAGAAGATGATGCTGTTTAAGAAGCTTAGAAGAAGATGAATCAAGCCTATCGTTCACCCTCTCAACGATCGCATATAGTATGCGTATCGCTTGGGCTAGTGAACTTCGTGCTTACCAGCTAAACGATCGCGTAAGGTACGCGTATCGTTTGAAGAAGAATCCATCGCTTACCAGCTAAACGATCATGTATAGTACGCACATCGTGTTGAGATGACTTTGTCGTTTATATACTAAACGATTGCGTAAGGTACGCATATCGTTTGCGTAAGAAATGATCGTATACCCGCTAGGCGATCGCGTAAGGTAGGCGTATCATTTGCGTAATAAGTGATCATATATCCGCTAAGCGATCTCGTAAGGTACGCGTAACGCTAAATGCTTAAACGATCGTGTACATGCTAAGCGATTGCGTATGGTACGCGTGTCGCTGGCACCTATAAACAATCGCATATGGTCTGCTAAGCGATCACGTATGCTTTGCTCAGCGATCGCATATGGTATGCGAATCGCCTATGCCCGTGAAGCCGTTACCTGCTCAACAATCGTGCTAAGATTGTTAAGCGATTATTGTACTCCATCAAATTATTATTGTAATAATTTAGTTTTAACTTAATTTAGAGAGCCAAAAATCAATCCATTTTAGGGTTTTTTTTAATCTTGCATGTGATGTATGGTTTAAATTACTAAAATTGTATGTGCATATTGTATGACAAATAGTTTTAAAATCCCACCATAGGTTAACATGTACATGCATGTTGAGAAAATTAATATGGAAATTAATTAATATGATTAATTAATGGTTAAATTAATTTGATTAATTTAAAAAGATTATTGAATTAATTTTATTAAATATTATTTAACAAAATTATTCAATTATTAAGCCATATTAATTTGTTTTTCTTGATGAATGGTTATAGGTTAGTCTAAGAGTTTTATAATTGTTATAAAATGAATTAGACATTAAAATCTATAACAAATATAAGATGTTATCTTGTAAAACTAGTTTTATAATTTTTAATACCTAGGTTAATACCATATCTTACAAAATTAGATTTAGGTCGATATCTTGTAAAACTAAGTTACAAGAGGCTCACTTGATTCAATCTTGTCAACAAGTCAGATAAGATGACTAAGGATTGGAGGTTTTTAAGTTGACGGTTTACGGAACACCTCCTACCTGGAGATCGTAATCGGTTCTTGAGCCTAGTTAACATAGTTTTATGAGCATGCGTGAGAGATGTAAGTTAATAAAATTGGTTTATCACCTAGACATCGTAGGTTAAAATCCAGTATAAATGTTAATACTTGGATGTTTTACCTATATTTGGGATTTGTTTAAGTTAGCCTAAATTAAATCCTGAATAATTTACCCGATTTTTTATAACACTTCAGATGGAGAAGAGTATTGTACTTCTAGCTCTAGCGTCCCTAAGAGTTCACACTGTGAGGTTCATGCAGGGTTTTGGGTCGTGCATAGGAGCGGAATCCATTCGGAGAGTGTTTGCATGAGCTACGAACAAGGTGAATGAGGGAAGTAGTTCATAGTAAGTGGGTGAGGGATATATGACAATACATCCCATGGTCTCTTCCATTGGGTCGCACCGTGAGATTCCTATAATGCGCCTGCTTGTCTGCCCTGGAGCGGCGTGCCATTCGGAGGGCTGTATTACAGGATTCAGAACACTGCAAACTCCATATTTGGATAGGGTCTCTTAGATAAGTTTTCATATTATCTTTCCACTTTCGGGAGCATAATGATTCTCATCTCTGAGGACCGAAAATGGAGGGTTACACTTACAAGAATTACTAAGTTAGTTAGTATATTCTTGACCGAAGTAAATGTTAACTAAATGCTAAGTAAATATGAGATATTTGTGAGTTAGCATTTGATCAAGATTGTCTTGATTCAAAGGACGAATAATCGGCTACCCCTCGGTAGAGGTTATTCTGAACTTTTGAATTATCATTGCAAAATATAATAAAAGAGTATATTATTTAAAGTTTTGCTA
This sequence comes from Cucumis melo, assembly GCF_025177605.1. NCBI lineage: Eukaryota > Viridiplantae > Streptophyta > Magnoliopsida > Cucurbitales > Cucurbitaceae > Cucumis > Cucumis melo. The sequence continues at coordinate 29,822,101 of NC_066864.1, forward strand.
AAATGATTGGTTGATTCAGATCATGGTTTCTAAACAAAGTATGTCTGTTTTTCAGCATGAATAGCTCGATAGTTCAATTGTTAGCTTCCGAAAAACCTAACAACGATAACTATGCGACATGGAAATCATATCTTAACACAATACTAGTTGTTGATGATTTAAGATTTGTCTTAACTGAGGGATGTCCTCAAACCCCGACCTCAAATGCAAACTGAGCTAGTCGGAAAGTATATAATCGATGGATAAAAGCAAATGAGAAAGCCCGTGTCTACATTCTTGCTAGCATGTCAGATGTTTTAGCAAAGAAACATGAATCCTTAGCCATGGCTAAAGAAATTATGAATTCATTAAAAGGAATGTTTGGGCAACCAGAATGGTCCTTAAGACATGAGGCAATCAAGTACATTTACACTATGCGTATGAAGGAGGGGACCTCTGTTAGAGAACATGTCCTGGACATGATGATGCACTTCAATATTGCTGAAGTAAATGGTGGTGCCATCGATGAGGCTAATCAAGTTAGTTTTATCTTAGAGTCTCTTCTGAAGAGCTTCATACCATTCCAAACGAATGTGTCCCTGAATAAGATAGAATTTAACCTAACAACCCTTCTGAATGAACTCCAGCGTTTCCAGAATCTTACCAAGGGTAAGGGAAAAGAAGTAGAAGCAAATGTTGATACTACAAAATGAAAATTCAAAAGAGGATCGTCCTCTAAATCTAAATTTGGACCATCAAAACCCAATCGAAAGATTCAAAAGAAGGGAAAAGGGAAGACTCCCAAGCAGACCAAGGGTAAGAAGACTATAGAAAAAGGTAAATGTTACCACTGTGATGAAAATGGGCACTGGCTGAGAAACTGCCTTTAATACCTTGCTCAGTAAAAAGCAGAGAAAGAAGCACAAGGTAAATATGATTTACTTGTACTTGAAATATGTTTAGTGAAAAATGGAAATTCTACCTGGATATTAGATTCAGGAGCCACTAATCATATTTTTTTCTCATTTCAGGAAACTAGTTCTTGGAAAAGGCTTTCTGAGGGTGAGAGCACTCTCAAAGTTGAAACTGGAGAAATGGTCTCAGCTAAAGCAGTGTGAGATTTAAAGTTGTTCTTTAATGATAGATATATCTTACTCAAGAATGTCTCGTATGCACCTCAAATGAAGAGAAATTTGATATCTATCTCTTGTTTAATAGAACATATGTATAAAATATCTTTTGAAATTAATGAAGCGTTCATTTTAAGAAAAGGTATTCACATTTGTTCTGTTATACTTGAAAACAACTTATATAAGTTAAGACCAACACGAGCAAATTTTGTCTTAAATACTGAGATGTTTAGAACAGCTGAAACTCAGAATAAAAAACAAAAAGTTTCTTTTAATGCCTTCTTATGGCACTTAAGACTTGGTCACATAAATCTCAATAGGATTGAGAGATTGGTTAAAAGTGGACTTCTAAATCAGTTAGAAGATAACTCTTTACCTCCATGTGATTTTTGTCTTGAAGGAAAGATGACCAAAAGATCTTTTACTGGAAAAGGTCTTAGAGCCAAAACCCCTTTAGAGCTCGTACATTCGAACCTTTGTGGACCAATGAATGTCAAGGCTCAAGGAGGATACAAATATTTCATCAGCTTTATTGATGATTATTCTAGGTATGGTCATGTTTACCTAATTCAGAACAAGTCTGATTCTTTTGAAAAGTTCAAAGAATATAAGGCTGAAGTTGAAAATGAATAAGGTAAAACAATAAAGACACTTCGATCAAATCAGGGTGGAGAATATATGGATTTGCGATTCCAAGACTATTTGATAGAACTTGGAATCCAATCACAACTCTCTGCACCTAGTACGCCACAGCAGAACGGTGTATCAGAAAGAAGAAATCGAACATTGTTAGACATGGTTCGCTCTATGATGAGTTTTGCTCCGTTGCCAGATTCTTTTTGGGGATATGCTTTAGAGACAACTATCTATATTTTGAACAATGTTCCCTCTAAAAATGCTTCTGAAACACCTTATGAGCTATGGAAAGGGCGTAAAGGAAGTTTACGTCACTTTAGGATTTGGGGGTGTCCAACACACGTGTTGGTACAAAACCCTAAAAATTTGGAACATCGTTCAAAATTATGCCTATTTGTAGGTTATCTAAACAAATCAAAAGGTGGTTTATTTTATGATCCTTAAGAAAATAAAGTATTTGTATCGAAAAATGCTACGTTCTTAGAGAAAGACCACATCAGAAATCATCAAACTCGCAGTAAACTAGTATTAGAAGAAAGTTCCAAGAATACTACAGATAAACCTAGTTCATCTACTAAAGTAGTAGATAAAACTAGGAATATTGGTCAAACACATCCTTCTCAAGAGTTGGGAGAGCCTCGTCGTAGTGGGAGGTTGTACGACAACCTGATCGCTGTTTGGGTTTAAGTGAAGCTCAAATCATCATACCTGATGATGGCATAGAGAATCCATTGACCTATAAACAAGCAATGAATGATGTGGATTTTGACCAATGGATCAAAGCCTTGGACCTCGAAATGGAATCTATGTATTCCAATTCTGTCTGGACTCTAGTAGATCAATCAAGTGAGGTAAGACCTATTGGTTGTAAATGGATATACAAGAGAAAACAAGACCAAGCTGGTAAAGTACAGACTTTCATGGCAAAAGTTTATACACAAAAAAAAAAGGGAATAGATTATGAAGAAACTTTCTCTTCTGTTGCCATAATAAAGTCGATTAGAATACTCTTATCCATCGCCACTTTTTATGATTATGAAATTTGGCAGATGGATGTCAAGACAGCCTTTTTGAACGGTAATCTTGAAGAGAGTATTTATATGGTCCAACCAGAGGGGTTTATACAAAAGGGTTAGAACAAAAGGTTTGTAAGCTTCAAAAATCCATTTATGGATTGAAACAAGCATCTAGATCCTGGAAAATAAGATTTAATATTGTGATCAAATCCTATGGTTTTGAACAGAATGTTGATGAACCTTGTGTTTACAAAAGGATCATCAATTCTACTGTAGCATTCTTAGTTATGTGTGAAGATGAGATTCTACTCATTGGGAATGAAGTAAGTCATCTAACTGATATTAAGGAATGGCTAGCTACGCAATTCGAAATGAAAGATTTGGGAAATGCACAATATGCTCTTGTTATCCAAATAGTTCGGAACCTAAAGAACAAAACTCTAGCCATGTCTCAAACATCTTATATAGACAAAATGTTGTTAAGATATAAGATGTAGAATTCCAAAAAGGGTCTGCTGCCGTACATATATGGAATTCATTTATCAAAAGAACAATGTCCAAAGATACCTCAAGAAGTCGAGGATATGAGTAACATTCCCTATGCTTCTGCTGTTGGGAGCCTGATGTATGCAATGTTATGTACTGGACATGACATTTGCTATTCAGTGGGGATTGTTAGTAGATATCAGTCCAATCCTGGACGTGATCATTGGACAACCGTTAAGAATATTCTAAAATATCTTAGAAGAACAAAAGGCTACATGCTTGTGTATGGTTCTAAGGATTTGATCCTTACTGGATACACTGACTCTGATTTTCAAACTGATAAAGATGCTAGAAAGTCTACATCAAGATCAGTTTTCACTCTGAACGGAAGAGCAGTAGTATGGAGAAGCATAAAACAATCTTTTATTGCCGACTCCACTATGGAAGCTGAATATGTAGCTGCCTGTGAAGCAGCAAAAGAAGTAGTATGGCTTAAAAAGTTCTTAACAGATTTGGAAGTTGTTCCAAATATGCATCTGCCAATCACCTTGTATTGTGCAACAGTGGTGCAGTTGCAAATTCAAGAGAACCTAGAAGTCATAAATATGGAAAGCACATTGAACGAAAGTACTATCTTATCAGGGAAATCGTACATGGAGGAGACGTTACAGTAACAAAAATCTCCTTTGAGCAAAACATGGCTGATCCATTTACAAAAGATCTCACGGCTAAAGTGTTTGAGAGTCACCTACATGGTTTAGGAATACGCGGTTTGTAAACTAGGACAAGTGGGAGACTTATTAGGATTATGCCCTAGTTTATATATGTTTATTGTACTCATATATATTCTCTCATTATAAAATTCTAACTTACTTGGAGTTTTAATCCAAGTGGGAGTTTGTTGGAATTTGTGTCATAAAACTCATACTTTGTTATTTGATTCAATAAAATTTATTATTGAATACTATAATCTTAAAATCAATAAATTTAAGTGTAACGACCCAACTTTTCCGGACTAAGCTGAGGTCACTACCAAATACCAAAACTCGACCATTAAACGTAAAAGTTTAAAACGGACCAGATGCGATTCATTAAAACAGTATAAACCTTACAAAAGACAGTTTCGGGCCCTATTTTAAATAATTCAAAAAAAGTCACAAAATAAAATGTCAAGTCACCAGTCCAAAAATCACAATAAAAAATATTCTGACAAAATACATAGCGGAAGCGAAAGAAAAACAGACGCGTCCATATGGCCTTCACGCACCCTTCCTGCCTCTCGTCGGTCTGCCCCTCGCTGTACCCCTACCTGAAAAGTTAAAGAAAAGAAAGGGTGAGTATAAACATACCCAGTAAGGGACCCACTACTGGGCCCGTTAGGGAACAACAGTTAACTTCCTATTCGGGGGTACCCTACATAACAGTCTAGTGGTTCCGTAGAACGCACATATCAGTCTAGTGCTCCCGAAGGATGCACATATCAGTCTAGTGCTCCCGAAGGATGCACATATCAGTCTAGTGCTCCCGAAGGATGCACGTATCAGTCTAGTGCTCCCGAAGGATGCACATATCAGTAAGGTACACTACCCCATAGATGAAGCTAACCGTTACCCCTCAGCCCTTACCAAACTGTCTACATCAGTCACATCTCAACGGCTTTCATATCACAGTCCCGCCATAGGCTTTGTCAGTCAGATAGTATAGGATTAACATCTACACCCTCAGTTGCTTTACGCATTACCGATTCGCACACCAATAGCGAAACCCTAGGTCCAATCGACTAACCAACCAAAACCGGACTCACTGTCCTTCCCCGTCCAAACTTCATGAACCACATCCAGACCAGTGTTTAATACATACTAAACCGTAACTTTAAGGTCCATCAACATATAATTTCAATCCACAAACAGCAGTCACAGTATATTTCCATCAGACAGAATATAATATCAGTACTTAACAGTCAACACGCATACAGATATTCAGTACAGTCACTAACGTGTAATCCCCTGTGGATTACTACGGTTTTAGCCTGGACTCGGGGTCCAGTAGTAGGAAAACCCTTACCTGAAACTCGGTTATGCCCCTCGATCGAAATCCACGCTCAACAGATCCACCTAACGAAACACGAGGTTTTAGTTGATGACTTAGTAGCAGTTGTTTTAAAAAGGTCAGAAGCGCTAACCGTTGACTTACCCAAGGAAAGGAAGTTATCTCCAACCAGGCCTACCGCGAGACCCGAGAACCCAAGTGTCAAATCTGAACTACCTTCAAGGGAGACAAGTAGGGCCATAACTTAATCCAATATTCAAGCTCTAATCGGAAGTAGCAACATTAGGGAATTCATCGAAAACAATCCTTACCGAAGACTCACCGTGACCCGGAGCGGAGGAAGGAAAGCTTAGGTGGCTTGGCGAAACAAGGAGCTCGGCTCGGCTTGAAGGCGCTCGGCTCGGCTCGGCTCGGCTCCACCTCGGCTTGGCTCGGCTTGGTCTCGGCTCGGCTCGGCTTGTGGCTCGGCTCGGCTCAACTCGGCTCGCGGCTCGGCTCACTCGGCTCGCGGCTCGGCTCGCGGCTCGGCTCGCGGCTCGCTCGGCTTAGGGCTCGGCTCGGACAAGGATGGCGGCTCGGGTACGGCTCGCGGCTCGGCTTGCTCACTCGGCTCACCCGGATCTGTGTGGCTCGGACTGGAAACGGGTTCGGGTCGGTTGGAACCGGGTCGGGTCGGCGAAACGGGCAGCACGATTCCGCGGCTTCTTTTCTTTCCGGCGAACGACGGCGCTCCCTCCGTGCTCTGTCGGCGTTGGAGACACGAGCTGATGACGGAGAGTAAGCCGGCCGTGATAGAAACGAAGAGAGAGAGGGTTATCTGCTGCCGGCGGTTGGGGGCGAAGCGAAAACGGGTGGGGCCGCGGCGGACGGACGTGCTGTCGTCGGTGGGGGCTGTAAGGAAGATGAAGGAGAAGAGAAGGAGAGATGGGCTGCGCGAACGGCGGCGGTGGTCGGGCGAAGGATGGAGGAAGATGAGGAAATGGATGGCTCGGGTGGCGGCGTCGGCGAGAGGAAGAACGGAAGAGAAAGAAGAAATTTCGAGGGGTAGCGGCGCGACTTTAGGGTTCTTTATTTTTTTTTTAAAAAAAATATATATATATATATATAAACCTTAATAATTATTTATTATTAATAATTTTAAATTAAATAATAATTATATATATATTAAATACAAATAATAATGATAATAATAAAGTAATAATAATAATATAATAATAATATTAATATTAATAATTAATAATTTATTTTATTGTTTTATAAATAACAATATTTCTAAAATATTAATTTATAATAATATTTATAATATTAATATTATAACAATTAAAATAAATATTAATAATAATAATATTTATAATATTAATATTATAACCAATAAAATAGACATTAATAATAATAATATAATTAATATTATATTATTATTATATCGACTTGCATTTTACATAAAACGAGAAAAAATTTTACCTTAAATTTTTCGGGGCGTTACATTCTTCCCTCCTTAGGGAACTTTCGTCCTCGAAAGTTTTATTCCTCGAACAGTTCGGGATAACGGGATCTCATGTCGTCTTCACGCTCCCATGTAGCCTCTTCTACCTGGTGATTCCGCCATAAGACTTTAACTAGGGGAATTTGTTTATTTCTCAACGTCTTCACCTCTCTAGCAAGCACCTCAACAGGTTGTTCAACATAGCTCAAGTTTTCATCAATCTCTAGTGGCTCGTAATCCACTACATGGGATGGATCTGGCACGTACTTCCTCAACATAGAAACGTGAAACACATCATGAACTGTCGAGAGTGATGGAGGCAACGCCAAGCGATAAGCTACAGAGCCAATCCGCTCCAGAATCTCAAATGGCCCAACAAAACGGGGACTCAACTTTCCTCTCCTTTCAAAACGCAAGACACCTTTCATAGGTGCTACCTTTAAGAACACCTTATCCCCTATCTCTAACTCAAGGTCCTTCCGCCTCACATCTGCATAACTCTTCTGTCTACTCTGAGCGGTATGCATGCGTGATCTAATCTTCTGAATTGCTTCGTTAGTAGACTGAACTAACTCAGGACCCATCAATCTCTGCTCACCTACCTCACCCCAGCAAACCGGGGATCTACAACATCTGCCGTACAGGGCCTCAAACGGTGCCATGCCAATAGTAGCCTGATAACTGTTATTATAAGCAAATTCCATCAAATGTAAGTGGGAGTCCCAGCTACCTGGAAATTCCAATGCACACGCTCGCAGCATATCCTCTAAAACCTGGTTCAGACGCTCAGTCTGACCGTCAGTCTGTGGATGGAAAGCCGTACTAAAGTCCAACCTCGTGCCCATAGCAGTCTGCAAACCCTTCCAAAATTTGGAAGTGAAACGGGCATCTCTATCAGAAACAATCGACACTGGCACTCCATGTAATCTCACTATCTCAGACATGTACAACTGTGCCCACTTACTAGCAGTATAGGTGGATTTACCCGGAACGAAGTGCGCTGATTTAGTAAGTCTGTCCACCACAACCCAGATCACTGTAAAACCTCTCAGAGTTCTCGGTAGCCCTGTAATGAAATCCATGGACACGTTCTCCCACTTCCATTCCGGTATGCTCAAAGGTTGTAATAAACCCGCTGGTTTCTGCCTTGGTGCCTTAACCTGCTGACACACCAAGCATCTACTAACAAATTCTGCTACTTCTCTCTTCATGTTACGCCACCAATAAACCCGCTTTAGGTCCTGATACATCTTCGTACTACCTGGGTGCATGGAAAATGGGGAACTGTGCGCCTCAGATAATAATTCTGTCTTAACCGCACTATCTGACGGAACACAGAGGCGTCTCTCAAACAACAGTCCACCATCAGAGGATAATGAGAACTCAACCGCTTGCCCTGCCTCTGCTAGGCCACGTTTCTCAACCAGATAAGGATCGTTACTCTGAGCATCAATGATCCTCTGCCTCAAAGTCGGCTGTACCGTCAACTGGGCTAACTGCATAGTAACTGCCCCCACTGACACTGCAATCTCAGCCCGCTCGAGATCCCGATGCAATGGGGCCTGCCGGGTAATAAGTGCTGCTGAATGTGATACTTTCCTACTAAGGGCATCAGCTACCACATTTGCCTTGCCTGGATGATACAGTATCTCACAATCGTAATCCTTCACTAACTCAAGCCACCTTCGCTGTCTCATATTCAATTCTTTCTGAGTAAAGAAGTATTTCAAGCTCTTATGATCTGTGAATATCTGTATCTTTTCACCGTATAAATAATGCCTCCATATCTTCAAAGCAAAAACCACTGCTGCCAACTCTAGATCATGTGTAGGGTAGTTCTGCTCATGACTCTTCAGCTGACGAGACGCATAAGCGACCACCTTACCCTGCTGCATCAAAACACAACCCAGACCCTTCTTGGAAGCATCACTATAAATCACGAAACTGCCAGAACCATCGGGTACAGTAAGAACCGGTGCGGTAACTAGCTTCTGTTTAAGGGTCTGAAAACTGTCCTCACATGCCTTGCTCCAAACAAAAGGAGCTCCCTTTCTGGTCAACTGAGTAAGAGGAGTAGCTATACGAGAAAAGTTCTCCACAAATCGTCGGTAATAGCCTGCTAAACCCAGAAAGCTACGAACCTCACTGATTGTGGAAGGTCGGGTCCAACCAGTGACTGCCTCTATCTTAGCTGGATCTACAGAGACTCCAGCCTTAGAAACCACGTGGCCCAGAAAGGACACCTGCTTCAGCCAAAACTCGCACTTCGAGAACTTTGCGTATAATTTATTATCCCGAAGTGTTTGCAAAACCATGCGTAAATGCTCCTCGTGTTCGGCCTCCGTCTTGGAGTATATCAAGATATCGTCGATAAACACAATCACAAAAGTGTCTAGAAACTCCCTAAACACTCTGTTCATCAAGTCCATAAACACTGCCGGAGCATTCGTCAAACCAAAAGACATCACAATAAACTCGTAGTGTCCATATCTGGATCGAAATGCTGTCTTCGGTATATCCTCATCCTTAATCCTCAGCTGATGGTATCCCGACCGAAGATCAATCTTAGAGAACACTGTGGCTCCCTGTAACTGGTCAAATAGATCGTCAATCCTGGGCAAAGGATATCTGTTCTTCACGGTTACCTTATTCAACTCCCTATAGTCAATGCATAGACGCATCGATCCATCCTTCTTCTTAACAAATAAAACTGGCGCACCCCAAGGTGACACGCTCGGTCGAATGAATCCCTTATCAAGCAATTCCTGTAACTGTATCTTCAGTTCCTTCAGTTCTGCGGGGGCCATCCTGTAAGGGGCTCTGGATATAGGAACCGTGCCCGGCTCCAACTCTATGGCAAACTCAACCTCTCTGTGCGGAGGTAATCCTGGAAGTTCCTCAGGAAAAACGTCCGGATAGTCCCTCACTACTGGTTCTGACGACAGGGATACATCCGCCTCTCTAGTATCCACCACACTCGCTAAGATACCCCAAGTACCCTGACTGAGCAGTTTACTGGCCCTGATGGCTGAGATTACCTGAGGCAACGACTTTGACCCTCCTCCCTTAAATTTAAAACTGGCCAACGAGGGAGGGTTAAACGTTACCTCCTTACGTGAACAATCTATGCTGGCGTGGTTAGCGGCCAGCCAATCCATACCCAGGATTACATCAAAGTCCAGCATATCCAGAACTATCAGCGCTACTTCAATCACATGGCCTACTATCTCAATCTGACATTCCTTCACCTTTTCCTTCGACAACATACATTCCCCGGAAGGAGTAGATACCGACAGAACATGGTGTAAGGGCTCTACCTCTAAGCGGGCATGCGACACAAATGCGGAAGAGATAAAAGAATGTGACGAACCCGAATAAAACAAAACTAAGGCGTAATGCCCCAACACTGGGAGCGTACCTGTCACTACTGTGCCCGCCTTCTCTGCCTCAGTTCTGTTGGTAGCAAAGACTCTACCCTGATGTGGAGCACCTGCTCCCTGATTCTGCGCGATCCCCGTGACTCTCAACGGGCATCTGTCAGCTGTATGACCCTCTTGCCTGCACTTAAAGCAGGTCCTGGTCCCGAATAAGCAACGGCCCAGATGGTGCTTCCCACAAGTGGTACACAACGGCTTCCCTCTGGCAGCCTCCCCTGCCTCAAAAGGTTTCTGCTGGAAGCTGCGAAACTCACCACCTGGTCTGAAATTCCGCTGTGGCACTGGAACAGGCTGCTGCTCAGCCTTCCTCTTCTGTCCCGACGTCGAACCTCTACCAGCGGTCTTAGACGAGTTGGCCCTCTCCTGTAAACTGAGATCCACTGCCAGGCGCAGTGCATCGGCATGAGTAGCGGGTCTGAAAGCTCGGACCAAACCCTGAATGTCCAGTCTGAGGCCTCTAACAAACTTGTCAGCTCTGGCCGCCTCAGTCGCTATCATCTCGGGAGCGAAGCGGGATAACATGTCAAACTCCACATCATACTGCTCCACTGTCATGTCACCCTGCTCTAAGTTCAGAAACTCCTGCCGCTTGGCATCTCTCAAACTGGCAGAGAAGAATTTCGCATAGAAACTCTCCTTGAACTGCTGCCACGTGATCTGACTCACATCACCACCTAGCATCCTCTCTGTAGTCTCCCACCATGCAGTACCTCTGTCAGTCAACATAAAAACAGCACACTGAACCTTCTGATCCTCAGGGCATTTCATGTAACGGAATATGGTCTCCAAGGACGATAGCCACATCTGAGCTCTGGTGGGGTCCTCCAAAGACCCATCGAACGTCGTGGGATTATACTTCCTGAAATCCCTCAGGTGCTTAGCCTCTGCTGACAGCTGATCCGGCACAAACTGGGGTGCAACTGGTACCGGAGCCGGAGCTGGAGCAGGAACTGGTGCTGGAGCTGGCGCTGGAGCTGGCGCCGGAGTTGGCGAGGCAGGCTTCTGCTGCTCCCGCATCTGCATAATCATATCTCTAAACCTCTGCTCCATGGCGGCTAGGTCCGCATGAGTAACTGGCGCAGCCGGGTCAGGGGCTTGGGCTACAGGCTGCACCTCAGGCTGAACGCGTCCTACTCCCCTTCCTCGGCCTCCTCGGCCACCCCTTCGTGCACCTCTCCTTGGTGGCATTTTCCTAACAACCACCAACGATTTCCTTTAGTCACAAATGGTAATCGAATTTTCAGTTTAACTTAGGTAAGGTAATGCATGTAGAGTTATACATATACTTTCATGAGAGCGTACCTGACGAGCGGCAAGGATCGTTTCAGCCATAAGGACACAAAACACAGACTCACATTATAAGTCAGTCTACAGAACCTAAAACTTAGGCTCCAACTGTAACGACCCAACTTTTCCGGACTAAGCTGAGGTCACTACCAAATACCAAAACTCGACCATTAAACGTAAAAGTTTAAAACGGACCAGATGCGATTCATTAAAACAGTATAAACCTTACAAAAGACAGTTTCGGGCCCTATTTTAAATAATTCAAAAAAAGTCACAAAATAAAATGTCAAGTCACCAGTCCAAAAATCACAATCAAAAATATTCTGACAAAATACATAGCGGAAGCGAAAGAAAAACAGACGCGTCCATATGGCCTTCACGCACCCTTCCTGCCTCTCGTCGGTCTGCCCCTCGCTGTACCCCTACCTGAAAAGTTAAAGAAAAGAAAGGGTGAGTATAAACATACCCAGTAAGGGACCCACTACTGGGCCCGTTAGGGAACAACAGTTAACTTCCTATTCGGGGGTACCCTACATAACAGTCTAGTGGTTCCGTAGAACGCACATATCAGTCTAGTGCTCCCGAAGGATGCACATATCAGTCTAGTGCTCCCGAAGGATGCACATATCAGTCTAGTGCTCCCGAAGGATGCACATATCAGTCTAGTGCTCCCGAAGGATGCACATATCAGTCTAGTGCTCCCGAAGGATGCACATATCAGTCTAGTGCTCCCGAAGGATGCACATATCAGTCTAGTGCTCCCGAAGGATGCACATATCAGTCTAGTGCTCCCGAAGGATGCACATATCAGTAAGGTACACTACCCCATAGATGAAGCTAACCGTTACCCCTCAGCCCTTACCAAACTGTCTACATCAGTCACATCTCAACGGCTTTCATATCACAGTCCCGCCATAGGCTTTGTCAGTCAGATAGTATAGGATTAACATCTACACCCTCAGTTGCTTTACGCATTACCGATTCGCACACCAATAGGGAAACCCTAGGTCCAATCGACTAACCAACCAAAACCGGACTCACTGTCCTTCCCCGTCCAAACTTCATGAACCACATCCAGACCAGTGTTTAATACATACTAAACCGTAACTTTAAGGTCCATCAACATATAATTTCAATCCACAAACAGCAGTCACAGTATATTTCCATCAGACAGAATATAATATCAGTACTTAACAGTCAACACGCATACAGATATTCAGTACAGTCACTAACGTGTAATCCCCTGTGGATTACTACGGTTTTAGCCTGGACTCGGGGTCCAGTAGTAGGAAAACCCTTACCTGAAACTCGGTTATGCCCCTCGATCGAAATCCACGCTCAACAGATCCACCTAACGAAACACGAGGTTTTAGTTGATGACTTAGTAGCAGTTGTTTTAAAAAGGTCAGAAGCGCTAACCGTTGACTTACCCAAGGAAAGGAAGTTATCTCCAACCAGGCCTACCGCGAGACCCGAGAACCCAAGTGTCAAATCTGAACTACCTTCAAGGGAGACAAGTAGGGCCATAACTTAATCCAATATTCAAGCTCTAATCGGAAGTAGCAACATTAGGGAATTCATCGAAAACAATCCTTACCGAAGACTCACCGTGACCCGGAGCGGAGGAAGGAAAGCTCAGGTGGCTTGGCGAAACAAGGAGCTCGGCTCGGCTTGAAGGCGCTCGGCTCGGCTCGGCTCGGCTCCACCTCGGCTTGGCTCGGCTTGGTCTCGGCTCGGCTCGGCTTGTGGCTCGGCTCGGCTTGGCCTCGGCTCGACTCAACTCGGCTCGCGGCTCGGCTCACTCGGCTCGCGGCTCGGCTCGCGGCTCGCTCGGCTTAGGGCTCGGCTCGCGGCTCGCTCGGCTTAGGGCTCGGCTCGGACAAGGATGGCGGCTCGGGTACGGCTCGCGGCTCGGCTTGCTCACTCGGCTCACCCGGATCTGTGTGGCTCGGACTGGAAACGGGTTCGGGTCGGTTGGAACCGGGTCGGGTCGGCGAAACGGGCAGCACGATTCCGCGGCTTCTTTTCTTTCCGGCGAACGACGGCGCTCCCTCCGTGCTCTGTCGGCGTTGGAGACACGAGCTGATGACGGAGAGTAAGCCGGCCGTGATAGAAACGAAGAGAGAGAGGGTTATCTGCTGCCGGCGGTTGGGGGCGAAGCGAAAACGGGTGGGGCCGCGGCGGACGGACGTGCTGTCGTCGGTGGGGGCTGTAAGGAAGATGAAGGAGAAGAGAAGGAGAGATGGGCTGCGCGAACGGCGGCGGTGGTCGGGCGAAGGATGGAGGAAGATGAGGAAATGGATGGCTCGGGTGGCGGCGTCGGCGAGAGGAAGAACGGAAGAGAAAGAAGAAATTTCGAGGGGTAGCGGCGCGACTTTAGGGTTCTTTATTTTTTTTTAAAAAAAAAAAATATATATATATATATATATATAAACCTTAATAATTATTTATTATTAATAATTTTAAATTAAATAATAATTATATATATATTAAATACAAATAATAATGATAATAATAAAGTAATAATAATAATATAATAATAATATTAATATTAATAATTAATAATTTATTTTATTGTTTTATAAATAACAATATTTCTAAAATATTAATTTATAATAATATTTATAATATTAATATTATAACAATTAAAATAAATATTAATAATAATAATATTTATAATATTAATATTATAACCAATAAAATAGACATTAATAATAATAATATAATTAATATTATATTATTATTATATCGACTTGCATTTTACATAAAACGAGAAAAAATTTTACCTTAAATTTTTCGGGGCGTTACATTAAGGTCCCGAGGCTATTTACTAGTTTGTCATATATACTTGAACTTTATGTAAAGACATAAACATGGATTAAGTTCAAGTTAATAGCCCAAATGGTCTATAGTGTATGAATAAGGTTGGGCGCCTTATTCTAGATAAACACTATGGATGCGACCCGCTCCGTAGTTAGTACAAACAATGTAATCTTGAATCGTTCATGTAGAGACATGGGAGTGGGGGCGTCCTACGTAAATGGTTTGCATAAGACTGGAACCACGAAGTAGTCATTTTTAGTTATAACACCGTAAACTATAAATTGACTATTTCAATTATGATGACCTAGGTAACTTGATCTTAATCCTGAGCTAATTATGAACTTCTGTTCATTCGGTAGTATCCTTAGATCTAAATAGGTGAGGGCAACTCAACATCGCTGCCCAATAAGCCTCCCATTTTAGAGGTAAGACCGAGTGGACAGCTAGAGACATTGGGTGCAAGATGGAATTCACTCCTACCCACTTCTGGGTAGTAGATAGGTTGTTCCCTTAAGGAACTGAATCCAAATCTTGAACAAGGGGCCCCACCTTCTCATTGGCTCGAGAAGGATTCTGGTTTATAGGTTGGACCTTAAACCAATTGTTCAATAGTGAATCAGTGGGTCTTAAGGAGCAAGATGTAATCTCGAGGGTAAAACAGTATTTTGATCGAGCCAAGATTACGAACAACCTGTGAAGGATCGACTTACCCATTATGGTTATATCAGGTGGACAAAAATATATCTATAGTGAGGGGAGTGCAATTAAGAGTCTTTAGTGGAATGACTCTTTAGTTAACGAATGTTGATTAACTTTGGTCTAAAAGAGTTTAACCAGTTAATCTCGAATCGTTGGAGGCCATGATCTATAGGTCCATTAGATTCCCCTACTAGCTCATATGGATTCAACTAAGAACAAATATGTTGAAGTGATTCGAATTGTTCGAATAAAGATAAGAGAGAGAAACTGACAAATATATAAGATATAAGTCGGTAAAAAATAAACTTTAAGTTTTGTGTTTAAATATGATTTAAATAAATATGAATATAGATTCATATTCAAAACCTTGAAAAGTTTAGAAAACGGTCAAAAGTCAACATGTTGATTTTGA
Organism: Cucumis melo; assembly: GCF_025177605.1. Classification (NCBI taxonomy): domain Eukaryota; kingdom Viridiplantae; phylum Streptophyta; class Magnoliopsida; order Cucurbitales; family Cucurbitaceae; genus Cucumis; species Cucumis melo. The sequence goes on from NC_066864.1 coordinate 29,837,538, forward strand.
ACTTTGATCGGATTTATAATCAAATATGATTTGAATTTTAGAGAAATGAATGCGGATTCATACTCAGGAGGTTAGAATTAGTCAACACGGAAAAATTAGTAAAAAGTCAAAAAGTTTACTTTTGACTAAGAAAAGTCAAAGTTTGACTTTGACTTAAGTTGGTCAAATGACCAAAATGTCCCTTTGACTAATTACTTTATTAATTAACATTAATGGGAAATGTGGCAGTCGATTATGAATTGAAGGCCACTAATTTCATTAAAGAGTTAATAATTTGATTAGGTGTTGATAAAATATGAAATAATTTACATGCAATTTGCATGTAAATTTCATATAAAAAACTTCTTATTACCGAATGAGAAAATATAAGAATTTTTGCTCTAAAATAAAAAACACCTAAATGATTGACTCCTATCTCTCTCCAATTCTCTTCACATAACCGAGTCCCACAACTCTGTTCTTGGTCCTGAGCTTAGTAGGTTAGCTTGGTGGTAGTCCTTGCTCGTGATTTTTAGGAAGAGAAGAAGTTTTGGACCAAAGAAGAAGTTGAGAACTAAAAAGGTAAGTACATCGTTTACCTTTCTTTATTTTCGTTTAGGTTCATCGCATGGTAGATGTATGTTAACTTCTAAATTGTTTAGATGCATATAGAGTAAAGCATGATCCTTTAAATTCCGCTGCTGCATGTCTCTACTTTGTTTTTTTTTTTTTTTCCATAAAAAAGATGGTATTCTACCTTCTTGGTCAGGTTCAGTGATAGTCAAAGGCCTTTCACTGCTTAATGTAACAGCCTTACGCTATTATTTTCTTGATCCCCCAACGTTACTAGGTGGCTCTGTGTTGCTCGAGAGGGATTCCCTAGGATTTCTAGCCATCTTAGCTTGCAATTTGTCCCATTTGAACTTCTAATTTTCGAATAGTGGTGGCTTGGCTCTGCAGGACACCATTCTTTTACATGTACTCCTTCAAGAGGCTTTCCATAGAAGAGGTTGAAGAAGATGCGACATTTTGATGTTGTAAAGGAGGGTTATGTGATGTGGCATTATTTTTGTTTTGGTTATAACCAAATATTGCACTATGTCCACTATATTGGCCGCCTTGTCTATTTTGTTGTTGACCACTTCCTCCCCAGATAAAGTTTGGATGATTTTGCTAACTAAGATTGTACATGTTAGAGTAAGGGTCATGCTTTACATAAGCTACACGTTTGGTGTTTTATGGGCATAATGTGTTCGTGTCGTATGGACCACCGCATCCTATACATCCCATCTCCTTTATTTTCTTGACCATTTGGACTTGACTTCTCATTGCATTGGGTTGGGTCAATGTCATAGACTGGAGTAAGTTGTTCATCGCATTCTTCTGTCCTTGTAACGCTGTAATTGCATCCTTAGCAAATCTTTCATGATTTCCTCGCCTCCTTCCATAGTGTAAGCCAAAGTTGTTATCCTCACACTCTTTGTGGTTTTTGGACATTGCATCTAAAGTATCATTAATCTAGGTTAGCGTTATGTTTATTAACCTACTAACTCTTGCAAATGCGACATCAGCTTTCCACTGTGTAGCTCTGTTCAGCCCATGATAGAAGACTTCAATCTATATGCATTCAGTAATGTCATTGTATGAGGAGGCTCTAATGAACCTCTTTTATCTATTCCATACATCATACAAAGTTTCTCTATTTTTTTATTCAAAATTCATCATGTCTCTTCTTCTCTTTGCATTCTTTTGTACTGGAAAGGACTTCTTCATAAATTTCTCAATTAGTTGGTCCTAAGAAGTTACTTCGCTAACAAGTACCTACCCAGATGAAAGGATAAGAGCCCTTGCACAGCGGAAGATTTACAGAACCATTATTCAATTTAATAGAAATTTATAAATACCAATACATTGACAAAAAATATACAGAAACTAATTTCTATATCAGGCTAAACATGCTTCTAAAAATTAAATTACAGAGAATTACAGAGAAGAGGCAGAATACATACCCCGTCGACGACTCTAGATCTACAAATCACAAAATTTGGAGATACTATCACTTGGAAACCTCCCTATTCTCTAATTGAGATTTTGGTTGGTGGAAACTAAAATTGGAATGGAAATTTTTTTGAGAGAAGATTTTTTTTAGAGAATTGCAGTATCAAAATTCTCATAGAATTGTTCTAAGATGGTACTCAATATCTCCCTCTTCTTCAGACGAAAGAAGAGGGAAGTTGAGACAAAAAATGAGAATGTAGGAAAACCACCCACGTTCCCTATTAATTTAATAACTTATTATTAAATTAATATTAATATTAAAAGAAAATAAATTTAATTAGTATTTCATTTAAATCATATTTAAATGAATATCTCTCACATAATCTATAGTTTTAATTTAATTAATTAAATTAAATCAAATTAAACTAAAATATTAATTAATTTTACAATTAATTAATTACTAAACGAAATATCTTATATTTAATTTAATCTAAATTTGAATCATATTAAACTATTTCTTTTTTGTAAAGGTAATATTATTATACAACAACAAGGAGGACCTTACAGCATGAGGTCAAGGCAACAGAGCATAAAGGGCTCACAAAAACAATGATACACACCAAGCATAACAAAAACACGAAAATAAAGTACATCAATGTCACAAAAAGACAAAAGGACAACAAACTTAAAACAGTCCCACTAAATAAGGGAAAGGAACACAACAAAAAATAAGAAAAAACCCCACAACATGGGGACAAGCAGATAAAACCAGACAATAAAACAAGTTAAATAAGAAGTTGAGCATCAATCATATTCAAATATAAATTTCTCTTATAACCTATAGTTTTTATGTGTATCATATACACATTAAATTTTAACCTATAGTTTTAATATGAATCTAATTCACATTGAATTAATATTTGAACTCATTAAAATATTTATTCTCTCATAAATTAATTTTGAATCATATCCAAAATTAAATTTATATAATAAATTTTAATTAAAATATAAATTTATATTATAATGTATCACCATACATTATATTAATTCTCAAAGTAAATTTGAACATTTTAGATTACGACCAGTACAATTAAATCTCATTACCCCGAGCAAAGAAGGGGACCTAATGGACCTACAGATCAGAAGCTACAACGATATGAGATTAATTGGTTAAACTCATTAACCACATTAATCAATATTCGTTAAATGTGTGTACACTCCACTAAAAACTCATAGCTAAACTCTTCTCATTATAGATATATTTCTATGTCCATGGATATAGACCAATACTAGGAAGTTAGTCCTTCACAAGTGTTCGTAACACCAGCTGGGTCAAATTACCATTTTACCTCTAGGTTACTTCTAGTTCTTAAATACCAATGCTCCTCAATAAACAACCTGTTTATGGTCCAATCACTAAACAGAAACCCTTCTCATGCCATATATCTATATGATGTATACAGAGATTGAAATCTATTTCTTATTATTTTATTAATTGCCCTTATTTGTGTTATGTATTAGGTTGATCCAATAAGTACAACCGAATACCAAGTAACGGATGGAAATCAACAGTTTATTGTGAAGTTAAATGTGGGATGTTGTAGTTGTCGAGTATGGGATGTTGAAGAAATTCTTTGTGCACATGCTCTTGCTGTTCTACGAATGCTTAATTTAGATACCTATTCTTATGTTCTGAGTTTTATTATAGAGAAACACTATCAGCAACATACAATGGTTGTATTCAACCTGTTGGATCTCATTTTGATTGGAGAGTTGTAGATTCTGTCATGAAAATATTACCTCTAGTCTTTAAACGGTAGGCTGGAAAACCAAGAAAACAAAGAATTCCATTTGTTGGCAAATTTAGTAGTTCAACCAGATGTTCCAATTGTAATCGTAAAGGACATAATAGTAAGACTTGTAAGCAAGGCAAAGTTTGAACAATTAATGAAAATGCGTACTCTCTATCTTTCATTATTATGTATACACGTTTGATATTAAATTTGATGGAGAGTTGATATCGTTTAGATATTAGATATAAACGATCGCTTAATATTGTTAATGTGTATTAAGAAGATCGTTTAAACTTTACTAAACGATCACTTAAAGATATATGCACGATCTTTTACATTAGTGTTATACATATAAACGATTGCTTAGTATTCTATACATGCACGTTTAGGAAATCGCTATATTCTTTTAAATATTAGTGTGGTTTATATAAACGATCGCTTAATATTTTTTATTTGTATTAAGAAGATCGTTTAGACTTTACTAAACGATTGCTGAAAGATATATCCACGATCTTTTACATTAGTGTGATACATATAAACGATCGCTTAATATTCTATACATGCATGTTTAAGAAATTGCTTAATACTCTTTTAGATATTATTGTGTTTTATAAACGATTGCTTAATATTTTTTATGTGTATTAGTTGATCGTTTAGACTTTACTAAACGATCGCTGAAAGATATATCCACGATCTTTTACATTAGTGCGATACAGATAAACGATCGCTTAATATTCTATACATGCAATTTAGGAAATCGTTTAATATTCTTTTAGATATTAGTATGGTTTATATAAACAATCGCTTAATATTTTTTATGTGTATTAAGAAGATCGTTTAGACTTTACTAAACGATCGCTTAAAGATATATCCACGATAAATATTTCTCTACATGAATGTTTTTATATTTTTATACAATTGTTTTGTGGTATCTATCTAAACGAATACAAACATTCACTCAAAAGTACAAGAACCAAATATATATTGATTTACCAAAAGTATTGATTTACCAAAAGTATTTATTTTCAGTACATACTGTTGTCTAAATAGTTTCATGTTTTTCACAATTAGACAATCATAGTCAGCATTTGTTACAAGGCATTCAATAAATTTTGAATAGAAAATGCCATAATCCAATGAATGCCCTTTTTGTAATGTGGTGTTTAATCTGACTACTGGCCAAGGGCATGTATTTGAAATGTTTTGAATGGAGGTTAATTCCAATTACAAATGTGAGTGAGGGGATGCATCGTGTAGGCATTTCAAGAGCTTCATCAATAAGTTTCTTCTCAACAAAATTTGGCATTGAATCGAACACGTAGATCTTGCATTTCCTCATATCAGCTGCAATAGCCAACTAGTGTTCTCTTATGTTGATGCAGCCAATCACGTAGTTGACATCTCCCCACCCTTGTTTATCTTGGAAATCACTAAGAGCTGTATTGAAATAGTATTCCAAATCTTCTTCTGTCCATAGATTTAAGTGTGTTGTTGTGTCTATCCATTCAACTTTCTTATTGTTTGCTGTCAGCACATGAGTATCAAAAAGTCGTTGCCAAACAATGCAGTGTGGTTTATTGATTTCAGTCTTGAAGAACAAGTAAAAGTTTTAGTTAAAATATAATTATGTAGTTTAAATTTTATAGAAAAAAATTAAAGAATAACAAATTACTATAAACGCGAAATCTATTACTCTAAATGTATACTTGCAAAGCTGCTTGATATGCAACATTTTATTCTGTAAGTGGGACAATAGCAAATCCATGGTCTACAAAAAACTTAAACGATCTTTTAGTAAATAGAAACGAGATTTTAGCAATCGTTTAGAAAATACAAGTGACCGTTTACTTACTAAGCGATCGTGTAATATATAGAAACGATCGTTTAGTGAATAGAAGCGATCGTTTAGAAAATACAAGTGATCGTTTACAACATTCTTTTCCTTACTAAGCGATCGTCTGATATATATAAACGATCGTTTAGTTAGAGAAAGTATATTATACTCGATCCTGTATTTTTATATATAAAATGAAATTTGGAAAGAGTACTTACGTCTCCTAGTATTTATGTGTTTTCTTCAAGCTTTTTGAAAAATTCTTTCTTTCTGGTTGTGGAGATTATTTTCCTTTCTTCATGTTTTTTTTTTATCTTTTTCACGATAAGTATGTCTTCCATAATTTTGGATCCACTTGCCACATGGGATCATATCTATCTACATCTCTGATTTCGACATCTGGGACAAGTATTGTAGGTTCTGATATGATCTCAATATATGTTGTGGGTGGATAAACTTGTTGATCTTGATTAGACACCTTTTTATTTGCTATTTTACATAGCTTTCTTCTCTTCATTGGTTTTTGTTGTTCATTTATTTTCTATAATGCAGAATGTTGTTAACTAAGGAAAAAATAAAAAACAATAATAATTGATATACAAAGTACTTAAGAGTTCTTTTATATACATACCAATAAAGATTCTAAATCAATTGTAGAACTTTCTTTCTTCGTTAGTGGTTCATTTTCAACCAAAGTAGTTGCTTCATCAATTTTTTGAATCTGAACCTATTGTTTTGGTCTTTCTTGTAATGTATGATATTAGACAAGTAACAAACTATTAATTTAAAGAACTACACATTTTGTTGTGTATACATACCAATTGAGATTCTATTTTTCCAGTTGAGGTAGATTGCTGCACATTTCCAATTGTTTGATCCTTAGTTACTTGTTTTGTAACGCCCCAAAAATTTCGAGGTAAATTTTATCATCTTATGTTAATTTTTAGGATTTAAAATTTTTAGTGTTAATTTTTTGTTGGCCTTGAAGAGAAAAGGAAAAGAAAGTGAAGGGTGTAATTTTTTTTAAAATATAATATAGTATAAATTAATATAATAATAATATAATATAAATTATATTATTATTATTATTAATTATATTATTATTATTATCATTATTATTTAATTTAAATATATATATATATATATATATATTTATAAAAAAAAACCTTAATCCCTCTCGCACGTCCCCCCTCCCCGTGTTTTTTTCTTCTCCTTCCCCTTCTCCTTCTTCTTCTGTTTTTCTTTTTCTTCTCTACCCAACGCCGCCACCGTCCCCTTCAAGTTTCTTCTCCTTTTCCGTCAACGCCAGTAGCTGTCTCCGTCTCTGTAGCAGTCCGCCTCGCAACGCCGTCATCCGCAGCCGTCCCTATTCTCCATCCGCGCACGGCCAGCCACCGACAGGATCCCCGAATCGGTCATCCGACCGTGTACATCCGACGTTTTCTCCCTCCCTCTTCGTCTCTGCCACTTCCGGTGCTTTCTCTCTCCTCATCTCGTGTACCCGACGCAGCCTAGAACAACCAAGGTGAGCTGCTCACTTCCGCCGCCATGCGTTCCTCATTTAGCTGTCGTCGGGTGAAGTAAATAAGGCTAGCCGTTTGTGTGTACACTTGCTACTTCGAGCAAGTCGAGCCGTACCCGAGCCGCGAATCCAAGCCGAGTCGAGCCGCGAGCCACAAGCCGAGGACTGAGCCGAGTCGCAAGCTGCGAGCTAAGGACTGAGTCGAGCCGCGAGCCGCGAGCTGAGCTGAGTTAAGTTGAGCCAAGGATTGAGCTGAGCCGCGAGCCGCGAGCTAGGACGGAGTCGAGCCGCAAGCCGCGAGCTGACCCGAGTCGAATTGAGTCGAGCTGAGAGCCGAGCCGATTCGAGCCGAGCTGCGAGCCAATAACAGAACTGAGCCGAGCCGAGCCGAACCACGAGCCGATAACTTAGCCGAGTCGCAATTCGAGAGCCAAGCCAAGCCGCCTCCCAAGCGAAGTCAATTTTCCAAGCCAATCTCTTGATCCACCGAGCCACTTAAGTCGTGTCCATTCGTGCCGAGTCTCGGTGAGTCTTGGTAAGGTCAATGTGAGGAATTTCTAATGTTTTCAATATTCTGTGAGAGCCTAAATGTCAGATTAAAATGTTGAACTGATTGATTGGGTTATCCGTTGATCCCCTAAAGGTGTTGGGAAGGTGACGTTCGAGTTTAGGAATTTTACGGCAAGCGTAGTAGAAGTCAACTCTCCTCTGCTTGGGTAAGTCGGTAGTTGTTGCTTTGGAGCGTTTTGTACTGTGGATTGTGGTGATGTCATTGTTAAACCAGTATGTTTGTGTTTAGGTGGATTTGTTTGGATGCGGACTTGAATGAGATTTTAGCTACATCTCAGGTAAGGAACTTCTTACTACTGGACCTTGAATCGAGGCTGGAAACGTAGTAACCCACATGGGGATTATACGTTAGTAACTGTATTGAGTGGTTTGATGCATGTTTGACTAATACATATCACTTATATGCTCTTGACTGATTAAAGGTAACGTGACTGTTAGTTGTAGCTTATGTGCTATCATATGTAATGAGTTGTTTACTGATAGACACCGATGCCCGGATGTTCTGTGTATTGTAGTTATGTTGGTGGTCTACGTTGCAAACTGGATTAGTGTGTCGATGGACTATAAAGTCTTAATGTTATGTAAGTTGAAGTTTGTTGTCGGGATATTGGTTATGGAATTATGTCGTGGAAGGATTAAGAGTCCGTGAACCTCTCATGTACATTGAGTATACGCCGTTGAACTGTGGTATGAACAAAATATAATTGTCAGACATAATGTGGGCGTTACGCATAACATAGATTACCTGGGGCTACACTAGAGGTTGAACTGAGTCGAAGTATCGTCAGGTAACTTTACAAGTGAGGATTTGACGGGTTGACTGGATTTAAAGAAATGTCACAATGATGTGTATATTGGATATGCATATAGTAACTGAGGATATAGTTGTTTAAACCTATATTGTCTGACTTGCTAAGCCTATGACTGAACTGTCAGTTTGAACGTTATCGAGGTGTGACTGTTGTAGATGGTTTAGTATAGGCTGTGGGGTAACGGTTAGCTTCATCTATGGGGTAGTATACCTTACTAATATGTGTATCCTTCGGGATCACTAGACTGATATGTGCATCCTTCAGGATCACTAGACTGATACGTGCATTCCTTCGGGATCACTAGACTGATATGTGCATCCTTCGGGATCACTAGACTGATACGTGCATTCCTTCGGGATCACGAGACTGATGTGTGCGTTCTACGGAACCACTAGACTGTTTATGTAGGGTACCCTTGAATAGGAAGTTAACTGTTATTCCCTAATAGGCTCAGTAGTGGGTCCCTTACTGGGTATATCTTATACTCACCCTTTTTTCTCTTTAACTTTTCTGGTAAGGGTACAGCGAGGGGCAGACCGACGAGGGGCAAGAAGGATGCGTAAAGGCCATATGGACGCGTCTGGTTTTTTTTATGCTTCCGCTGATGTATTTTGTTACTCGTTATTTTCATTGTCAGGTCAAGTCATGGTTAGAACATTTGATTTATGGTTTTGTTTATTGACGATTTGAGTACTATATTTTGGAACTCTCGGGAATGTGATTTAAAATAGGGCCCGAAACTGCTTTTGTGATATTTTTTAACGTTTTTAATGAATCGTAACCAGTCTTTTATGAGTTTGTGTGTTTTATTGTCGAGTCTTAATACTACGTAGTGACCTCAGTTTAGTCCGGAAAGTTGGGTCGTTACATGTTCATTTTCTTTTTCTATCTCAGCCAAAGTAACTGCTTGATCATTTTTTTTGTATTTCCTACAATGCATAATATTAGATAAGAAATAAACTCTTAATTCAAATGACTACATAGTTGTTGTGTACACATACCAGTTGAGATTCTTCATTTACAGTTGAAATTGATGGTGGCACTTCATGAAGATGTATAGTTTGATCCAATGGAGCCATTGCAAGTTGTTTGAGAGTAACCTTTGAGTTTCCTCTTGATGTTCAGTATGTTATTCTTTGTTGTTCTTCAACATATGGTTAGTCATTGGTGATCATATCTTCTCTATTCTGATGATCATCACTGTCATTCTCATAAGTATGATCATTCTCTTGATTTTGATTTTGATTTTGATTCTAATAAATAAATAAAAACGAAAATAAAATTAAAAAATAATGGATTGTTAAACGATCATGTATATAAAAGTAAACGATGATGTACCATACCTAAATGATCGTGTAACTTTGACAAACGGTCGTTGAAATATAATAGGTGATCAGATATTTTAGTTAAACGATCGTTTATTTAAACAACTGGTAACGAAATACTTTCTGAAAACAAATTTTACTTGGACCAATCTCTCCAGCATCTACTTCATTTCAGACAGCTTCAATGACTGCTTTCTAATTGTGTCATCCATCTTAGAGACTATAGAAGTCAGTGTGGATAAATCCTTACGAACTTCTTTTATTTCGTTCTTCAGCTTTTTGTAGGATTTCGAATGACTTTGTTGTTCTTTGTCATTGGACTTCTTTGATTTGCAATATTTTTTGTTGGTGATTGGATGCATTTCAGACTGGTCAGCCACTATTTGACTTTGTTTCCTTCGTGGTGACAATTGTGGAGATGATTCTGATTGCTCCAACGATTGGTTGTTCATTGCATGATCCAAGTATTGGTTGACTATTGTTAATATCTGGAATGGATTCATCATCCTCCATTTCCATGTTATCATCCCATCGAATTCGACTCTCCATGAAAGCTTTCTCTTGGGTTGATAGCTCCAGTTTAGGTTTAATAATAGTCTGCAATGTTACAATCAAAGAATTGTTAATATAAACGATCGTTTATAAAATAATATGATACTACATATTGTATTGAATATAAACGATATTGCATTAAGCTAAACAATCATATATGTTAAAATGTAAACGATCGTTAACAAGTTTTACTTACATTTTTTGTGAGTATAAGATATATCCTAGAGGCCCATTACTGGTCTCATTAGAGTGTAAGAACAATTAACTTCCTATTAGAGTGGTACCCTACAACATAACAGTCTAGTGATCCGGTAGGATACACACATCAGTCTAGTGATCACATAGGACGCACATATCAGTCCAGTGATCCCGTCGGATACACATATCAGTCTAGTGATTCTGTTGGATACACACATCAGTTTAGTAATTCCGTCGGATACACACATCAGTCTAGTGATCCCGTAGGACACACATCTCAGTCTAGTGATCCCAAAGGATTCATAACATGTGGTGATCCCGTAGGACATTATGCCTGCAAGGTATACCACCCTATAGATAACGCTAATAGTTACCCCTCAGTTCATTCTAAACAGTTCATGACAGTCACATAAAAACACAATTTAAACTACAGTTCAGTCTCTACGTACAACCTGTTGAACAGTCTAAGTTAAGTCAACAGTACCATCCATCAATATATGTAACTAAAATATACATCATAGTTACACCATCTAGCTCCAATCTATGGAACAAACCATCAATATGTAAGTACACCTGACAGTCAAATCATGTATGTTCAGTCAACAGCACAACCCACCAATACACAAACTACACACGACAGTCAAATCATTACTATTTAATTCAGTCAACACAACACATCAATATCCAAACTACACATAACAGTCAACTTATCTAAGTACCGTCAAAAGAGTAAACTATGAATACTTTCTATCTACAAATAACAGTCAAACTAGTGCAATCAATATATTTTAACTTTCGTATCTGTCAATACATTCTAATTCTATTTTAAGTCCAGTAGTAGGAATTTCTTACCTTACGCCTAGCTAAGATTCGTGATAAAAGAAGTCCAATGAACCTACCTAACATAAACATAAAGGATTCAAATAGAAAATCAAATACTTTCATAATTGAAACCCACATTCAATTTACTCCCATATCATGTCCACAAACTTACCCAAGTAATTAGAGGATCGAACTCCAATCAAGCTTGTTATATAATCCAAGAACTTGAGCTTCAACACCTTCAAAGATCAACAATTTGAATCCAACAAATTTCACTTAGAATGACTATGGAAACAACTACCAAAATTCACAAATTCACCTTTACCAAATACCCACATCGATTCACAAAAAGTGCAAAGATGGGACGAGATGAAGCCGACTGGACTATGGGAGATGCGATAGAGGGATGGACGACGACTAGCCACGACTGAAGACAAAAACTCAATGGCTGCAGCGGCAGAATCAATTATATTATTATCATCTTTTTTTCTCTTCTCTTTCTAAAAAAAAAACCAAAAAAAAAAAAAAAAAAACATAATGCCCAACAAAATAAGATCTTAATAACTTAGAATAAAGTTAAGAATTTACCTCGAAATCTTGGGGTGTTTTACAATAATCAACATCAACACAAGTTCAACTTGAATTGAATTAAATTTCTTTGGAAATCTGAGGTAAACAACCTCAATTTTGGTTCATTAACAAAATACGAAATAAAAATATAACCGTAGATCTATGCTATGTTTTCTTAAATTACTACGGAGAACATGTTACCATACGAAATAAAAATTTTGGTTCTTCTCCAAGTCTTGTTCAAATCACAACATGAACAACCTTTAAATGAGCAAAGAAGGTTTATCTGCTATGTTTTAGGGTAATGATTGAGATGGTGGGATCCTTATTCTGAAAGAAAAACAAGGAACATATAGAGAACCTTTCTTTGAAGACAGTTTGAGAGTTTAGAGAAAGTGATTGGCGTATGTTTCTTTCTCAGTTTTCACCTATTTAGTAGAGCACACTTATGAGATCTTCACTTAGATGAAAAACACAATTGATAAAAGAAATACGTGACAAGAGTTAACGACCTTACCCACCCCCACTCCCTTGCAATTGATTTAATTGCATCTTATTTAATTAAATCAATTAAACCAAATATAATATATATATATATATATATATATATATATATATATATATATAAATACATACATACATATATATATGTATGTATGTATTTATATATATATATATATATATGTATGTATGTATTTATATGTATGTATCTATATATATATGTATGTATGTATTTATATGTATGTATCTATATATATATTTATGTATCTATATATATCTATATATATATACATATATATATATATATATATATATATATATATATATATATATATATATATATATATATATATATAATATATATATATATATATGTATTTATGTATGTATATATGATGTATATATTTCTGATGTATATATATGGAATAATATTCGAATATACTTCTCTCTCTCGTAACCTATCATTCACATTAATTTTAACCCATAGTTTTAATATGATTCCAATTATATGAAATTAATACTTAAATCTTATTTCAAGTATTAATATTCTAACATTGTATAGACTAAACTTGATTTTAATTCAACACTAACTTTATATTATAATGTATCCGTATACATTATATCAATTGTACCATATACCATTAACATAAATTTCTTTAATAAAAATTGGAGCATTATAAATTGTTTCGAACTAAATATTTTTGTTTTACTCATTGTTAGCTAACAAATGAATCTAATGGACCAATAGTTATAAACTTGAATGACTTGAGGTTAATTAATTAAACTCTTTAAATAAATTAATCAACCTTTACCCTAGTCGCACTTCTGTAAACTGTAAAATATTTATGTATCTATTGATCTAACCATTACATGTAAGTTGATCATTCATTAAGTTGTGCGTAATTATAATTGACTACAATTACCATTTTACCCTTGTAATTACATATTGCTTCTTAAGCACCACTTATCCTCTAATCAACAATCTATTTATGGTGCAACTGTCAAACCCCATCTCGGAGCACCTCCTCACTAAGCCTAAGATGTGGCGTGAAGCCAACCAACATCGTTTTTCTATTAATGACCCTGCTTAACCAGTAACTCTTATATCCATATCTTTTATAAAACTTAGACATATAGTGCGGAAAGAAATGTCTAGACTTGGAAACATTAATTTAAATCTTAACAAAATATCTTTAGGAGCTAACATGAGCTTAGATCAACTGACACCTGTATGTACCCATGGACGAGGTTCTGGGTTCAAATCTCCCTTCCCCTACATTGATTGCAATACCTTTCCAAAAAAAGAAAAAAAAAAGAAAAGAAAAGAAAACATCTTCAGGTGTACCTAACCAATGGACAATTTGTTTAACAATCTTATATAGACAAAACTAAGTTTAAAGTCTCAAGCAAACAACACTATTACAACACTTGAATCAAAAGCCTTTTTCCAAATCTATTACGACACAACTAAAACCCTTCTAACTTAATTACAACTTAGCATGCATCCATGGAATGAACCGTACAAAATTTTGTTCAACTTCTAGTAGAACAGGCAGAGCTCTAGTAGGCACCGGAACCATGATCTCTACCTGTAAGGGAAATAAAATAATGGACGGTGAGATATAAAGCCCCGTGAGTGACAACTTTTAAAAACAAAACATATTCAAATACTTAAACTCAAAGCATTCTTAGAAATAAAAATTTGTAAATAGCTTAGAAATTCCTTTTTAAATTTGTTTTTGTCACTCACAACTTTTTGATAGATTCTCGATCTATCGATTTTTCCTATTTCCTCTTGCCCTCAAAATAACAAGAAAATATCAAGTTACTTTGGTTCCAATAAAGGGAAATTTCTTCAACTTCTTTATCTTTTCCTTTTTCTACTCAAGAGAACTATTTTCTTTACTAACCTTGATTTCTTTAAACTCTTTGGGAGGTCTTAGCTTGCTAAAGACCGACTCTACAAACTTGCCGTATCTCAACATAAGCTCCCAAAAGATTTACAGCCTAAAGCAAAAAGCCCTAACTTAGAATACTTGCTCTTAAGCTTCTTAAACAATGAATAAGAAACTTGGACTTACTTGGATCTAAACCTTAGACTTTAACTCTTCCTCCTTAGCTTAAACTTGCAAAAATTCTCAACTGCTTGGAATCCTCTTAACAAAAAACTCAACTAGAGCTTGGTCAAACGACACCCTCGCTTGGCGAACACTTGCAAGCATGCCTGAGAACCTTAATATTTTCTTTACCTTGCTCTTGAGGTGAAAATGGTGAGAAACGAGATAAATGAGAGCCTGCTGCACTTAAAATGTCTCCTTGGGTTAAAAAAAAAAAAACGCTAACCTCGCACAATAGAAATTTTAAAAAAACTTTCCATCACAAGTCTTTTAAATTATGCTTAAAACCATGCCTGAGAACCTTAATATTTCTTTTTTTGCTTCTAGTCTTGGCCAAACACGATCTTGAGATGGCCTGAGAGTACATCTCCAAACCTTTTTGTCTTTCATCTTGGTCGACAAGCATCGAGACAATCTTCCTTAGCATCGAGATTTTATCTCTATTTTTCATCTCGCTTGAGATTACTCAAGGTTGCCTGAGATTTCTGATTCTAAAGTTCTCTGTCTTTTTTCTTGGCTAAACAAGATTGAACCTCAACCCTTTTGTCCCAAGATACTTGGCTTAGGCCAAGAATCTTGGGCAACTTTTAATACCTTTCAACATTTAGAAAGTCAATGGGTAGAAGATACGAGTATTACACCAACCATAAACAAAGTTCCACTCGGACCATGAGAGGGTTAACCATCATTGTTTAAGTCACGAAGTCAGCACTTAAGTGAACAACCTATTTTTAAGGTTGGTTGCTTGGTCGTGCTCTACTTGATCATTCATTGTTAGAGTTGCTTGCGTTATTTTCATCCTTTTTTTTTTTCTCTTCCATGGTTGTCCAAAATTCTAAAAAAGTAAAGCACTACAAAAAATATGATAAATGGTAACATGAGTTTTAGAAATTTAAAATTTTCAACCCTCTTTTTATGCTCGATCGTTAGGTAAATGGGAGAGGAAATTTTTGTCATGCATATTAAGTTTTGATAGCACCTAAGATGTGCTATCTTCCTCTTCTTAATTCAAGATATCCTAGTTGGTTTGTTTGTGGTTAATTTTAAGTATTAAGGTTAATTTGAAGCAATAGGAGCTATAAAGAGAAACCATACTTCAAAAAGGAAAAAATAAGGAAACTTCCTTTGAGGACAACATAGAAACTCTCTTCATTTTTCGATTCCTATTTAATGACCTAGGATGCAATCTGGGACATGAAAATAAAAAAATTCTAATTTCTTTTCCTCTTCTGCTCTGATTCTTTCTTCTTTCGTCGACTCATTGAGCAGTAAGGTCAATCAGGTCTAGCGTCACTCTCTTGGGATCCCTACTCAATTGAGTTATCGCTTATATTGGTGCCTTGGTACTCGAGGATGATGTCTAAATAACTTCGAAGGAGGAGCTTTCTTGTCTTAAAATATCCTCTTATTCCTTTATTTCTTCATGTCATCCTAAAGTTCTTATAAAATACATAAAGAATAAGAGCTTATATAGGGACCGAAAGGAACAACGCCAAGAAAAAAGGAGAAATTTATCAATGCCTATTCGTGATAGATCTTAAATTTTGTCATATTTTATAAATATTTTTGTTCATCTTATAATATTTGAAAATATCCCTATCATAAAATTAAATGAACTAAAATGATAATGATAATATAAAAGGAAACAATTAGTTTAGAAAGAATAGTTACAATGGAAGAGAAAGTGAAAGATGAGCATAAACATAGAAATTAAAGAAGTCAATAAAAGCTAAAAACAGAAATCGGAGAAAAACCACAAACTAAACAAATACTACTATTTGAAAATTTAATACAATCACACACAATATTTTTCACTCCCCATTTCCAATTACAAAATCACCATTTTCAAAGCTTTCAACTACTCACACCCTTTTTAATTCTCAAATTAGAAAATACAGAAGGGAATTTACTTTAAGACAATACACAAAAGCTTAAAATGTAATGAATTGGGACATTTGTGAACAAAGAAGGTGGGAGTCACCCACATTTCTACAAGATAACCGATATGGGACTCCCACATCCCACATTTTGCCAAATTCAACAAATTTCACCTTGGCAAGATGTTTAAAGAATCCACATCTTATATTGTCGTTATAGACAATCATTCCTAAATTAGAGAATTGTAAATCACTCCACCATAAAGAGAAAACCACTTAATACCCTTCCAAGAATTTCCCTTTTTCGTCACATGTCGATAAACCTTACTGATATATTTGGTGCAACTTCCATCTACTTGGCCTGAAAGTGTTCTTCAGTCATAGACATAAATTCCACCACACACCTTGCATAACCGTCAAGTCAATGTCCATGTGCAAACTTGTGAAGTTGCTAACATCACATCCCCTAACATGGTAAAGCAAACATAACACGAGGATGAATTCTATCTTCTTCAGAGGAAGTCATTGTTTCCCTCAATGAGAAAGACATTTTCAGCATTTGATCTAAAACCCTTTGACGAAGTTGCCCTGTTTTTTATGTTCTCAGACTGCTCACATCC